>NW_026712606.1:0-739737 GCF_030625045.1 Achroia grisella | reverse complement strand
AAAATTAAAATACGTTTTGCGGTTAAACAAAATGTTGACAAAACATATTGTTCCACCTTTTATGTTCGTATTTCTAAGGCTCAAAGAATTGATAAATTTTTTGTAATCGTTTTTTAAAATCCAACTAAAACCAATCGACATTATATAGAGAATATCACATCCCTATAAAGGGGAGCTCGGCTAATTTCAGACTGCGCTACATAAAGGGAAGTATTAACGTCATTAGAGTGACTTCCGACACCCATTCAATGCTCTTGCTCCTCTGCGCTCGACCATCGAATTACACATCGTAAACCGGCAATGTTTCCTAACAGCAATCAATAACACTGTCTTATTTAAATACCTTTAATGGGAAACCAGCCATAAAGCAGACATTTATTGTGCTTAAATTATAAAATATGCCATTCTGCTATTTCAGGTACATTTTTCCGGTTCGTGGAAAGAAAAATCTTTTTCATAATTATTACTGTTACTTCTTTTTCCCTTTTCATTTTATCCGCATAAATATACACGTATATTTAAATTTCAATACATTTTATTGGAATAAGATTTTTTGATGGTCTAATATTAAAGGGTCAACACATGGCACTGACATAATTTCGGTATACACGAGGATCAAGGAATATTGCAACTAATATTACTATCGTGTGCAGGCCATTTGATACCATTAGTACATACAATTCTCTTACTATTGAGCTACAACGTTCCTAGAAATCAAATTTGTCAATCTCAAATTCATAGCACTTGACGTCACTCCGGGGACGTGTTACATTATTGTATTATGTTGGGTAAGTGGCATATTGGGTAATTCAAACTGAAATTGGAGCAATTTCGTAAAACACGTAGAATGAAATGTGTTGAAAAAATAAATATTATTGTTGTTTGTAAAAAGCGGTAAAGTTGGGACGGACTCATATACTGAGGGTAGCGAACAATCATTTTAAAGAAGGTAAGGCTAAATGCCCTCGCGATTTATTGTTATTATTTTTAATAGGTAACATTTTAATAAACTTTAGATCTAATAATTTCTTATACCAGCGAGAAACCAATAAATACTAAACATTAATGATAGTCATTTGTGACTGGTCGCATAGATTTGGGTTAAGGGTATCCTACTAAGTAACAAGCAATATTACTAGGTATTTCGCGGCAATTGCAAATCCTATCTGGATTGACCTATCCAGTCTACAGAAAGTAGTACATGTTGTACTCCACAGTTATACCAAATTCCAGCCATTTTCCAGACCTTTATATGGACAGCCACTATGTTTTTTAAGCAATATTGCGAAAATATGTTATATACACACATAATAAATAATAGAATACATATTTTAATAGAGACAGTAGTGTTGACATATAAAGAATTTTATTTTATATTTTTTATTACAAAAAATATATTTTATACATTGTAATATTAAATGAGGTTATGAATAAATTAAACTTTTTATAATAATGAAAATTCATTTTTAGTTTCCCCGCATATATGAGTAATGTTATCTTATTTAACTTCTTTGCTATACAAATCTCTGATAAAGTAGCAATGAACAACATTTATATTATATAGTTTTATAGAAAATTTCTTTACGACGAAGCTTCGCATTAAAATTTTAGATGTTTCAACTTTTAAAGGTGTTATAATTTAAATACAATTATTTATGAAAATTAAATACAAGTAGCTGTCAAAATTTCACGCCAAAATTTAATTTAGGAGTTACCTTTCGTTTACTTGGTGAATATTAGGAGGCGAAAGGAAGAAGCCTGCGGCGCCAGTGTGCTCTCTTGATTAAAGTTTCCTAGTGCTGTAAACGTGAGGTAGCTATGGACTTTCTTACAATGTTCACTGAACACGACGTCTACAGTATGCGGCTACGGTAGTATAGACTAGCAGAAGGTATTTTAATTATAGGAAAATATACAATCTTTTAAATTTCAACTACATTAGAAACGAACGTTCTTTTATCAAAGGATTAAAAGTAAATCTTCATATTTAAAATAGCCTATGAAGAAAAAGTGTAGGTATGAAAAAATATACCTACATTTTTATTAAGTGTAAAATTATCATAATATTCATAAACTTCGGAGAATATGTAAGGCGAATAGATATAATGGCGAATAAATACACAAACATACAGATGGAAATATAGTTGTACATGTATATGTAATATGTATTTTTTTATGTTGTCAGAATTCGCGAGTAATTAATAAAATGTGAACATTATAAAAATACTATAAATATTAAATTCATTAAATTGTTTTAACTGTGCTTTAAATTAAATAAAATGTAACTGTAATGTATATAATATTATCTTTACATTTGTTTATAATTTGTAAAGGCGAGATATTACATGTTACATTCTAGACCTATTTAAGTGATTACGGCGCATGAATGACACAACCATGAATTTTAATGTATATTTTCGGTCTCCAGGTTTAAAAATTGTCTAGTAACTTTTAATTAAGATGTACATTAATTTCTGAAAGATACGTAGATATTATAGAAGATTCCGTATAGCCAATATGCATAGAATATAAATTAAATATATTTCGTGACCTGCCTAAATATAAAAAAACTACGCTATATATAGAAATTAGCTTGGAAACATCGACCTTATTTATTTGTAACATAAAAATACATAGGGTTAATATTTTGTATATTTTCATTTAATTCAATTTCCGGCTCATGAAAGCTTTCTGAATAATTCTATTTCAAAAAATAGCGTACAGATTTTATACAATATTTAGTTTGTTGAAAATAAATAGGACTAAATCCCACTATTTATTCATTCAAAGCCTTTACCATATTGAACTGAAAAATGTAGATACTGTGTACTGCACTTCAAAATTATATTTGACTTTAATACAACGTATGTACATCAACATCATGTTAGACTGAATGCCATTTTTTCTTATATGCTACGACGATGGAAAATGATACCTCACACTTGATAGTAAGCGGGTACTATAGCCAGTGAAGCTAGTGATATTGTGCGTCCGACATTCACAAAACCTCTTCACGCTATTGCTAAGTATCTAGTGTCACATTGATCAATAGTATTTTGTTCATTTGTGTGATGTTTTTTTATTGCAATACGATATAAATTCAATAGTATTGTTGTTAACTCTACTCTGGTTACGTTTTAAACTTCAATACGATATTCGTGTTATGCAGAATACGAGTAGTATAATTTGGAACAAACTTGTATAAGCTAATTAACTTTTGACCGCAGGTTAGTTAACATGATTAAAATAAAATTTTTATTTTAATGCGACACACAGAAACAATAAACTATAATACAAAAACCAAAATCATAATAATTGGCAGTTCCTTTAAAGTAACGTAATATACGTTAAGGTAAAATTGCCGTACCATGCATTTAAAAAAATAACAGAACAAATTAAAAATAAAAATGTTTCTACAACAACATGATTTCTTTTTCTTAAGTATTTATATACATGATTATTTGCATGATTTACATGGTCATAATATATAAATTATAAAAGACATACTCGAATAAACAACAACAGTAATTTAAATTCCAAACACAAGTAACACCGCAAGAATAGCGAACATACTTTTAAATATAGAGAATCTTGTAAAATATACCCACTACAGCTCAGTATTAACCGTATTACGTCTTACGAGGAAGTATCATGGAGCGCAAATCACCGCTAAATATATTAACTTTGGCTTCTTAAAAAAATAATGACTATATTCCCAGATGGAGTAGTCAGAAGCAATGTGACGTATTCCGTTGTAGTCCGTTGAGATTTTTCCTGCTTCTTGATGCTCACTGATGTGAGTGTTTATACACTGTGTGAGTAGGTATAGTAACCGGAATTACCTCTACCTACCTAATTAGCTGAAGAAAATTTCAGCAAATGCTGTTCAATTATAATTATAAGTTAGCGCATATATATTCCTAGAATAAGTAGAGACCATATACGCATTCAAACTTTGATTGCGTATATGGTCTTTGAATTGTCTCTAAAAATAATTCACCCTTTACGCTATTTATAAATTGTCAAAATTATTATACTCAAGTTTTTTTAGCAAAACCTGGTTCTAAGAGCGGTTTTTTTTTAATATTTTATGCACGTATGAAAATGCTAAAGATTACATAATATTATATGCTAATGAGTTATATATTATAATAATTAATATATTAGATACAATTTTTATTAGCCCATCACCAGGCAACCACAGTATACAATTTTAGATTTTATATTTTAATTTATAAATACATTATAATGATAACCGTCTATTGCCCACTGCTGAATAATTATAATTGCTTTAGCCGTTATAAGGAAGGGTCCCGGACCAACTTGATATTAGCAGAGATAAAATAATATATTAGTGAGGGAAATCTTACCCTAAGTTTCCCGGTGCCGGTATGAAATTGCCACTTTCATGTTATTAAATCATTACCACCAATTCTTCTATTTATATTTACATGATTCAATAAAATTTTCATTTATATAATATATAATTTAATTCAATAAAACATTTAAAATACTTTCATATAAATAACATTTTTTTATATTAATATTTCCTTTCATATTTTATAAATCAAACCGCAAATAGGGCCTAACATCAAAGTGGCCTAATGTTTCATCTTAATTTTAGGAGAGCAAAATACGGTTATAATCTAATAACTGGGGTTATTTCAAAGTACCCCTGTATTACAAAGCTGTCCATCACGTCGCTACGCTACGTCTTTCACCTTGGGTTTGGGTCGAAGTATTTGTACACGATTTCGAATTATTTTACGTCAAAACGTCAAAATTAGATTTGTTATTATTTTAATCGTTCAAAATGTTGCGTAAATTCCAAATTTTACTTGTGTGTTGAATTGTTTATAAAAAATAATTTTAGATAAACATATAGTACCTATATAATAATAAGAAGTAGGTAATAGTAATATAATAATAAGTAATATTCTCGTATGTCGTCGTAAGAAGAGGATTTAAGCTATACCACAGATCAGATAATATTTCATACCTATACCAAGCACGCTAGGCTTCTTAGTACACGGGTTTTATATACTTTTCTTGCATATTGCACTTTGTTTCCTTCCCTTCCATAAGTCTCAAAACTTTGTATTTTTATTTTGTCACATACGTGATAAAAAAAATATTAAATTCAACTCAATAAGTTCTTGGAGATACTTATTTGATGATTTATTTATTTATTTCATTCCACACCTACATCTTTTTTTACAGGTCTTAGCCAATAGAGTAGAAAACATTCATTTTTAAATTAGTTGTAGTATAAGCTACAACTATAGATAAAGCGATCTTCGTGAATTCATTCAGAGAACAAGAAAATAGATAATAATATTTGTTAAGAAAATATTTGTACAAAGAATATTTGTTCCACTATATTGTACGCAGTGCTCTTGTGACCGGTGCTTTGCCGAGTAAGCCACACGCTTACCCGCGCGGCACAGCCAGCAGTTGCGGTCGACGACAACATATTTCCATACATATTTGTCGGGAACATACAACTTCACACAACTCAACACGGCTCAACTGGCTATTGTTAACTTTACCCCTAATCAATTTATATAAATATATAATATGTAGAATGGTGTGCCATACTTGTTAAAATAAAAATAAATAATAGCGTATTTTTTTGTTTCTTTTTCCACAGTACAAATCCTTTGTTTCCTCAATAACCTATGATTCTTTACGTTAATTTATATTTTAATATGTTAATTTTCTTACTTATTTAATATAAAGGCTTATGTTCATTTTTTGTACGTTATTCACATTGTACTTAATCTCTAATCTTTCGTCAAAATCGGAACTAGACAACTTACAAAAAATACATTAAAACTTACTATATATCTCTGTCCTTTATTTTTGACTTGATAATCATAGTAAATAATTCCACATTCCTCACAATTGGGCAACAATACATTTTTCACATGACATGATATGTTCTTCTGTAAGCTAGAATTGATTGAGTTCTGCTTATGTCACAAAACGTTATATTACCTCATCTTTGATTTAATATACTATTATACGTATCAATAAAGTGTTCAAACTGTCTGCTGTCAGTCTGTCAGCTCATGGTATCTATGAGAATAATAAAAGATAAAATAAATTGCTAATATCGAATAAGGATTATCATAAATAAAAGTAAGACTTTAATCAATTGGTTTACAAAAAAAATCGTTATAGAATTTCTAATGATGAGAATTATAACCAAATCAGCTCGAGGTCGACATAATAGTTAATAGTTATTGGATTTATATAAATAAGAATTTATTAGATCTTCTGGCTTATACAAAGTTTCTATCAATTTTGGTAAAGTTTAGGTCAACCGGGATTTGTCCAGAAGTTTCAAGATTTGAAACAAGCGTAGTTACTAATTGAAAAGATTGAGATAACATTTCATAAACAGTTACAGTCGCGTTTTCACTTATATTTCTATGTCCTATATTTAAATTACATTTTTATATGATGCCAGCAACGTATGTCTACATGAGAAAGCTGGGACAAAAGGAATTAAGTAACCGGAGAAACAAATTCTTAGGGACATTCACCTTAGTTTCTACTCAAGAATTTGCTTATGGACTTTGAATTCAGTATAAAATAGTAACATCATTTCTGAAGTTTTCGCAAAACCTATATAATTACTGACATGAATAATCTATGTGTGTTTCTTAGAAGATTTAATGCCCCATACTTAACAACTATCGAGATAGAAGCATATAAAAAGGTGCGAGTAACATGAGGATTTCTCTCTGAAAATATTATATACAAGGCACAGGGAACTATTTGTTATTACTTACTATTACCATATTATGTTATCTGTGCTATTACTATTAAACTGGCCAATACCAATAATACTAAACGGGTTGCTATGTTTCATTAGTTCTAATATAGAGATCAATAAAATATATTCTATATTAAATTAAACACAGTGAGATAAATTTAGTAACAATTATTAGTTAGGTAGTTACGGAGTTTATGCCAGATTGATATTGGGTTTCGAGATTTTTATATATAAGTAATATATATGTATAAGTGATGTAGGTATATATGTTAAGTTTGAATATTATTAACCGCTGGATATCAATATTACGATATTTGAGTTAGTGTACACTTACATTATATGTATTATACATATATACATATTTATTAAATACTGGTGTTAGTAGCATATCTATAACACTCTAAAATATTGTCTAATAATTACGGAATATGTAGACCATACATAATGATCATGGACAGCACAGATAACGGTTTACTTATAAAGTAATCAATACCGTGATTTATAAGAGTTAGCGCCGCCCTTATGAGAATTGAACCAAAATTGAATCTATGTAAAAGACTCCAATTATTTTAGAAACAATAACATGCCTAGATTTGGACAAAAATTGTCATATTTATATGAGGCGGGCATATATAACCTTCTTTAAAAAATAATCTATTCAAAATAACGCTTTCAAATATTTTAGGTGTGTTAAAAAAATTAGTTACATAGAATCATACAAAAATTCTTTTGTTCCTTATGACACAAGCATGGTTATACTCTAATAGCTGTATTACGTTATCTGTGTTTGTAGTACAGACAAATAGAAGTCTAAAGAGGAAGCAATCAGTTTTTCTCTATCTGTAAATAGGACGAAAACGTCCCTAATGACGGTAATTGGATATTTTCTAAGGAGACCACACTCGATGTATGAATGTGGACGTAATGAGGAAGTCATATAAATAGTTATATTGTGACCTCAAACTATGTCTTCATCTTTACATATTACTTTTTTTATTTTTATATAACAAAATGGGATCGTAACAAAAATAATCTTTTTTTTTCTAAAGTTTCTTTATTTTATACTAAAAAGAAAATATAATATTACAAAATGTAAGGCACCTCCTCTAATCCAAAACTTAATGATTTTTATACGAATTTTGTGACTCTTTCAATCCCTTGTTATACAATGTCATACTGTGCCCGTTAACGTGTTATGTAATTTATGGATCCCTATAAAAGTTGTATGTAGTTTTTCTTTCGGATTACTCTAATGTTGTTGGCCGTAGCTAATCTTTACACCTTCACCGGACAATAGGGGGCGAGTGCAGATGGCATTCCAAACCCGCGGAAGGACTTATGGATCGACTGAAGGCTAACTCCCGCCTGACGGATACGACTTTAGTCTGAGGGCACCGCTTGAGGTTCAAACCTTGGATCAGGTGGTCATAATTTCGATTGGACGGAGAATCGATTGGAGGGGCCATAAATAGTGCCACGGGAACTACAACTTGGATCAAGTGTTCAAAGTTTCAACAAAAGCTGTTTAAATCCTTACTAATATTATAAATGCGAAAGTTACTCTGTCTATCTGTCTGTCTGTCTGTCTCGCTTTCACGCCAAAACTACTGAACCGATTTAAATGAAATTTAGTACGCAGATAGTCTAGACGCAGAGGAAGGACATAGGCTACTTTTTAATGCGTAAAAAAGGGTTGTAAGGGGTTCAAAATTGAAATACAAGGTTATCTTTATGCGGTTGAATCCTTATTCGTCATCTTTTCATTTCACTAGCTAACAACCAATCAACACATCGCGTGCGTTTGCGCCATTCGCCATCTTTTCATTTCACTAGCTAACAACCAATCAACACATCGCGTGCGTTTGCGCCAATAAGGTATCCATCACAGAGAACAAAACCACAGATAACATAATGTAAAACGAAAGATCTTGCCGGAAACATGACGTTGACGTTTAGTGAAAATATTGTTTTTTGACACTTTTTTATGATAAAATCGTATATCGTGTGTATGTGTTTTTTCTTTAAACCTGAAATTGGCCGATTGCGAGACAAATTTGGCGATTTTTTTTATTAATTTATTTTACGGCTCTGGATACAAGCCCAGTAAATTTTACAATATAAATTACAAAAATTAAAGTCAATGTCCAATGTTAAATAATAATAAATGTCAAATGTTGTTTCCCTGTTCTGACAAACTTAAAAAAAAAAACTTAACAATCACAATTTCTTCACATTTTATTATTTACATTTTTTAAAGAATGTTGTGGTGTGGCACTATCCGAAATTAAATTATTTACCCATTTTTGTATGTTATACAGAAATAATGTGTGGGTGTTTATTTAAAAAGCATTAACACAAAATTAATAAAGTATAGGTATTAATAAATATATGGTTGTTGTATCAAAATAGAATTTTCTTATTTTTCACTAAAAT
This sequence comes from Achroia grisella, assembly GCF_030625045.1. Lineage (NCBI taxonomy): Eukaryota > Metazoa > Arthropoda > Insecta > Lepidoptera > Pyralidae > Achroia > Achroia grisella. Next base: position 730,523 of record NW_026712606.1, on the reverse strand, counting down.
AAAAACTAACTGTCTTTTTTATAAAATAAATGACCTTTTCATTGTGCCATATATTATGGAACTATTTAAATTATTATTTAAATAGTTCCATAATATATGGCACTATTTAAATTAATATTTAGAAACAAAATGTTGGTTTTTAGATTAAATAATAGTAGATTAATACTGTAAAATTATTATTTGTACGGAAACGATAAAAATATATTTTTGTGCTGCGACAAAAACTAATATTATAAATGTGAAAGTAACTCTGTCTGTCTGTCTCGCTTTCACGCCAAAACTACTGAACCGATTTGAATGAAATTTGGTATACAGATAGTCTAGACCCTGAGAACGGACATAGGCTACTTTTTAATGCGAAAAAAGGGTTGTAAGGGGTTAAAAGGGGGATGAAATATTGTATGGAAGAATCGTCATTTTTGAAGCTAGAAGCTTGAAACTTATTTTTGAGGCTGTTGATTAAATATAAATAAATATGACATTCATTGTTTGTAAAAAAATTACCCTAAGGGGGTAAAATAAAATAGGGGATGCAAGTTTTTATGTAAACACGTCAATTTTGAAGCTAGAAGCTTGAATCTTATTGTTGAATATTAAATATAAATACATATGACATTCATTGTTTGTAAAAAATACCCTTAAGGGGGTAAAATAGGGGATGCAATAAAAATCGTCATTTTTGGCTAGAAACTTATTTTTGCGGCTCTTGATTAAATATAAATACATATGACAATCATTGTTTGTAAAAAAATTACCCTGTAAAATAAAATAGGGGATGCAAGTTTTTATGTCATTTTTTGAAGCTAGAAACTTGAATCTTATTGTTGAGACTGTTGATTAAATATAAATACATATGACATTCATTGTTTGTAAAAAAATTACCCTTAAGGGGGTAAAATAAAATAGGGGATGCAAGTTTTTATGTAAAATCGTCATTTTTGAAGCTAGAAGCTTATTTTTGCGGCTGTTGATTAAATATAAATACATATGACAATCATTGTTTGTAAAAAAATTACCCTTAAGGGGGTAAAATAAAATAGAGGATGCAAGTTTTTATGTAAAATCGTCATTTTTGGAGCTAGAAACTTATTTTTGAGGCTGTTGATTAAATATAAAGACATATGACATTTATTGTTTGTAAAAAAATTACCCTTAAGGGGGTAAAATAAAATAGGGGATGCAAGTTTTTATGTAAAATCGTCATTTTTGAAGCTAGAAACTTATTTTTGGGGCTGTTGATTAAATATAAATACATATGACATTCAATGTTTGTAAAATTTTTACTCTTAGGGGGAGGGGGGGGGGTAGTAAAATAAAATAGGGAATGAAAGTTATTGTGGAAATTTGCTGTTTGTGTGGTTGTGGAAGCTAGAACGATTAAACTTTTTTCTTTATCTTTTTAGGGTTAGTTTATTAAATACCTTAATGATATTATAAATGTGAAAGTAACTTTGTCTGTTTGTCTCGCTTACACGCCAAAAATACTGAACCGATTTAAATTGAAATTTGAAACAGACAGAGATAGATTAGATCCTGAGAAAGGACATAGGTTACTTTTTAAAGTGAAAAAGGGTTGCAAGAGGATTGAAAGGGTAGATCCAAGGTTATATAGATGTATCGTCATGTTTAAAGCTAGAAGCTTGAAATTTATTTTTTAGCCTATTGATTAAATATTTATTTTTACTTTTTATCATTTTTGAAGCTAAAACGATGAAACTTATTTATTTGACTTATATTGTGTTAATTGTGTTAAATATTTTTTCATTATTTACGCGGACGAAGTCGCGGGTACAGCTAGTAATAAAATATAAATACAGCAATACATTATACTATTGACTTGAAATTAGGTATAAATCAATGTAGGACGTAGAAGGAATATAGGAAGTATAATATATGTATAATATAGGAAGTAGTTTTGAGACATTTAATAACTAGGTTTTATAGATAGTATGTATAAATTAATTGTAATATTCAACAACAAAGACTCGCTTCTTTTTATATTAAACTACAAATGATATTTAAAACAGGTAAATAATATATAAATATTGTTTTAATACCAACGAGAGAGTATACCAATATTATATATCAATATTTATTTAGATTATGAATGAGATTTTAAAGTTCATTTGAATAAAGAATGAGTTCTGCTATTAAATTAAATATTCCTAGTAACACGAATTTCAAATTATTTATTATTGAAATACTAAAATAAACGCGAATTAAGTTGATAAAAAACTTACTTGTATCTTTTATATGTACAAAAGAATATAAAACTATTATTTTTATTGTCCAATTGCAGGTAATATCAAAATATCGCTATTGGGTAATAAAAAAGAATGGTTTTAGTGGAGTGACATATATATAAAAATAACTATTAATTTCGTATCGCACATGGCATGCATACAATATTTAAAGTAATTTAAGTTAAGCCTAAAAACTGTCAGGTTATTTGAGATATTTTGTTATAAAATTTATAATAAATTTTATAACAAAATATCTATAAAAAATTTGACGAAATATTTTTCATGTATATGAGCATCCAACCATTATACATTTAATGTCCATCTAAATATTTTATCAGAATTTATAAACGAGTATTATAAGTTACATTATAATACATAAGTAATAATAATTGATATAATTGTAACATTGTATTAATGTAAAAGATTTAGGAAATAATATGTCCGTATTTTATATATTATTATCGATTCGTACGGGTAGTAGGAAACTGTATTATATTTATATCGAAATATTCGTCAGGAATTACCCTGTTGAAGGATTAAAACCGCCTGAAAATCCTTTTTATATTATATTTCTAAAAGAAAAACGAATTATTCAGTGTATGGTAAAATATTGACAATAAAAAAATTATATAATTTTAATGTTAACATAGATTTGTTAAATTAAAACTGCTACGAAATAATGTCAACCACACACACACACGTAGTAATTACTACCATACTTTTAGAATTAGAGTCGTTAGAATATTTACCTATCCATTACATTTCTGCGATGAAGGCGAATAGGTGCTATTGGTAAAATCTTATAAAAATATTATCAGCGATTTAATTGTAAAAATGTATACAAAAACTATGGATACTAAAATTATTTAATTATTATTTAAAAATAATCTCCTAAGTATCAGTGTATAATAAGGAATTCCATTAACATCTAAATATTATCTATTAACTTTTGCGGTTCAATAATTCTAATTAATTTGTTGAAAGTAATGGATGCGAAAATGTACTTAAATTTTTAGATAATCCTTATAAAAAGTTGCATTTATTGTGTTCTCGAGCAGAAATGTTTTAAGCGGAGTGGTTTTACGTGTTCAGGTATTAAAAATAATAAAATGAGTACGTTTATATGATAATAATGTAGGTATACCTAGTTCTGTTTTAATGTGGATAAATTAATATTTATTTTGATAAACAAAGGTTTTGTGCTAAAACAATACACCCTTTCTCGGGTTAGATAGCAATAGCATAAATAAGAGAGTAATAGTTACGAACGGTTCTATTTGTATGAATGCGTGGGATGATTATTGTCGTCCAGTCTTATTCGGGTATTCCAAAAGTAGCTTAAGCGTAAACTACTATAATACTCCCAGAGAATATCTATTATTAAATCGATTCAAGAAGTGCGAAGACTGAAAGAACAGTTCCTATCGTCTCAGAATAGGCTGAGCCTTTCCTTATGAGGTGAGGATATAATCAACTATTACCATACTCGTCAGGGAAATTTATTTCAAGTTTTCCTCCTGTTATGTGCTTTGTACCCTATTACGATATCGTAGGGATCAAATGGAGTGGTAAAACATTTTTTCTTACATCATTACAACTAACACGGGCTATATAACAAATAAAAGTGGATACTATAAATGTTTTGTACGAAATTATTTTTCTTCAATATCAAAGTAATAATTATTTATTGTACTAATTAGTAATAATATTATAAACGTGAAAGTCTATGTAGTTAAGTACTGTCTATTTGTCACCTTTTCATGACAAAATATCTAAATGTGAGTAATGAAACTCACATTTAGATATCTATTTAAAAGCAAATGAACTCGCAGATAAGATTAAAATATATAAACAAATTAAAAAATAAAGACATGTACGTACTAGATAAATAAAATTCAGGTCTGGTTAAAATTAGTAATTATGGATTAGGAAAATGGTTTACTGTATATTTAAATGGACTATATATTTATTAAGTACTTGTTCATTCAGATTGAAAGAAAATTGGCTAGCTATACTAATTTCATTCTTGTTTATATTCTTTGACATGATGTAAATCATGATTTAGTAGCTACATTAAACGAAGTAAACTAACAGATCACAATTTATTTGTACAAAGATCGGTATGTAAACACACTCTAAATAGTAATGCAAACCGAATGAGGTCAGACAATAGCTATGCCAATCACAGATCCTAAAATAATGTTTATCGTAGCATAGATGAATAAAATTTAGCGATTGATCATATAAAAACAATGAACCTTATTTGTGTGATTTAATTTTACGAAAAAGTAACGGGAAACAATAATAAATAAAAATATTTCTTTTTGTAGTAACAGATAATAATGATTTTATTTAGACAATAAAAATAGACATAAGTAAAAAAAGAAGGGGTTATGTCGTAATGTGCATTTCGTTTTTCGTAATGTCGTTTTCGAAAGTTATTCGTATTTTAATAAATTTTATTACCAGATTTATGTTTCGACAAAGTTAAAAAACTTTGTAAAAAATCATCTACGTCAGTCTCGTTTACTTCAGCCGACAAGTAGCTTGCCTTGTAAGATAAAATTATATATAAGTAAGTTATAAATAGGTAATTATGAAATTACAGGATAAGAGACATGATGCCTTAGACCTCCGGAATGGCAATACATAAGTGGTATATTACGTGCATTACATATTAACATGATGTCTTTAGTAGTCCTTGTTATATATGTGTATTGGTGATAGTTACCACTTACCAACGCATAGGTGATCACTTTTTTGCCATTACAATTACATAATGAAAAAGTATCTTCATCAATCTGCAGTAGTTATCTCTTGCAGAAGAACATGAAATTATGTCGTCTCTTATGTCTATAAATTATAATGTTATAAACATTATAGATATAGCGGTTATCCTTCCTTGTATCTAATTGTGGAGTGGTATTAGGGGATTATGAAGTTATTAGGGCCCCTTTTCGAAGTACATTTGAAATACAAAGGGTATTTTCTTATGAAATTAATTATTCCATATGTATTAACTGTGGGTACCTAAATCGATACCATTACGTAAGATTAGTTATAAAATAATAAAAACTGTAAATGAAATAACAATATAATACCCATGGAGTCGACAAGATGTCAGTTTGACAATACAGTATGTGCAAAGTTAATAGTATAAAGAAATCAAGTTCTAAGCTTCGAATAATACTCATGAAACTGAATTCATTTCATTATATTATTTTAGATGTAAAGCCTGAAAATAAATATTCATCACTTTATACGAAATTGATCTCATGGCCCAGTCATATATAACACGAAATGTTCAAAAATCTATTTCAGTATCTCAATCTCAACAAAGTTAATCAGTTTAATATATTTAACTTGGACTTTTGTCTTGATATATCTTTTACGACTGCCTGACTGATTGTGATATCCACGATATAACTTTTTCCTACAATATAGGATGTCAATTCCAACTGAAATCGTAAATAATTTGATACTCTACTAAAACAAATATGATATACGTATACATCTTCCAATATAGTCGAAAAGTAAAGTCTGGACGTAGAGTAATTTATATAATCCAAATAAAAGATATTGTATATAAAAAAAATAATAGATGCTTTCTGAACTCAAAAAACATTATTGCCTTTAAGAATAACAGTAAAAAATATTTATTTTTGACTCGTACCAAATTACAATTTATTTAAAACAATAGTAAACCAATTAAGTATTTGAAATACTTAAATGGCTATTCAAATTATTTTCCTAATTTCAAGCCTTCAATCTTTACAATCTACCAAGGGGCATGATTAAATAAACAATAGCGCGCGGTGGTTGAAATGCCTTAATTTTCCTTGATAGCGACAAATTACTGCGCGATCCACTTCGAGTTTCGATTTACTGTTTTAATTATGGTTGCTTGTTATCTATCCATCTAAATGTAGATTGCTCAATTCAACAATAGCATAAATACAATAGTCTATAAGATGAGATGAAAAAAAATCGTTAATTTTAATTATTGATTGATTTAGTATTGCCACACATTCATACTAAAATATCAGTCTCAGAACATGTTAATTTCGATGTATTTTTTGTTAAATTTTCGAATACAAAAATAATGTTAAATGAATGTTTCACGACACTTATACGACTTGATGTGGAGGCTCTCAGAGCATTAAATATTTATGTTTTATACGTGTATAACAGATAACGCTCTTAAGTGAAAATACTTTACGAAAAATATTTTAATCTGAATTTGTACGAAATTTTGTATATTTTATTTAAGGTTTAAAATAAAAAGAAAATAAAAAAAAAAAGGTCATATATATAAAAAAAATAGAATTTATTTGTTTACACAGATTACATATTAGTACTAACCTGGTCTCTGGTTGAACAGGTGGTGCAGGTATTGATTCTTCGGGCTCTTGGGCTTGTGTTGGAAGTGGAGGCGGCACTTGTGCTGAAGTTAATGCTAGTGCTTTGTAACGAGACTGCTCAGCCGTCGGTAAAACGATATCTACCGATCTCGAGCGTAATCCAGTCCCCGGAACTGTCAAATTATTTCCCGTGCCATTTATTTCTTCAGCTCTCGGACCACCAGACACTTTTGAGAAGCAAGAATCCACTGACGCCGCACGATCACGTTTAAGTTCAGGTACAGCTAAATAAATATCGTGGACTAAAGTATCTCTTGCGACATTGGTCGCGCCTTCTTCTGAAGCTCTCACATTTTCCAAAGAACTGCCCGTGGGTTCAACAAAAAATGCTTCTTGTCTTGATATGGAGCGTCGTCGCTGAGGCAAAATAGGTGGCTCATCGCTCGGCGGTTGCAGTTCAAACGATGGAGCGCCGGGTGACGGAGGTGGTGACTGTGGTGGGGGTGGTGGCCTAATAGTTCTTGGAGGCGGAGGTGGAGCGAGTAACACTCGTGGAGCTTCACATTCACTTTCATCTTCGTCATCATCATCCTCAGCCGATGAAGAAGCGAGCGGTCGTTCAGGCGTGACACGTTCTTCGCTACGGCGTGCTAGCCATGTTTCCATATGTCGACAATGCACGCATGGTGGTGGAGTGCCTTTGCCTGACCGACGTCTCGACCAGATACGAGGGACCTGAGTACAAAAGTATAATAATAAAATTTAGCGTGTTATGTGAGATAAGGGTAGCCAGAGGTATTATCAGTAGTTGACGTAATGATGAACTCGACACTTAAAATACCCACATATAGATGAGTGAGTTTGTATGTCTGTATGTATTTGAATTCAACGTGGCAGGGGACGAGACTGCCACCTTTAATTGAATTTTGGTTTCATTATTGTCGTTTCCTTCTCCGGAGAGTCAGTTGGAACAATAAATTGATACACACAGTTTTTTTATGTCTACCAGAATAAAACTTCATAGTTTTTTAGTGTACGACGGAGTACTTAATCTAGACCACGCGCTTAATTTAACTATATACTTAATTTTGCAGTCGAGCATATAAGCTCATAATTTTTTATTTATTATCTCTTGCGGTAATTAGGTCGCCCTTGTTTAATTTGTTGGTTCTATAACGTTGGCAGCAATAAAGAATACTGTTTATTTACTAAATGCACCGTAAAGATAAATTATTATTACTTATCTAAGTATATTAAATACATATTTGTGTATATATATAGTATTATTTATTTATATAATTAATGCATCTTATTGCACGATTGTAGCAGACTCACTGATGAATTTTCATATTATTTTTAAGTTTTATTTTAAAACATTATATTATGTATATCTATCGTATTAGTCGCAGATATATCGTCAGATACCTCAGCTTCAACGATTATATCTTCTTGTTATCACTTATAAAACTTTGTTTCCATCACTCCACAATTCCTGTCATTTAAATGTTGACTGGAAAATCGCTCTTGTTCTATAAGTCCGCCATTGTACTAAGTTTTATTATATAATGCAGTATTACAAACAAAATTTAGAACTTACAGTAAACATATCAAAGAGACGTATATAATGTAAGTCCTTACTGACAAGACTCAACTAATTACCATGATGGCCCTAAATAGCAACCTACTGATAGTTATCAATAATTTCCTACTTATCTACTAAACAAAAGAGGTTGCAATGTGTGATTCTGAAACAAAGAAAGATACCATATGTATTTATTAACAACCCTAGTGATTTGTGAGCTCTGCCCATAACGGAAGAAAATATACGAGAGTGTGAATTCCCAAAGGCGAATGTCTTGGTTTGTGTCATCAACTATATAATATTATTAATATATTTTTATATTAAGGTAAGTTATAGATTTGCTATAGGATAAACAAAATACACCACCAACTTATGTGTTTAAAACAAACTGTATACTAAGCTGAAAATTTAATTAATACTTTTTGTTTCGCCAAACGTGATTAATGTCTTTAAGTTTGCCGCTATCTGTGCCAGACAAAGCCACCGAGTAATGTAGACTGTCAGTAGATGTTGTTTTCACTTTATTGAAACACTATCTCCCGTGAGTACATCTGCTATTTTTATGACAGAAGGTAGCCTATATCTATCTTTACGACAGATTTCATTGAGATCGTTTAGCCGTTTAGCCGTAAGACATCTGAACGGTTCAACGATTATAATAAATAACAGACAGACACAATATTTCATTTACTGTAGTAGTATCTGATCATAACTTTGTCCGTTTAACCATAATTAATGGATATAAATAGTAGTGTATGTACTCCATTCTAAATATTACGTAAATTACAAAGTTGGTGTAAATGGCGCAAAAACGTATCAAAGAAAACTAACTATTTACATATTTTTTATTTTACTTCTTCACGTTAACTACTATTACTTGATTATATTTATATAAATAAAGCATTCACATGTACACAGTTTGGTGACTCAAACACCTTTGAGCCTTGTAACCGTGAATGTGAATGCCTTTTTGTAAAGCGTAATTACAGAGGTAGTAATTATAAAAGTCACTATAGCGGCTCGTTTTATTTTAAATTTTACATTTTTTCAGACTTTCACCGTACTTCATATATAGCATTATATGAAATACGGTAAAATGTAGGTACGTCCTAAACCCATTTCGATTTTTTATTCTAATTATTAATAATTATTAATAACAAACACCCAGGATAATTTACACAGTCCCATCTAGTCCCAAATTAAGCAGAGTTTGTATTAACAGTGACTACACGACAGATAAAATATTTAAGAATCCTTTTCTAAAAATTAATGTATTAAATATATATATATATATATATCTACACACTTGTATACATATGTGTACATAGAAAACACCTAAATAAATTCAAATAATCGTACTTACAAATACAAATGTTTGCATTTTACCAGAATTGACCAGCTAATATACATATTGTTATTGTCTTAAGCCGCTCGATCTCTGCGGCCGTCAATATAAATAGAAGTAAATTTTATGGAAGAATCATAAAAGTACTTAACTTATTTGCCTCACATGTAAAATTATAATACAATAGCGTTATTGTACTTACTTCAAGATAAGTGCCAGAGTCGTCTGATCCGGCGGAGTCAAAGGAGCGGCTGCGCGCGCCTGGTTGCGGCACCGCAAGTAACCCACTGGTGCTCGCGCCGCGCGCAGCCTCCAACTGTATTTCATCGAATGACGCCGACCGGACCTGAACATATGTAATAGAAATAAAAATATATTTTTTATGGTCTTGGAATTAGAAGCAGATTGATGGCCCACCTTGGGTTGTTAGTACTCGTATTGTGGAGTAATAAACCCATTGCTAGTAATGCACGATGTCAGGTTGACCTCCACGTGGTTTCCTCTGGAAACTATCGTGATAAATTCATAAGGCTAACTGACCTGACTTTATGCTTATCCTATCATTCTCTACTGGTAACCCCCTCCAGCGAAAACCATTATCATCATAAGAAAAAAAAACTATGTAGCAACCGCCTGTATATATGAATAGCACAAATGGACATAACGTCATTATGTGATGTTCATAGTACCCCTCGCGCATTGCTATGTGATCTAAGGCGTATTAAGGTGTCATGTCGTACCCTGTAATTTCAATGGCCCATAACCGAAATACAGCGCCATAACAAATTGCTTGGCTGCAAAAATAGATCAGGAATGATCACGTTGACGACTTTGTACAAAGTTCACCTAGGTTATCATTATTTGGACATTCTTAAATCAAATTACTATGTTAATTAAATTTTGTTATTTTTTTTTAGTATACGTAGAACGGAAGGAATAGGTACATTTCGTTCCGTTCTACGTATACTAAAAAAATTAAAAATCTGATATAACCTTATTCTACCACTTTCTCTTAATTAAGAAATTCCCATGGTAACAGGAGATGATAGGCTTTATGGTAGTTTTATGGATTATAAATTTCGTAGAGTAAATTGAAAAATACGTATCAACAACTAATCTTATTTCAATAATCTACTGTTTAACGATCGGTATAGAACATTCTGCAGAGTTATAATTATTTGTTGTTTCTTTCAAAGATTTAGACGTAGTGTATAGAGTCGTTCTGAATCTAAGACAGCTAACTATTCTGTATTATTCTTATTAAAAATCAATAAATATCTGAGGCCTCAGCCCAGGACTTCTAACCTCCAATTTAGAACAAAGTGCCGACAGTCAAAACCGCATATGCTGGTATTGTGATACGAAGGAAGGTTATCAAAATTCTTTTAATATAAGTATAGTGAGTTTAAATTGTTAACACATAATTTAGATTTAATTTTTAATCGATAATCAAATTGACGTCAAGCTACCAATAGTCAATGCATGACATGCCTACCTTCATTGAGTAATTTGCATAAAACGTAGGAGTTAGCCAAGCTTACCGCTGTCTCTCGGTATTCCAGAATCAGTCAGAAATATAAATTGGCATCCGAAGATTTCTTTTTTAATTTTTAAAATTATATTTACACCACTATATATATATATATATAGTTGTTCAATACCTTAGTCTTAAGAAATGCCAACAAATTATGCAGTCCACATCATGTCACGTATGGTATTTTTTTAAAATTAAGGGTTTCGGGCTCGGAATATAGTCGATACTCGATACTTTCCAAAGGAGATATTTCGTTTATGCACGGATGGCCTATAACCACACAGGATACTTTCTTCTGCTTGCTAAGCAGAAGAATGTATCCTGTGTGGTTATGCAAATTCTTGTTGAGGTGATTTTGCCATGTATTTATTCAATTTGTAGTATCCAGTGAGGGTCCTAACCATGATGTATGTATTGCTTTTACTCCACATGTGGTACGGTCGATCGTCGTTGAGATCTTTTCGGGAGGCCTTTGTTCAGCAATGGACGTCTTCCAGACTGAGATGATGATGATGATGAGGTGTTATGGATAGTGAGCTTAGTAAAATTCACCTGCTTGGGCACTTCGAGGCTGCTTTGCGTCTTCATGTCGGCGGGTGTGGGCGTGCGAGACCTTTTGAATGTGGTGCGCAGGCGCTGCATGGCGGCCGGGGCGGGCTGTGCGCGCGCTCCTCATGTCGCGGGCAGACCCCCGCCCCGCCGCCGCCGCCCGCGCCCCTGGCGCACCACACCCTTACCACTACACACATCAAACACAACACACTATAAACCAGTTCATATAAATTATGTTGCTATAGTAATATAAAAACTATATATACCACTGCCACTAATTAAAGCATATAAAATCTTCTCAATCCTTAATTTAGACATACATATTTATATGGAAATAAATATCATAAATATGTAGTACTTACAATTTTTTTGTACTGATATGTCGAGAATTTTGTTATTATAAATACTATATATTAAGTCAACTCGGCTAATTATTTAAATACGCTTGCCTGATACTTTTAAATTACTTCTCATAATTGTTGAAACTAATGAAATTTGAAATTTTTAAGGAATATAAACTACCTATGTACTTCAAAGTACAAGTTTTATATTCCTGTACACGGTACTACTTAGTACGTACAAGGTATTATGAAGATGTGTTTAAAAATAATACATGTACCGTAATACATTTTTGACAAATATTTGCCTACATCAAACTTAACGTTATTGTATCTCTTTTGACATTATGATAACGAAAGCAAAGAAAACATGTACAGAAGAATATTAAAGTACGATATACGAATACATTGCTTATTTATTTATGGAAGACTACTATCGAGAGATACTATCATAACGTGGCCTAAATGGACAAGGATATTTTCGTACAAATTTCATACAAAAATCAAATCCACATGTAAAAGCAAGATGGATATTTCGGACATGTTTTTTACGTCATCAATAGCGATGACGTCATAGCATCACAAACCGGGCCACGTTCGATCTTATTACACCACCGCATACAAAATGTGGGCATTTTACGATCTAAGTGCGCGCTCTACGCCCTACAGAAATCTTATTTATACGGGACATTACTGCCGTAGTGGGAGGTATACCTGTCGTTACGGTGATGGATTTGCTCACATTGGAATTATGTTTTCACCAACATGTAACTGAAAAAATAAAACTTTGGAACATGAATCGGTGCGTATCTACACACACTAAAAATAGTCAAAATAATCATATTTTCAATATTCGTCTTATTCCATCTTAGAGACAGCCAGACCGACACAAACAATCGTACTATGTAATACTATATGGTAATATTTGTACCATGCGAGGAATAGAACCAGTGACCACCGAAAGTAAGGCAGTGTGCTAAACCCCTAGACTACCAAGACAGTCAAGTTAGTACATAGTAGATATATAGAACTATTTTGAATTTCAAATAGCATTAGTAGTTTCTAAAACAGAACTCTGGGACAGGCGGAGGGATGTGCAAAGTGACAATGTAAACATTCTTTTTTAATCTTGTTGTTTTAAAACTCAAAACAATTTATATGAAAATACAATAAAAAATACATCTTCTGTAATCATACGGAATCGTAAAAAAAATTGCAATCGATAACGCTGAAGTCCACCGCATTACCCGACCTACAAATGCTTCCATGTCTTTTTGCAATTCCATTACGGTTACGATCTGAAAGTATAATCCTAACTGTCATAAAAATGATAATAAATACTATATTTCGTCCCCTGTGTACTTACCAACTGAAAGAAAAAAAAATACTGACCCCCGCTAATCCTGTTATAATATTTGCATGACTTTACTAATCTGAATTCCAAATATTTATTATTTATACAATCTGTACTGTATAAATAACTGGATTTACATGAAGTATAATTTGAAGTTTATTTGGGAGGTTCTGTTTTATTAATGTTGACTCCGCGCATTGGGCTGAATGAGAAGGAGCGCTGCGATGACGCAACAACCAAAGAAGCACCTCTACATCCAAAACGTTCACCCTTGTCATAGGGAATTAATCTCAGAAGTCAAATTAATCTTGAGATGAATAAATTCACATCGTATTATAAACCGTGATAAAATTATTATACGTTATTTATAAATATATCTTTATGAACATATGTTTACATATTAGTGTAAACAAACGTTACATATGTTTGTAGGTAGATAATAACAATCTATTTCGCTTGTTTTTTCCCTCTTCCTATTTCATATAGGGTTCTTTTGCCAGATATCATTTTATGATTGAAATCTTTGGCTTTTTTCCAGTATCCGAAATTCCTAACAAATATTCATTTCGCAGACTACAAACACTTAAAATTAAGTATATCTATATGTCATCAGAAGTCTGTAGCCCCGGTCAAACATTTTAGAGAGTATCTTTGATATTAGTACAAGGCTTTGATATTGTGGTGAATTGCCCTTGTGTTACCTAAGATACCGGTAGACTATATTGACAAATATGAGATGTTTACAACAACAACAAAAGATGACAAATGTCGATATAAATATTAATAATTATTTTTTTATAAATATAACAAAAAAATAAAACCATGTATAAGTACTTAAGACGTCTTATAAGAATATAAACTTCAAATTATTGTTACAAAAATATTAGCTAATAGCAAAATCCCACATAACATTGCATGTCATTATACAGCTGCTCGAGGTATGATGTGACCTCATTTGAATGCCGACATGTAACAATTAATTACATACTTAACAATATCAAAATACGAGTATATTCGTACATTCAGTAATAATATTGCGTGAAGTAATGTATTAAAATTAAAACTCCTTAATTAAGTTTATGGACCTCAAAGTACCGATTTCAGTTGTAGCTTAATCAGAGCTAATGAATATTAATATTTTGGGAAAATAATTAGTAGTTAGTTACTTTGGTGATATATAGGTACCTATAGTCTTTGACCACACATGTAATATTATTTTATAATCTCTTTGAGTGTGGAACAACAATACTGTAAAATAGTCAATTATGGTATTAGCAGTAAAAATATCTAAATGATGTCATATTAGCAACGACACCACTTAAATTAAGAACCTCAATTTTATTTGATTGTGACTACGCGTTCTACTCGTAGATAATTCGTTATGTTTCTTTTGACTTATATGTATGTATAACTAAAAGAACCTCCATAATTTGTTACTTCAACAAAGCTAATAATTTATATACAATAAATAGCTCAACAGAACCTAAACTTATTCATGAATATATAATGGGAATAAAAAATTTTGAATTTTTGACGGTGCTTCATCAAACTTAAGGATTGTCGTGAACAAAGGAAAGCCGTCTTTTTACTTTAGCACGAAAACTTAAAGTGGGTAACAAAGGGCCAAAATAAATATTCACGAGGCGTTTATTAGCACACTTCCCTAAGTCAACATAGTCGCGAAAGCTTTTCTTTTTCTCACTGAATAAATGTTAAATTAAGCGGATTAAATGAATAAATACCCATTAGTAAAAAGTAGACATAAGTTGATTATTTTTTTTTGACTTTCGTAGGTAACAGCTACCTGCTCAATATAACAACAAAATTAAAATATACTCACATAATTATCTACAGGGAGGCTATTTTTATTTTAGAACAAATTTAATTAATATTTGATTTAGCAAAGAATTTTAACATATACATATTTCTATCAAAAGTTTTATTACAGAAACGTGTACAAATGACATTAAGTCCATACTCTAAAATATCTAAATATGACTTTCTAAATCACAAATTTCTACTAAATAAAAAGCAAATTATGTGTGAGTGGGCCTAGTAGGTCAAAGTTTAATATATAAATCATTCTATAATGAGAACATTTATCTTCTTTATATAATTTTTTCCTTAAATAGAGAGCCTTAATTGCCTGTTAAAAATAACAAAGTAAACTTAAAAACAGGTTTTATAAATAAAATTGATTAAATACACGAGTATTATAATATTATCAGTCGATAAATCTGCCTAAACGTGAACGTGAAGATTCATAATAGCCAAGCTAAATGCAAGGAACTTCAGACGCCAAGCCAGACATAGGACTGAACGACGACCATAGAAGTTAATGCCGGAAGACGGATGCTGCTGGATCCCGGATATATACTACTTAAGAATGTTAATACCTACCGATAGGTTAGCGCTGTTTGTATAACAGACAAGAGTTAAACTTTACAAGAATTATTGATTATACGAGTATCTGAACGATAATTTGAAAAGTGATCTAATGAGCCGTTAAAATGTGAAACTCAACCATTGGTGCAAAATAAACTGTATTAATTGTCTAATATCCAGGTTGTCTGATATAAATTGTTTACTAATAAGACCGCCTTTTCTTTTCTCTTTCTTATATACTATTTTTCTAATTGTATTTTTTTCTCTGTGCACAATTAAGAGTAAATATTATTATTAACATCCATCACTAATTGTTGTTACTATAAATGACAAATCAAGTAGATAAAAAATGTAATATTAGAAGACGGTATCAAAATAAAAGCTATATGTGAATAATAGTCAGTACGTATCAATGATTAATCGAAGCTATCGTTAATTTTACTTATGTATTAAGAGTAAGGTTGAATATACTCATTGTGGGATGTCCATCACGGTTGAGTGCTCGTGACAGTGAGGACTTCGCTCATTGAATCGCCTTCCACTTTAATTTTTTCAGCCTTTGAACAGGGTCCGAGATAAATGAGGTCGGATATCGACTGTGCCAGAAGTGGCTTGGCTCATACGATGCTAAGTGATTAATGGTTATTAGGTAAATCGAACTTTTATAGATAAACAAAAATTATATTTATTACCGGAGAGTTTTGTGAAGTGTATTATAATCGATAATTTAAATTCATAGCACCGATAAAACAGTTATAGTAAATTTATTATTTAGGGCGAACTAATGAACGTATTGAAGAGAAGTAGTCCAATAATATATTTATAATACATAGTTATGGTTTTAGCTTAGTTAGAAATAGTAACATAAACATCACCTGATACTTATTTATAATGTTTCGTATTTAAATAGCTATTTTGTAATTACTGCCTATAGCTAGGCGGGAGACGGGGGTTCCTATTTGTAACTGCTGGATATATATATATAGCTATAGCTATAGGCATATATACTTACAGAATTATGTATATATATATACATTGTAGATTTATACTTTTAGGACTCTCGAAAGTAAAATTTTCGACACTCAAGGTGAAATTGTAAACGAAATATACTCACATAAATGAATAATGAATGGCTCCACGTAAAATATACGAGTAGTCGATATGCTCGGCACGATTTGGTCACGGGACAATCTAAATACTCGATCACCAATTCCCGCTAGAGAAAAAAAATAAAAATACCATTGTAGCACCTATTCACACTAACGATCGACGATACGGTACCTTTTAAAAAGTAATGTCGAATAAAACATTAATCGCAAAGGTGTTTATAGAAAGCTGGCAAAGTTATTTTAATGGCAAAGGAATATTGAATAGCCCTCTCAGATTTACTATTGATAAAGGAGTATTGAGAGACTGAGTGCGATCCTTTTTAGAGTACGCAATAACATGATAAAACTCCCTAAGGTCTGATTTACAAAACGCAAAAAAACTACAATAAATACTTACTTCATGAAAAAAAAATTCAGTACTATCAAAAATATTTAATAATTAGCCTGTAGATAATCAATTTGAACGAGTTCAAAATAGCTTGCACAAACATACGAGCGAATTCCTAATTGAAACAAAGTTTTCGGGAAAACGCTTAAGTTGAGTTTGATTACAGCCGTAACCGATCTACTAAGGGCCGCGAAAACCACATGAATGACAATAATTATCAAAGGGTATAGATTATAGGGACCTTATTCAAACTTTCCGGTTCAATACGAAGCTATTTGATTAACAAAACACAGACCATAACAGTTCTACATAGATAGAGGTAACTACAGCAAAAAATTCTCCTCAGATCTACTTACTACTCACCAATTGTTTGTTATAGTTATTCTACATTAAGTAATATTTTATGTCGTATTACATTTTATTACTAAGTATACATTATATAAGAACTCATTTATAAACTTTTACACATCTTTCACTTGACTGTAATGAAATTTTTTACATAATTACGTGACGTCAATGTTTTTCTTATAAAAGTAATAAAAATAACAAACAAGTATAACAAGGAAATTATAAAATACTTAGACGTTAATTTTTCACTTTCATTCGTTATATATCCGGAAGTTTTATACTTCATGTACTCTATGGTAAAAAGAGTTTAAAATTATTACTTATAGCTATTTATAAAAAAACATACAAACGGTTTCGCAGAGAGATTTCGTACAAATTTCTGTACATGGCTACATCAGTATTAATTGTGTTTCTACTCACTTAGTAAAAAAAATATTTTTAGGTAGTACACCTTTAGGATAACTAAACCTAAATTAAATATATAATATTCCAAAAATTATATTTTGTTTTTTCTTCCTTCATTTAACTACAGTCAATCAGCTGAGTTTAATAAGTAAATAAAAAATCCACTAGTTACCACGTATTATGGTATGTATATTCATATAGGTTACGGTTGCCATTTACACATATCATCAACTTAAAATTTCCATATTATATGTGTATAAAAAATATACCAATGCAAATCATAGAAATATTACAGAGAAAAAATAATAATGGCGATATTATCGCCTTCATTTTTTGCAAATCACTTCTTGTTCGATATGGAAAATATCCAACTTGAGACAGAAGACATTTAAATTTGATATATGTCTTTAACTTATTGGAATTTAAAAACTAGCTTATATGATGTATATGGACAAAAAAACCGCTTTATCAATCATGTTTATTGGCAAATTTTGAAAAATGTCATTGTGGTAAATAATATATTTACTTATTTACTTTCTTTTCAGACTTACAACACTTAATTTTTAGTGTTTTTAGATTTTTTAATTATATCGCTCCTATATTATAGACTTATTTAAGATTTTAGATTCAATTTAGTAGATGCTTTAATTCTCAATTCATCAATAATATGAAAAACAAGTATGTATATAGTTAATTCGATAAATGGATACGTTTCACTCACCTAAAACGTTTGCTCTGTTTGTGTAAACTAAATGTTTTGTTGACATTCGAAACGCAGACACGGATGTGTACGACGAACACATTAAGGTGCACATAAATTTAATGGCGGATTTAAACTAAAAGAACAAAGAAAATACATATCTAGATAGTATCAGAATAGAATATGGTATAGGTAGGTTTAGACTAAAAGAACATTCTACAAATTTGTTTCTGATTGAACGATCACAAAAGAAAAAAAAACTGAAAAAATGTTCCGAACGTAGCGTAACAATCATAACTGGATATTTTTTTTTCACAATGTAGACCCAGAGTTGTCATTTACGTTTATAGTACATGTCGCGTAGTTATGAAAGAGAAATATTGTTCTGTTCTTAGGTTCTATACTTACTATAAGACAAAAATACTACACGTAATTATAATAATTTGTGATTGTATGATCACGTTAATTTCATTTGTTTACAAGTATAATTATTTGTAGACAAGTTTCGATCTGAAGCTATAAAACTAAATCGAAGCACGGACTGAGTACCTACTAGAAAACACGTAATGAAACTATTTCTTTGAAAGCGACTGAAAACTAGTAGCTGCAATTGTATTAGTTTTACCATTCTACTAGTTTAGTTTCAGGCTGCTTGTGACGTATTTACGCATTGTTCTCTGTTAACCAAAATCGTAGCCATTCTTTGCTTATAAAAATAAGATTAATTTTTTTTTGTGGTAAATTAACCCTATATTTGCATAACAATAGAAATATATTTTATATATCGTAATAATATCTATAATTTATGAGTTCATGCTATCTTTATGGTAAATAGATATAAAATATAGATAACGATAACATCATTAAAAGTCATAGGACAAATGTGGAAAAGCCCTTTGTATGTATAGGACTATGAGAGAAATAACTACATATAAATTCTCTGTCCCTAAGCAGATTACTGTCAAATGTCAACAGAACGTACGTGCCACTATAGAAATTTACATCGTTTCTTTATCCTTGATCAGAATGGGATTTTAGTTTATTTGAAAGGTAATAAGCTTAAGTACTTGTTATAGTACTGACATATCATGTGTGTAGGTATCTTTGACCGATTAGAATACACTAGAAGGGGTTATTTCTAATAATCAAAACGAGAAATAACCCCTTATTAAAGATTGCCTTAATAATAGTGAAAAAACTTTAAAAATGGCACGTAGGTATTTTATATTCAATTTTATTTATATGTACGCAATCTTAATACATTTTCCACGCCATCAATTTCCTTGTCAATGTTACTTAGAAATCTCATTGTTATCTACTGTAGCCTATAAACTTATTGCGCTGTTGTCAGTAGAGACTCATAAACTAAGATAATGTAAAATTTAAAAATAAAGCATGTATAAATTGGTCTCCGATATACATATATATTTTATAATATATCCAGTCAATATGACAACTTATCAAAACAAATAATACTTTAAATATTCATATAGTAAATTTATATTCTAAATGCGAAAATAAGTCTATGTTTATTTATTTTTTGTTACATTTTAACATCTAAATTGCTGATGTTAATGAAATTTAATATAAATATAGACTGCATTACGAGAACGGACATAGGCTATTATATAGCTTAAAAATAGATTGTATATATATAACAGCTATAGATTAGATGTTACCCAAGCTCTTTTTAATAAAATAACAAATATACGTTATAAATACATAAATATATCGAAAATGAAAAAAAAAAATTAAAAGTCATAGTATATCGCTAATTACGTATATATTTCTATATCTGTACTTTGCCAACAGTAAAATGAAATGGTCACAACATGATTCCACAGAAGTCAATCGTAACACTAATAACTAGTTCATTAATCATACCAGCCAGGGCACTTTGTCGTGCTTATTTACTATAAAAAACTTATTAAGGCCCCGTCACAAATGTAATAACCGGTTTCGAAAAGGATATATTTTATGAGGCTACTTACTCGTATTTACAGGTAACGTAGTAACCACTATATCATCTGTGCCTGAAGTTTTTATGCTACTGGGATTAGGATAAGTAGTTTTTCATATCTAAGATGTTTTCGTAATAAAAGTAGCGTAACTGCTTATTAAGTGCATATGCTATATCATATTACACTACCCGATGATGCATTGTATATAATTAAAGGTTTAATAGAATAAAAAAACTTATACATGTATATGATGTCGGTGTTCGCTATGGTCAACGGATAACGAACAAACTTTGTATTCAGAAGTTTTGATTATTTGTATTGGTCTGGATGTTTTCTATGTAAATTACTTATTTACAAGCAAAATATGTTTAGGTATTTGTATCAGTTATTTAGCACATTTGTTTAGTTTAGGACACGATGCTGCCAAATCAATTGAAAACTCTATAATTTATAATTATTTTTTTATGAAATACTCACAAATCTAAGACAAATTATTCCAATGGTTAAAACTATTGTTTGTCGCTTTGTAGTTAGTAAGTAATTTGATTGAAATGAATGTAAAATAAGACAAATTATATTAAATATGTATACTGTATTGTACATTACATACAATACATTCTTTTTTTTCCTGGACGATTAAAACTGCGCCATCTAGTCCGACGGTAAGCAGAGCTTGTGTTATGGGCACTAGATAACTGATATAAATACTTATATTTTTTTGTAAATACATACATAATATACATAGAAAACACCCAGACCCATACAAACAATCATCCTCATGAATACTATTTAATTTAATATAATATAACTGTTTAATATAATGTTAGACCGCTAGATCACCGAGCAGGTCAATTTCTTTAGACATGAAACGTATGCCTATATTAATAATGAGATTAAATTATTATATTTTACGAAACTAAATCTTTAAATATAGTTACTAATAATGAATTATTTGCTGACACCACCTCCGGTATAGACAAGCAACTTCGTAGTAATTTGGTTAGAAAGGTATGCTTTTGTATCGGAATTTTGTCGTCTATTTGCCAAACAGTGGTGAAGCGACGAAAGCGACGAAGCGTACATACCTGTCGACGGTATTCTGGAGCTTATATTATAATAAATATATATTATTATTACACATACAATACGACAGTCTGTATGAAATCATATTTATAATAATGTCCAAAAAAGTAAAAATAATTAATAATATTTTGTTTCAATTAAAATATTATCTTTTCGAAAGTTTGTTCTTTTGCAAAACTAGAAGTAAGGTATACTTACTTTCTATACCAATTAAATCTAACATATTTATGAAAAAATATTTGCCTTTCATAGATTACATAATGTATTTAGTTTTATAAAATATTTCAACTGTAATTTTGCACTAATTGAAATGCGGCGAAATTAACATATACATAAATAATATTGTAGTCAGTAGTCAATAAAGTTATTGAAGGGAATAATCTTAATAATGTTATAAACACGAAACTATGGATATTTGTTACTCTTTCACGCAAAAGCTGTTGCTGTAATATAGCTTATGCATCAGAATAACACGTAGGCTATATTTTTTTTATGAAATTGTATATATATGGTATACCTATATATATTTAATATGTTTATTATTATATTGATATTAAACGCTAGTGAAACCGCGGGCACAGCAAGTACATATATGTATAATAGTTCACGATGCCAACAGCCAAGTTAATTCATAAACGGTCTACAATCACATCTATTAATTATGTCTAATAGTAATCAAGTAGGAGTGTACTTACAAGTTTGTAAGTACTTAGTATTATGCTAACGAAGACAGACATTGTATTACTATCAACATAGCTCCTATTGTGTATAATTAAACAGAATACATATAAATGAATGGCAACAATCTGTTTACAACTTTAAGCAATAAGAGTGAACGCCTGTAACTTAATCCATTAAAGCAGATACCTGCACAGATATCGCATGAAGTTCCTAAACAGTAGGGAACATAGACTAAGTTCTTCAACCTATTAGGGTTAATACCAGTAGGTAGCCGAGTTGTTTGTTTTAACTTATTCTGGATTATTAATAATTCAGATACAAAGGAATATATTATTGATAAATTTGTCAACAAATATTTTAAGTTTGTAAGTATTATAGTATTCTAAACTACTGTAATATTATTTACTTGATATTTTTGTAAATTACAGTAGTATCATGTCGTCTTTATAATACCACAGATATACATAATGAGTTTATGATTGCAAGGTGCAATATATGAACTGTATATGTATTAGTCAAATTTACACATAATTGTCAAGAAAATGTTTGATGTTAAGCGTCAACGAAATACTAGAAATATCTTTAAATACACTATAATTACCGAATATCATCATTCAGAAACATCATGACGGTAAAATCTATAATAACTGTAAAAAATATGATATGTTTTAGTGATACCCGAATTAAACTTCGATCAATATAATTTTATCCAGACATAGGTAATAACTACCTACGTATGAAATTGGGTAATGAATCCAATTTCACGCGAGGATAAGGATTTAAAGATGATTTATTTTAAAAGAAAATTAGCTCGTCGTAGATATGAAATCAATATCATGCATTGTCCCACAAGCAATAAAATGAAATCCCTATACTTAATAATATAACAACAGAGAGGGAAAATTAAAATTGAAATTACTCTTTTGTAAAATACCGTGTTTCTCATTTTCCACTGAGATTTAGCGCTACATTCCAGAGAATAAATGCTCACTGCTCGTATTTTATCAATTCTGTGAGCAACAACATTTTATTTTACGAAGATATACCACTTCTACTTACTCGTTACTCGTGAATAAGAGACTCTGTATTTGACAATATAGGTACTTCGTTACATATATTATAAGTAACTAATTATGATAGTAATTTTAATTAGCAGTAAATATAGTTTTTATTTTAGAAAATATCCCTATGCTTTCATTACAATAGTTATAAAAACGAATAAAATAAGACAAGTGCCTTCAGTAATATTTTCACCGTATCATTATATGTAATTAATACAAGTATTCGGTAATTATGAGATACAAGGTAATCGGTATTTTATTTGTACGAAGGTGATATTTTTATTTAAAATAAGGATTTTAATGTCTAATAATTTGGGATAGATAACATCAGAATAGTGCCCACAATCTACGTGCATACTTAAGTACTACATCTAGACTTACATATAATAGAATGTTGAAGCTGTAACTTGTAATAACATTTTTCTATATAACTAGACGGCCCCGGTGGTCTAGCGACTTAAAACATCGTACCACCTTACTTCCGATGGTCGCGGATTCTATTCGGTACAAACATTTGTACCTATTCATAAGTTATTTATATAGACCCCAGGTCTGTGTGTCTGTGTTATTTATATATACTATGTATCTATTTACAACAAAAGTATTAACGTAACACAAACTCTGCAACGGTTGGGACTAGACTAGCAGTGTGTGAATTGTCTAAGATTATTATTTTATATTTGTAACTATGACTTTATTCTTTTTCAAATATTTGCTCAGTACTGAACGAGGGCGAATGTCAATTTATGAAAAATAAAAGAAGCACACAAAAAATATTGACTACTTTCTTTCCTTCGCTACAATTAGTCCCCTGCACGCCTCTTTTGTCGTAACTTAGGGGAAACCTGGCAGTTTAATAGACTCGAAAGTAAGGTACCGTAGGGAGCCAGCCCGAATTAATAACGGTGAAGGAATAAAAGAAATGCCATTCAACAATTAACCACTTAATTACCAACTGCTTAAGTTTAATGGCTTTGGTCAATGACTTCAGTCAAAACAAATAAACTAGAGAAAGTTCTGTGAGTGTGCGTAGATGTTACCTAAGTAGTTTTTATTACGACAGGATTGTGGGGGCAGGGAACAATGACTTTAGTTTTAATTAAAGATTTTCATCAGAATACTGTTAAATATAAACGTAGAAGTTTATTAGGTACCTACGAAACCTAAGTATTATAATAATTGATATATTAATTTAAAAGTTTTCGTGCATTTTGTAAATATTTAATACTAGCTGTGCTAGCGACTTCGTCCGCAGAATAATAATAATAATAGTAAAGTGATTATGTATAGTAAGTAATGATTAATTATTTTACAAATAAGAGACATACTTATAAATACTTTAATAAGCTTTTTAGAAGGAAGTAAGGAGCTTATTAAAATATATAAATATAAAGTATTTAAGTGACGAGCTTTATATTATAAAATAATCTACTTTTGATTAATGAAATAAACTAAATAATGACCCAAAAAAAAAGAAAAAATATTTTATAATGTAACCCAAAAAAAAAAGTTAAAAGTTCCATTGTCCTAGCTTAAAAAATGACGACACTTCCATATCACTTTACATCACGCCTTTCAACCTTATTTCGCATTAATAAGTACTTTCTTAGACTCTAGACTATCAGTGTACCTATGTACTAAATTTCTTTCAAGTCGTTTCAGTAGTTTTGTCTTGAAAGCGCGACAGACATACAGACAGACAGAGTTACTTTCGTATTTATGATATTAGTAAGAATAATCAGTCATATTAAGATATCCCAAATTCTTTTGTACGTTGTGTCTGTCATCGAACTCTTACTAAATGGATGAAAATTTTATGTGCATATTACAATGGTCCTGGATGACTTGAAAAAACAATTATACCTGGTCGGAGACTCTTCTGACATATTTGCTAAAATAGAAACATCTTCTTCGGAGATGTTTCTATTTTAGCAAATATGTTTAAGATATGTTAACATTAAATTAATAGAAGCATGCATAGCACCATAATACATATATATGTATGTACGTCAAACAATGGAAACCGCAAACCAATGACTCGCAAAAGTCAATTGTTCGTAAAATTGTAAGTGATTTATTGTTTCGTTCAGAAAAAGATATGGTAAATGAAACTGAATCATTTTCCATAAAAAAATCTTTCATTTTATGTTAACAATATCCACATATTCGTATTTGTAATAAAATAAGCTATATTCAACGCACATTTTTTATTTCAAACGAAATTTATTCAGTCCAATTTAGAATGTTGCATAACACAAAACCCTAAATAGAAATAATGAAGAAACATTAAATTGGGCAAGGAGGCTCTAAATTCGTCTGCAATATTTGTGTGCATGTTATTTTAAGGATATATCTCTTCCAATACTGACCGTTTTAGTTTATTCTTATTGCAGTGAGTAAAATCTACTACTGTGCTCAGACTAAATAATTTTAATCAGGATAGAAGTCAGTTTTATTACAACATAATGTATCTGACAATATGCATTGCTGATAAGCATGCTATTGATTTTCCCGGTCCCCTTTCTTTGAAACCTCATCTACACATAAACCCCAAAAACATTTTGGGTTTAGTAGATAATTATCACTTAAAACATACACAACCATTTTTATAAATCAATTAAGAAGTGATTTATAAATATGTTTAATGATATAAAAGATTTTTTTTTTGTAATTTGAAGATTTAGCGTATACCCGGCTATTTGAGCATAAAGGCTATTCGCTGTATGCGTAAACGAAACAAAACGTAGTAGCATACAGTGCAAAATAAAACTCAATAAAAGTATATAAATAGTTAAGAATGACCAATAAATAACATTTCTTTAATTAAGTCTATGTACATCAAAAGTTCGTGTGTCAATTTATTCATACTTGAAACGTAATATCGTTTTCGTTCATTAGACAACGTAAGTTATTGACTTTATCCATTTTCTATCCAGATTATTCAAATACTAACACCGGCAAATCCCAGGTGGAATATAGTTACGAGTCATTATCGATTGACTTGGTTGTAGGGAACGTAACATTGGATATATCCATATTACACTGAACATATTGAAATCCAACGCAATGGGGGACGAGTCAGCTGCTATTTTACGGGCCATTTGGTTTGTTCTTTGTATTTACTATTATCAGTGGTATCGTACATATTCAAGTTAGTATATTCACACTTATTATTGTGTTTTACATAAACACAATTTAGTTAATGAATACAAAATTAAACAACAGGACATTAGAACTTTATTGTATACTGTAATGATACCTACCAATGATCTTAATAATTACTACACATAAGAGAGAAAAAAGGCAGGAAAATATAGGGACGTACCTATAGGAAAAATATAGGGACACCGTCCGTCTAATTAAACTATTCTACCTCAATAATAAAACCCGAATACTGTTCACAAAGCAATTTTTAAAAGAGAAAGCCTCAATTCTGTTTCATATTATGAGTTACCAAAACAATTATTTTATCAATATAATATGAAAATGAAGTAGTACCATAAATATGGGTTTATTAGTATCTATTGACTCTTTTATTATAATAGATTTAAATATGTGTATGTATGTGTGTGTTTATGCTATGCTTTTCATAATTCGCATCAGGCATTCAAAGTTTTACTGCAAAAATCTATTTAATGGTATATAAGTCCGTTATATTAATTCCTTTCTATTATCTTTTACCTTCTTTAATCTCTACTTCGAAAATTATAACAAAAAAAAGGATTTAGTGTACACACATATGTACATTGATAATTACAAAAATATATTATTTTATTATGAAATTGCTACTAGTATCTATGCATTTATAGATTGCTACAATTAATTTTAACATAGATACAATGAGAGAACAAAACTGAAATAAATCATTACATAGTATAAAACTAAGTCGCTTTAAAACTTAACTTAACTTTTAACTTTAAAACTATGCAACGGATTTTGAAATGCTTTTTTAAAATAGTGAGTGATTTAAGAGGAATGTTTTTATGTAATAATGTGATATGATGTGATGTAATGGGTGTATACATGTGTACCCGTGCTATACCGAAGGAGGTTATCCATCTTACCTTAACTGAAATGAAAGTGTCGCGGCGGTTTGCATATAACAAGTATGACAACGCTTCGTGTAAGCCATTCTAATTTTCTTTCCTATATACATTCTCTTACAAATAATATTTATTCAAATATGATTGAAGTAAAATTGGAATCGACGTACGATGGCACTAGCATATGGGCGTTAGAATTGATTAAAAAAGTAACCCTTTAGTGTACCCTTTTGAATTATTGTAAAAAATATTTATTATAAGATTTTGTTGTTTTCAAACACAGACATTTTTATAAGTTCTGTAAATAAAGTTTTAAAACTAAAATTAGCCGTACCTATCCAAACTGCCTTTGCAACTTCATACATAGTTTAAAACAAAGTCGTTGTCGCTGTCTGTCCCTATGTATGCTTAAATCTTTATAACTACGCAACCGATTTTATTCCGGTTTTTTTAATATATAGAGTGATTCAATATAAAGGTTTATACTATATACACCCGTGGGAAACCGGGGCGAGTAGTTAGCGAGTGTATAAAAACAAATCTAATATGTAAGGGATTGTTACAGAGAGGTTAGGTACCTATATCTAACGACGCGGCTCATCTCAGTTATTTCCTTTATTACGTCTTCATTAAGAATTAGTAGTTTACGTCTTTTTCGATTCAAGACTTATGCTAGAATAAAATAACCATACTGTCGGTACTAAATTGAAGAAAATTGATAGATACAGATACATTTTACTTATGTGCCTACCGGCAATACAAGTTTGCAGGTAAATATGCGTCTATAATAGCGACATATTGATGACAGGTTTTAACCTATACCCTACGCTATTATTGTTATTAATAAGGATCTTCAAGCAGACAATAAATTAAATGTATAAATACGTATTTAGGGTAAAATAATAGTGGTATATACCGTGCCATGCAGCTTATCAAAACTATTTTCGTAAAATTATGTATCACATTGATAAGGAATTACAATTACCCTCACGACATTGGTCATATAATGAATACAATAAGAATGTAAATTTTGAACAATAATAACAACCATATTAGATAGGTATAAAAGAATATAATATTGTTAAGTCGAATTCGAAGATTAGGTTCTTATTAGCATTCACAAAATTGTAAGCGAATGATTGCATTACATTATTCATATTGAGAGATTTAAACATAATCGTACATTCTTAGAAATATCCCCTGATGTTATTTCCTGTACATAAGATGTCAGATAGTATAAGATTATAAGGTTAAATCTTACATATATAAGTGATAATTTGTCCACCCCTAAATATTTTTTATATTTTTTCGACATAATACTTTATTTTTATTTTTGTATAATATGGCATTTAAAAATAAATACAACCCAAATTTTTACCCTTCTATCTATCCAACCCCTATTTTTACTAGAGATTTTAATTTTTATGACCAAACAACGTTTGCGTGATCAGCTAGTAGGTTATAAATATATCAATGTCAATTGTTATTTTGGGTACATTATTCTGTACGTTCTGCTGGGAGTATCACCTTATTTGTGATGTTCTCATGAGTATCAACATATTTAGGGTTTGATATTTCATAGAATTATAAAGATGACCTTTTTGTCGAAAGCACCATTTAACCAAAAACGTCAATCTACTTGCCTATGGTATGTCATATACTTACTCAGAAGTGTATTGTTTTAATAAGGCATTCCTTGTAACATTGTTATTGCCCCATGTTTTTAATAATACTTCTTATATATTTGCTTAATAAATAGTCACTATGTTGACGCCGAAATGACTATAATCGTACCTAGCAGTAATGAGTGAATGTAGTATTCGTATAAAAAACAGGTTTTTTAGAGATAGATAAACACAGACATTTTATTAGATACATATAGACGTATCTAATAAAAGTATCTGTGTTTTAGGAACATATAGGATGTGTGTCTCCAAAAAGGGCATAAAAGATTTCTTTAGGGTCGGCCATGCGTACCTAACTGTAACCCCTATTATGTTAAAGGCACCCAGGTGAGCAGATCATATGCCAACTTAGTGGTATAAAAACATAGTATATAAATATAAACCAAAATAAAACTTTATATGTGTAGTAGGTACAAATAGATAAAGATTTTTGAATAAAAAAAT
This sequence comes from Achroia grisella, assembly GCF_030625045.1. Taxonomy (NCBI): domain Eukaryota; kingdom Metazoa; phylum Arthropoda; class Insecta; order Lepidoptera; family Pyralidae; genus Achroia; species Achroia grisella. The sequence goes on along the minus strand of NW_026712606.1, from coordinate 700,921 downwards.
AAAGGGTTAAACAAGGCAAACAAATTAAAATTGGCTAGGCAATTTTTACGCGCATTTAAAGAAAATATTTCTTTAACATTAATCTCGTACTACACCAGGATGGAAGTGATCGAAATATGTATCATTTTAAATTAGATTATTATTCTCTTCATTACAATAACAACATTTTTTATAAAAAGAAAGATATTTTATCTAAAAGCTATCCAACATTACCCAGCATATAAAATGTCCCACGCGGCAACGTTTCAAAATAAAAGGTATTTATTGATAGCTCATTCTAAGCAGTATTTTAGAATCTGTAATACCTAGGCACTTTAAACATTATTAGTTTAGAATGATTTTATTATATAATTGTGATTGTAATATGTATTAAAAAATCTTTGTAAAAAGATCTGTTATTTCTAACTTTTTTCTAGTTATAGTTAAATCATCTTATGTTCCATTTTACATAACTAGGTTAGCGAACGTAAATGCGTCTATCTATATCTACGGTAGATAGACATGTACGTTAGTTTGCGAAAGCACTGATGTCCGATGTAGCGTTCTAGATAGACTCGCTTATATAGGCTCTGTTTGCTGACTCGTTAAGAACATTCAGACTACCAACACTGGTTTTTGCTGTAACAATTCCTATGGAATGTTAGCTTACAAATTTGTGGGTACATCGTTACTGTATATAATTGGAGCGATAATATAAAAACATGGATTAGAAAATCTATCATTGCTGAAAAAAAAATTTGTAAAGTGGTAAAATGTTTAATTTTGTGGTTTTGATTTTCTAAGTCTAAAGTTAATAATAATATCTCAGGACTACTCACACAGTGCTATCAATACCTACCCATAGTATCTACTTCTTGTAACACTCTTCTCTTGATATTTCAAGATACTACTATTCATATAGAAACTCCACTCTAACTCTACAATACCATTCGTATCGAACAATATTTAGAAATAATATATCCCATTATTTTCTTATAGTTAGCGAGACTCCAATATAAGGATTAATGAATAACCAAAGACACACTATGATACAAAGATACTTCAGTAATTTGAAACAACGACAAAACTATTACGATGAAACCTACTTAAGTCAAAATATTCAATTGACTATTTAAATGACGAAGTAGTTCATAACTTTGACTGTAATTTGTCTCTAAATCTTTAGTAGCTATGAAGATAATATTACCTAATCGTTATTTGTATCTTTTAATACATATAATGTATCAACAAAAAATCCAGGTTATCGGTAATATCGATGTAAATTTAATGGATGATCATCAAATTTATGACTAATAGCCATTATCATTTACAACATTCATAAAATATTAATTTTAGCTTCATCGCAACAAAGCGTATAAACGTTTTAATAAACTATAGAGCAACTCCAAGTATTACATCACATACAAATTGATTACAATTACTCTGCTATACCCACGTAATTATATCATTTTTTTTTACATTTGCGACTCTAGCATTATATCTATAGTATGTATCTACTATAATGTTATCTGTGTCTATTATTTCAACGCGCATTTACGTTATGAAAACGAATACCCATGTATTCGTTTTATAAAAAGAGTGATTAATATTATTAGACGATTCTGAAATTTCTTTTTAATTTGTTTCTAGACAGTATGATATAATGAAGATGCTTAGCAGCTCCCACCTGGGTATTTTTTACTTATGTAAAGAATAATACATAGATAATTAATATCAAATAATCTTTCAATATAAAATAATAGAATACAATGAATTGTTACATGATGTTTAATTTATTGGTACTATTTGGTTCTTTGCTTGGCTTTTCTTTGGTGATATGAATATATTATTTGTAAGTTTATTTCCAACAAAATCGTGAAATGCAATATAAAAATATTTAAAGTAAAATATTATATATTATCATTGCCTTACTTTCATTTTAATACAATAAACCTAAATTATATTCAGAACTTTGTAAGAAATCTGTAATTTAATAAATCGCAGTTGTTTAGCCCTTTGAACAATTACAATACAATTTATAAACTTGGTTTATCGAGGCAGCGGGTGGGCGCAATGTGTAGAAAATTATTGCCGAAAGTGAAAGAACGATATTGTTTATGTCAAAGATTAAAAAGAAAATACTACAGCAATACGTAGCATTCTACGTATTTCTGTAGTATTTTCTAATTACATACTTGATATATGTATATTAGCCACGTCATGGCCTATTAATACTTCTAATATATATAATAACACTAAAATTATTTATTGAAGTAAACAAATTTGTTTCATAGAAATGCAATAAATTCTTCATAACGTTAAAACTATTGACGTTCCAAACAAAAAACGACGCGTTCATCCATTCCATTCATCATCATTAGCCTATCTGTTGATAAATATTTATTCTTTCTAAAAAATCTTGAAAAAGGAATTATTTTGTGTTCATCATCTAATTTATTATACTACCACAAGCTGAATTACGCGACTTTGAATACGCCAGATTTTGAATGTTTATGCAACTTATCATTACAGCCCCGCTCCTATTGGTTGTGTCGTGATTTTATTAAACAAGAATCTACGTCGACTTCATCAAATGTGCTATCCAATACTAAAAGGATGTAAAAAACCTTTTTAGTACATATTATTGTTACATTTGCAGTGCACAGCCCTATTGAAAAGTGCTGAAGAGCCGAACTTACACGCGCTGAGGAATAAATGAGGCCGCAATATTACAATTTCAATATAGTACTTGGACAGTTTTAATTGGAATATTGTTAATTTCATATTAAATTTGTAAAACGCGTGTGTTAATTACAGTAGGTTTTCAGTGGAACAAAATACTATTAGAATATTTAGACCGAATTGTAAAATGTCGTTTCTATTGAGTGCTCACTTCTTACACATGGGTACATGTTTTATTTCAAAGCTGTTAAAGCCACCTGCGTCCGACCCTAGACGTGACGGGAGACCCTATTCTTCAACTTTGATCTAAACACCAACCTTCAACTTATTCGACACATCTTCATTGAACGTGACAACTAAACTTTCTTGCACTGACCTTCCGGGAGATTTAATAATCTTTAAGCTGTTTTTGTCATGAACTTTATCTAAATATAAAACTTTTAGATATAACAATGTTGTAAATAAGGGTTCCTTACATATAGTATACATTCATTTCATGTAAAATTTTAAATACTATCCGTTTTACTTTTTAAAGTGGCAATGAACTCTAGTATTTCCTAGTACAATTTTATTTAAAAATATAATAAGAATAAAATAAAGAAGTTGATTGAGTAAAACTTAAAAAGCTCGTCAGGCTTGTGTGAGTGAAATTACACTCCTCCTTTGTCACTGCCTGACGAATATTTTCAGAGATTACTCCACTTTCTTAATTTGTGTTTTTTAGGGACAAAAGTTGAAAGTTATGTCGCATTGTAAGAGATGCCTCAAGATTCGTGCGTACGTGGGCTAGCCTTGCGAACAGTAAGTAAAATTGTTAAGATATATTTAGAGCGGGCTGCACTCAGCTGGGCGGGAGCACAGTTAACGTCAGATTGAATCATAAAGCAACATTGACGTCAGTGCGTTACTCCACTATATCGACTTATAGGCATAATGTTAGCGAAAGTGCCGCTATGATAAACACATAGCTTGTCAGAAGAAAGAACAAATAAGTACAGAATACAAACATAACAATTATTATATACAAGCCAAAACAGCTGCCTTCTAATACTACATACATATTTCATGATAGAATCTCAAAGTCATTAATATACACGCTAAAGGTCTCATATCATTGCGCGCTTCTGTAACTACTCGATGTAATGGGACTTTAATTAAAATGTGTAGATATTGTATTTGTATTCTCTTTGTTACATTTCCAGTAATACTACAAGCTGTTATTGTCATATATTCAAACAACTAATCTAAATTTTCATGATTTACTGAATATCTGACTCGAAACATTATGTTTATCTTGTCGTGTCTATTAAGTAATTTACAATTCATTATACGCCTCTTCACGCTTCATTGTAAATATGCAAATAAAGACAGGAATATGATAAGACACAAGATTATAATTTGCGGTTTGAATCACCATATAGATATTACAGGTATTTATTTTTAACTTAGACTATGTAAATAGACAAAAACAATATGGATGTAATGCCATGCAATCTATGACCTAAAGCGTTACACATGTCTTACTTCATAGCACATGTAATACTTACTTTATAAACTACTTTATAAACAACTTTAATCAATTAGCAGATGAGTTACAATGAGTTACCATTGTAATGATAGCCATCTGCTATCAATGGAAAAACAGATAGAAAAATAATGATACAAAAGATATTACAGATACACATACAACTGTAGCAGATGAGTTACAATGAGTTACAAATTAAATGGAAAAACAGCGTAAGGAATGATACACATACGTACAACGCAAGTTAAACAAAAGCTTGTAATAAAAAAAATAGATATGTGTTTATTCTGGTTTCTTGACAGTTATTACTTCCAGCTTTGTTTTTAACAGATTTATATATTTTTTACTTTAAACAACAAGCTGGAACTATCAGATAGAATAGATAGAATTAATAGAAAAAATGTTCGAAAGAATTGGAATCGATTAGGTAAGAGTTAAAAAGCATTTCCATGTTCAACTGAGTAGAAATATAGAGCTCGATAAACTCGATAACAACTTACTAGATAAGTAATAGGCTTATAGTTAGGTTGGGTAAACAAAACACATACAAACTGAAATGTCAAGTTTCAGTCCTATTGTATTGTTGAATAGAGTCGACATGATGTTTTATGCGAAGTGTTTTATATACCATTCATTTTTTTAACTGAAGCATGATAGTCTGACACTTGTTACAATATTTATATACATCACAGACTTGGTAAATGTTTTGAACAAACAACCTGACCACGCCGTTTGTATAAATAATAGTTTTTTTCTTTTGTATATCAACCTTCAATCCACCTTAAAAAATTATTTACATATATTTTATTTTATATTTTTTTAGTAATTGTAATAACTTATTTTTTATTAAGGTAGAGTACTTCTCTGGAAATCGGTAATACTAAGCTATACATTTAGAAATGTCAGGATTTGTTAGTTCATGCTTCAGGTTCGAGAGCAAATAGCACTTAGCAGTCACTAAGTAGAGTGTAAAAGGAGCTATGTTGAGCAATAGACTACAAAATACTCCGTATATATCGATCGAATTTTACAAGATAAACAAAATAAAAGAAAAATATATTAATACACTATATTCTACATTTATCTATAGATAAAGCTAGTGTGAAAACACCAATAACCCATGATTATATTAGCAAAAATTAAGATAATGTACTGAGCATGTACGAGGATATTTCATCTACTGATATGCCAAATTCCATTCAAATTCCTGCTTGATTAATTAACAAATCACATGTTAATAATCTGACAGCACGCATCCGGAAGATTATATATGTCTTCAAAGCATATGTAATAGTACCGAAAAGGAGGTTCTCAATATGATACATTTCGCGATGTACCAATCTGCAGTGCAAATACTATATTAAAGATGGGGTGGTGCTGCCGAAACACATTTGCTCCTTCTCGATAGAACCGAAAGGTCTGAGCTTAAAGTAATGGAAAAAAATCGTCTCGTTATCCTACAAATGTGCAAGCTGTCTACACTGTTTTGTAACTGTTTGTGTGATAACTGTACATTATGCAAGTATTTAAAACATGTTATAGAAAGCGCATTTGTCGTTTTAAACATCGAGAAGTACTAAATAAGCGAGTATATAAAGTTGTTCCTTCCGTGAAAACCACATTCGCAAAACGCCTACCATACTTCCATCATCATACCATTCACTTACAACTAAGTCTTAAAATGTTGCCTAATTTAGAACTACACTACCTCTCAGGCCGTAAGACAAGTCAGAGCTGGTTACTAACTGTAAACTATGAAGATACTGAAAACATTGGCGAATACTAAATCTTTATATCCACATGCATTCTTTTGTTTTTCCTTGCATATAATACACTCACACACATCACACACATTTCTCTGTACCTGTATATACCTTTAACACATTTTAAATTATATATATCTATCACCCAACAGTAAAGTTTGTCGTAATACTTATTGAATCACTAATTACATTATAATTTAATTGTATAATAAGTTTACGTAAAAATTGTTAACTGTGTAGTTTACACATACTACATATTTTTGGTATCCGCGCTCCCAGACCCCAAGATACAGATCTGACCTAGTTTGAGAACTACTAATAAGAGAAATGAAAAATGTAGTAATCATAAATTAATCATAAAATAATTAACGAAAATCAATAAGTTAATAAGCCCATGAATTATGTATAAATTTATTAATAAGATACTTAATTAAAGACGCAAACATTATAAATACTGAAATACTAAAGACTATTATAACAAATTTATTTCTTGTATTTCTTTTATTTATTTTCTAAAAGCTATTGATGTCACGTAATTAGTTTTTACCTAGCTATTAATTAGTCAGTGTAAACAGATGTTTCAATAAGGTTTCGTTTAATGAGGTAATGCAAGCCTGTATTAAATTAATACTTCATCGCAGTTTTCCTTAACACAATATTGTCTGATGCACCATAGTTACTTCAGTCTCTCATTTTAATATCCATCAACGCATTGTTATAATAACGTAGGTGCCTAGTATTATTTATGTCTTGAATGTGCGCGTGTTCAATGCAATAACAGCACGTTTAGTTTACGTGGGTAAATATTTAGTTGAAACGTTGCTCGTATTCTTTCCGGTGAAATTTGGAGTTATATTCAGTTTTATAGACGTTTAGTAGTAAAACTACATCTTCTGCCTACACGCGGTATAATAAATCGTACTAGAAATAACCATGATGGTAATTTGGCTTATTGTTAGCTGATTATTTATTTATACTGTTCAAGCAACATACTAAACAGTTATTGAGTACCAATTTAAAACCAAGTACCTATCTAATGATCGTATCTCTAAAATAGAGTTTATATTACTAACAGGTATTTAGCAATTTTATTATTTCGATAATAATGTTTTTGTTTGTAATATTTACTTAATATTTAATTAATCTGTAAAATTAAAGACTAGCTTTATACTTATCTTCATTATAGAAACTGACATTAATTACTTAATATATTGTTGATAGTGATATTTAGAATTGTAACGACATAATTTTATACTGAATCAATTATGATTTCATTTTAAATAATTGGATACTAAAGATGAAATTATAATTGCGGAGTGTTGCATGTCATGTACTCCTATTATTTAGTAAAATCCAAATCTGTACCATGTTACAAGTAAATAAATAAGTTATTATTGTAATAAAAAAAAGAAGAAACAAATTGGTGATTGGCGTGAAGTAATCACATTATTCTTTAAAGAATTATCCTTACAATCCTTTGTGCGCGTTTTCGTTCATTTGTAGAAAAATAAAATTTTAGACTTTGAATGGAGTCAACTTACATAATAATACTCTATATATATCTCTTGCTTCTTAATTATTTCAATAAAAAGTTTTCATGACATTCCTACCCGCTTAGCTACTTATTGACAATTGTTTTAGCGAGCAGCTTTTAATGTATTATTATAATTGACTCTGTACATTCTTTTATTGTCTGAGTTGTGTTTAACCCGAATGATACTGATACCGCGAATAATACATTTATTAAACATTAAATTCGTTCTTTTATTTCTTTGTAATTTCTATTAAAAGATTACCTCGACTGCTTAAATTTTATCAAGTTAGTAAGATTTATCTATCCGTCACTTGTTGCTAGCAAACTTAAAAATGACAAGAAATACTTCTCTTTTTGTTTTTTATTATGACACGTAACGAATGCTGATTGCTTTTGCTAGTAAATAATCCCTTAATATTACTGTGAAATTACCTTCCACTCCATAGATCCAAATTGCAACCCTTTGTTTTGTATATTCTGTTCTCCTTCAATTAATTCTACTAAACTGTGATTTTATTCATACATCCATAACATATTACATAACCTCAATAAATAACCATTATCCCTAAAGTATTATTATAATGAAATTGACGAAAATGTTAAAAACTTAAAACAAAAAAAATAAGGCCAAGACTGATACTTTAGATAATGTTGTACAACACGGATAAAATCATGTACTTTAAAAATTATGGTTTAGTTTCCAAACTATAGACGACGAAAATTATCTAACATATTAAAGAACTGCTCCTTGAATTTCATTACATAAAGTTTATATTACCTATATATTGTTATATCTATTATAAATATTTGGAGAGTTCATTTTAATATAGGTATATTTATATATTCAATATTATTACATAATCTATACATTGTAAAACGTAAAGAAAAGGATATTGTAAAATAACAATCCCAATTCCAACGAAAGTATCATCTAACATTCAGCCGCTTTTACTTGAATAATTGTCGAAATAATTACGAATGAAATTTGAACCTTCCATAAAATCATTCACGTGATGAGGCGTTTCTATTAAGCATATCTTTTTGTATTCCAAATCTATGAATATCTTTTGTTTTATATATAGGATAATGTGATCAGTAGATTTTGGATAATCGTATTGTTACACACACGCTTTCTGATATTTATATTGTTTACCTCCCAAATTGGGTCAATGTATGCTTTGTCTTATCTGACAAATACTCAAGAACAAACAGAATGTCTCCAGTGTTCTATCACTAATATTTAGATATAGTTCTATACTATATCTGCATAGTTACGGAAGTATACGGAATTTATTACCGTAACCGTAAAGAATTTATAATAAAAACGCCCGGAAGCGTAATAATAATAAAGTTATATATAATCTATAGATTAAACCTACAGGCAACTAATTTATATAAACAACATAAAATTATTTTAAAACGCAACTGTAACCACTTAACAGCAACATTGTTCCATAATTTACGTTAACACCCTTCTATTTCGGTTTGCCTACATACCTAGCTAGGTAATTGTGGCCGGCGCATCGGGCAGGGCTGTGTTCCGTTGTTTATTACTAGCAACTGTTGCTGTGTCAGCACTAACAAGTGGTTAATTCGTTCTCCTGGCACATGACCTTATTTATGAGGGACCCAGCAATTTACCCAGAATACTCCCCCGGCCTTACAATCGCTCTGCGTTGAAATTGAAAATTGCTCTGTTATCTTAATTAAACGCTCCGAAACCCTAGGGGACGGTGATAAATGTAAATTCATAGAGTTTATTAACCAATTAACAAAATAGCAGTTGTTTGGACCCCAATATAAATACTGAAACGTACGCAATCTTGATCAATGGAAAATAGCAAATAGGATTATTTAATGCTACAAACATTGAAGTACATTAATAAAATACGTAACACCAATAGTTGAAAATAATAATTAAATATTTCCACATAATAATATAATAAATTAATTTACAATTAACAATTAAAAAACTATGAGTTAGAGTAGAGATATCACATTAAAAATAAAAATTGTGTTTTTGAAGTTGAAAACAAAAAGAATAAAGAGTAGTGGCAGTGGTAATATAATTAATTGTATTACTTAAGTGCATTTTTTTGTGGTTTAAATTCAGGTATAAAAAATAATTAATATATATTTTTCTTATTTAAATTAAATAAATTATGCACTTACCAGTACACGTGGTGGTGGTATGTGTGTGTGCAGACGGTCAACCGGCAGACGCGGCGGCATGATGGCCGCACATCGCTCTTCTTGATGCACCCTTCGAGTTTCAATAATCAGTCCAAGAATATACAGAAAGTTGTTATACTCAATCAAAACCCAATAGTACGCGCGAAGTAACGATGTTTACGTGTACGAACCGAATTGTTACGACCGACCACGCGCATTTAAGGCCGAACACCGATGCCGACTGCCGCCCAAGAACCCGCTGCCGACTGTGCTGGGCGGGCGCCGCCCCCGCCGCACACTCCCCGCCCATGCCTTAAATTCCTAACATACCTTCCCGCACTCTTAAGCGCGGTTAAGTGTTTATCGAAGCTCGTGCGATCGTGCTGAAAGACGCTCAATCGCTCTCGATGTTGATACGGATATGTATATTTCAGACGAGTTTTTAGGGAACACCTGTATGTTGGTTAATAAGGGTCGCAATTGTTCTATGTTTTATTCTATGTTTTAAAATAATTATCTACTTGTATTGTAAAACTTGTCAAGAAAAAGACGCAGAGACATAAAAACAATAATAAATGTCTAACTATCTCATTCGAAAGTAATCGACTGATAAACATGAATATCTTTTGTTTTATATATGAAACACTGAGCCCCATGACATGCCATTTCTTTTTATCTGTCGAAAGTCAATTTTACTGTATTTTAGTCATTACGTTACTTACAAAATGTTATTTGACAAGTTTGTTGTTGTGGTATAAAAATATAAATAATAATAGACAATATAATAAGATTAATAGCAATACATAATAATAGATAACAATATAATAAGATTAATAGCAATACAAAACTTATATTTAACTAACAAAAATAGTAGTAGTTAAATCCCAACATACCTACATATATTTTATATTTACAGCATGACACACTGTTATATTTTTATATAGCGCGTGTTTACTTTCTCAACGTTTTCTAAACATTATCTCATTTATTTTAATTGGGATCGTAAATAGGTAGATACAAGATATCATCTTACAGTTACCAGTTCTGTAACCAGCTCCATTAATGAGTACAAATACAACAAATTTTCTGTAGATATGTATTGACTAAAGCCAATACTCTAGTTCAGTGCGCTAATCGGCCGTAGGCGTTAATAGATGTAGAGACTAAAATACCTTAATTATTCATCATTCATTCCCATAAAATAATTATTATACGAAATGTGTTAATTCTGTTTTAAGAACTACTATGATGATATCACAGCATCAAGGACATATTAATTACCCATTGCATATTTTGTGCTATTTTTTATTAATAACCGTCCTAATTTTTTATAGTAGTATTTTTGTTATAGTTTCAACTTTGTCGCGACTTATACAACAAATGTCAACCGTGGTTCAAGTTACGTTTGACTCTTGCTGACCGCATGAATCTTTTATTAAAATGTGTCTATTTTAGTTTGGAGCTACAGTACAATAGCTTGATTGTATACCTACATCACAAAATACACTTACACAGCTATCGTTATTATTTAAGTTCACTCACTCACTCAATAAATTACAGCACTTCTGCTTTCCATCAACAGTACGATGATTAAAGACTACGGGGTATAATTGAAGACTATGTGTATAAGTAACTGCCATATCGGCAGTAGTATTGTTGATCATTAATAAATTAACTAGTAGGAAAGAAAATCTCAATTAAATATATATTTCGAGCCATTTAGCCAGCGACACAATAGTACGCACCTCCATATGCGAAGGGTCCCACATCCAGCAGTAAGACTTTAATGAGTTAATAAAAGGAGGATGTTTATTTATAATATACCTTAAATTATAAATAAACATGAGTATGTTTTGATAAGTTATTACAGCAATATCTGCTGCTTTGTGACGACCTCCTTGTTTCCATTATCTTACAGGTAATTTAGAAAAAGAAATTTACGTAAAGCTGAAGTAATCTGTTCATTTCTGATTGTTCTAGGTTCATCAGATTTGACAACTGGATTCCCAGAACTTAACAACGTTGACATATCAATGAACATTTATTTAGGCTAAATATTAGGTAAATTGTTTGTATCAGTATAATTCATATCTATAACCGTACCTGTACTGCTTCAAACTTCGTAGGCAATGTCAATGTATGTAAATTATTTATTGGCGTGTGCTCGACGATCCATATGATATTAAAGTACACACGGCGCCGAATATCGTGGCGGAGCGCTGATGCGGCAACCATGTATGTAGATACATAAGAGTACCAGAGTAATATAAATATATACGGCAAATGATAGTACTCACAATTTACAGAAAATATGCAATCTAAATTTAAATCGTACTAGCTAATATTTATTATCTTATAATAAAGATAGTACCAGTCAACCTAAATTTAAAACTATTGTAAAAGCTTATAATGTAATATACTATTTTAATTGTCGCGAATGCCCATTTTGTAGAAAAATCTTTTCTTTAGAGAAATCCTGAATAACTGAATGGGGATTCATTCTACAACTCTTCCTAAGCCATTACTTCATCGAGACGGAGACTTACCATACGATTTGATTGTAGTATTGCACACTGAAATATCGATATAACTATTATGGACAATCTTAACTACCATAGCATCTGATATGCTTATGCTAATGTAATCGTAAATTCAAACAAGTATTTGATACGTTGTTTTTTTAATATACAAAGAACACTATCTTAAATTCTTTAAATTTAAAAATTACGCGTAATAAAAAAATTCAATTCAAGCAATAATCAGTATATACAGTTGTATTTTAAAACCCAATAGTACGCGCGAAGTAACGATGTTTACGTGTACAAACAGAATTGCTACGACCGACCACGCGCATTTAAGGCCGAACACCGATGCCGATACAACAGTATTTTAAAAATATAGCGTATAGAAAATAAATAGACAGTGAAAATTTTGTTAGGTTTCTAATTTTCTATGCTGTGAATACCGAAATTCTAAACTTGTAAACTTAAATTTCTGAGTTTTGCTTATAATATTCAAATATAATTATATTATACATCATTTTCATACAGAAATTGGTCCAGATTCATCATTTTAATATATACTAAGATTTGAGAGTTAAAATGTTGAATAAATAATATTATACGCCGAATACAGTATCTACAGACTCTTCATCGGGAAAAACTTATTCATACTGTTATTATTTGTAACAAGAATTTCATTATACAATTGTATTCAACCATATATAATATCATAGTACATATATTTTCTATTGTCAGAAGTATAAATAGTTTAGATAAAGTTATAAGTTGAAAGATACAATAAAAAATTAAATAATAATGACAATAAAAATAATAATCTCTAATTATATTAACACAAATTAATATATGTCTGTTATGTATTCAATTAATTTTTTTCCTCATATTTTATCTTTTCACCCTTTTGTTGTAGGTACCTATATTATACATAATGTTTGAAAGAAGCGTAATAAATTAGAACTACTTATGACACAATGAACAGATATTATTACTTATATAAAATAAATAGTTACGTAGATATTATATTGAACCAACATACTTATTGACATTTATATTTCGTTATTATTGTTTGCCCACAGAACGTCTTTAGGTCGAAAGGACTATATTTGAAGTGTACTAACCTTAAGGTTATAATAATATAAACGCGCTACATAATGTTCAAGTTATCACATGAACCAATAACAATGGATAAGTACATTGTTTGGAATCCAATGATGTATCCTGTTATCATATATAAATGATAAGCCATTTTATGTACAATAATATTGCAGAATATTCCGCCTCAAGAAAATGGACCGGAACTAAGTACCTGCATTATCGACTTTTGTAACTTCTAGGTAACGTTACTGACTTGCTGGATCTAATTGAACCATTACGGGGATGAAGTAATAGTTAGTAATATGCACTGTTAATCCCATTACCAGCAATGTACCATGTCAGGTTGACCCCCACGCGGTTCCCTCTAGAAACCATCATGATAAATTTGTCAAAATGGGTAACAAAGCAGATCTCACGTTCATCTTATCATCGTCTGGTTTCCTACCAACTTAAACCGTTAGAGCGGTCGGGTGGACCATTCCATTATCATCCATTACGAACACTGCTCTATAACCAGTTGACACTTAAGAGATTTTCATGTTCATATACTTATAAATTTCTTGTTTTACGGCTAATTCAATGCGAATCTAGTTTATTAACCTTTAGTGTACAAAGGTACAAAGGATATACCAAATTAAATGCTAGGTAGAACACTAATGACACTGAAACACGTTTATGAAAAACAAAATGAAAATCTGAAATTGGTTTTTAAAACCTATATTGGATTACGAGACTGTGTCGTTTGAAAATTATTTTCAATTAGCTATGGCTTCTGATAGCTTACTCATCTCATAAATTGGATTAGACATTTATTGTCTTAAATATTACAATAAAAATAAAAGAAGAAACACATTTATTTTGCGCTTATCAAGAACATGAGAGTTATAATTTTTATATTAGGTATTTTAGACTATGAAAACGAAGTGCTTATAGTCAAATACGAATAATAAATTAGGAATATAAGTACCTACCTATTATCTATTTTATTACTCTGTTTGTCTCAAATGACTGCCATTTTGAGGAGCGAAACAATTTTAATTTTACGAATAACTTCGTAGCTCATTAGCAAGTAAAATTTTCTATGTCTAAGAGGCTATATAACAAAATATGTATATTCGATATAATTCTTTTAGACGTCTTTATTGATAGTAGGTAAGTATGTACATATTATATATGATAAGATACATTTTTATATTTTACGTTTTAATGAGTGCACTTTGCTGCCTACAACAAACTTTTGTCTTCTGAAGAATATGCGAATTGGATAAACTAAAGAGAAAATTTGAACATTTTCAAACGCCATATTAAATTAATTATTATGCAATTAATATACCCAATATTGTAATCATGTTTTTGTCGTTAATCGTTTTCTTTTCACAAATAAATATATTTTTTATTTAACCGTGTCGATATATTTACATGTCAATTCATATATTTTTAATATTGGATTAAAGTTTGTTATATTCGTTCGGGTCGACTCTAGTTACTTTTTTTTTATTCTTTAATATAATCTGAGGAACCCATGAACATTTGTACCGTATTTTTAAAGATTTAAATTAGGTTCTTAGTATGAAATAATAAACTACGCTACTAAGCCACCGTACCATCGAAGTAATAGTATCCTATATATTTCTATTATATGAAGGTATCGTGCCTTGAGAATAGATTATCATGACAATGACAAGTCTCATATAATTAGATTGCCATGCCGATGCCGTGGCAGATTGCCGTCTTCAGTGCCGTGATCACACAGACAATATTAATGTATTAATTTTTAAATATTATATTATATGTATGTTAATCTAAATAAATATGGGACTAGTTGCCTGAAATAAATGAATAAATAAAATAAAATAAAATATTATTTGAGTTTGATATTGTCACTGTCATGATGGGACAGAACCCCTAAACGTAAATTATGTAATTTCTTCTTAGACTGCGTTTTCTCCCTCGCGATGTTACTGCTTTATATCTTCCATTACCTCGGTGAGCTATTACGCTATAACTTAATATAAATAATAGCTTTTGCTCAGTGGCTTTACAAACGCCATTTTTCTTTATTACTGCTCGTCTTGACATGAAAAGGCCGCGTAATATACAGCTTATTATATTTATAATGAAATCCAAAGACGGCACAGGTTACGTCTTATCCACCATAAATTTTTTTACTGAAGAATAAAGTAAGAAAGTTATTAATTTTTTACATAAATACTACACCATCAATAGCTTTATACTGGGGTATCATTGGATTGTCACCATTTGTCTTTGTAGGTATAAACAAAACAATCCTTAACAATGTCAATATACCATAAGTTTATTTGTAAATATTTGTTCTTACGATACGTACAAAAATCGAAATAAGTAAGCCTGAGGGGCTTTTGTGTTAGGTTTTCCTGTCCCGTGTCTAATGCAATGTGCCGTGGGATCAGTATATTTCTCTACCGGATATCAAATGGAGCTAAGTAAGAAAATGGACAAATATTTACGCAATATCTAATAACAAATCAGATATTGCTCCAATAATGACTGTTAAATATCTGAATATAATAAAATACAGACAGTTGTGGTACTATTGGTCAAGATATTTTTATCCATTTCTAAGTTGAAGATTCTCTATTCGACTGTATTTTGATAGACGTAAGTACTGTATACATCTATACAGTACTTATACTACTACACACTACACTATATACATCGTCTATTCTGTATTTCGATAATTTTTAATCTAAAAGTCATGTTGTTATTGTTATAATAATTATAATTTTTATCTAAATATTTAATTCTAAACTGATACATCAAATAATTTATAAATCCTTAAATTTGTAAAGACCCATAAAATTGTTTTAATTATAAATATATATATATATATATATATTGTCCTCATAACGCCTAATTCACCGATATTAGGTAATATCTATGAATATGTTATATAGTTCTATAATCGATTTCTAGAGCACTATCAACTGTAAAATGAAAAGGTTTATTCCTCGCATTCCCCCGAGGAGTTCAATTGGAATATTTGACATACATAGTAGATAGCATCGTGCATATTTAAAATTTCCATTTATTTTGTGACAACGCAGTATACACAGAGCTACAATATTGCTATAAAATGTATAAATAGTTTATTATTTAAAAATTAATTGTGAAATATTCAGGTATATGAATACAAAGAAGAGATTATTCTTTAAAAATGAATAACTATGTATGGCAGATACAGAGAGAGAACAAGTATATCTTATTCTCTCTCTGTATCTGTATAAACAATTATTCTTATGCATAGGATATAGTAGTACCTAAGTAATACGAAATTAAAATAGAAAGTAGTAGTAAGTAAATATTACGGTACAATTCTACAAAATGTGAAGAACTAGTACCACAAGTTAACAGCAATAAAGTTATTTGTTATAAATTGTTTTCAAAACGAACACTATACAACCAAACAATTTCTATTATTATAAGATCAACATGTGCAGACTTGCCTACAAATACAAACCGTAGTGGGCGCCCTCGTCCCCCTGCTGGCTATTGTTTATTCGCCACGCCACTTCAAAGACACTGCGAAGTATTTTACCATAGTCCCGAACTCCGTCAAATGTTCACTAAGTATGTTTGTAGACACTTACCTGAAAGAAAATATCTTAAGTTATATTTGAAGAGATGAAATTAATCGTCTCAAGTGAATAAATAACATACAAATTCAAACGTACTAAATAGTATTTAGGTGTTAACTATGAACAGGTAATATTAAATATATTTCTTTAAGTATTAAAGTTTGATTAAAAACAAGTTGTTACTAATAAAATAAAAGTAAAATAACAGAATTACATTATTTCTTAATTCTATACTAATATTATAAACGTGAAAGATTGTGTGTATGGAGGGATGTTTATTACTGTTTTACGCAAAAGAAACGGATTTGCATAAAACTTTGCAGTGACAAATACATTAATTCAATAAAAGTTGCATTTTCAATGTTTGTCAACATATCGTAATCAAATCATACAGGTAGCAGGTATACATTACACGATGTAGAACAAGGGTCAAAAACTAAAATAACTCGACTATATCATTTTGATTCATTTGGGTATACATGTAGATGGGAATAAGGAAAATAAAATAGACAACTCGAATACTAATCAGACTACGAAAAGAAAATAAAAGCGAAATTGTATAAACGAAGAAAGTATGACTCAAATGAAGTTGCGTGCTTTAGCTAGTCCATAATAAAACCAATAGTATGCGACATTAAAACTAAAAGTCTAGGAATATACAAATGAACCCTATTCATACGACAAGCTACTTGACCTATATTAACATTTTTAGACTTTACTTCTGAATTTACAAATAAAGAAAAATATATTTATTTCAACTATCCCAATCAATTTATTTTTATTGTGTTAATAGTTTCTGAAATATACCGTGCTGACGGACGGATTATCTATTTTGCTATTTAGTTTAGAACCATAAAAAACATTGGAATTAAAAAAGGTAATCTGCAATCAAAATATATACTAGAAAGTTAAGTTTGTAATTTCGAACACGTCATTTCATGTCGTAGGTACATAGAAAGTTATTATAATTTTCATGTCATTAATTGTGTCAAGAATGTCTTTTGTTTTAAGTTTCATATTTCATATAGGTATGTAGACCACAGATTAGATTGCATAGTATTACTAGCTTTTTAAATTTACTATGGATTTGTTATACGGACCTACAGTCGCACGATCGGGTTCTGGTTTCATTTTTCCGTCCCCTAAAAAACTTTGGATCTGTAAACAGCCTCGTGAACGGTGTTTACTTAAATATATCCTGTTATATGTTCTTTTGCATTTATATAAAATTTTTCTTTATATAAATTTCTTACACTCATTTGTGATACTTCATTGCACCGTACATGCATAGATATACAAATCAAATTTGATAATAAAACCAAAAGGCCCCATTTTTTAGGGAAATCATCATATGTAATATTATAAGCATAGACATTATGATGGTTTCAGTAATCTATCGATTTAGTACACTGCTTTACTTCAGATGGTCGCAGGTTTGATTATTCGCGAGGTACAAACATTTGTATTCATGGGTATGATTGTCTGTATTGGTTTGGGTATGTTCTACGTAGGTATATTCTATATGTATTTACAAAAAAAAACGTATTATGTATTTATTGCTAGAAATACATAACACAAGCTCAAGGTAACTTGGGAATAGGTGACGTTGTATGAATTGTCCAGGGAACAAATATTTTTAATTAAATAATAGATAGAGGCACTATATAATTATTCGAAGGTACACAACTATATATACATAAAAGGTATGTACGTAGTGTGGGAACTTCTCTGTAATTATAACTCAAATGTTCTTTGTCGAATGTTGTATTTATATCAAATCATGCTCATGTTCTTTACATGAGCATGATTTCAGTACTATGTGACTCGAGTAGTAAGAGTTTTACACACAAAACCATCTCCCGCGCTTTGTCTATGCTACGGTGAATAATAGCCTATAGTTCAAGTTTTTATACCGCTGTTAACTGTAGACACTTCATAACATTCAAGTTACAACTCACATGCATTACATTGTGATAAACACAAACAGAAATAGAACGACGCCAGCATGGTTGTTTATGCAATGAACTAAATTCAGGGAAACATGTGTAAAATTGTATTGAATAGAACGTATTCAGATGCATAGGCGTATGACGTCACACCACTCGGCGCCCGTATAGTGGTTCTTAATGCACTAGCAGTAAATAAAAACTCTAGTATAAATAAAAACACATAAATAACTCCGGAATGCAGATACTTTTCTACAATATTAAATATCACAATAATTTTATCTACAATGCATAGCTCCTCTTTAAAGCCATTGCGGATATAAATGAAGATAAAAAAAACATTTGCACGGAACCACGGAAATGTATTTTTAAATTCTTCTAAATCCTTTCGTAATCCTACTGATAGAAAGGAATACCTACTGGAAGTAGGAGGAATAAAGTCCATTAGCTTTTTAAGAGAGTTAAAAACTAAAAGACACGTACGTAAGTGCAATGTCTCTCTCATCTCTAGAGCTAATAGAAGTGGATAGCCTGGGCTTTACTAACTATGTTGTATTATTAACTACTTCAAAAAAGAGGAGCTATTGAATTGTGAACGTCCTCCGTCTTTTTGAAGTAAATTTGGCAATGTAGTCAATTGTAAAAATCTAATTTGTTTCTTTTTATTTACCAACTTTATTATTTATGTTTATGATTAATTTTCTATATGGATTAATATTTAGTTGTTGATTTCTAAAGTTTCTAGTATAACCTTAACGACCTGTGGTCCGTTGGAATGGATTTTAAATAATGTATATGCATACAAATTTACCAGTAATTAGACAAAGAAGTATTAGGATCTGTCCTTTCATTTAAGGTTTTTTTTAATATTATACGCCATACCTACAAACATAAAATATTGTTAAGCCATTAATTTATATATATAAAACGTAAACCAAAGGATATATATTCTTATCAAACTTATGAAATCCGTAGACAATTTTATAAGAATAAATATGAGGAATTACGTTAATTTCGTCTGTTATATGTCATAACTTTTGCAACTAAAGTTTGACCTTTGTAAAACTTGACTGAAGGCATAGACAGGTATTTATGCGATTTAATGAGGCTGACCTTAATATATAAATATTATAATATAAATAAATAATAAATGCTCGAAAATATACATTGAAGTTATACTAACCGCGTTAAATAATATTTTTCAATAAATAAATAATATATCTACTCTAATATAGTGATATCCTATCTTTTATAAACCAGGCAAAGGTATGAATATATGAATATGTATATATTTTTACAGTCATGACATAGAATTTAAAACCCGTCTTAAATTATGCCCCTACATTGTGTGCAAAATAAACATATAAAAGCTTTGAAAACGATCCCCAGATCGACATTTAATAGAATGATCGCATTTCCTTTGACTACCTTTAATAGAGAAATCGACCTCTCAAAGGTGTTAGCAAACCTACCAACACCAATCCGATTTAACAGACGTATAGAATGCTCTTTTTCGAAATCCTAGCTGAATAGATGTACTCTTTAGTTATAGTAATATCACAGCATGTGTAGATTAAAGGAAAACGTAGGTCGCTACTGTTTACGAGATTTAACCGTTTACAAATACCTACTATAATTTTTATATAACAATAACTAAGTTTCTAAAAACAATTGAAAAAGAAACAAATAATTACATATTTGATTTACTCTGACGTGCCTAAATAAATAATTAACATAATTATATTTACTGCAGTTAGATACCTAACTGCAATATCTACACTAATACCTTTTATAAAGAAAGATAGCGAATTTTGTTACAGGGTTTTCTTTATTTCAAAGTAATATATACTGTTATTAACGTATAAACACTAAATAGCATTTAATAACACAGCTAGTATCATACATATTTTTAACATATAGAAAAATACTCAGACTAATACCCTGAAGATGCAAATATTTACCATCGAGATTAATATCGCGACTAGCGAGAATTGTAATGAGTGCGTTATACTGATACGGTAAGCTAAAGTCGTACCTAATCAAGATCGTATTTTCACTTGAATTAAAACTTATGTAAACGTAATTAATATGTTACATCGAAAAATCTGAATTGAAAAATATTATATTGTATTAAAATACGAATGAAATCGAAAAGTCGTAATAACATCGTCGACAGATACAAGACAGAGCGCAACTGTCGATTTAATAGAATAACTTTTAATATTAATGAGTCCGCTGTCAATTCCACCAAGTAACCCAAGCAAAAAATGCAAATTGATAATTGATTCACTGAATTTACTGAATGTAAAGACATCTGAAGAAAAATGGATTTGCATAATTAATAACGTTTTTGATAAATAAATACAAAACAAAGTTTTATTATTGTTTATTAATTATAAATTAGGTGAATATATTACTTAATGTCTTAGACGCCTTACCGAATGTCTAGCGGCAGCTTACAATATTACCTACAGTTGAAGCGGAAATTACAAAATGTGGAGGAAAAAAATTTTTTAATATTCCGGAATAAAAATGTTTGAGCGGTATTATGGATGTCACACATGATGTTATTCTTACCATCACTACACTGTCCATTGATTGGTATTGTTCGTATATCGAGAGGTGTAAAAATATATATAAACGATTTTTTTAATTTTTATAAAACTAAGCATTTCACATGCTTCGTTTAGCTATTATAAATACTACAGACCAAACCAAAACAGTACCTACAAAATTTAATTAAGAAAGATATATATATAATTTTTTTTAAGAAAGATAAACGTGTCTATCTATCTATCTAATACGTCTATCTTTCTTAATTGTAACGTATTATTCAGTAATGATAACTCGTTACTGTAGTTAAATATTGTCAACTGAATGTACTTACAACTGAGTTATTATTCTAATTAATAATTTCTTAATAAAAGTAGTTATTGAATTAATATTCATAAATAAAATTCCTTAGCATGCTAATGATAGGGAACGGACATGACGTCACGGGAACTGCGCACTGGAAACAAGCGTAAACCAGTAACTCACGTTTCTCGTATGACGTCACTCGGGAAACGGACACGATAGCCCAGTTTGGGGTCAATGGCCAATCTACAAAATAGAAAAATTCCAATTCAAGTTGTTATTGCACTCGGAATGTGCAATACTCTTAAAATTTCCAATTTATTTCTATGTAAATATATTCAAAAAGTGGCGTATTATTTAACAAGTTATTGACAAGTTTTTATATAAATTCTTTAATAAGGAATGTGATTAGCGCCTTACTATATAGCGTAGTTAATATGGCTTTGTGAAACGTATACGATCAACGAACACTAATTCATCAATTAATTATAGTACCCATCATCTCCATTTAGATGAGCTACATCCACTGCGCATCCTGTAGAGTTAGTCTCCTCAACTCCATTGCACTCTTCTACCACCACCTGAGGAACTTCACTCATTCCAAAGACCACCACACAAACGACCACGTAACAACTCGCCCGACCGATT
Organism: Achroia grisella; assembly: GCF_030625045.1. Classification (NCBI taxonomy): domain Eukaryota; kingdom Metazoa; phylum Arthropoda; class Insecta; order Lepidoptera; family Pyralidae; genus Achroia; species Achroia grisella. The sequence continues at coordinate 678,588 of NW_026712606.1, read as the reverse complement.
CACGACGAACCAGTCCCATAAACTGGCATACATCGCCCTTGGTAAAAGATTACCATTACTACAAGCACTATTATTAAATTAAACGAAGTTTACTTGCAGACAAGAAGCGTATAAGCATGCGCCGTTCATAGTAAGCAGGTCACGAACGCATGTTTAGGGCTTCAGCTGAATAATCCCTTTAAGTAGTAGCACGCCTCTTTTCCAACAGACAATAATAATTTATGCTAACTAGGTAACGAGATTTCTTCCTTCATTCTACATACCTGAGTACTAACATTACAAAAAAGGTTTTTAGGTTTGGGGTATGTGATATGACAGTGATATTAACTGCTCCCAGAACCATACCATGTACCTAAGTTATATGGAATCAAGATGTTCGAGAAATATCACAAAATCATCATCATATCATCAAAGTTATTATGTTCCGTAACATAAACAAATAAATACTCCCATAATGCCAATAAAAAGTTACAAAACTTAAGAAATATCTTGCTAAATATCATATAAAATACTACGTACATCTACAATGTACGATACATTTCACATAACACGACATTGGCATGTCACTTGTAAATTCAGCTTCAGAAATCAAACGATTTCAGTCTTAACAAAATTAGCTTAGGGTAAACACCTCCTCATTGCAATAGGAAAATTCAAAATCCTAAAAAATTACTCAAAGAGTTTAACATTAAATTGATTTTATGCCATTAGACATAACATATTTCGCAATATTATAAATTACTCGTGTCATAAGAATATTCGGTACAATATATCCTCTGTTCCCTGTAGACATTTCATCGTTGAGAACAAAGAATAGCAAAAGATCTGACCCTCTCAAATATGCAAACTAATTTACTGAATCATATATATAGAGAATTCGATAGACAATTCAAATGTTAAAATTATATATGTTATAGATCAATACATAGACTACATTAGAATACATATTTTTATGTATAATGACAATGGCAAAGAAGCTGATGGTTCACCTGGTGATAAGTAATAACTTTCATCAGTATACATACGTAAACAGCACTATGAATATCATGACATTATGTAAGGCCATTCATGTATGCCTGAAGCTTAAGTCATCGTGTAATTTCACTGCCTAATCTCACCCTACAATCGAAACATAGCTTAGAAATTAATCTGCTTCGCGGCTGCTATATGTGTTACTGAGATACCGACATAAAAGACTATTTACAAACTATATCTTGGATAAAGTATTATATTATAAAGAGAAAATATTCTTCATGAAACTCACTGAGCTTTGGTCTATTTGTGCTGCTGCGGCACACAGGAATATAATACATAAGTACATGCACTGTGTGTTATCACATCAGATAATGCTGTGAAGTACCTACACTTGTTTTTTATTTCAATTTATTTACAGGTTTGTTATATATTTATATTTAAATGAACGCCAATTTGTAGACAGGTCTGTAACATTTCAGAATGACTATCTACCCGAAAGTTAACTTGGACGGCCCGTCAACCTTCCCGAGATAATACGTTGGTAATGGCAGAATGGATTCTGAAATATCAAATTGAATTTTCTATATTGTACTCAGTGGAATACTAAAATAGGACCTGCCTTCCTGTTTGTGGGACAAGGAAAATCCACTCGTAATATATATATACTATATATAACAATCTTAAATTCATTCGCAATATTGATATGTAGGTAACTAAAATATAACACACCAAACCTCAATATTTTTAATGATTTAAAACCAAAGTCACCTTATTCGTATTTAATACTCAATATTTCTATATTTCTATTTACCATGCCATTACCATTACCATAAAAATTTTATAAAATTATTACAAACTAGTGATTTTTTTCTGGTGATCAATTTTATATTTGACCTTACTTACTAAGAATTTGTATTCTTTCAGATCACTTTACGAACATGTGTATTGTATATCAACATAAAGAAAATGACAAAATGTTGTTAGTATAGTAGTCTAACGCTCAGCAAAACCTTTGATGAAATAAAGTGCTTTTAAGCTTTTTAGCGTTTTCACATGCACTTGTGGGGTGCGGTATAGAGATACGAGTACATTATGTAAAATACTTCTAATAGTATGTTGTAATCTCCTATATTTCAATATGTCGTTATTATATCAAGCAAAGGAATCTGTAATACTGTGATTTTTCAATAACGTAGTTTAATCTGATGCCACGAATATTATGTGTGATAATATCAGGTGCAAAAAAAAGAAACTGCTCGTATTTTTAGTCGACTTATTTTATTTTTAATAATATGATAAGGCAATAAAATATTCTTAATACAAAATGCTACAATTTTCCTTTGGAGAAATAATAATCAAGGCCGCTGCTGACATTTTTACATCATCATCATCATCGCAGCCCGGAAGACGTCCACTGCTGGACATAGGCCTCCCCAAAGATCTCCACGACGATCGGTCCTGCGCTGTTCGCATCCAATGCCTTCCAGCGATCTTGACCAGATCGTCGGTCCACCTTGCTGGAGGCCTTCCCACGCTGCGTCTTCCGGTCCGTGGTCGCCACTCGAGCACTTTACTGCCCCAACGGCCATCTATCCTATGAGATATTGCCACTTCAGAGTCGCAATTCTTCGGGCTATGTCGGTCAATCTGGTTCTTCTGCGGATCTCCTCATTTCTGATTCGATCACGCAGAGTAACTCCGAGCATAGCCCTCTCCATTGCCCTCTGAGTGACTCTGAGCTTGTTGATGGGGCCCATAGTTAGCGACCTCTCGTCTCTGTTCCGTAAGTCAATACTGGCAACACACATTGGTCGTAAACCTTCGTCTTGAGACACTGCGGAAATTTGGATGAAAAGATATATCGGAGCTTCCCGAACGCTGCCCATCCGATTGGATTCGACGATTGACCTCTTTATCGAAATTTAATCTACCTAGCTGGATAGTTTGCCCTAAGTATACGTAGTGATCGACAATTTCAAGTGTAGAATCTCCGATTTTTACAGGAGCAGGTACGATATGGACGTTTGACATAATTTTCGTCTTGTCCATGTTCATTTTAAGACCTACTCCTTGTGAGACTCTACTGAGGTCTTCGAGCATTTTGCTAAGGTCTTCCAGGGTCTCAGACATGACCACGATATCGTCGGCAAATCGAAGGTGATTGATGTACTCGCCGTTAATGTTGATGCCCAGCCCGCTCCAGTCCAGAAGCTTGAAGACATCTTCCAACGCAGCGGTAAACAGCTTTGGCGATATGACATCGCCTTGTCTGACACCTCGCTGCAGTTGGATAGGCTTCGAATTCTGGTCGTGGAGGCGAACTGACATAGTGGCGTTTTCATCCAAACATTTCAACGCTTCGATATATCGATAGTCAATTTGGCATCGCTGGAGAGACATTAGCACAGCCCACGTCTCAATCGAATCAAAGGCTTTGTTATAGTCCACAAACGCCAAGCAAGAATTAACTACCGCAGCGTATGAATGTGGTCTATGGTACTGAAGCCTTTTCGGAACCCGGCTTGTTCGGGAGGCTGGAAGTCGTCAAACCTGCGCCCGAGACGATACGTGATGACTCTCGAAAACAACTTATAAACATGGCTCAGCAGTGTTACGGGTCTGAAATTCTTCAGAAGCGATTTGTCTCCCTTCTTGAAGAACACAACCACCATACCCCTTTGCCATGCTTGAGGCGTTCTGTCCTCGAGGATGACGGAGTTGAATAGCTTCTGGAGGATTTGTAAAACAGGCCTCCAGCCCTCAGAAGCTCAGCAGTAACTCCATCATCGCCCGGCGCCTTGTTGTTTTAAGTTGTTTAAGAGCCATACCAATCTCTACAGGCTGACGTCCGGGATATCTTCGGTATAGTGTCGGGTTAATTTGGCTCTAGGGTCTTTCGCCGTGTTGTTAACAGGTGCCCGTGTTGTCGTGTATAACTGTCCATAGAACTTCTCAATTTCCCTCAAAAGTTCGGGTTTAGACGATACGATCCTGCCATCATCCGTCTTAAGTCGCGTCAGCTGGCTCTGTCCGGCAGCCAGATCCCTGTTAAAGACTTTTGAGCCCTAGTTTCTCTCGATAGCCTCCTTTACACAATTTGTGTTAAAGTGGCGTAAGTCACGAGTCAAGGACTTAGAGATCTGCCTGCTAAGTTGCCGATACTGGGAAGCATCAGTCGGAGACTGCAGGACCATACTTCGCCTTTCATCCATCAGTTTGAGGGTAGAGATAGATATTTTTCCGGTTCTTTCTGCGCGGCGGGTTTTGAAGTGCTTAGACCCAGCCTCACGGACAATTACTACGAACCTGGTGTTGTAATCGTCCACGTCAACGCAGTCACCAAGGCATTCGAAACGGTTTTGCAATTCTAGCTGAAAGCTTTCGGGGTTTTGGATCTGTATAGATGTAGGGCAGAGCGTAGATTTCATCAGTCGGGATCGTTCGAGTTTCAGATTCAGATTCAATGTACCTCTTACAATCCGGTGATCACTTCCAATTTTGACGGCATTGATCACAGAGCAATCAATTAAAATCTGTCTTCTCGTTGACAAGATGAAATCTATCTCGTTTTTTGTGGCACTATCGGGATTAATCCACGTCCATTTCCGGTGTTCCGGCTTCCTGAAGAAGGAGTTCATCATAAAGAGGCTCTCCTTCTCCATGAAGTCGGCCAGCATTTGACCTCGGAAGTTCCGATCACCGATACCAAATTGCCCCACTCTCAGCTCATCACCGCTTCGTTTGCCCAATTTTGCGTTAAAGACATTTTTACAATGTTTCTTAATTTTATAATTTTATTATATAGTAAATATTTATTTATAATATTTACTTATGTATACATAGAAGAATATATAAAAAAGGCTCATAGCAAATTTCAAGTTAATTTGTTCATCATTTCATGTTCAGATATCAGAAGTTCAAGTTACCTTGTTTCGAAATGTTTTGAGAAAACGGGCCAAAGTTCGCGCAGTGTAAGCTTGCAATAGTACTTTATATTTTTTTTTTATTCAATCTACGTTTCTTGTTCAATGCATTGAGTAAATTATCAGATAGATGCTAATCGTTCCACGATCGATCGATCGCAGGTATAGGTGTAAATAAGATTCATTACTGGCGAACCGATTTAGACGTCATGTCCTAAACGATATAAACAAATAAATTAAGATTTTCAAATAAAACTACTGTTCAAGAAATATTCTAAACATGATAAAAATATGAAAAGAATGAAAGATTATTTTAATCGTGCGACGAGCTAGCTGCTCTGTCTGACTGACCCAAAGTTTTCGTAATTTTAAATTTGACGTAGATCAAAAATGAACTTTGTCAATTTATATTAGACTTATTCTCTGATGTATGAAAGACCAATAAAAAACTAAAAAACAAAACAAGAATCGATGGTAGAAATACAAGTATATTAGTGGCCAGCCCCGCGAGACATAACTATGCGGCAAATAAAATAAGCCGTTCAATCAATCTGATCGCTTGTCCACAAACTTTTAATAGATTGGCCCCGATCGATTCTGCACTCACCGTAATAGCATCGGGATTGTTTTCCTATACATTATAGCCATCAACTCGCTTGTAGCGACACCACAATAATTGTTGAAGCCAAATTGTAGAATTCAACATTTTACCCATTGTTTTCTATAATGTATATGTATTTAATTCAACAAACATTTAAACGTTGTACATCTGGTCTAAGCCTAATTTGTAATATTTTTAGCGAATGTGTCAGCCACCTTTAGCCACTAATTACTATAATTATATTATGCTGCCTAAGGTATGTTACAGGTACTACTTATTACTACTACTATTCAAACCTAACCCGTGATATTATCTGCCATTTTTGAATAAAAAATTATCCTCTTAATACAATCTATGTATTCGTCAAATTTCACTAAAATATTCATACGTTTAGTTATAAATAAGGAAACAGACAGACTCTTATATACATATAATATTAGTCTAGATGTATCCGTTTTGTATTACGGTGTTGTTTTACTCATATGATCATTTCTGCATGTTCTATTTAATATCATCCTTATTGCTACATGCCCTTATATTAGGGTTGGCAATAGTACAATATTATATATTCTGTGGTGGAGGTGGCAGACCAAATTAATTACAAACAGTATGTATGCCTTTATCTAATAAAGCCTCGATAATTAATTAAGACTATTAGACAGATCAAATTCAGTGACAGTAGTAGCAGACAGTCGGTGCGTGTACAATTGTAAACACTATCTATATATGATAATCAAGTCACAAAAATAGAACATCTATACGAAACTTATAGACATACCTGTATATTAAATCATTAACATAGTATAAAAAAAAGTAGATGTCGCTGTCTGTCTGTCCCTATGTATGCTTAAATCTTTAAAACGAGGTAACGTATTTTGAAGCGGTTTTTTTAATGTTTTAATTTCTTAATGTTTTAATTTTTTATAATTTAATTTTTTATGTATCTACATAATGTCTAAGAACTAGTTAACAATATTAAAAATATTTAATGTATATATAGCGAAATAACAACTTTAATATTTATTAACATTGTTAATCGTTACTTCGCATTCGGACGCATTTACTTCCGCTTTGTCAAGTCACAGCATAAGAGTAAGAATAATAAGTGAAATTTTATGTAATTAATACAAAAATATGTAATAAATAAAATTATGAAAATAATTAAATTATAAGAATTGCGCCGTACCTCTGTGAAAACACGACACTTGCTTGGGCAGGTGGTAAATGCAACCGCGACTGCCTTAGCTGATCCGAGGTCAGCTTGGTGTGGATATCCCAAAATATACATTACTTTAAAGCTTCGCATACTCCCAAGTCAAGAGTTTCGCTTTTCAACTTCCAGAGTTCTTCTATGAAATTTATTTCAACACATATAAGAGGGAATACATGAGTTGCCATGTCGATTGAAAGCTAGCTTCAGTTAAAGTTTATTTAGAAAACTTTCCCTTCACTGTTTTCGTTATGGTATTCCTTTCTAGTGTTAGCTGCTATAAATATTTTGGCTATTTTAATGTAGGATGTCTTTAAAATTATTAAACGTAACATTTTGTAGCCTTTTTTGTATGTATTTAGTTATTGTAATTACTCGCAAACTTTATTTCTTATTTGAACTAAAAAATAAAATGACGCTGTTATCCCTAAGGTAATTTTTTCTTATAATCTAAATTTTAGGATCAATTATTCACTTATTAATGAACTTTATTAAAAAAAGTTAATTTTATTTTTCTATCACCCCAACAAAATACATTAAAAATTTTAATATTAAAATATTAATACATAACCTAAAATTTTTAATATATAAAACTCTATAGGGTCTTCTCGTCTTTTAATATTATTTCAGCTTTTTAACTAAAAATTAAATTAAACAAAGAAGTTGCATATAGATTTTTTTCTCTTTATACTGACAATAAATAATATAACTCATGTTAATTAAATATTAAATAGGGAAATAATTTGTATATTATTACATAGAATAAATATCTTATTACGTACTTATAGTACCAACCTACATACAGGTAGGTGGTAATATTCTATGATTTTATTCTTACAACCCATAATGAACAGCATATAATTCCTAACACTCAGCAAATAACCACTACATATTAATTAATAATAGAATAATAAATATATCCATTTTGACGCCATACAAGATCATTTTAAGAATTTCGTTACTTTTGACTGCGCATATCAAAATTATTTACCATTATAGTCGCATGCAAATTAATTCTAATATTTTCAACCGACTTCAAAATTTACTACAATATTTTTAACAAAGCCTTGGTGACTGCGTTGACGTGGACGATTACAACAACAGGTTCGTGGAAACTGTCCGTGCGGCTGGGTTTAAGCACTTCAAAACCCGCCGCGCAGAAAGAACCGGAAAAATATCTATCTCTACCCTCAAATTGATGGATGAATGGCGAAGTATGGTCCTGCAGTCTCCGACTGACGCTTCTCAGTATCGGCAACTTAGCAGGCAGATCTCTAAGTCCTTGACTCGTGACTTACGCCACTTTAACACAAATTGTGTAAAGGAGGCTATTGAGAGAAACAAGGGCTCAAAAGTCTTTAACAGGGATCTGGCTGCCGGACAGAGCCAGCTGACGCGACTTAAGACGGATGATGGCAGGATCGTTTCGTCTAAACCCGAACTTTTGAGGGAAATTGAGAAGTTCTATGGACAGTTATACACGACAACACGGGCGGGCACCTGTTAACAACACGGCGAAAGACCCTAGAGCCAAATTAACCCGACACTATACCGAAGATATCCCGGACGTCAGCCTGTACGAGATTGGTATGGCTCTTAAACAACTTAAAAACAACAAGGCGCCGGGCGATGATGGAGTTACTGCTGAGCTTCTGAGGGCTGGAGGTAGACCTGTTCTACGAATCCTCCGGAAGCTATTCAACTCCGTCATCCTCGAGGGCAAAACGCCTCAAGCATGGCAAAGGGGTGTGGTGGTTCTGTTCTTCAAGAAGGGAGACAAATCGCTTCTGAAGAATTTCAGACCCGTAACACTGCTGAGTCATGTTTATAAGTTGTTTTCGAGAGTCATCACGAATCGTCTCGCGCGCAGGTTTGACGACTTCCAGCCTCCCGAACAAGCCGGGTTCCGAAAAGGCTTCAGTACCATAGACCATATTCATACGCTGCGGCAGGTAATTCAGAAGACCGAAGAATACAACCTGCCACTTTGCTTGGCGTTTGTGGACTATGAAAAAGCCTTTGATTCGATCGAGACGTGGGCTGTGCTACAGTCTCTCCAGCGGTGCCAAATTGACTATCGATATATCGAAGCGTTGAAATGTTTGTATGAAAACGCCACTATGTCAGTTCGCCTCCACGACCAGAATTCGAAGCCTATCCAACTGCAGCGAGGTGTCAGACAAGGCGATGTCATATCGCCAAAGCTGTTTACCGCTGCGTTGGAAGATGTCTTCAAGCTTCTGGACTGGAGCGGGCTGGGCATCAACATTAACGGCGAGTACATCAATCACCTTCGATTTGCCGACGATATCGTGGTCATGGCTGAGACCCTGGAAGACCTTAGCAAAATGCTCGAAGACCTCAGTAGAGTCTCACAAGGAGTAGGTCTTAAAATGAACATGGACAAGACGAAAATTATGTCAAACGTCCATGTCGTACCTGCTCCCGTAAAAATCGGTGATTCTACACTCGAAATTGTCGATCACTACGTATACTTAGGGCAAACTGTCCAGCTAGGTAGATCCAATTTCGAGAAAGAGGTCAATCGTCGAATCCAACTCAGATGGGCAGCGTTTGGAAAGCTCCGATATATCTTTTCATCCAAATTTCAGCAGTGTCTCAAGACGAAGGTTTACGACCAATGTGTGTTGCCAGTGATGACTTACGGAACAGAGACGTGGTCGCTAACTATGGGCCCCATCAACAAGCTCAGAGTCACTCAGAGGGCAATGGAGAGGGCTATGCTCGGAGTTACTCTGCGTGATCGAATCAGAAATGAGGAGATCCGCAGAAGAACCAGAGTGACCGACATAGCCCGAAGAATTGCGACTTTGAAGTGGCAATGGGCAGGGCACATAGCTCGTAGGACAGATGGCCGTTGGGGCAGTAAAGTCCTCGAGTGGCGACCACGGACCGGAAGACGCAGCGTGGGAAGGCCTCCAGCAAGGTGGACCGACGATCTGGTCAAGATCGCTGGAAGGCATTGGATGCGAGCAGCGCAGGACCGATCGTCGTGGAGATCGTTGGGGGAGGCCTATGTCCAGCAGTGGACGTCTTCCGGGCTGCGATGATGATGATGATGATTTTTAACATATAGATTTGTGTTACGTTTTTAAGCAGCTACTTCACTAATTCTGCATTAGCTTTTTATAGAGATAAAGCTTATAATTAAGAGTAGGTACCCAGGAGAGTAGATATATCTAATTACAAACAAGGAAATGAGACGTCGAGCAAAGGGCTCAACTCTTGTTATTTATAGCTTATAAATAACAAGAGTTGAGCTATAAGCGTCAATAGAGTATTATAAATATTCAACTATTATTATAGTTACTTAGGCACTGTAATTATTAAGATATGTTTCTAGTAATGCTATATTTTGGAGATTTCTATAAAAATAGTAGATATCTGTTTATGAATGGTGATACAATAATGTATGCGGTAATGATAAAAACGATCGCTCCTAAGAATATCCTTCAATTCTTGTCCCTGACGGGTCTAGGTAGCGAACTTTTAAAAAGGGCGAGCACAATAGATGTATGTAGGTCGCAGTGCTACAGGTGCTACAAACATCTGACAATAGCCCAAACAACCCAATAAAAAAAAATGCGGTAATGATAGAAAATATAATATATTAATATGAATAAGAATGATTCATAGAGGCATTTGAACGGGTTTGGCATCAAGAACTTCTTTCTTCAACTTCGATATTCAACAGGTGCAACAAAATCATGGTCAATGGTAGTTACTCCGATAACAGGTAATAACAACAACCCATGGTACACAGGTAATAAAACAAGCATGGCTCTGTTCTCGCCCCGACACTGTTTCTGCTACCTCTCAATGATTTGTTAACCACTGTCCCACGTTTCCCTTGTGGAGGTAAACCGCGAGGAAACAGTTTGTGCCTGAAACCGAAAGGACTCTTACCAGAGTGTCCCATTGGAGGCGACTGAATTTAGTTCAATTTAACCAGGCCAAGGCATAAGCCTGCGCGTTCACCGCTGAGAAAACTTCCTTTGCAGTGGCCAGAACAGTCCATCACTATCTCTAAGAATATTGGGATTCTCGGTGTCAACATCTCTAGCAAAATTGAATTCCATTATCACCTCCAAGAAAAGGTTAGGCTAGCGTCCAAAAAGCTCGGAGTGTTCGGAGTGCACCAGATCTCATAGATCAAACAGTGGCCCAGAGACTCCTTTTATATAAGTTACAAGTATGCCGGCATATGGAGTACTGCACTCATCTTTCTCAGGATAGAAGAGAAGCGCCTGGATACCGGCTCGGTCTTTTTGACCCCGTTCAAAAACACGCTTTGAGAATCGTTGATGATACCGATCTCTGTATTGAACGACTAAGCATCTGACGAGATTTCGTATCGCTTTGTGTGTTCTACCGAATACAACGGACTGTGTTCTGTAGAATTATTCGATATAATGTCTACGGCTACACGAAAGAAAAACCTGACATTGTAACTCAGGATTGTTTGATATTGCTAGCAAAGATCACTAGTACACGCTGGTAAGAGTTATTACGTCCTAGAATAGAATAGAATAGAATAGAAAATCATTTATTCAAATAAACTTAATTTAAGCACTTTTGAATAGTCATAACAATTTGTTTTTTTATCTACCACTCGTTCGGAAAGCTGTCTCATCACAAGAAGAACGAGCAAGAAACTTGTGTGTTGCTCTTTTAAATAATCCTTGTAAGTTTACATTTACAAGTCGAAACGTGTGAATACAAACTACCAACAAGCACTAATTTTTTGGGTCAAATATAATCATGCAATAAGATTAAATCAGTCGTAGTGATAAGAGCAGACCAGTCCCTACAAGCAGCACTCGTTCACGAGTATGACGGATGAGCCAGCCATCACTGCGCTCGACCATATTTTAGGGAGCCCATTGACCCGGCCCACCACGCCGCCACATGTCTGGACATTTTAGTGAGCATGACTACTCATTCCACACGACCACGTCACAGCTACAAAAATTACTATATGGTAGTTACAGTATTCGCACTTTACATAAGGATGCATGCGGCAATCAATACAAAAGCCGCTACGCTATCATATATCAAGAAAGCAGTATGAAAATTAAAATTATAACGTTGTCCGCAAATAAACTTATTCTTGCTATATATTGCTATCATCTATAAATTCATCTATCTTATAATAGGCTTTTTTACATAACATTTGTTTAATATAAGATTTGAATTGCCTCTCTGTAAGATTTAGCGTAGACTCTGGCAGTTTATTATAGAATCTTACGCAATTACCATAAAATGAATTACTAACTTTGTGTAGACGGCATTTAGGTAAAATTAGCTTATTTTTATTGCGTAAGTTTCTACTTGTACAGTCTTTAAGTTTCTTGAAACTATCTAAGTTTTTCCTTGTATACATAATATTTTCATAAATGTACTGTGAGGCAACGGTGAGGATATTTGATTGTTTAAAGCATTGACGTAATGACTCTCTAGAACCCATACCATAAATAGAACGTATGGCTCTCTTTTGTAAAATAAATATAGTATTTATATCGGCAGCTTTACCCCATAGCAGTATGCCATATGACATAATGCTATGGAAATAACTAAAATATACAAGTTTTGCCGTCGCCACGTCTGTTAATTGCCTTATCCTTCTAATTGCATAAGCAGCAGAACTAAGTCTACTGGCTAATTTTGAAATATGGGGCCCCCATTGTAACTTCGAGTCCACTGTTATTCCTAAAAAAACTGTATCATTAACAAAATTTACTATTTCATCATTAAGCAATAGCTGCGTATTTACTTGTTTTACATTAGGCAGCGTGAATTTAATGCACTTAGTTTTGTTGGAGTTGAATAATAAATTATTACATGTGAACCAATTTAGTATAGCAGAAATAGCATAATTTACATCGTCTAATTGATTACATTGGCGACCAATTTTAAACACTAACGAAGTATCATCCGCAAATAACACTATATCTGCAACTTTCTCTACCATGTAGGGAAGGTCATTTATATAAATTAAAAAGAGAAATGGGCCTAATATTGAACCTTGAGGAACGCCCATTTTTATATTAGTTCCCTTAGACTTTACACCATCAATATCTACAGTTTGCACCCTATCCTCTAGATAAGTTTTCATTAGACTTAGGTCATTATCTCTAATACCATAATGTTTGAGCTTGTACAAAAGTGTTTCATGATCTACGCAATCAAACGCCTTCGACAAGTCACAAAAAACGCCGAGAGCATCCTGTGAGTTTTCCCATGATTCGAATATATGTGTAATAAGAGCTACACCTGCATCAGTAGTAGACTTGCCGGCAGTGAAACCATATTGCTGACTGTGAAGCAGTCCGTTATCCCTGAAGTATTTTAACATTTGGTTAAACATAATCTTTTCAAATACTTTACTTAGAACTGGCAAAATAGAAATTGGTCTATAGTTGCCTAGCTCAAATCTATCTCCAGATTTAACTCCTAGTAAACTACAACCCCCTCTGCCCTACCAATTCTTCCAGCTCTCAAGCTATATAGAATATGTTAATTTCTATACGTTATTTCTGGGAAGAGGACGACATCGTTGATAAAGGAATATAATTGTAAAATTAAACGAACTTACCTTAAGTGAAGTTCTATGGAAATTATACGAGATGCTTAGTCCGAGACACTAAGCGCCCACCCTTCCTGAACAATTATTTAAGACTAGAAGACTATTAGACTAACCTGAATTCTTACTTTTATTTGGATTAAATTGGTGTTTACAATTCAACCTACCTATGCCACCGGGGGTTCGTCTCTGTAATATAAAATAACCTAAAAACAATTCCCTCTATAACAGGACAACATAACAAGGATGAGGTTGAATGTTTACTAAAGGATTTTAAAACACTATTTGATGGAAAATTAGGTACAATTAACTGTTATATTGTCAAGATCCATATTCCTAACAATGTACGTCCTTAGGCTTTCATATTACGACCAGTTCCACGTCAACGTAGCCGAATTACGATCCTTTTTGGGTTCCATTACATACTATGGTAGATTTATAGACAATTTACATGTTAGATGTGCACCGTTGTATCGTCATTTGAAGAAGAACCAAAAATGGGACTGGATCAGCGAGGACACCCAAATAACAAACGATCTGAAAAATATTTTAACATCGAACGAAACACTTGTCCACTGTGATGAGAAAAAGCCTATCTACGTCAGTAGCGATGCCTCTGATAAAGGAATTAGAGCAGTGTTATTACATAAAATGAATAACATCATGCGTCCAGTCGCATTCACCTCTTTCCGAAACAGAACGTCGATACTCAACAGTCGACAAAGAAGCGTTAGGGATTGTTTATTCAGCAACAAAATTCCATCAATACCTTTATGTATGTTGTTGTAAAACCTTACGCCATTTCCATAAAATGAATTACTAACTTTCGTCAAACGGCACTTAGGTAAAACTAGTTTGTTGACATTACGTAAGCTTTTATTAGTGTAATTACCTACTTTTTTAAAACTGTTAATGTTTTTCCTGGCATATATAATATTTTCGTAGATGGATTGAGAAGCAACAGTGAGGATATTTGATTCTTTAAAACATTCACGCAAAGACTCCCTGGAACGCATGCCGTAAATGGAGTGGATGGCCCTCTTTTGCAAAATAAATACTGTATTTATATCAGCTGCTATATATAAAATAGCTAAAATACACGAGTTTAGACGTTGCCACGTCTGTTAATTGTCTATTCGCCAATTTAGAAATATGAGCACCACATTGCAGTTTGGAGTCTAATTGGTATCACAACCAAGAAATGCAGTATCATCAACAAAGTTAATAAGTTTATTGTTCAGTACAATTTTTGAGTCAACCAATTTTACATTGGGGAGCGTAAATTTAATACACTTTGTTATCTCCATTTAATAGCATATTATTAGCAGTAAACCATTTTAAAACAGAAGAAAGAGCACCGTTTACTTCTTTCGTATCATTAATATGTATATTAATAAAGTATCATCGGCAAACAGAACTATGTCTGCTATTTTTTCTTGTAATGTAAACTAAAAATAAAAAAGGACCAAGAATAGATCCCATTTTAACACTGTAAACTTCGGACGTTACACCATTTATTTCAACAATTTGCATTCTATTATCTAAATAGGATTTCATCATCTTTAGAGCTTCATTTTTAATACCGTAATATTCTAGTTTGAGTAAGAGTGTTTCGTGATCAACGTAATCAAATGCTTTTGAGAGATCACAGAATACACCGATAGCATCCTGAGACCTCTCCCAACAGTCAAAATGTGTTTCATTAAAGCTACATCAGCGTCAGTAGTTGATTTACTGGCCCTGAAGCCAAATTGCCGACTGTGAAGTAGTCTATTTGTTTTAAAGTGTTGAAGCATCTATTGAGCAGAGTGAGTAACATATTACTCACTCATTATTGACTGAGTAACATACCCGTAACAAATCAAAAACTTAGAAAAGAGACACTTAACGATAGAAACGTTAACAAAATTCAAAAACTTTATAACAAATTACACTAGCAAACACTGTTTTTGTCACACGAACTTCGTGATGATTTTTGCTTATGTTGATGTACCCTCATTAACAATATATAATAATTTTGTTTCAATCACGTCAAGTTTTTTTGTGACAGCTATATATTCATTTCTGACCTCAAATATGTGTCTTTTTTTTAATAACTTCATTTATACGACTGTATAACTATTGCATTCGACTAACTTACATGTTATATACGTTTGTTATATCGTCAACATGTCACGAAAGTGTTCTAACGACCCCGATAATTTTTGTTATATGTATGGAGAATTAACTTATATCTCAGCGTCGAAATTTTACTGCATTAACTGAACAGTGCTATTTAGACTATATTAGATTTCTTGTGAGGAATCAAATAAATCCTGGGTTCCACATAAATGTTGTGTAACGTATGTGAGACTGCTACAAAGGTTGGGCCAAACAAGAACCCAGACATATGTCATTTGCTATACCAATGATTTGGACCCAACCAAAGGATCATGTAAGTGACTGTTATTTTTGTTTGACTCAAACAAAAGGCACTACAACCAAGTCCAAACACACTACCCAGTATCCAAACTTGTCTTCGGATAACAGGCCCATACAACATAGTGACGAACTGCTTATGCCAAAGCCGCCAAATCGATCAGAAAATCTGGATTCTACTCTGGAACTTGTTCTAAGTCAGCACGATAAAGTATCTGATGATACTGACCTAATTTATGAACTATGTAGGCCCACAAATACGGCAACTAATGAAATGATAAGAGCTTTGAAGAAAAACTGAATGATCAGGAAAAACTTGCCTGGAAATGTTTTGTGAACGTTGTCCAAAATTTTCTAAGAAACCATAAATCGGAAAATTACAAAGACTTAATAAATGAACTTTTAATGTCATATAAAGCTTTGAGGTGTAATATGTCCCTAAAAATACATATCGCACGTCACAAACAATAGTGTATTATGTACAAAAACAGTGTTTTGAGATATCGCGTTTTGAAAGTTTGAAAATTCATAGCTCCTTGAATATGGTTTTAAATGTTCTAATTTATATACCTATTTGACGGGACATTATCCTACTTTATTTTTGTAAGAAATGAAGTAGCTACAAGGCATAGTTTTTATTTTATAAGTGATTTTATAAGGTCGGGTGAAGATAGTATTGTATAACCAGTTCAAATCGCCGCAATGACCGAGTCGCGATTGTATAACGCGAACGAAATGTGTTATAATCGTATATTTACAAGTAGTAATTTGAAATAATATATTACTAAAAGAATAAAATATGAGATTTTCACATTTAAAAATGAGATTAACTGAACCAAAAAAAACACTTAATTATAATTATACAGATTTATTAGTATATGAAATTGATGTAACGGCATAAACAATCAATTTTTGTTTTAAAATTTAGTAATGGGAATCAATTATAATCTAATTAGTTAGACTAATCTCTAATAATCACAGTATAGGATAGGATAGGAACGGAAGAAATAAAGTAATTCAATTTATTAAATAATAAAAGTAGATAATCCTACAAACAAAACAAAAATCAATTAAAACAAGACTCACAATGTAACAAAACCAATTATCACTTTGGCAATGGTTTTAAAATTAAAACTTAGTTTAGTCTAAATTTTACAAATAATCAGACTCATCAATTCTTATGTCATCGTCTTCTTGACTCATCAGTTCTATTTTCTTAGCACTTACAAAATTAACATAGTTGGTATTATAAAATATAATTAATATTAAAGTAATAATATTATCACCAATAGGTGTGTAAATATAACATATTAAATAATATAGAAAAAATATATTTTGTTAATTGAACAAAATATATTTCTTCTGTATAGTTCTAAGCAAATTCTTCAGTCTACATTTTGCTTATGACTACTAATTTTAACTAATTTTGGAAACTATGGAAATCAGTTTCATATTTTCTTAATTATAAAGATGATTATTTGTATTATCTTTATATACGTTTGTTTTATATTAAAATTATCTGTTGTTTTGGAATAATAATTTCAATCATATCGCACATTTTTTTGTCATAGAAGTCGTTAAACTATAATTTATGTATCATATAATACGGAGGATTTCTTTTAGCGGTTTTAAATATTCTAGAGGGCTGTAAATAAGACCAGATTTTAAAGATCTTTTGATGCCCTTTTCTATTGTAGAGTGGACAGCATCACCTTCCATTTGTGTATGTTCCTTTATCAAAAATTTGTGAGTGATACTCTTAATTTTATATTTATTTCCTGCATAGATATATGCTATTAACCTAGTTTTAGATTCCTCTTGGAAATTACCTTCATTGTTTTAGTAACTCTCATGGTACTCATATTCTTAGAACCTGTCGTACATGGTTTGTGTTATGTAGAGTCATTATCCAAATAAAATTTGTTGAAATGAGGAATACAGAGGAATCCTAGGCATATTGTATGATTGCTTATATCGGACAAAATTGTTGCTATTAGAGTATTATCTGCTGTGATATTATAGGTTTTATCTCTCAACGTATCGTTGAGAGATAAAACCTATAATATCACAGCAGATAATGTTCTAATAGCAACAATTTTGTATATTTTTAATATTTTTTAGGTAGTATTGTGAAACTCTCAAATAAAGGACTGTTCATTATCAAAGCACAGGGATTTATTACATGCTGAGAAGATTTCCGAAGAACAGGAGATATATTCGCAGGTCTGATGACTCCCTTATGTATTATATTGACGTACAAGATTTAGAAAGACTATTTTTTTCGAAAATCTACGTTGGATCATTAATGTCATCATTATTGGCGAAAGGATCACCATTCTCGTCTTTGGAGTGATCAGAAGTACTCTCATGATCATAGCACTGTCCTCAGCATTCTTTCTGTTATATTAATTTTCTTCATAATTCTGAGTTAATCTAAAATTTTAAATAAAAGTAAAAATAAATGCCAAAGAATAAAGTAATATATCATATAATAGTCGGTCACTGAACAACTATTACCGCGTAATACAATATTATTTCTAACAAGTAGATGGCTATAAAATATCATTTAGATATAATTTCGGTAAAAATTATATCTCTATTAAAACCTAACAACCAATAGAATATTATTTCTAGATAACATAGTAAATCGTGCTAGATATGACAAGCAATAGGATATTAAGTCATTATAATATTCTATAAAATACTTACATTTTACGTTTGCATGCCAAATTTAACAGTGATTTAGCTGTATCTCGAGAAAAAGATGAATAGAATAGAATAGAATAGAATAGAAAATCATTTATTCAAATAAACTTACATTGAAGCACTTTTGAATAGTCATAACATTTTTTTTTTTTAATCTACCGCTCATTCGGAATGCTGTCTTATCACAAGAAGAACAAGCAAGAAACTTGTGTGTTGCTCTTTTAAATAATTTATTCTTACTTACAATTTAAGTTTAAGTGTGTGAATACAAACTACCGATTAGCACTAATTCAATGAAATAATAAAAAATGTCTGATGACCGTGTATGTTGAACGGCAACTGAGTAAACAATAATGCGATTGTTTTGACTGGAGCGTTAATGAAACGAGTGAACAGGCAATAAAGAAATGTGTTGCCATATCTTTGGAACTACGTACGCTAAAAATAACATTGTCTTGCCAGTTTGTAGAGAAAAAAAATCTAGTTTCTCAATCACGAAAAAAAAAATTTTGGGTTTCTTCAAGATAATACCCTATTGTTTGTGACGTGCGATATGCTGGACTCTCATCTGGATTTCTTTCCGGCAAATTTGGGTGCTGTGAGGGACGAACAAGGCGAAAGGTTCCATCAGGACATTTCCTTAATGGAGAAGCGCTATCAAGGGAACTGCCCAGGAATGCTAGCAGATTACCATTGGAGACTTAAAAAAAGACCTTCCAGAAGCCAAATATTCACGAAAATCATAAGTATTTTTTCTATATTAAGCTATAATTTCTCTAAATGTAGCTCATGTTTGTATTTTTTAAAATATATGAAAATATATGTTTTGATGTCACAGCAAAACCTGACGTGTACATTTTTTTTCATTCACATATTATTGTTTAGTGGCCCTAGTACTTTCAAAATTTGATATAAGTTTTCATGTGACAAAAAAAAGTTAAAATTTTGTTAACCAGTGTTATTGGCCGGAAAAAAAGAACTACCAATAAAAATCCATACTTGCTTCGAGAAACGAGAACAATTGTCATTTGAAGATGGAATTATCCTATGGAACTGAAAACTATGTATACCAAAAAAATTACAATCAGTCATACTAGAAATATTACATGAAGGACATAATGGGGTAAATGCTATGCAGTCACTGGCAAGATTGCACTGGTCAAACATAGACAAAGATATTCAAATTTTTTCGAAACATTGCAAATTCTACCAATCTTCGAAAACCAACACTAACTCTGCACCGGTGTACCCTTGGGGAGTGCCGCCTGAACCATGGCATAGATTACATATAGATTTTGCGGGACCATGTCTCGGGTACATGTGGTTTATAGCAATAGATGCTTATACAAAATGGCTGGAAGTTATACCAATGAAATCAACAACATTAGGAGCAACAATAACCGTCGTAGGCCATGAGCTGTTTCAGGTAAGGGAAAATTCCTGATGGTTTCGACACGATCTGGTGGTGGTTGTGTACCTGCTGATGAAATGTGACTGCCCAAGAATGTAATTTCTGGAACACCGGACTTGCATTTGGCAATTGCAAATGGCAAATTGATGACGATTCCGTATTGAGCTAAACGTTGAAAAAGCAGTCGGAGGTGTTCTGCGTGCTGAGCGGCATCGCGCGAGTAGATGAGGACATCGACGATGTATGGAAAGCAAAAAGTAAGTCCCCGTGTGACCTCATCGATGAAACGCTGGAATGTTTGACCAGCGTTTCTGAGACCAAACGTCATGTAGGGAAATTCGAATAGTCCGAAAGGAGTGGTAATGGCTGTCTTGCATATATCAGCTGGATTGACAGGAATTTGCTGGTAGGCTTTTACCAGATCAATTGTACTGAAGATGGTGGCTCCTACCAGATTGTGTGAAATGTCCCCGATGTACCGAACCGGATATCTATCACTAATAGTGCGCGCATTTAAGGCCCTGTAGTCACCACAAGGTCTCCAAGTGGCATCCTTTTTAGGAACTAAATGGAGTGGTGAAGACCAGGCACTGCTGGATGGTTTAGCAGTACCGGCAGCAACCATGTCGGCAAATTCTTTTTGGGCAATCTGAAGTTTCTGGGGAGCAAGGCGACGAGGACGGCATGATAATGGCGGTCCGTCAGTAGTGTTAATGAAATGCACTGTATTATGTTCAACATCGCGACGAAGACCGGGTGGACGAGTGAGTTCCGGTTATTCCTGTAAAATTGTTAGAAAGGGTGAGTCTTTAGAATCACTAATAATGGTCTTGACGCTGGGCTAATTAGATGACGCGCACTGAATCTGATGACGAAGACCGGTTGTTCCATCGACTAGACATCTATGGGTACAATCTGGCAAGAGATTGTAATGACCGAGGAAGTCGGAGCCGATGATAGGAACGCTGACGTCAGCTATAATGAAATCCCATGCAAAACTCGTCGAAGACCTAGGTTGAGATTGAAACGCAGAGTACCGTACGTCGTAATAGCACTGCCATTGGCTGCTTGCAGCACAAAGTCAGATTTATAGGCGTGGGAACGAAGGGCGCTTTTAGGATAGCAGCAGATATCGGAACCTGTATCTACGAGAAATCGTCGCTTACTGTATGAATCTGTTACAAATAAACGGCGGCTTGAAGTGGGATGAGTGGAGTCGGTCGTCGCCTTTACTGACTCCCGTTCGTGTTTAAAAATGAATCGTGCTGCCAGTTACAAGGAGTAGTACAGTGTAGCGCCTTCTCTTTAAATGTACGGTGGTACCAACATGTCCTAGGTTGAGGGCTCCTACTGCGACTTTGACGTGATTGTGGAGTCCGAGACCTGGACCGACTTCCCTGTCTCTGATAGGCTGTCAATGAAGCTACCTGCTCTGTGAGTTGGTCGATACGCTGAGAAAGAATGGCAAATGGGTCGACGCTTGAAGATGATGTAATAGGCTGAGGTGATATACCAGCAACTGAGGTGGAACTAGCAAGTGGTGTTGCAGGAGATACTTCCATAATGCGGTCAGCTAGATCCGCTACCTTCTCTAATGGAAGATCCTGTGCAGCTAATATGGTCTGAAGATGAGTGGGGAGGCGACGCATCCAAAGTTGGCGAAGTATGCCTTCGTCGTCACGAAGTGAGTCCCCCGTGAGAGACTTGAGGTGCCTCAGAAATTGTGAGGGTCGCCTATCCCCCAGCTCCTCATCACTTAAAAGCTGCCGGACTCTTTTTTCCTCAGATGCCGATAGTCTGCGGATTAAATCGGCTTTAAAAAAAAAAAAAAATATGTATTTGTCTTCCGCGGGTGGTTTGATGATTATATCTTCTACCTCAGCAGCCTGGCTTTGTGACAAATTACTGATAATATAATTAAATTTAGTGGAATCAGCGGTGATTCCAGATAGTTCAAAATTTGCGTCAACCTGCGCGAACCACAATGCCGGACGGTCAGACCTGAAAGGAGGTAATTTTACAGAAACCCTATGCACCTCCGAGGCTATCCGTAGAATCGCCACATATTGAATTTTTTTTTTTGACTACTCTAATGCTGTCAGCTGTAGCTGGCCTTTACAGCTTCACCAGATGATAGGGTTCGAATACAGATGGCACTAAAAAACCCACGGTAGGACTTATAAAGCCGCTGAAGGCCAACTCCCGCCTGACGGATACGACTTTAATTTGAGGGCACCGCTACGAAGGGCGCCCGGCCAGGCGCAGGCGCCCGGTTGATTGCGCGGTATGGTGTGTTTGAGGTCGTTGTTTTCGCCGGTGAGGACGGTGTCATGTGTGTGTGTAAATGTGTTGTCGGGATAGAACGGATGGACCCGTAGAGCTGTTAACTACCGTTATGGGGTCGTCGGGATCAAAGAGAACGTGCCACGGGCGACGTTGTCGCGTATGTAGGATATGTCTCCTCGGTGCGTCGACTATACTGACTATAAGAGGTTTCAAGTGAGATTGAGCAGAGTCGAAGTAGCGTCGAGACACTTCCTTCATGAACTGCTTGATAGAGGGCAGATTAAAGTAACCCAAACACAGCATAAATAACACACAAAATAGTAAACACAGCATGAACAGCGAGCGCGATGATGTCCCAAGCGGGGATGATGTCCGGGGGCGCGGGGCGTCGGACAATATAGCTGCGGCCGGCTGCCGGCCGCACACAGCGACACACTGATTTTTAACGCCGTATCAACCGCACGCGCATCTTTAGTTTATTTTCATAGCGTTCCGTATTATTAATGTCGGGCTAAAGCGTTGTAATATAAAGTTCTAGTAATAAACGCATTGGAGAATCTATAACAGTCCACTCTTTCACTCCCTGACGCCTCCAAATTGGTCCTTCAACCACTACTTGGACGACTGGAATTTTATTGCGACGCAAGCAGCATCTAACAACGGCGCACTGGCTTCTTTCAACGGCGCATTGGCTTCATTCAACTGCGCACTGGCTTCTTTCAACTGCGCACTTCAACGTTGCTGTTTAGTCTTCCGACCAGAATTCTACGGGTCTTACAACGCACTAAGAGAAGAACAAGAAGAGGATTACCTATATGGATAGTGCATAAAGACCGTGAGATCGTTCCATTATCTTATCTTTACACATCCATCCTCATATCATCTTCACTTTAACTTCTCCATTATCATAATCATTCCATCATAATTACCATTCATGTAATTATCATTTTCATTACAAACCATAAAAGGTTATTGCCATTTACTTCATTAGTTATTTGCAGTCATAGTATATATATGCGTGATTCCATAGTGTACTGCGTAGTACTGCATAATAATGCGTAGATAGTGATTGATTAGCAAATCTTATTATTATTTTAATCACACACAGTCATTTAACGAATTAATCACAATCAATATCATATTCATAACCATAATACGTGGCATTCTTTCATAAAATCATAACGTAATTAATAACATTATAACCTTAAAACAAATAATTGATCTTGCAACTTGTAAATAGTAGAAATGCAATTAATATCATTAGTCTGCGTTTAGTTGCTTCACTAATAACCAATAAGTATACAATATTTCTATTACTGTGTATTAATTTTTGTTTTTTTTTTCCTAGGTCGTTCGGTAGTTTGACTTTGTACTACTGTTTTTAAAACTGCGAAGCGTGGTGCAGAAACATTAAACAGATTAGTATCGTTTCTATTTGCTACTTTATAAAAATAGTAATTTAAAACAATCACCTATAACAAAATAAAAATAATTATTCTTTTTATTTCCTTTTATTTGCAATTCAACTTCATCATATAGTATTCATTCAACTCATCTTAATTAACGTTTACAATGTCAGAATCTAAATCAACACAACTAAATCAATTAATTAAAAGACGTGGAACATTTAAAAGTAAACTTACAAATTTTTGCAATTATATTAATATTTTAAAAGAGAGTTCCGCTGTTAGCAATGCAGCCATTCAATTTGAACTGCAATCGCGTATTGATAAAATGGAATTACTATATTCTGACTTTGATAATCTTCAGGGTGAGATCGAGGAACTCGCTTATCTAGAGGATAGGGTGCAAACTGTAGATATTGATGGTGTAAAGTCTAAGGGAACTAATATAAAAATGGGCGTTCCTCAAGGTTCAATATTAGGCCCATTTCTCTTTTTAATTTATATAAATGATCTTCCCTACATGGTAGAGAAAGTTGCAGATATAGTGTTATTTGCGGATGATACTTCGTTAGTGTTTAAAATTGGTCGCCAATGTAATCAATTAGACGATGTAAATTATGCTATCTCTGCTAAAATTGGTTCACATGTAATAATTTATTATTGAACTCCAACAAAACTAAGTGCATTAAATTCAGCTGCCTAATGTAAAACAATCGCAGCTATTGCTTAATGATGAAATAGTAAATTTTGTTAATGATACAAGGAATAACAAACAATGGGGGCCCCATATTTCAAAATTAGCCAGTAGACTTAGTTCTGCTGCTTATGCAATTAGAAGGATAAGGCAATTAACAGACGTGGCGACGGCAAAACTTGTGTATTTTAGTTATTTCCATAGCATTATGTCATATGGCATACTGCTATGGAGTAAAGCTGCCGATATAAATACTATATTTATTTTACAAAAGAGAGCCATACGTTCTATTTATGGTATGGGTTCTAGAGAGTCATTACAATGCTTTAATCAAATATCCTCACGTTTCACAGTACATTTATGAAAATATTATGTATACAAGGAAAAACTTAGATAGTTTCAAGAAACTTAAAGACTGTACAAGTAGAAACTTACACAATAAAAATAAGCTAATTTTACCTAAATGCCGTCTACACAAAGTTAGTAATTCATTTTATGGTAATTGCGTAAGATTCTATAATAAACTGCCAGAGTCTACGCTAAATCTTACAGAGAGGCAATTCAAATCTTATATTAAACAAAAAAAGCCTATTATAAGATAGATGAATTTATAGATGATAGCAATATATAGCAAGAATAAGTTTATTTGCGGACAACGTTATAATTTTAATTTTCATACTGCATATATGATAGCGTAGCGGCTTTTGTATTTTATTGCCGCATGCATCCGTAACTACCATATAGTAATTTTTGTAGCTGTGACGTGGTCGTGTGGAATGAGTAGTCATGCTCATTGTCAGACATTTGAAATGGGCTCCCAAAATATCGCAGCTGGCTCATCCGTCATACTCGTGAACGAGTGCTGCTTGTAGGGACTGGTGCTCTTATCACTACGACTGATTTAATCTTATTGCATGATTATATTGGACCCAAAAAATTAGTGCTTGTTGGTAGTTTGTATTCACACGTTTCGACTTGTAAATGTAAACTTACAAGGATTATTTAAAAGAGCAACACACAAGTTTCTTGCTCGTTCTTCTTGTGATGAGACAGCTTTCCGAACGAGTGGTAGATAAAAAACAAATTGTTATGACTATTCAAAAGTGCTTAAATTAAGTTTATTTGAATAAATGATTTTCTATTCTATTCTATTCTATTCGCTGACGATCCTGATCAGAGGTATCAGGAACGAGACGTGTTCGAGAACCAGTATTACTCGGCTGTCGCGACTGCTAAAACCCTGTGCCAGTCATCATCAACTTCGTCACATTCCTCAAATCACGAGGTAAGCTCTCATGATGCTTATGCGCACAAACACAATAGTTTCGTACGTCTTCCCAAGATACAGTTACCTTTTTACAATGGCAGTTACCAGCATTGGCTTGAATTCCGCGATACCTACATTTCTATAGTTCATTCCAGCACGGTCATTGACGACATAAACAAATTTCATTATCTTCGTGCTTGTTTGCAAGGCAGTGCAGCCCTTTTCATCAAAAGCTTAGATTTTAAGGCTGAGAATTATGCTGCCGCATGGGAATTGTTGTGCAAGAGGTACGATAATAAACGCTTGCTTGTAAACAATCATGTTCACGCCCTTTTCAATGTAAATGCCATCAAAAAAGAATCTAGTAAAGCCTTGCATTACATAGTTGATGTCACAAATAAAAATCTTAAAGCTTTGGCTACGCTTGACCAGCCTACAGAAAGTTGGGATACTTTAATAATTTATATGATGTCAACTAAATTAGATATTGTCACAAATAGGGAATGGGAGGAATACAGAAACAATCGCAACGATCCACCTACTCTAGATATTTTTTTAACCTTTTTAACTAACAGAGCAGATCTTTTGGAGACTTTGGAGGAGGCAAAAAATAACAGAGGTAATTCTGAATCTAATCATATTCACAAATCCAATAGCTTTATAATTTCTTCAGGTAAAAATAAATCATTTTCATGTCCATTATGCTATCATGAGCACTATTTATTTAATTGTGATGCCTTCAGAAAGCTTCCTGTTGAGACGCGTATTGAAAAGGCTAAGACCTTTAAAATATGCTTAAATTGCCTTCGGCCTGGTCACCACGAATCACGCTGTAAATTGTCACATTGCAAATATTGCAAATCCAAACACAACACGCTTCTTCATCTCGATATTCATAATGAGCCTGTCGCACATGACAGCGTTGTGTTATCTGCTGAACCATCTCAGTCTTTAATTAACACAAACCATATTTTGCTATCCACAGCTATGGTCAAGGTGCTCGACGGCCATGGAAAATCACATGCCGCTAGAGTCTTATTAGACAATGGAAGCACAGGAAACTTTGTCACAAAGGAATTTTGTGCCAAACTCAATCTTCTTACCAACGCTACGAATTCAAGAGTAACAGGCATCAATCAACAGGTATCCACGAGTTCATTGTCATGCTCTCTTACATTGGAGTCTTATTGTGGTGGCTACAGGACGGATATCAATTGTTTCGTTTTACCTAACATCACTGCCTTACTTCCAAATACATATATAGATGTGCATAACTTAGAAATACCGCCTGGGGTTTGCTTAGCCGATCCAAATTTCAACGTGCCGTCATCCATTGATATCCTTGTAGGTGCGGACGTCTTCTGGAATGTGATCGGTACAAATCGTATCCAACTAGGCAAGCACAAGCCAACTCTTTTTGAAACCAAACTCGGTTGGTTGGTTTCTGGTAGCATTTTTCAACCTAGTCCCAAACAACATATATGTATGTTTTCAAACGACCATACCGACTTAACCCGATTTTGGGAACTAGATACAATTACATCAAATTATGAGTTCACTCCAGAAGAACAGGCATGTGAACGTGATTTTATAAATTCTACACAGCGTAACATAGATGGACGGTTTGTAGTTTATATGCCGCTCAGGGAGCCTCCTGACGTTTTAGGCAATTCATATAATGCTGCAAAAAATAGATTTCTTTCCCTTGAGCGTCGCTTAGAAAGAGACGTACATTTGAAACGTCTATATATAGAATTTATAAATGAATATGCCAATCTGGGACATTTGAATGAAGATACATGTAGTAGTAATAAAAACACAATTCAATGCTACTTGCCACATCATGGCGTTCTTAAAACTAGTACAACCACACAACTACGTGTTGTATTCGATGGTTCTGCCCCTACGTCCTCAGGCAAGTCTCTTAATGACATACAACGCGTAGGTCCTACTGTGCAGGACGATTTATTAGCTATATTATTACGCTTTCGACAACATAAATTTGTTGTGTCAGCCGACATTGAAAAAATGTATCGGCAGATATTATTACATGAATCACAACGTCCATTACAAAAAATATTATGGAGGTTCGATCCCTCCCACCCAATTAAATCATATACCCTAAATACACTTACTTACGGCACGGCATCAGCGCCGTTTCTAGCCACTAGATGTCTCACACAATTAGGTCATGAGTCCAGTGATTCTCAAGTAAAACGCGCTATTTGTCATGATTTTTATGTTGACGATTTTTTGTCCGGTCATGATACAATTGAAGGCTGTATATCATTATGTCAAGGTGTTATTGATACACTTCATTCAGCCAAATTTAATTTAAGAAAGTGGCATTCAAATAATTTGTTTATTTTATATAGTATAAACCAAAATAATGAGATATCTGGTAGCGTAGATCTTAGTGCAAAAGAATGTGCAAAAACATTAGGTATTTATTGGAAGTGTTCAACTGATTATTTATCATTTTCTATTAATATTACACCTCAAGATAAAGTAACAAAGAGATTTATTTTGTCTACAATTTCGCAAGTGTTTGATCCTCTAGGTTTAGTATCACCATGCATTGTTGAAGCAAAAATATTAATGCAAAAATTGTGGATACATAAATGCTCTTGGGATGAAAGGGTCCCAAAAGACATAGAAATTATTTGGTCAGAGTTTATACAGTTCTAGTTAAATAAACTTGAAATTCCTAGGTGCATTAAAAACGACAAAACAAATAAAACAGAAATACATATATTTACAGATGCTTCGGAGAAGGCATATGGTACATGCATATACGTAAGAAGTATAGCGATAGCGATGAATCAATTAATGTCCGTCTTTTGGCTTCCAAAAATAAGATAGCTCCACTTAACACCACCACCATTCCCCGACTTGAACTATGTGGCGCGCTCTTAGGAGCAGGACTATTCATGAAGGTAATGACGTCAGTTACTCTTGAATTTAGTTGTAGTGTATTTTGGACTGATTCTACCATCATCTTAGGCTGGCTCTCTTCTCCACCAAACCATCTTAAACCATTCGTACGTCACCGAGTTTTAGAAATACAAGAAAATTGTCATTATTGGCGGTATGTACCTACCAAATTAACCCGGCAGATTTAGTGTCTCGAGGTGTTAGAGCAGATTTATTAGGTAATTCCTCGTTGTGGTGGACAGGCCCTGCCTTATTAACACGAGATTCCTCTCAAAGGCCCACTAATCCAAATAAATACACTTCCAATTTACCAGAAACAATTCAAACATTCCATATTAATAACAAGCTATCAAAAAATAATAATAACACCAATTTAATTTCATCACTAATAAATAAATTTTCATCGCTTACAAAATTACAACGTGTACTTGCATTTGTCTTAAGGTTCATTAATAACTGCCATAAAAATGCAAGTAAATTACACAATAACTTGTCATTATCAGAATTAAATAATGCCACAAATTTTCTATTACGTACAGCTCAGCAGGATTCATTCCCTGAGGAACGTGAGTTACTATTACTCAATAAGCATTTACCCCATAAAAATAGACTTCTGTCATTGACACCGTTTGTTGGTTCTGATTACCTCATCCGCGTGGGTGGCAGGCTTAGTGATTCTCACTACGACTACAACGTTAAACATCCTATCCTTCTATCAGGTAAACATCGCTTATGTGAATTAATATTCGAAATGCTTCATAAAAAACACATGCACTCTGGTCCACAATTACTACTAGCCACCGCCAGACATAATTATTGGCCAATAGGCGGCACTATTTTAGCGAAACGTATAGTTCGTTCGTGTGTTAGATGCAGTAGATTCAAGGGGAAGACTGTCCAGCCCTTGATGGGTAACCTACCAGAAAAACGAGTCCATTTAGAATGTCCCTTCTTAGAAACAGGTGTCGATTATGCTGGACCAATGCTGATAGCTGACCGCAAAGGTAGAGGCTGTAAACTTATAAAATCATATATTTGTGTGTTTGTGTGTCTAGCCACAAAGGCCGTGCATCTGGAGCTTGTCTCTGATTTAACCAAAGAAGCTTTTATTGCAGCACTACACAGGTTTATAGCACGTCGAGGTAAGCCGCAGACGCTGTTCTCGGACAAATGCACGACCTTTATTGGAACTTTCCATGAGCTCTCCAAACTTCTCACACAATCATCCTTGACTTCGGGTTTAGCTGAAATAGGTATCAACTTTTCATTCATACCTGCCTACACTCCTCACTTCGGTGGTTTATGGGAGTAACTCGTGCGATCCGTAAAACATCATCTTAGGCGCGTTTTGGATATGACTCACTTAAACTATGAAGAAATGGCTACTCTTCTTATTCAAATAGAAGCCATCCTAAATTCTCGCCCCCTCACACCTCTATCTGATAATCCATCCGACTTATATCCCCTTACTCCTGCTCACTTCCTTGTTGGACGATCTCTGATCTGTTTGCCACATCCTGATATCGTCAATCGCCGAGCTAGCTCTCTTCAGTGTTTCCAACGCATCGAGCTACTCAAGCAACACTTCTGGAGTCGATTTTCTAAATAGTATGTTTTATGGCTCCAAAAGAAAACCAAATGGCACCGGTCCTATGGCGAGCTGAAAGAGGGAAAGTTCGTCGTTATCAAGGAGAAGACGTCTGCTCCATTGATGTGGCTTCTGGGACGCGTTGTACGTATTCTGCCTGGAAGAGACGGCGTAGCAAGGGTTGCAGACATCCAAACGAAGAGGGGTGTCATTCGCCGGGCATACAATACCATATGCCCCCTGCCTGTCAAGAGCTTTGAACTTGGCACTTCAACGCGGGGAGTCTATGGTCAAGCCATAAACAGCGAGCGCGATGATGTCCCCGGGGAGACCCGGGGGCGCGGGGCGTCGGACAATATCGCTGCGGCCGGCTGCCGGCCGCACACAGCGACACACTGGTTTTTAACGCCGTAATAACCGCACGTGCATCTTTAGTTTATTTTCATAGCGTTCCGTACTATTAATGTCGGGCTAAAGCATTGTAATACAAGTTATAGTAATAAACGCATTGGAGAATCTATAACAGTCCACTCTTTCACTCCCTGACGCCAACAAGTGACTTGTTAACTTCGGCTAAAATTATATCAATGTAATCAGAATATCTTAGTTGGCCATCCATGAGAATACCAAGATCTTGTAATGTAATGACTTCTTGTAGTTTGGTACCGTTAATAAAATAATGTGATCTGAAAGGTCTATGTTTTCTGCTAAATTTAATATGGTAACATTTTAAAATATTGGTACAACAATTAAATGTATCAACATTTTATTATCATTACACCACTTAGTAAAGCTATCAATATCATCCTAAAATATTTCCATGTTCAAGCTATTTGCAACCGTCTTACTAATTTAAAGTCATCAGCAAAAAGATAACCTGTACTGTGCTTAATATTATCTGTAATGTCATTTATAAAAACATTGAAAAATAAAGGTCTCAATATAGAGCCCTGGGGTATTCCTGAAGTTGCCGTAAGAGACTAAGACTGAACACCATTGAACACGACTCTTGCGTAACGACTATGAAGGTAAGATACACATCATTTGCGTAGGTTGCCAGTTATTCCAAACACATCCAATTTTTCAGCTATGGTTTACTTTATCGGAAGCTTTACTAAATTCTATGGTTTTCTTTATCGAAAGCTTTTGCAAAATCGGCGTACACCACAACTACCTACAGAGCTTAAGGAAGGTGTTGATCAAAATGTACACATTTTGATCAACACCTTCCTTAAGCTCTGAGGTATATAGTGAAAGATTGGTGTTGATAACTGATCTTCCTGCCATAAATCCATGCTGATTATATGTTATGTACTTTTGTTTGTATATATACAAAACAGAATGTACCATTGTTTCTAACTACTTAGACATAGCCGACAATGTGATATTGGTCAGTAATTAGATATCATACCTTTATTTCTATTCTTGTATATTGGTAATATATTAACTGCGTTTCAATCATTGGGAAAAATTCCGGTTTGGAGTGGTAAAATAATACATAGCGGGAGAGCCACTGTGTGAGCACACTTCACTAGAAAGAGTGGGTGTATGTTGTCTGGTCCTGCTCCCTTTTTAAGTCAAGCGTCCTAAGTTTTTTAATAACTTCCTGAGGCGTCATAGAATATTACCTATTGTGTCATGCGTGTGGACTGTTATTGTAGGAGTATCCAATGATTTGTTACTGTGATCATCATATTATTATCCAATGATTTATTACTGTGATATTCATACACGGTGGAATAGTGGCAAACATGTCTGAAATCTGATTTGCATCAGAAGATGTATTATTATTTAGGGTCGTGGTGTTTGGGTATGATGAGCTATTTTTGCGCAAATTTTTTATGTTGAAATTTTATTGTATGAAATTTTTTGGGTTACTTTTCAATTTTATTTATGTATATATATTATAGCATTTATTTTATTAATCTATTACAATTTTATTATTTTTTGTTTCAGTAAATGTATTAGGTGAGATAAAAACCAAACAGTGTATGAACTATTGCGAATTCTTGTCATAGGAATGTAAGATTTGATGGCGTCACGTAATATGTTATAAAATTTTGTCACCATTTCATTAATACCGCTGCAGGAGCCAAATTCATCCCATCAGGATATCGATTTAAGGTACGTGGTAATAATCTTTATAGAAATTACACCTAGTAGGTATTTGTATTTTTGGACTTACTTCTCTTATTTTTAATAATAACTTCTATTTTCAGAGACGGGTGATATTTCTAATAGGCCTTTAACATTCAGAGATATTCAGGATTTCGTCATTATATAATAGCAAATCTAATGTTTGATAGTTAGTAACGCAATTGTATTGTTTAAGGTCATTAAGTGTTAACAAGTCGACAAACTTACATAATAGCTCACGGTCGCTGTAACCTGCAAGAACTGCGTAGAGGACATTGTTATCACTATAATTTGGATGTTAATGTATACTGCTCATGTTGAAGTCACCGGCGATTATAGTATAATTTCAATTTGTAGATGACTCTAAAATTCTATTAGTATTGTCAACAAATATCTTTAATGTTTTATCTTTAACAGGTGGTGGTAAGTATACAGCATATAGTTTAATAGTAATGGATTTATTCCTCAGTATACTAATTATTAAGAATACACTTCTTCTTTTAATGTTCTATTTCAATCCTCTTTTAATTAACAACTAACTTTACTTTTATAAAACTAAAGAAAATTCTCGAACGTTTTTTTATCAAAATCCACACTTTTCACAGATGTTTTTTTTTCATATGACATGACTTTGACAATATACATTTTACATTATGTCAAATAGTCTACCTAGCACCCCTCTGGCTATTTAAACTTTAGAGACAACAACTTTAAAACAATATAAAACTTTTGTATCTTTCGCTTAAATGTACAATTTTGCCCCTCATGGGATAGTTAAACAAAAAAATAATTTTAAATAAGTACTTGAAATCTACTGTTCCACATTTTAAGGAATAAATCATATAATTAAATGTATAACAAAATAACTATTATTATATAATCATTGATTTTATTAACGAATTCTCAATTTATCTCTAAACTTTTTAAATTTTGATTTCCCCAATGATTTAATAAATATATCAGCAATATTTTCTTCACTGGAAACTTTATCTATTGTAATCTCTAGTTTGTTTATCATATCACTTATGAAATCGACAGCCACTTTAATATGTCTCGATTTTTTAGTAACTGAACCATTTTTAGCTATACCTATTATATATGTTGTTACATTTTCAATCACAACATTCAAATCATTCAACACTTCTTAAAAAAATAGAATTTCATCAACACCATCGGCCAATGCAATATTCAGCAAATCTGGATGAACGAGATAAATACTTTTGTTTTATAGACTTCCACAAGACAGGACAACCCTTAACAAAGATTATGAAACCAGTCGCGGACTTTGAATCATTTACGTCAACCGCCCAATCAGCATCAACAAAAGTATTCGACCAAGCTGAATCTGATTTAGTAAATACTAACACTTGTTCACGGGAGTGATAAAGATATATCAAGACTCTTAGAGCATACTTATAAATCTGTAGAGTACAATAATTCGTGAAACTACTCAAATACCCATCTGAATAAGAAATGTCAGGACATGTAGAAGTAGCAATGTATAATCATCAATATTGCTAAGCAATAATATACATATAACTCCATCATCCCGAATGTACAAACAATTATCAACTGAACTGCGACTGAATTTCAATGAATGAATAAAACTATCAATGCATTCATACCAGGTTCGTGGTGCCTCTTTCAGCCCATATAATGACTTACACAAGCGATATACCCTGCGATCTTCGTTTTTAAATCCATTTGGTTGTTTAACATAAACTTCGGATTTAATCTCTCTATTGAGAAAAGAGTTGTCACATCCATTTGATGAATAAAGTAACCTGTCTGAAGACTAACTGGCAAAACAGCCCGTAAAGTTCCCATTTTTGTAACAAGTGCATAGATTTCTTCCATTAAGTCTGTTTGCTGAAATCCTCGAACCACAAATCTTGCTCGATATATGCCATTTGATTTTACTTTAAAGATCCACTTGACATCAAATACTTTCTTATTCTTAGGTTTTTCGACCAGCTTCCGTGTCATACATTTTTCTATGGAATTCATTTTATCCTTCATGGCTTTCATCCAGTTACCATGTTCATTAGATTTCATAGCTTTTTCAAAGTTTGCTGGAGAATCAGCACATGTTTTTCATCTTCATGTTCAGGTTTGTCATCTTGTGCAGATTTATACTTATTAGCTTTGTTTCCTTGCACAGACGTGTCACCATCATTTGTTTTATCATCATACTCCGAATTCTAATGCAATCATTAATGCCATGAATAAATCTGACATCTCTAGAGATGACAATAGTACCATTATCAACCAAGTTACGGTAACCATCTTCTGTGTAACCAACTAATTTTCCCTTCCTACTTTTGATGTCTTGGGCTGACCTATGATAGTCTGGAATTTTATAATAAACAGTACTTCCACATGATTTTAAGTTTGCCACATTAGGCTTCCTATCTGTGAATATTTCAAAAGGAGTCAATCTCTCAAAAGTGTTGATGTGGAATAAACGGTTTCCAATATAACATGACGTTAGAATAATTTCTGACCAATACTTTCTATCTAAGTTAGATTCACGACAAAGACATCTAGCACGTTCCATAATGGTTCTATGGTAACGCTCAGCGACACCATTCAATTCATGACAATAAGGTGAACTTGATCTAATCTATGTCAAACATATATTCGGGTGGTTTCAAAATATAATGAATACTTATCATAAATCGGGCATTACACTAAATATCACATTAATTTAGAATTAAAATTATTTGCAACACACATATGTTAGGCACTTCGCATACGGCGTAGTTCGTCACCGAGCACCGTCTCGCAGAAGATAATAGGTTTAGTTGCAAAGAGTTTATCAAAACAAAAGCTAGATTGTATACTCACGTAACTAAACAACAACTACCAATGGAAAAAGTGGAAATCTGCTATCTAATAAAGTTTTCTTATGAAATAGGAATGGCAATCAAGTTGACTGTCCATCTGATGATAAGTGGTAACCCTCGCCTATATACAAGAAAAGCATTACGGACATCGCGTTATCATGTGACACACGAGATGCTCTTGCTATTGCCGATCCCGAGGATTTCATCTTAGTTCACTTATACTGTTATTTCAGTGAATTTTCACCCTATAACCAAAACACAGCTTAAAATACTGTTGTTTGGCGACTGTATAGGTAAGACCAAGGACACACTCCACACGGACGACTTACCACAAAGTTTACCTCTGTAAAAATAGTGTGTATGAACACAAAAAATATATTGAAATTTTCCACTTCAGTAATTGGTAAAATATGTCTTAGAATTTTTACATATAATAGTGCAAATTTTACCTCTGTAAAAATAGTGTGTATGAACACAAAAAATATATTGAAATTTTCCACTTCAGTAATTGGTAAAATATGTCTTAGAATTTTTACATATAATAGTGCAAATTCTTTACGACTAATAATAATATTCTATGCGCTCAACAGCCTTTTGCGACAGAGTGCAGCGGCGACCACACCATGTGCAAAGCCCCTTAAATAAACAAAAGAATAAATCAATGTAATCAGAAAAATATATGCCGAATAATTCTAACATATTTTTGGGTTGTGACGAGCACAATCATTATCGAACGGCTACGGACGCAATTACTAGATAACACTTCTTTGCAAAATAAGATAATGTTGTAATATGTATACATCTATTACAAGAGCACAGATTCATATTTGTATTACCGTTTATTGAAGTCTTTGCTTTAGAGCAAATATGACTCGTCTGACGGTTGTATTGACATCGCTTGTGATAGCTGCAGTTGGTGTATCAAACATATTAGAGCCTGGAGAGCTTGCTCTTGTACTCAATGAGGAAGAATTCGAAGACTATCTCGATGCGTGGCTCGAGATAGAAAATATCAAATGGGCAAATGCGACAAGTGTAAATACTACGAATGGTACGTTTAGGTTTAGCAAGCTAGTAGGGACATTAGTTATATCTCTTCTAAATCTTGTACTCAGTGTATATTGTGCCTTATTTGATACCATTTTATATGATCATAATTTTTATATGAGATTGTGTGAGTTTAATTGATGATTTCATAAAATCCATTCTAATCACCACTTATTACTATTTATTATGGCCTTTATTCCGAACCACTTAAACTATCCGTCTGGACGGATATTCGGTGACCGTGAAGAGACCACTTGATTCTTCAGATCACTGCCTTATCCGATCCCAGGTACCATGCACAAAACCTACCATGCCTCGACCTCCTTGTCAACTTCCAAATTCAAATTCAAAAGTTATTTACTCATGTAGTACTAGCCGCTTATGAACGTAAAATTTTTACATTATAATTCTTATTTTCTACCTACCATCCAGTTTGGTATATAGATCCAATTAAGAAGAACTGGCAAGAAACTCAATAGTAATGTATATTTGTATAGGTGTCTAGGTCTAGCATTAAATGAAATCCCGTGCATAAACAATCATGATTTGACTTAATTTAATACTTTAATATTTAATTCCTTTGGTATCTTATTGCAAATTTTTATATCTGTTCAGACCCGGTTGTACTATACGTGGCTGAAATATAATTTTAGCAATCCTGCAACGTCGGGTTTTCAGTGGGCCAGAGACAATATGACAACCGTCATATTAGACATTCTTTTTTATGTCGAAGATTTTCTTTCCGAATAGTCTTAGTATGCAAAAAGATGTCCATTTTGATACGACACCATTTAGGTGAATTCATATTGTACAAGTCAATAAACAATATCTAATCTAATTCACATTTCTGTACACCATTTTGACCTGTGGTCATACATGCTACTACTTTTTTTACGTCAGGAAAATCCATCATGGTGAACCATTGCCGTGGGGGAGAATGGATACTGCCGGACTCCTACCTGCTAAAAACCTGACGACTGTTCCACCTCGACATAATCGCCGTGGCCATGGGATACACAAAGCATTCACCAAGACCACCGGCATGATTCCCATCGAAGGGACCTTTCTATCTAGGCGTGCAGGGAACACTGTCTGCACGCCACCTCCAGACCCTAATGCCTCCCCGGTGAGCTTCGGATTGCCCTAACAATCCTCCACCCAAGGGTCAAATATGGAGTCTCGACCAACTTCTTCGCGGCGACCACTGGACACCGCACCCAGATTGAGCCCGTACCCTGCGCGTTGCGCCTAATCTCGCCGGTTTTCTCTGCGGATTCCCGGCACTCCCCTTCTCGCATGACAGCGACGACGACGTCGGCTACCGACACCGAGTCGTCCAGGTCACCGGTACGCAGCTCAGCCGACTTGACTGGTCTCGTGACCCGGACGTCCTCGTATAGGACCTCCTCAATTTTAGCAGCCAACGCGTCCGCTGCCTCGTCTGTATTGGTGCCAGGAATCTCGAGGATACGGGCCCCGGTCTATCCGACCCTAAATCTCAGATCGGTGATACCGAGCGGCGCCAAAGATATTTCGGCCTTCGCCTCGGTGGCCTTCGCCTCCTCCGTTTGGACATCTGGGGTTACTCCGTTGGGCCGCCGCGTGGACCCTTCGCTGGCTGCGTCTTGGCGGGAGCTGACTGGCCATTTTTTTTTATCGTGTGGAAAAATCTTCAACAAGTCCGTCACCCCGCCG
The DNA here is from genome assembly GCF_030625045.1 of Achroia grisella. Classification (NCBI taxonomy): domain Eukaryota; kingdom Metazoa; phylum Arthropoda; class Insecta; order Lepidoptera; family Pyralidae; genus Achroia; species Achroia grisella. The sequence continues at coordinate 640,841 of NW_026712606.1, read as the reverse complement.
GAGGGATGGCGAGGTGGTGTGTGGGACTCGTACCCACTAAAAAACCACACGGTATACCTCGAGGTGGCGTGCGCCGAAGTCCGGGGTTCGAACTTGGTACTCAACCCAGACTTCGGCGGCTTGGCCTGTCCTGTAGATGTTGTAGGACAGGCAGGGGGCCTGTCTGGTTAGGGTGCTATGACTTGCACCCTACCTTCTCGTGGAGGAGCGTGGACACGAGCGCGCCTCCAGGGGCCTCGTTGTGGGGTGGCTCAAGGCATGCACAGAACCGATCCCTGTGGAACACCACGCTGCATCTCCCTTTCAATCACTGTGCCGTTCCGCCCGATACACACGACTTTCCTGTCCTGGAAGTAGGCCCCGATCACCTCCCGAAGGTAGGGAGGCACTTGTTGATATTTGAGTGCCTCCCGAACACAGTCGAAGGGGAGGGTGGTGAAGGCGTTTTTGATGTCGAGAGACACCGCCAACAACACCCCCCTCTAGGAGACCACCTCATCCGAGAGGGCACGAACCTATGAGATCGCATCGATCATGGATTGGCCCCCTCGGAACCTGAATTGGTTTGGAGATAGATCAGCGCCTACCTGAACCATGTGCTTGACGAGGCGGCGTACTATTATCCTCTCGAATAGTTTGCCGACCTCGTCAAGAAGGACAATCGAGCGGAACGCCGAGGGAGATACAGAATACGCAGGGCGCCCCTCCTTGCGGAGCAGGACGACTGCCCGTCTTCCACTTCTTGGGAAATCGCCCCGACTCCATGCACTCATGGGCTCAAGGGATCAGCCAGGGAATTCAGCCTTGCCAGTGCACTCTTGATTTGCTTCTGGCAGGTTCCCTTCAAGTTCCCCGACTTCTTCACCACCCCTAGAACCTCCATGGTCTTCTCCCGCACTTTGTGGAGGTGTACTTCTGCCGGGACGGTGGGGTCCCTGGGGGCCTTTACCCCAGATCGGACAGTACTGGGCTCTGCTGCCTCATCATCCCCTTCAGAGCCGCTTTTGCGGCCCCTGGACCCACATATTGTCTCCCTTCCTTGGGAGTCTTCCCCTTCTTCACGGCGAGCCCCGCTATTTCCATACCAACATTCCCAGTGTCGGATGATCCGGTAGTAGGCGCACTCTTCGGCTTTGTTGGAGTAAGAAATAATACAAAATACTTATGATATACATTGGTTTTACTTTCTTATTTACACAACATGACTATTTTTATTAACTATTTATATATTTAACACAACATAACTATTATTAACTTATTGACATAGCATCCTAAGTGACTAAATAAATTTCACCTGTCTCATTTTCTTCTAATTTGCTGTCAGTAACACAAAAATAACACTTTTACACCAGCGGCATACATTTGTAATTGCACCTGGTCTTACATTTTTCAGATATAGCATAATTTTTTAAATAGCTATCATAGGTAAGTACTAAGTATACTAGAGCAGTTTATTTCTACAATGGCATCATTCTATAACGCCATTCTACAAGCTATAAGCTTTTCTACATGCATTTTAATTTCTTGACATTGATTTGTCATGAAATTGTGCAAAGAGTAATAACACCAGTATGTTTAAAGTCATGCTGATATTTCAGCAGCTCACAGGTAACAATTTTCTTTTTCTTTGCCTCGGAAATAAAATTACCATAAAGTACTGATGAACTTGTTCTATGAGGTACTTCTTTTTTGTACAGCTGAGTAACTGTGATGAATTTGAGAGTAGTACCTACTCTAGATAGAATAGGATTCTTCCAGTAACACTATACTGATGTGCATCTTCACTGCACCAATGAGCCCATATCAAAAAGGCAACTACATGCTTAAGATCGGACCGTTAATGAAGCGATCGACTATAAACAGAAGGAAAAGTAATGGTAGAGTAAATTTTCTTTTTTTACGAACTCCCAGCAATAGGACTATAAAAGATTGTTTACAACATGGGATATCGGATTTATCGTAGTGGACTCACTCTCCAAACAAAATTGAAAAAGTTGAATACATGTAGATCCGTCACCAGAAAAAGAAATTGTCAATAATTGAAAATACCTAATCGTAATGAGGACCTAGATAATACCTAAATAAAAACAATTAATTATTGACAGGTTGCTCAATCAGAGTGAACGGTGATCTTGGTCGTCAGTCACAACCTGTTTACATACGCAACAACAACTACGTTGTCCCTACTGGGAACAGTGGTGTAATCAACCTCAACACTGAAGATCAAATCCTCGTAGCGTGCACTGGATCTGGGCGCATTCAGCATCCTAACATTCTGTACCCAGTCCAGACTGCTGTAAGTACTTTAGAAACATTATTGATTAATCTTGCAAGGTTACCTAATGTTTGTTGCTAATCATCAAAGAATACGAGTATTTTAATTCTTGTTAATTTATACACAGTGACAATTTTTTTTATATAACACAGGAGACAAGCAAGCGGCTCACCTGATGGTAAGTGATTACCGCCGCCCATAAGCACTCGCAACACCAGGGGAATTGCAAGTACGTTGTCGGCCTTTTAAAAAGGAATAAGCTCTTTCCTTGAAGGTTTCAATATCGTATTGGTTCGGAAATACCATTGCTGGAAGGTGATTCCACAATGTGGTTGTGCGTAGCTAAAAGTTTCTAGAAAACCGCATTGTGGAAGACCGCCATTCATCCAGATGATCAGGATGGTATTATAGTTTCTGGCAGGTCGATGGTGAAACTCAGCAGCTGGTATTAATCCGAATAATTCCTCAGAACACTCCCTGTGATAAATGCGGTAGAAAGTTCACAGAGATGCAATATCGCGCCGCAAAGCCATAAAAGCGATATAGACGTTAATTACTAATGATTCCGGTTGCTCGATCCAGAATGCGGTCAAATAGAAGTATTATTGTGTACAATATTCCGGCCGGATCTGCGCCTTGTATTGTTATTGCAAGCGATGAGCCGCCATGAAATACCGTCTCACTCTACTAAGCACACCAAGCTTTTTGGAGGTTATTTTAGCCTTGTCCTCCAAATGACCGCAAAACTGAACGTCACTGGACATATCAACGCCAAGGACCTCGAGATGTGGCTTCACATCAAGGAGAGTGTCTTGAAACTGAGTAGACACGATAAATGGATTCTTTTTAACGTTAAACGCGCAGACTTATTTCTTCTTGAGATTTAATTGAACACGCTTTACCCAAACCAAAACTGGATGAAGAGAAGTTTCGATTTCAAACACAAGTTTGTTCCGGTACTCTATAACTTTTGCCTGCGACATATTAGCATGGCCGCTGTACAAGGCATCACCGGTACTATCATCCGCATAGCAATGAATGCTGGTGATCTGTAACATGTCATTGATATGCAGAGGAACAGAGTTGGGGATAGAACACAACCTTGTGGAACACCAGCTTTCACAGAATGTGGGTCGGAGCAAGCACCATCGACAAAGATCTTGATGCTCCGATCAGCGAGAAAGTGGCGACCCATTTGCATAACTTCGCAGGCAACCCAAAGGATAGTAGCTTTGAAAGAAGAGCCTTGTGCCAAACCCGATCAAAGGCCTTCGCAATATCCAGACTAACGGATAGGGCCTCCCCTTACTCTTAATAGCCTCTACCCATTGATGTGTCAAATACACTAGAAGATAGCTGAGCGACCCCGGCGAAAGCCATACTGACGATCAGAAATCAACTGGTTCACTTCTAGGTATCGCAAGAGTTGACAATTAACTCCATGGTCTTTGAGAATAAGGAGGTGATCGCTATGGGCCTATAGTTAGCTGGATCTGAGCGATCTCCCTTCTTAGGGATCGGATGAACCAAAGCCGTCTTTCAAAGTTTCGGGACTACACTTGTAGAGTAGCGTTAGTACCGAAGCCAACTCGGGTGCACACAACCTGAGCACAATAGCTGGAATACCTTTAGGCCCACTCGACTTATGGATGTCTAGAGAGAAAAGAGCCTTACGTACCAGCTTTTGGGTAAATTTTACCTCAGGCATAAGTCTCACACCGCGACATGACCGGCGGTGATTACTCCCTATCGTCCAGTGTCGAGTTGGAAGCAAAAAGGAAACCAAGGAGATCGGCCTTCTCTTAACATGTTGGGCCAACGAGGGGATAACCCTTTGCTTAGTGATGGAAAAGATGATTTTTTTTTATACAACATTGAAATTAAAAGTCACATAATAATTATATAATAATGTAGTGATATTTAGATAATAATGTAGTTTTAATGAATAATATTATTTATACTTACTTAGACTGAACTAATTGCAGACAGCCACTTGTGTACGTAACAATTTGGTGTCTGGTAATGAATGGCTTAACGGTACCGGTCAGTTTAGTGAACTTACTTGCTCAGCTCCCAACGTCCCCGACGCTGTGGCAACTAATAACCGCTGTTTCAATAACAATTTCGTTATTAGGTAAGTAACAAATATACCTATTCCCGTAATTAGTTATAATTCTTTTATATTTAGTATAATGTAATAATTCGAAAACATCTCCTGCATCATACTGTAACGCACAGATATTTAATCCTAAGGTTAATTAATACTAAATTAAGGAGAACTTGAATAAGACAATTACATTATAAGTAATATATATAAATCTTATCAAATTATCGTAAGATATAGGTACATTATATAATAATCAAATATTTTAATAATCAACAATATTTTATTCATCCTCGCGTCAAAACCATCAAGTAGTAGGAAGGGAATGGAATTCAAATGGAATGCCATTATATTCTATCATTACACACAAATCTTATTTTATTCATATTCATAACTCGTCTCATGTATGAACAACTGTTCTAATGACTCTTTCTTCTTGTTTCTCTTTCTACGTCAGATAATACACCGTCGAAATTATCTTGATTGTTAACTCTTGGCCCCCAACCTTCTACAATCGCATTGTAAGCAAAATAAAGTATATAAATACCTAATGCTTTTTCCTTTATTTTCATTCACCATAGCATAATGCTTATGTGTTGTTTATTTATTTAAGGGTTGGTTACATCGTGAACAATGTCTTTTATCCACTATACTGGTCATGTTTTGATCAAAACCGTTTGGAAGTTCTTTACGTTTGGTATGAACAGAATCCAGAAAATGCTGTCTACCAGCATGGCGTCGATAGACCGAGTTGGCTAGGTAAGGTATTTAAGGTAACATTTAAATTTAATGAACGAGTTGTACTATAGTCACGCGAATGTACTTAAAACTCGTTTATTATATTTACGTCATGACGCAAAATCCAGTATGTAGAAAATGTTCATCAGAAACGCTTAAGCAGACTACAGCACTAAGATATTTTAAGCGTTTGATTGCGTTAACGATAGGACTTTATTACTAAAATTAGAACATTATGGAATTAGAGAAAAGTCCTCAGAACTCATTGGATCATATTTGTGCGAAAGAACTCAAGTAGTAGACATTAAAGGAAGCAAGTCCAAGGGGTCATATATAAAAATGAGTGTACCCCAGGGTTCTATCCTTGGACCATTTCTTTTTCTTGTTTACATAAACAACTTACCATACCAGTTTCAAAACATACTTGACATAGTATTGTTTGCTGATGACACATCACTTATTTTGAAACAGAAAAGAAATACAAAGAATTTATGTAATATAAATAATGCTCTTAGGAATGTTCTTAACAGGTTTACATCAAATAATCTAGCGCATAATTTAATGAAAACAAAATGTGTTATATTCTCTTTTAAAAAATGTAAAGCAAATAACGACAACTGTTAGTTTGAATCATCATGTTTTGGACTTAGTTGATGAGACTTCTTTTCTTGGTATTGTAAAAATAATATATTGCAGTGGGGACCACATATATTCGCGATGGCCAAAAGACTTAGCTCGTCTGCTTTTGCTATCAGAAAAATTAGACAGTTAACTGATACTACAACAACGAAGCTAGTGTATTTTAGTTACTGTTGTATGGCATTATATTGTGGGATATGGCTGCTGATGTAGAATTAATTTTTAGTGCAAAAAAAGCAATTCGTCCAATATATAATTTACCGTGTCGTGAATCTCTTAGAGAACGCTTTAAAGAAACATGTCTTTACAGTTCCCTCTCCGTATAGGTATATATGAAAATATGTACCTAAAAACCTAAATTTGTTTACAAAGAATAGTTACTTACACGCTTTTAATACTAGGAATAAAAATAAATTAAGTATTCCTAGTTTTCGTCCCAAAAAAGTAAGTACATCTTTCATGTGACGTTGTATATCTACATTTTTATATTAAATTGCCAGATAATGTTATAAATTTAAATGAAAGCAAATGACTACAATGCCTGGACTTAATTACAATCTTAAGTTTTGTTATGAGTATTATTATAGTATATTCATAACAAAACTATTAACAAAAATGTTAGTATATAACTAAACACGAAAGAAACTTATTATAAATTTAGTAATGACATATTGTAATTTAAATAATGTAAATTAAATATTATAATGGGGGAAAACTGTGAATGTCACAGCCAATGCTGTAAATACTTTTAATGAAGTAGTGGAGTAACTTGAAACAGTCATGCTCGCTATAAAGTTCAAACTTGTGGCAGCGTGGGCCAGGGGCGATGTGCTCCCTCAAATATGGTTGAGTGCAATGATGGCTGGCTCATTCGTCAAACTCGTGGTCTGTTCAGGATGCGATACTGATTAGAGTTTTTGTTTTTTGCACTAGCATATGCTGGTTGCCACTCTATTCTCGTAAATTTGAATTTTAATGACTGTGTATTATTGTAAACACGTACATTTTTTTGAAAAGAATACGAACTTTGTTTCTTGTCAGTTCTTCTCATCTGGTAATCATTCCGAACTGACGATAGATTTGACATATCTTAACAGTCTGTAATAGACCTACATGAATAAAGATATTTGGAATTTGATTTCGTTACGTAAGCAAACAGCTTTGAAAGATTATGGCAAATTGTTACCAAAGTAGATATATTCGTTAGGTACATAAAGTGTAAAAATTTTTGTACATAGTTCTTTATCATGATAGCGTAACCAAAGTTTAAAAGTGTAAATGTAAAGTTTAACTATGACAAACTGCTAAACTGTTTATAAAAGAAATTCTTGAAAATTATCTATTTATTTTAGCTGGAAGTTTCTTCACCGGCGTTGATATCAACAATATGTATACTAAAGTCCAACAAAAGGCAACAATCGCTAGACTTGTCGGACAAGAATTAGCCGACAAATATGTAACAAGTCATCAATTCTTAACCCGTGGTCATCTTGCGGCCAAGACTGACTTCATTTATGCAACTGGTCAGAGTTCTTCCTTCTACTTCATCAACGCTGCTCCACAGTGGCAGCCATTCAACGCTGGCAATTGGAACTGGCTTGAACAAGTAAGTTTGATAAATAAATGTAAAATTATTTACAAACTATCTCAAAATATAAGGACAGATTATAATCACAAAATATTTATCGTACGACGACTACAAATGAATTACATTACTGAATAACAAAATAAAATAAAAAACAACCAACTTAAACTAAATATTCAAAGGCAAAAAAATCTGGTAGTGTTTTCAAGACTGTCCGCATTGTCGCACACGAAGTTGTGACTGTACTTCGGTGGCCTAAATACTTGTAATTTATTAGTAAATAGTATGTACAATATATCTGTAGATCAGTGGCGAAGCATGAGGGCTGCGGACGGGGTTATAGCCCCGAGCAGCATAATAAAATAAAAGGGGCGACAATGATCGCGATTTTATTAAGTAAAAATGAAACTGTATTAATAAAAACTCACGAAAATTATATATATTTTTATATTAATGGACAACAAGTATTGTATCTAAATAATTAAGCTAATTTATTTCAATTTTATTAATATTCCTGTCATTAATACGTAAAACAGAAAGGGCGGCAACTTTCAGGTTTGCCCCAGACGGCGAAAGACCACCTATGGCTATGCAGGAAATAATTTTATGATTTATTAGGAACAATATTAAAATACAATAATATAAAAATACTACAAAATTTGGAAGTACACGAAATATACTGTTCTATAACTGTTTTACTTTTACAGAACCTACGTAAACGTATTGGTCAAGCTGGCTACAATACTATAGTTTACACCGGCACCTTCTGCGTGACCCAACTGCGAGACCAGAACAATTGTCTGGTGGATATTTTCTTGCACACAGATGCTAATAACAACCCCCAAGTTCCTGTCCCGTTATATTTCTACAAGGTAAATAATAGCATAGATAGATAATAGATATTAGATACAAAAAATATGTAGTTGTGGTAGAAGGAACGACGACTTAAGGTTTATTAATTTATACCTGCCGCTCCTCCCTTTAGTTGCTGGTTCAATTGTATGTATTGTATTAATTGAGTAGGTTTGGGTGCTTTGGTAAAATAAATAATAATTAATAATGTTCTATTTTAATTTTCAAGAACGATTTTAATTTCCTTTATGCAAATACCTACTTAAAAAAAATACCTTCCTATGTTGAACGCATTTGGCCACAACGTTGTCACTTAACAATATTTCTGACTACCCATCCCCCAATCATCTGAGATAACAATGGTAAAGTGTAGCTTATTATTTTTTAACAGGTGGCATACGACCCTGCCCTTCGTCTAGGAACAGCCTTCATAAGCATCAACAATCCTTATTATACTGAAGCTGAAGTGCGAGTCCTAACATTCTGCACGGACAGGTGTCGAAATAACGACGCCTTCAAATGGCTAGAATGGCAGCCAGACCGCATCGAGTTAGGATACAGCTTCTGCTGTACAGTCGCTGATTTCAGGAATGTGATTCCTCACTTACCAAATTTCGATGTTATTGGTCTTCTCACATAAAATATATACATATACTTGTACATAAATATAATACCTATATATATTTTATGTATACAAATAATACGATATTATTAATGTATAGATATATAGATGATAGATATAGATACAATTTGCTTTTTCTATATTAATATAATAGTTTGTTTATTTATAACTAGCTGTTCCCGCGACTTCGTCCGCGTGGAATTATACTTCATATTTCTAAAATAAAAGCCTAAGTTACTCCTTATTACATCAGCTACCTGCCAAAAAAAAGTCCCGTCAAAATTGGCCCAGCCATTTAAGAGATTAGCCGGAACAAACAGACAGACAGACAAACAGATAAAATTTGTAAAAATCTTTATTTTGGTGCATGTACCGTATTTATATTCATATGCATGTAGTTAAAAACGGTTATTTCAATATTACAAACAGACACTCCAATTCTATTTATATGTATAGATAGATGTACCCGCGACTTCGTCCACGTGGAATTATACTTTATTTTTCTAAAATAAAATAATTTTTCTATGATAAAAGTAGCCTAAGTTACACCTTATTACATTAGCTACCTGCTAAAAAAATCCCCTCAAAATCGGCCCAGCCATTTCAGAGATTAGGAACAAACAGACAGTCTGACAACAATTTGAAAAAATGTTATGTTGGTGTATATATGCATATGAATATAAATACGCTACATACGTAGTAAAAAATAGTTATTTCAATATTACAAATTTTCAATATTCAATTCTATTTATATGTATAGATGACGATACATCCATACAACCTTACACCTACCTTTTCAACCCCCTTCAACCCTTTTTCACATTAAAAAGTGCCTAACCTACGTCCTTTCTCAAGGTCTCGTCTATCTGTGTCCCAAACTTCATTTAAATCTGTTCAGTAGTTTTTCCGTGAAAGAGAGACAGATAGACAGAGTTACTTTCGCATTTTTAATATTAATAAGGATTACAAACAGACACTCCGATTTTATTTATATTTTTTAAGTTAAATTTTTTAATTTAAAAAACGAAAAATATGATTTAAAAATATTTATTTTAGGAAAAAACAACTATTTACATTACTAACTAAATAAAATTACCTATAAATAATTTACAAATTTCAATGTAAATCTGAATATTGAACACAAATGTACCTAATTTATAATACCTAATTACTTGAAGGAAAAAAAGGAAAGCAATAAAAATGTAACAAAATATTTTGAATTAAGATAAGAAAAGATAAGAAGAACGGATCGGTGCAATTATAAAATATACCTGTCTATCAAAAGTATGACATAAGAACTAGAAATCAATTTTTAAATAAAGTCGTCGAGACAACCATCAACTACAGTCCGCTCAGCGCCTTCGTGATATTGATTCGTTGGTGGGAGAAGTAGCGAGAGGCGCCCGACGTAACGTTGCATGCGCCTGAGCGCGCGGTATTACTTACAACATTACTTTATTTTTATATAAGATAAAAGATTTTTTCTAAAATAAAAGTAGCCTAAGTTACTCCCTATTACACCAGCTACCTGTCAAAAAAGTCCCGTTAAAATCGGTCCAGCCATTTCAGAGGTTAGCCGGAACAAACAGACCGACAGACAGACAAAAATTTTAAAAATTGGCTTTTTGGTGTATGTATTGTATTTATGTTCATATGCGTGCAGTAAAAAACGGTTAAAAAGTAGCCATGTCCTTTACATGGCTACTTTTTAATGCGAAAAAAGAGTAGCAAGGGCTTGAAAGCGGAAATGAAAGATTGTATGGAAGAATCGTCATTTTTGAAGCTAGACGCTTGAAATTTAATTTTGAGGCTGTTAATTAACTATCCCACTAAAAAACATAAATGTGAAATGATAGCCGAGTTTAATATTATGATATATGCCTTGATTGTTGACTTCTACGACAAAAGAGATGAGATCTAAATGGGTACCAAGTTCAATGGTCTGTCCTGAAATGTATTTATAACAATATAAAATATCATTTCTTCTTATAATTTAGGATAATATACTGTAGCCTAAGGTCTAACTTGGCTAGTTTTCATATACGAAATATACTGTAGCCTTCGCAAGTTCTAAACATGTTACTTGTCGGTTCCTATTTTAATATTAGTAGTAACTAGCAATCGAAAGTAATAATTGGTATATGAGAACTGGCCAAGTTAGACCTTAGGCTACAGTCTGGAAGTGGGTTATAATTTTGATCTATAGTTGATCAGTGATAAAAATGACGATTTTTGGACATTAATATCTAAATAACCGTTTGAGATATGTTTATGAAATTTGGAATACATATTTATCTCGCAAGTCTCAATATATGAACCAAATTTGACAGGTTTATGTGAAAGAGTTTTTGAGTTATGAGGGGGTCAAAAGTGGCTCCAAATGGTTCGTGTAAATATACACACGGTGCTGCTCGCCAGTTTACTTGAAACTCGGTTTGACACGCTACCGCGTGTCTAGATAATTAAATATGACATTTAAAGTTTGTAAGAAAAATACCCTTAAGGGGGTGAAATAAAATAGGGGATAAAAGTTTTTATGTAAATTCGTAGTTTTTGAACCTAGCAGCTTGAAACTTATTTTTGAGGTTGTTAATTACCTAAAAATAAATATGATATTCAAAGTTTGTAAAAAAAATACCCTTAAGGGGATAAAATAAAATAGGTGATGAAAGTTTTTATGGAAATTCGTCATTTTTGAAGCTAGAACGAATACACTTTTTTCTTTATCTTCTTTGGGTTAGGTTCTTCTATAAATGTGAAAGTAACTCTGTCTGTCTGTTTGTCTCGCTTACACGCCAAAACGACTGAACCGATTTAAATTAAATTTGGTACGCAGATAATCTAGACCCTGAGAAAGGACAAAATTATTTTGTAATGTGAAAAAGGATTATAAGAATAGAATAGAAAATCATTTATTCAAATAAACTTAATTTAAGCACTTTTGAATAGTCAACATTTTTTTAAATCTACCGCTTATTCGGAAAGCTGTCTCATCACAAGAAGAATAAGCAAGAAACTTGTGTGTTGCTCTTTTAAACAATCCTTGTAAGTTCACATTTTACAAGTCGAAACGTGTGAATACAAACTACCAACCAGCACTAATCTATTTAGGCTCAAATATAAAAACACAATAAGATTAAATCAGTCGTAGTGATAAGAGCAGACCAGTCCCTACAAGCAGCACTCGTTAACGAGTATGACGGATGAGCTAGCCATCACTGCGCTCGACCATATTTTAGGGAGCCCAATGACCCGGCCCACCACGCCGCCACATGTTTGGACATTTTAGTGAGCATGACTACTCATTCCACTGGACCACGTCACAGCTACAAAAATTACTATATGGTAGTTACAGTATTCGCACTTTACATGAGGATGCATGCGACAATCAATACAAAAGCCGCTACGCTATCATATATCAAGAAAGCAGTATGAAAAATAAATTATAACGTTGTCCGCAAATAAACTTATACTTGCTATATATTGCTATCATCTATAAATTCATCTATCCTATAATATGCTTTTTTACATAACATTTGTTTTATATAAAGTTTGAATTGCCTCTCTGTCAGATTTAGCGTAGATTCTGGCAGTTTATTATAGAATCTTACGCAATTACCATAAAATGAATTACTAACTTTGTGTAGACGGCATTTAGGTAAAATTAACATATTTTTATTGCGTAAGTTTCTACTTGTACAGTCTTTAAGTTTCTTGAAACTATCTAAGTTTTTGAGTTAAGTTAACCGTGAGGATATTTGATTGTTTAAAGCATTGACGTAATGACTCTCTAGAACCCATACCATAAATAGAACGTATGGCTCTCTTTTGTAAAATAAATATAGTATTTACATCGGCAGCTTTACCCCACAGCAGTATGCCATATGACATAATGCTATGGAAATAACTAAAATATACAAGTTTTGCCGTCGCCACGTCTGTTAATTGCCTTATCCTTCTAATTGCATAATCAGCAGAACTAAGTCTACTGCCTAATTTTGAAATATGGGGCCCCCATTGTAACTTCGAGTCCACTGTTATTCGTAAAAAAACTGTATCATTAACAAAATTTACTATTTCATCATTAAGCAATAGCTGCGTATTTACTTGTCTTACATTAGGAAGCGTGAATTTAATACACTTAGTTTTGTTGGAGTTTAATAATAGATTATTACATGTGAACCAATTTAATATAGCAGAGATAGCATAATTTACATCGTCTAAATGATTACATTGGCGACCAATTTTAAACACTAACGAAGTATCATCCGCAAATAACACTATATCTGCAACTTTCTCTACCATGTAGGGAAGGTCATTTATATAAATTAAAAAGAGAAATGGCCCTAAGATTGAACCTTGAGGAACGCCCATTTTTATATTAGTTCCCTTAGACTTTACACCATCAATATCTACAGTTTGCACCCTGTCCTCTAGATAAGTTTTCATTAGACTTAGGTCATTATCTCTAATACCATAATGTTTGAGCTTATACAAAAGTGTTTCATGATCTACACAATCAAACGCCTTCGATAAGTCACAAAAAACGCCGAGAGCATCCTGTGAGTTCTCCCATGATTTGAATATATGTGTAATAAGCGCTACACCTTTATCAGTAGTAGACTTACCGGCAGTGAAACCATATCGTGACTGTGAAGCAGTCCGTTATCCCTGAAGTATTTTAACATTTGGTTAAACATAATCTTTTCAAATACTTTACTTAGAACTGGCAAAATAGAAATTGGTCTATAGTTGCCTAGCTCAAATCTATCTCCAGATTTAAAGAGTGGAATTAATTTGCTAAATTTCATTAATTGAGGAAACACGCCATTGTCAACACATTTATTGAAAATAGTAGCTTGATAAGGAGCAACAATATCTATGAATGAACTAACTACTTTAACTGACATGCCCCAGAGGTCTTCCATATTTTTTAATTTTAACTGTTTGAATATTTTTATTATATGAGAAGGGCTGACATTAGCCTCCAGTAATGTCTTTGCTCGAATTGGAGATGAGTCTAGAGAAGAATATCAATCGGAATATTAGCAAAAAAATCTTGGAAAATATGACCTATATCTTTTGTTGCTGTTATTAACTTATTGTCATAATTTAATGAGAATTGATTGCAGGCTTTTTCAGACCTTCTAGTTTCTTTGTTTATAATTCCCCAGATGGTCTTAATTTTGTCAGAAGACTGATTAATTTATTTATTTATATAATTAGATTTAGCTGCAATACAAACTTGTTTGAAAATTTTTGAATAATTTCTCACATAAGTCGTAAATTTGTCATCAAATCTATATTTTTTTTGATCATATAAATCAAATAAAATGTTTCTACTTTTAAGTATTCCTACTGTTGCCCATTCTGTAAATTTAGATTTAACACAATATTCTTTTTTCTTGAAAATATTCTGGTATTCTTTTGACAAAAGACTAATTAACTTGGTGTAAAGAATATCAGGATTATTAAGACTGATAGATTATAACTCTAAGTCTAATTTATATTTAACCGTGCTTTTGTATTTATTAATATTGTAAGCATTTATTTGTCTTTTTGATCTTTTATTATTGGTATTTTTTTTAGTCTGATTACTAAACTTATTTTTTTTTTATTGGGTTGTTTGGGCTATTGTCAGATGTGTAGCACCTGTAGCACTGCGACCTACATAGATCTATTGTGCTCGCCCTTTTCAGAGTTCACTACACTACTAGACCCGTCAGGGACAAGAATTGAAGGATATTCTTAGGAGCGATTGTTTTTATCTCCTCGGGAAAGAGTGTAAACTTTCCAAAGGAGATATTTCGTTTATGCATGAGTGGGCTACAACCACATAGGACGTGAAGCGGCGTTTCCTCTTCAGTTTGGCAGAATCTGCAGATACTTGTCGTGCATAGGCCTAGCTTAGCCATATGCTTGTTCAATTTGCAGTGTCCTGTGAGGGCCCTAGTCATCATGCATATGTTGTTTTTACTCAATAGCAGTAATCTATTGGAGTATTTGGTCGAGAAGCCCGATATTAGGTCTTTTGAATGTATTAATCCTGGCATTTCTTGCCAGTGATTCAGTGCTTCTCGTTTGGTTATTAATTTGAGATGTCCCAGTTTTAGGCAACGAGGCACACCACAGAAGGGTTCGGGGCCCAGTTGGACGGTTTTTGCCCCTAACTTTGCCAGATGGTCGGCATTCTCATTGCCTTCAATATTTGAATGCCCGGGGACCCATCTCAGTATAATATTATTTCTGCTTCCTACTTCATTTAGTAGCAGGATACAGTTTCTAATAAGTTTAGAACGGATTTCGTACGAGTTAAGTGCTAGTAGAGCAGCTTGACTGTCCGAATAAATGTATATGTTCTGATTGATGTAGTTGAGGCTTAGGATTACTTCCAGACATCTAATTAAGGCGTAAGTCTCTGCCTGAAAGATTGAGGCGTATTTTCCTAAGCCTATATAGTTGCAGATTTTGGGTTTTACACCACATATTCCACATCCTACATCATCTCCTATTTTGGACCCGTCTGTAAACCAGATTAGGTCATGCTCTGAGTGAGATGGTGTATGGTTATTTTGCCATTCGTCTCTTCCAGATATTTCGATTTTGAAATATTGTACAAAGTTACACTCTGGTGCCATGTTGTCTTCAGGTATTCCCAGAATAGGATCACTCATAATCGAGTCTTGTATAGTTTTTATGGCCAGGGAATGCCAAGATATCCTCCTTTGGGAACTTATTCTGAGCATATTGGCTTTCGCCTTTTCCTGTATAAATAAAGGAAGGGGCGTCAAGTCCAATAATGCGTCTAGAGCTGCTCCCGGCGTGGTGCTCAGGGCTCCTGTAATAATCAGACAAGCAATTCTCTGTAGGCTGTTTAGCTTGGTGGCAGCTGTGGATTGGAGGGTTTTCCTCCACCAGATTGCGCAGGCATAGGTGGTAAGCGGTCTCACCACTGCTGTGTAAAGCCATAGGGCAATTTTGGGGTTGATTCCCCATCTGGGCCCCGCTACCCGTCGGCTTATTCCTAGGGATGTTTTCGCCTTTTGAGTTATGTTGTCTATGTGTGTGTTCCATGTCAGTTTTTGGTCGAAGGTTACGCCCAGGTATTTGACTTCTTTGGAGCACTCTAATATTCTTCCATTTACTTTAGGCATGACAAGTTTGTCAAGTTTCTTCCTTTTTGTAAACGGAACAATTACTGTTTTATCAGGATTTACTGATAATTCATTTTCCTTACACCATTTAACTATGATGTTTAGTGCTCTTTGGATGCGGTCTGATATTGTTGTTGCACAGAACCCTCTGACCATGACTACTAAATCGTCTGCGTAGCCTTGTACCTCAAATTGGTTTTTGGTCATAACATCTAAGAGCTGGTCTACCGTTAGTAGCCACAGCAGTGGCGATAAAACGCCTCCTCGAGGGCATCCTTTGGTAGGTCGGATTTCTAACGTACTGTTGTGAAGAGTAGTTTTAATGGTTCGATTTGAGAGCATTGCTTTGATCCATTGAGTGGTGGTTTCATCCACTTTCTTGCGGATGAGTCCCTGTGAGATGGTCTCTATGGGCGTGTTATCAAAAGCACCCTCAATATCGAGAAATGCACATAGAGCTATTTGTTTGTCCTCAAAGGCCTTCTCGACCTTGTCGGTGAGTTCGAGCAAGGCGGTCTCTGTGGAATGTCCCTTGCGGTAGGCATGTTGATTCCTGTGCAGGGGAGCATTTTCGAGGATTGTAGCTCTAATGTGTTGGTCCAGAACCTTTTCCATGGTTTTTATTATGAAAGAGGTTAGGCTTATAGGTCTGTGAGACTTTGGCTGCGAGTAGTCTCTTCGACCGGTTTTCGGTACGTAGGTAACTTTGACCTTCGTTAATGGTTCTGGTATAAAACCCCAGGCAAAGCTGGCTCTAAATATTCTTACCAGATAGGGAGATAGGATGTCAAGCCCTTGTTGTAACAGAGCCGGGAAAATTCCATCTTCTCCCGATGATTTATATGGCTTGAAAGATTTTATAGCCCATATAATTTGTTTTGGTCGAAAAATCCTCGCAGCTCTGTTCCACGCCTCATGGTTGGGCTTTTGTAGATGTGAGCTTGGAGGGTTCTCCTTATCTCTTGAGATATGAACCGAACCAGGGAAGTGGGTTGTAGATAGCAGCTGTAGAGTTTCTTCCTCTGATGTCGTATAGGTACCATTGGGCCTTTTCATAAGTCCAATTTGGTTATTTGGCGCCTTGGCAAGCATTTTGTGTAATCTGGATCCTTGGGGAGTCTGAGTTATCTCCTCGCAGAAAGCACGCCATGATGCTCTTTTGGCTTTCCTAATTTCGCAGTAGTATTCCGTTTGGGCTTTACTATATTGGGCCCATTCGAAAGGTCCCTTTTTAGCCCTGTTGGATAATTTGCGAGTTTTCTTCCTCAGCTTTTCTAGACTCTTATTCCACCAGGGTGTTTTACATTTGGCGGTTTTGGTTTTGATGGGACAGTTGTTCTGGTAGGCACTTATTATGCCATTTAGAAGTATGTCCACAGCGAGTTCTAGTTCTAGAGGAGATTTGATACTCTTCGGAAGGTCCGCAATTAGGCTTGTAAGACTGTCTCTGTATTTTGGCCAATCTGTAGCCTTTGGGTTTCTGTAGTGTATGGAGTTTGAGTCTGTTGCAGCCTCAATTGTGAATCTGATGTGCTAGTGAGTTCTCATTGCTGACATGCCAATGAGTGATATATTCGGCCAGTTTGTCGGTCGCGAGTGTTATATCTAGTACCTCTTGTCTTGTGGCAGTGACGAACGTCGGTGTGCACCCTGTATTTAGGATTTGAAGACAGTTGGTTAGTATAAAATCATCAAGTGACTTACCTCTGGTGTTGATGTCAGAGCTTCCCCCGTTTGTGTGATGGGCGTTTGCATCGCAGCCCACGAGGAGTTCGGCCTTGTGCTTACGGGCGTATTCCACCACAGGCTGTAGGCCGGTTGTCGGGTCTTTGATGATTTTGTTGTTTTCATCATGTCCAGGTAGGTATGCAGAGCAGACCAGTACTTTTGACCCTGTGCATCCAGGGAAATTGACGAAGGCTGTCACTAGGTCATCTGTACATAGTTCTGGAACAGTCAGAAAATCTAGTTTCTTATTAAAAAGAATGCATGCTCTAGGTTTAGTGCCAGTGGTATTAAAAAGAATATTACCTGAGGCATTGAGGCCTAAAGGCGTGGCTTTGTTGAGCCATGGCTCTTGTATCAGAGCAAGGTCCAGGTCGTTTTTGCGGAAGAGGTTTTCTATGACCGCTGTTGCTGCCATAGCATGATGTAAGTTGACCTGGACAATGTTGGCTCTGATACATTTCTTGCGTGTGGGCGTGTTAGCAGCTTCCTTTCGCCTTCCCTGTGGGACGTGGGCGTCCCTTTGGGTTGCGATTGGAAGCTGTGGCGCTCCTGCCGCGATCTTTCCGTCCCGTCTTGAAACTGGGGATCCTCGTCTGCGAGGTCCCCTTTGGCTGGGGAAAGCTGTCTCTGGCGGGTTTGGCGTTGGTGTCTACGCCCTTCGCCGCTTCGGATGGTGTGGGTATTTCTGTGGCAGATCTTCCATTACCGTCCGAAGTAGGCTGCTGTGTAGGCGTGGAGATCCCCTTGACCCGGAACAGGACCTTTTTAAAGCCAAGGTTGACTTTATAGTCCTGTGTTTTGAGGAAGTCAACCGAAGGCTCGTCCAGAGATACGGTCAGGACTGTACCGTTCTCTTCAGCCTTACGGTTGAGTATTTTCCACAGTTCGGAATTTAGGCAGTCATTTTGGGACTTCAGCATTCTGAGTGCCTCATCGACCGACCTTGTCTCCGAACTGGGGATGAAGGCCGTTCCAATGGCTGGTTTGGGCATCGCTCTCTCGTCCAACACAGAGAGTTCTGCGTCGGCCCAGGGTTTTAGGGAGGGCGTTATGCTCTCCAGCCATATTTTGGTCGGCTCATTCTGGCAAGTGATTAGCAGCCAACCAGGTTTGAAACTGCAACCTACAAATCGAGGGCCCTTCCCAGCTTCCGTGATCTTGCCAACTTCCCGGAGAACTGAGGAGCGCACCATGCTCATCATTTCGGCCGTCATTGGGGCCGTGTGTCGGATCCCCACTCGGAACGATTTGAGAGCGTCCTTATAGGTTGCAGTTTCCTCCTTTGCGTTTACGTTCGTCCCTGTAGTCGTTACGCGCTGCTTGGGTGCAGGCGTTCGCAACTGGTGGGCCGTATTCGTAGAACGCTTGGTTGAGCTACTAGTGACACTTGTTGGTGCAAACACCATTGGGCTTGAAGAGCCACCTGGTGTCGCAAGTGCCTGGTATGTGACTCTAGGTGTCTGAGGTACAGTAGGCGCTGGTGACTTTGCAGTCTCCGCTGCCTGGGTACCTTTCCCGGTGGGCGTCGGCTGCGCCACGCGAGGCGCTTTGTGCGTATGCTCCTTTGGGGACACCTCCTCTGACCGTGGGCGCTTGATGGATCTTACCTCTGAGGGCTGGTCTCGCATTGGCTTCCGGCAGAGTTCTAAGGCTTCATCAGCCTTGATGTTGGCGGCTATTAACAGTTTTAGGCGTTTCCGCGCTGCTCCTGTTAACCTCCTTCGTTTTGGTTTTGGCTTTGAGTCCTTTTTGGGCGTTAGACCTAGGTCATCCGTCCCTGTAGGCTCAACAGCCATCTCCAAACAGTTTCCGTCATCGGATGAAAGTTCTTGGCGTTCATTTTCGTCCAAGGTACTTCCTTCAAGCAGTTTCTCAATGTCATCGATGATGTCCATATTGTGAGAATATTTAAAAGTCGTCCACTCGATGTCCCACCCTCCTCGGAGCCCGCAAATGGGGATGCCGCAATGGCACCAGGATCTTCTCGAGTGGATCTAGGAGCAGAAAGGTGGCGTCTTTGCGCGACATCGGGAGTTCGGACAACTGCGGCTAGAGAACTTCCACAGTGCCTTACCCCGTCAGCATGGCCGACTACCTTCTCCGAAGAGACCTTCCCACTCCTCGCCGTGCTCCTGTGACGGTAAAGCACTGGACCATTTCCCGAGCAGTGGCTGGCTGCTCAGGCGACCGTTTCGCCAGAAATATGGGCCAAAGGAGGCGTGTTGTCGCCCGGAAGTAACTGCTCCGACCTCCGATTGACTCAACCTCCCAGGATCCCGTCTTCCCCGCTTACGGCGCTCAACTGCGCAGGCCTTAGCGCAGGTAGGTGCAGGAAGCTATTTAAATTTAATAGTATATAGGTAAATATATATAAGTAGGCTATAATTAGTTCTGGTGCTTGCCCAGGCACATTTTATTTATAAATACACTATTGATACAATATATATACATATGTGTTGCAGACTCACCTACTAGGTGCAGCTGATTGAAATAAATATGATAGTTTGAAAGAGAAGAAGGATATATTAATATAAATATGACACTACTTGTAAGTTATTTTATAATATACATACATATACTGTATACAAAGACCCTCGCTATTTATCCGGGCTTGGGACCGGGCAACTTTGGAGGAGCGGATTTTGCGGTCCTCTCCAGCCGAAAGCAGGCTAGGTTTACTAAACTTAACAACTTGACCACAGTGATCTGAAGGAAGTTTATTTATTATAAATTTTTCAATATACTCACAGTTACAAAAAACATTGTCAAGACAAGTATCAGTCGTAGCGGTTACACGAGTGGGTTCCTGAAAGACATTACTCAAATTAATAGACTGAAATAAACTAATAATTTTTGTACATGTGGGTGTATCACAAAGAATATCAACGTTAAAATCACCACACACAATAATGTTTTTACTACTATTAAATACTTTTTTAATAAATCCTCCATCACCTCTTCAAATACATTATAATCACTATTAGGAGGCCTGTAAACACATATAAGTATATAATTATCTAGTTCTATACATGAGATTTCTGTACGACACTCAATAGAAAGTCTGACAATGTCAGCACGTTCCTTTACTTTAATATTATTTCTTGCAATTATCATAGACCCACCACTGTTAACTGACTTTCTATTGAAGCAGCTGACAACATTATAATTATTTAAACTGAACATCATATTGCTTCCTTTAAGCCAATGTTCAGTGAAACAGATAATGTCAATATTGTATTTTTCCAAAAATAATTGTATAATTAACTCATAAGGGGTTTGAAAGGGAAGATGAAAGTTCAAAAAGTAGATTCAAGGTTGTGTGGAAGTAATTTTTAAGGCTAGAAGCTTAGAACGGATTTTTAAGGCTGTTAATGAAATATTTAAATTATGTAAAATTTTTACCCTAAAGGATGGTAAAATAAAATAGAAGATGAAACTTTTTATGGCAATTCATAATTTTTGAAGTTAGAATGATGGAACTTTTTTCTTTGGGTATTTTAGGCTAGTTTATTAAATAGCTTTCTAATATTACAAATGTCAATTTCTGTCTATCGCGCTTACACGCTATAACTACTAAACTGATTCAAATGAAGTTTGGGACACAGATAGACGAGACCTTGAGAAAGGACATAGGTTAGGTACTTTTTAATGTGAAAAAGGGTTGAAGGGGGTTGAAAAGGTATGTGCAAGGTTGTATGGATGTATCGTCATCTATACATATAAATAGGATTGAATATTGAACATTTGTAATATTGAAATAACCGTTTTTTACTACGTATGTAGCGTATTTATATTCATATGCATATATACACCAAAATAAAAAATTTTTAAATTGTTGTCAGACTGTCTGTTTGTTCCTAATCTCTGAAATGGCTGGGCCGATTTTGAAGGGATTTTTTTTAGCAGGTAGCTAATGTAATAAGGTGTAACTTAGGCTACTTTTATCATAGAAAAATTATTTTATTTTAGAAAAATAAAGTATAATTCCACGCGGACGAAGTCGCGGGTACATCTATCTATACATATAAATAGAATTGGAGTGTCTGTTTGTAATATTTAATATTTTTTACTACATGCATATGAATATAAATACGGTACATGCACCAAAATATTTTTTTTTTTATTGTTGTTTGCCTGTCTGTTTGTTCCGGCTAGTCTCTTGAATGGCTGGGCCGATTTTAACGGGACTTTTTTGGCAGGTAGCTAATGTAATAAGGAGTAACTTTGGCTACTTTTATTTTAGAAACATTATTTTATTTTGGATAACTAAAGTATAATTCCACGCGGACGGAGTCGCGGGTACAGCTAGTAATATAATATAATATAGATACATTTTACCACGTAGGTGGCAAACATATATAGGTAAAAGTCAGACGAACAAACTATCACTCATAATATTAGTAGGTACAGATTTAAATATACACTAAAGTATTAAGTACTTATTATATTATACTACATTAATTTTTCAAATAAAATGTGACAAAGTTGGCATTACTTGTTTTTTTTTGCAATAAATATTACTGTGGTACTGTATTAAACATTTACCCCTTGACCAAGACGTTTATAGCAGCGTGGATATATCGGACCTCATAAATAATAATTATTATCAATATAAATATCTCGTTTATATGGCTTTTTTTAATTTTTCTCTACGTAAGAACCATCCTCGCACTTCAAGGAATATTCTAAAAAAAATTATCGAAATCGGTGAAGTAGTTCTCGAGAATAGTGCTTACCAACACATTCTTATATTATAGATATAAACCTTCCTCTTGAATAAATATTAAAAAAGAAATCGCCTCAAAATCCGTTACGTAGTTTTAAAGATTTAAACATATATAGGGACGGACACACAGCGACTTTGTTTTATACTATGCAGTGATAAAGAGGTGACGATAGTGTTTATATTAGCGATATACAACACCAAATATCATCCACCTATCACGTAGTAAAGGTATTGTTGTATACTTATAATGATAAGAATAAGCAATATACAATAATAACTATCAATAATAGTATAATATTTACCGATTAAGTACTAATTTAAATACCTGTCAAGAGCGTGCCAGACATTCATTTAGAGTAACCGTCTTAAAGATTTGAAGTGATTAGTTCTTAAGTCATATCTCTATTATTATTAGTTATTTACTTTGTACAAAGTGATTTTATTAGACTTTTAAGAAAGTCAGCATGAGTACCTCTGTCTTAGCTATTTCAGCTCCCAACAGCTATCTTTGTACGACGTGTTTTGGTTAAAGGATAAGGTAAAAATTAAGGTACGAAGGCATCTAAGTCCACCGGAATAAAAAAAAACTATTGTACAATATTTATTTTACACAATGAATACATTTTATCGGCTCGACACTCGTTTGATTTATATTAGGTTATAAAAGTAGATAAAATATAAATATTCCTAAACGTTTTGCGATAACAATCTAAAGGAATCATAAATTTTGAGATTTTGAATCAGAAATTTGCACATGAAAAATTAATAGAGGCTGTACTGATTCTTACTACTAAATATAGAAGCTTATTTCACGTAGTGCTTTCTCATACATATATGGTCTATATAGTGTTATGTGTTATTTTAGTAATCGCCTCTTACTCATTCATTTATTATTTATTTCAGGCAACTAGGCCCATATTATAAATACCTTAAATAGACTAACATACATATGGAATAGTATTTTAAAACTAATATATTGATCTTGTCTATGTGGTCACGGCACTGACGACGGCAATCTGCCACGGTAGCGACGATACACTACACCCTACGGCAAGTAGTCCCCTTCATTAAGGTACCCACCCCAGCCACAAACACCTTAAAATTCGCGTTGTGATTCTACTCCAGCTAACCAAGAGTGACCTGACATTGAGACTGACTCTCAATGTCAGGTTACTCTTGGTTCGTATATAATCAATAATATCCTGCTCCTCAGTGCCGTAATGTAGACGGGACAGGTACATTGCCGTAGTCGGTGTAACAGCACGTAGGAGGAAGTTGGACTCAGTGAGCGCAGTACCACAATGGTTCTTATTGACCCTCTAGGTGCCTCTTCTGTTGTACCATGACGAAGTCATCATCGTCGTAGTTACCTGTAGCAGCATACGTAGGGTCAATGTTCAATGCGGTTTTTGGCACACGCCACTATACTGAAGCAGTTATTACTCACAATTTATGATATGTACATATAAATTCTATCTCTACCGGAAATACCTATTATATAAATATTATTTCTACTTTAATAATTCATAACAGTTTCAAGTAGCAAGAAAGACAAATATGTTTAAATTGAACTAATAAATAAATAATAAACTAAAAAAGAAAAAAATGTGGATGATAAACAGTTAAGAATTTGCAAAGATACCTTGTAAAAATACTCAATTTTTTAAGACACTTGATTGACAAATAAATTCGTAATAAAAATAATCATCATTTATTTGCTACTGCCATCTAGTTGGGGTAATCATAATACGTAAACCATACTAGGTAATATAATCTTGGTCTAATAATTGTAATATTACAACTTATTAGTGTCGTGTTATCAAATATCAGGGCTAAGATATTAATTACAATCAAATCTTTAATTAAGTAGGTACAAAGCATCACAATTACGCATTTCCCAAATGCGTGCTAATAATATTAATAATTACATGACAAAGTAACAGTTATATAAGTGTGTGTGTGTATATGTATACACACATATATTTATATATATTATCATATATGTCTAAAAGGTAATCACAACAACAATGCGTGTAATTCTCATTGTCTATATATTCTTCAAATAGAAATGAATACTACCTCTATGCATATTGTACTGGTTAAAAGTAGCATTTACAAGGTAAATAAGATAATACAGAAGTGTGCACAGGAGCATACTTTCGTAAACATATAAATATGAAATCTATTAATATATAATACTACTTGTATATTTTTTATGCTACTACCTACTAATATTTATACTCGTATTATGTATAATATTTTATACATAATACTCGTATAAATACATAGTATTTAATGTATAAATATGTGTATCCTGTAGCGAAATAACAACATTAATATTAATTAACGTTGTTACTAGTTACTTCGCCTTCCGAAGCATTTACTTCCGCTTTGTCAAGTCACAGCATAAGAGTAAGAATAGTAAGTGCAATTTTATGTAATTAATACAAAAATATATAATAAATAAAATAATAAAATTATAAGATTGCGCCGTACCTCTGTGAAAACACGACACTTGCTTGGGCAGGTGGTAAATGCAACCACGACGGTCTTAGCTGATCCGAAGGTCAGCTTGGTGTGGATATCCCAAAATATACATTTACTTTAAGGCTTCGCATACTCACAAGTCAAGAGTTTCGCTTTTCAACTTCCAGAGTTCTATAAAGTTTATTTCGACACATATAAGAGAGAGTACATGAGTTGCCATGTCGATTGAAAGTTAGCTTCAGTTAACGTTTATTTAGAAAACTTTCCCTCCACTGTTTTCGTTAATAAAATGGTAGGTATTCCTTTCTATTGTTACCTGCTATAAATATTTTGGCTATTTTAATGTAGAATGTCTTTAAACGTAATATTATTTGTAGCCTTTTTTACATGTATTTAGTTATTGTAAATAAAATTAAACAAAGAAGTTGCATATAGATTTTTTCTCTTTAGACTGACAATAAATAATATAACTCATGTATATAATTAGATATTAAATAGAGAAATAATTTATATATTATTAGATATAACAAATATCTTATTATGTACTTATAGTACCAACGTGCGGTAATATTCTATGATTTCATTCTTACAGCCGATAATGAACAGCAGTAACTTAATTAATTTGATTCGTTTGGTGTTATTGTATATGCAGAAGATAGCAAAATACCGCTCAGATAAGATATTTTATGATTCCTAACACTCAAGAAATAACCATTACTTATTAATTAATAACAGATTAAAAAATATCAATTTTGACGCCATTCTTAAAATGATCTTGTCATTTTAAGAATTTCGTTACTTTTGACTGCGCATATCAAAATTATTTACCATTATATTCGCATACAAATTAATTTTAATATTTTGCACCAACTTCAAAATTAACTACAATTTTTTTAACATATAGGTGTTTTTTACATTTATGTGTTACGTTTTTAAGCAGCTACTTTACTAATTCTGCATTAGCTTTTTACAGAGATAAAGCTTATAATTAACAGTACCCAGGAGAATAGATATATCTAATTACTAACAAGGAATTGAGCCGTCGAGCAAAGGGAAGCCATAAATAACAAGAGTTGAGCTATACTCCAATAGAGTATTACAAATATTCAACTATTATAGTTAGGTACTTAGGCACTTCAATTATTAAGATCTGTTTCTAGTAATATTATAATTTGAAGATTTCTATAAAATAGTATATATCTGTTTATGGATGATGATACAATAATGCATGCGGTAATTATAGAAAAGATAATAGTATAAGAATGATTCATAGAGGCATTTGATCGGGTTTGGCATCAAGATCTTCTATTGATATTCGTCGTTAACGAAATACCAAAATTCTAACGAAAATCAAAATGGGTCACTAGTTTTTTTGTCTGGCAGATGCAACTAAACCATGGTCAATGGTAATTACTCCGATAACAGGTGATAACAACAACGCATGGCCCTGTTCTCGCACCGACACTGTTTCTGCTACCTCTCAATGATTTGTTAACCACAGTTAAAACTCATTATTGTACGGATGACAGTATTGGAGATACTTACTACACGGACTGTGCTCTCTTTCCGTCGTGAAGGTAAACCGCGAGGGAACAGTTTGTGTCTGAAATCGAGAGAACTCTTACCAGAGTGTCCAATTGGGGGCGACTGAATTTAGTTCAATATAACCAGGGCAAGGCACAAATCTGCGCGTTCACCGCTGAGAAAACTCCCTTTGCAGTGGCCAGAACAGTCCATCACTATCTCTAAGAATTTTGGGATTCTCGGTGTCAACATCTCTAGCAAAGTTGAATTTCATAATCACTCCAAGAAAAGGTTAGGTTAGCGTCCAAAAAGCTCGGAGTGCTCGGAGTCCACCAGATCTCAGAGATCAAACAGTGGACCAGAGACTCATTTTATAATATAAATATATAATATATATATTTTAAGTTACAAGTACGCCGGCATATGGAGTACTGCACTCATCTTTCTCAGGACAGAAGAAGCACCTAGGTACCAGCTAGGTCTTTTTGACCCCATACCAAAAAGCGCTTTGAGAATCGTTGATGATACCGATCTCGGTATTGAACGACTTAGCTTCTGACGAGACTTCGCATCGCTTTGTGTGGTCTACCGAATACAACGGACTGTGTTCTGTAGAATTATCCGATATAATGTCCACGGCTACACGGATAAAAAACCTGACATTGTATAGGGTCTGATATTGCTAGTAAAGATCACTAGTAGACGCTGGTAAGTGTTGTTACGTACTACTAAACTACAACCCCTTCTGCCCTACCAATTCTTTCAGCGCTCAAGCTACATATATAGAATTTGCTAATTTCTTTACGTTATTTCTCGTAGGACATCGTTGATAAAATAATATATTTTTTAATAAATATTAATTGCAAACATGATGAGTGCGCTAATACTAATAACATATGGACTTCTTTATAATGTCTGAATTTAAGATAGCTACTAAAATTAGTTTCTAAATCAGTAGTATTATGACTCCGGTTTAGAAAAAAATATTTGTTCTTGACAAGCTAATAACTGTACAAGATGGAATAATAGCAGTGGATCTGATCCCACTAAATGTACCTAGCCCTTCGACCCTTATCCCTAAAACATTACAAATATATTGGCCGGCAGGTACAGAACAGGTAAAATGACCCTCTTTACAAGATTTTACACGTGTCCTAGAAGTCTTCTCACTAGGTACATTATTGTATTACACGTACATGTGATTATAAATAACCTGTCTAGATATTTGATCTTCAGTATATTCAATAGTTTCACTATATATACCTATTATTATATCCACTACGACTGATATTTCGGAATCTTAGTATAGTGCCAGTAAAATGAACAGTAAAATACTGATTTTTTTTAGTTTTACATTAAAAAAAATATTCATAAGAAGAACTTAGGGCACGAGATAATATTTAAGTACTACTTAGGTATATGCTAGTATATATGTATAACAAAAATTTTTGACTTAAATGGGCCGTTATCACTTCGACTCACTCTATATAGGTCGTAAGTTACATGTACCTACCTATATTTAACAAGTTCTTTCTTTAGCACGTATGTTTAACACGATTTTTGATCGGGTTACGTCTTTCTTTATAGCAACCCCGCTTTTACTCCCCCAACATTACTGATAAATCGGTAATATATGTACTTAACAAAACAGACATATTGATTTATAATACCTATGTAAAAAAATATAAAATACTCCTTCACTCATAGAAAAGTCATTCGTCTTGTTCTTTTCTTTCATTGTTTTATCATCAGCATTGGTAATTAATTAAAGACTAAGATTAAAAAGAATAAAATTTGTTTGATTTTAGTTTTCATAAATAAATGATTCTCAATAATACCACAGTGAGCGTGACATCATCTTCAATAAATAATGTTGTGCCTACTAATTACACCATATTGTGTTTTTTTTTATATTCAGTCAAGTTTTAACACGAATAATTTTAAGGTTATCTCACTCTGAAAATATTGTATTTATCATACCACTACTCGTATTAAGAGCCCGACTTAATATTAAATTAGTAAAATAAATTTAAAATTAACTCTACCCTAAAATACCTTTATTACCTTGGCATAATTACACTTACAAACATTATATCTTTATAATATCTATTTGTGTAGGATAATAATCTAATGATCATAATTAACAATAAGTATTATAATAACGTATTTCTCAGTATTATAATAACAAAATAATCCTTATAAACAGACTTCAGGTCTTTCATTACCTAGGTATATTTAGACAGATTTTGTTACAAATCCCTAGTGTTGGTAATTACTAATTACACTTCGCAAAATACCCTACTAAATTATTCAAGTCAAATTGCAATTATGTCATCTGAAGTTTGAAAGTAAGCAATGAATCTGGCATTCCAAGTCATCTTTTCCTTTACCTTCCCGTTATTTTGCATAGACATTTGTTTTCATGTGCCAGACTTGAGTTGTCAAAATTGAGTACGATTCTCGAAGATTTCTGTAACACGGCTCCGGTCTGTGAGTTATTTTATCATATTATTTGTGTACTTATTCTTAAAAAGTATTTAACTATGTCGCCCAGTATGGGCGACATAGTTAAATGGCATGACCTCAGTATCTCAACCTAAAATAAATGATGCGCGTGATTAGTAATTATTGAGTTGTGATTGTATAAATTAGATTTTAAATAGATAATATGTATAAAAATATATTTCTTTCACATATATCAAATATAAACACACTAATGTGACATCCGAAGCTATACAGAGATAGTTAAATACTACAACTGTGATTGTTGAATAGAATAACGAATGAATACAAAGATACTAATCAATAAAATTTCTTCTAATGTCAATCAAACCTATGGCATCAAAAGGTGAGGCAATGTGTTAAATCATTACACCATCAAGATTATATAATATAATATACGCTCATAAAATATTACGTCCATAATAATCAAATTTTATAAACTCAAACTTTGCCAAAACCTAAGACTTATAATATATTCCATCTCAAATATCTACTCCTGCATAAATCATTGTTAATTAGCAATCCTAACTCCCACAATTACTTTAAGCGCCCAATTAATTTTATTAGTCCCCAAATTCCAACCGTTTATAAGTTGTAATTGAAAACAATTTTAATAAGTTGCAGCACCGTTATGAATTTAGTTATGAACGAGTAGGTACCTACTGCACGATCTAGGTATTCAGGAACATTTAAGGTAAACTAAAATTATGAAATGTATATACAAAATTGACAATTAAATTCTTTTTAATAGCTACCCCAGAACATACAACAATGGACAACGGGCAGGTAGGTAGATACATGAATAGATAAAAGGTGCGTGAAACTAGTTTTTCGTGATACAATACATTGGTTATGTGGCTCACGAAGCTTGTATAATTTATTCAACAATATTTGCTGGCCTTCTTTTTATGTTTTTTTGTATATCTAGTTTTAATCACCTGAAATTTTAGCTACTAGTGAAGTGAGCCGATTATTATGAAATAATTCGACGAACTTTATTTGTTAATACAGAGTAATATTCTTGTGCACATGTTTTCAGAGGCAAGCCGCCATTCTCTCCATCTTTTTGTAATACCTAATATAATATATTTTTCAGGCAACTTAATATTATAGCAATATTGATCCACATTATATCTACCTTAAGGGCTAACATACATACATATATATATTACTTTCTTTATATATATCTAAATAAAGTATAGTATATATAAAATATATATAAATAAAATAAAGAAAGTAATAAAGCTATATAAAATTATAATAATATCTGTGTGGTCTCCACACCAAATACGGCAATCTGCCACGGTAGCGCTGGTACACCAATCTCTGCGACCGGTAATCGTCCGACATGAAAGTGGACAGAATGTTGGTGGGGTCGCTGGCTACAACCGGAATCTATTCACAATGCGAGCTTTAAAACTCGCATTATGAATCGATTTCAGCTGTGTCACCTTCAAGGTCAAATATCACTTGCTCCGGATGTAGTCGACAATGTCCTGTTCCTTGGTGGCATGGTAGGGGACAGGTACATTGCCGTGGTTAGTGTTGCGGCATGCAAGAAGAAATAAGTTCATACAACGATCTCTGCCATTGGTGTTTGATTTATACCAGGTAGCTTTTAGGCGCAATATTGCATGTCGGAACGTCTGGTCTTTTACAGGAGTCGGAGGACAAATTTGGCATAAAAAGGGATAGCCATCATTTATAAAAAATAAGTGTTTTTTAGTAATCCTTTATAAATCGAATTTTCTTTAACATTTATTCTATGCAACAATGTTTTTTAGTGATCGTGTCTACTATCGTGAAGCATATTCTTTTGTATTTTTTTGTGTGCAACAACTTAATTATTATAGAATAGAATAGAATAGAAATAGAAAATCATTTATTCAAATAAACTTACATTGAAGCACTTTTGAATAGTCGCTACATTTTTTTTAATATACCGCTCATTCGGAAAGTTGTCTCATCACAAGAAGAACCATCAAGAAACTTGCGTGTTGCTCTTTTAAATAATGTTATTATTACTTTACATTTTTAAGTTTAAGTGTGTGAATACAAACCACCAATTAGCACTAATTTAATTTAATACTCAAATAGAAAAAATATTGAATATATAATCAACTGGTTAAACAATTAATAAGAGGAATCAGTCATAGTTTTTTTTTATAACACAGGGGACAAACGAGCATGCGGCTCACCTGATGGTAAGTGATTACCGCCGTGTCACCCGCAGGTGATTCCACAATGTGGTTGTGGAGGCAAAAAGTTTCTAGAAAACCGCACTGTGGAAGACCGCCTTTCATCCAGATGATCAGGATGGTATTTCAGTTTCTGCCGGGTGGTACGGTGGTGAAACTCAGCAGCTGGTATTAGTACGAACAATTCCTCAGAACACTCCCCGTGATATATGCGGTAGAAAATGCACAGAGATTCAATATCACGCCGCAAAGCCAATGGGTTGAGTCTGTCACATAGACGTTGATTACCAATGATTGTGGCTGCTCGATTCTGAATGCGGTCAAATGGAAGTAGCTGGTATTGTGGTGCCAGAGGTGAGAACAGTATTCCATGTGCGCCTTGTATAATTGCAAGCGATGGGCCGCCGTGAAATACCGTCTCACTCTACTGAGCACACCAAGCTTTTTTGAGGCTATTTTAGCCTTGTCCTCCAAATGACCACAAAACTGAACGTCACTGAATATATCAACGCCAAGGACCTCGAGATTTGACTTCATATCAAGGAGAGTGTCTTGAAACTGAGGAGATACGATACGTCTTACTTCTAGGTCTTCTTGGGGTTGAATTGAACACAATTTTCCTGACCCCAAACCGAAACATGACGGACTGAAGTTTCGATTTTGGACACAAGTTTGTTCCGGTACTCTATAACTTTTGCCTGCGTCATACTAACATGGCCGCTGTACAAGGCATCTCCGGTACTGTCATCCGCATAGCAATGAAAGTTGTTGATTTGTAACATGTCATTGATATGCAGAAGAACAGAGTCGGAGACAGCACACAGCCTTGTGGAACACCAGCATTCATAGAGTGTGGGTCGGAGCAAGCACCATCGACAACGATCTTTATGCTCCGAATTAGAATCAGCGAGAAAGCTGGCGACCCATTTGCATAACTTCGCAGGCCACCCGAAAGATGGTAGCTTTGAAAGAAGAGCTTTGTGTCAAACCCGATCAAAGGCCTTCGCAATATCCAGACTAACAGATGGGGCCTCCCTCTTACTCTCAATAGCCTCTGGCCATCGATATGTCAAATACACTAGAAGTTCACCAGCTGAGCGACCCTGGCGAAAGCCATACTGACGATCAGAAATCAACTGGTTCACTTCTAGGTATCGTAGGAGTTGACGGTTGACAATCGACTCCATGGTCTTTGAGAATAAGGAGGTGATGGCTATGGGCCTATAGTTAGCTGGATCTGAGCGATCTCCCTTCTTAGGGATCGGATGAACCAAAGCCGTCTTCCAAAGTTTCGGGACTACACCTGTAAAGTAGCAGTACCGGAAAAGACGCGTTAGTACCGGAGCCAACTCAGGTGCACACGTCCTGAGCACAATAGCAGGAATACCGTCAGGCCCACTCGACTTGTGGATATCAAGGGAGAAAAGAGACTTACGTACCAGCTTTTGGGTAAATTTTACCTCTGGCATAAAAGTCTCACACCGCGAGATGACCGGCGGTGATTGCTCCCTATTGTCCAGTGTCGAGTTGGATGCAAAAAGAGACCCAAGGAGATCGGCCTTCTCTTTAGCATGTTGAGCCAACGAGTTATCCTCTCTGCGCATTGGTGGAAAAGATGGCTGACAGAAATTTCCCTGAGCAGCTTTGGCAAGAGACCAAAAAGCCCGGGATCCAGATGGAAGACTGTTTAGTCTCTTACCAATTCTACTGATGTGCTCCGACTTTGCTGTGGCAATAACTCTTTTGAAGGACCTGGAAGCGGAGTTATACTTCCTTTTATGGGCACTGGTATCTGGATCACTCGACTTCACAGCTGCAATCCAGGCACGGAAGCATTCCTGCTTATGGCGAGACGCCGATCTACAGGATCCGCCATACCAGGACTGAGATCTACCACCGACAGGTACCTGGGAATTTGGAATAAACATCTCCATTCCCTGAAGTACTACATCGGTGACAGATTCAGCTATTACATCAGGATCGTCCAGTGCGAAGCAAACTCGCCCCCATAGGTAAGATGAAAAAAAACTTCGCATCTCATCCCAATCTCCCGACATAAAATGCCAAACACGACGTCGACCAGTAGATCGCGGCAAAGAAGGACGCGTGAGAGGCACTTCGCTTCGTATCAGACAATGATCAGAGGATCAGTGGGGCTTCCACAGAGATCTGATATCCGTCCGGATGAGAAGTCAGCAGAAGGTCCAACAGTGAAGGTGGTCAACAACATCAGGAATTCGCGTAGACGAGGATACCAGTTGCGTCAAAACATATGCCAAAGCAAAGCCATGAACAGATCTCCCCGCATAGTTGGTGGTACGTGAACGAGCCATTCAGCGTGATGGGCGTTAAAGTCACCTAGAATCACGACCTCAGCGGAGGGAATCTGTTGGACTAAAAAATCTGTAGCCATTTCGACGTGTTCAATGAGTCTGCAGTGTCGGTGTTACCGCTATGGGACCTGTATAAGCATGCATAGATGCGGGGGTGGTTATCGCAAACTACACGCAACCATAAAATGGACAGGTCAGTACCTTCAAATGTACCAAGACGGCGACAGCAAATATCCTCTCTGACATAAGCGCACACACCGGCCCGTGGAATAAAATGGTGTTTCAATTTATATATCCAGGGTAGGTCAGGTACGAAATTTCATCGGGACAGGATATTTGCGTCTCCGTAAGGAAGAGCAAAGCCGGCCTCGCCGTCTCTAGGTGGTGGTGGACGGCGTTGAGATTGGAATGAATTCCCCTGATGTTGCAAAAACTGACTATGAGCAAGGGAAATGCCGATGGAGATTTGCTCGGTTTCCTGTTGGCCAAATTGAGCGGAGTATTGCCCACCCCAGAATACGCAGGGCAGCCTGAGTGTGATATCTCAGGGGTGGATTCTCCAGTAACACGGTTACTGGTACCACCCTGGGGTAAATATCTCTTATAGTCCGCTGCCATGGTATGTAAGACAGGGGTGGGTAGGAGGAAGTAGGAAAGGGATAGGGGGAGGGGGAGGGGCATCCGGAACCTACAGCTCACCATGCGAAACGCGATAACGCTTAACGTCGGTTTTCTGCCGAGGTGTGGTATTTCCCGGTTCGAGCGGCCCAATCGAGCTGAACAACCACGTGTGGTCGTACAGCTTGCTCTACCACTTTTAAAAATAGTGATAACAGCAGACCAATCCGGATAAGCCAGCCACAAGCAGCCCACTACGCCGTCACATGTTTGGACATTTTATGACGGATAAGCCAGCCATCATGCGCTCAAAATTACATATTTTTTTTTTTTTTTTAAAAGATGATAATGGAATGCACCAATGACGGTTTACCTGGCCCACCACGCCGTCACATGTTTGGACATTTTAGTGAGCAAATGACTACTCATTCCACACGACCACGGCATAGCTACTTAAAATTACTATAATGGTAGTTACAGTATTCGCACTTTACATGAAGATGCATGCGGCAATCAATACAAAAGCCGCTACGCTATCATATATCAAGAAAGCAGTATGAAAAAGAAATTATAACGTTGTCCGCAAATAAACTTATTCTTGCTAGATATTGCTATCATCTGTAAATTCATCTATCCTATGATAGGCTCTTTAGAGTTTAGGCGACTTGAGAGTTTTATGTTTATAGGTATGTATGTACATATGTGAATATAGGTACCTCTTTTAGTAAATTTAACTAAATATATATATTGATTTATTGCAAATGTAGTGGGTTGAGCAGATGTACTAAACCTTTTTTTAATTAGATTTGTCTTATTAATAGGCCGTTTTATTTATTTTTAATTGTAACATTTTCCAGGTCTGCAAGAGACAGCTTTGGTGATTTTTTTTTTTTGGTGATGATGCTATCGGTTACATACAAGTAAAAAGAGCAAGTGATGTTTGTACGGTCAAATTTAGAATCATGCGCGAACACCGCGTACGTACCACACTTTATCATTGCAGTTTAGAATGTAATGAAAAGGACCACAAAGTTTTAAATGTAACTTGCGATGATTGTGCCGACAAAAGAGGCTGTAAACGTACAATAGCATTTTTAATGTGGCTACATCGTCGAAGAGAGGACTAAACGACTGTTATCAAATTTGTTTGATTTTTTTGTGGTTATAATAAAAATAACTATTACTTTAGTGGTTGTATTTGTACATTTCGGCATAACACATGATTTTCTAGTATTTGGTTTGGTTATTTTTTAAGGTATTTATAATTTCTAATAAAGCGTAAGACAACTCCGTGCTGAGAGCGCGAGCGGACAGAGCGAGTGTTGTACTATGACGTCACACCGTCACACGAGTCCGCATCGCACATTTTCTTCTATAAATCGGAAACTAATTGACGTATTGAAGTAATTCTTTCACTTATATTTTTTATTTTTGACAGAGAATATGGAGAGCTAATATTCAAAATTAATTAACATTCTTCATTACCATAGAATGAATTACTAACTTTGTGTAGACGGCATTTGGGTAAAATTAGCTTATTTTTATTGCGTAAGTTTCTACTTGTACAGTCTTTAAGTTTCTTGAAACTATCTAAGTTTTTCCTTGTATACATATTTTTTTCATAATTACTATTATTATATTGTTACTATTATCTTTATTAATATTATAGAAACAAACAATAACAATGAAGGAACTGACTTCCTAATTTGTTTGTTATCTTTTAGCCCCTTCAGCCTAACCAATCGTAATTAATTCTGACATTAATGTAGCATTAGAAATAGATAAGGCAATGTACCTACTACGTAATGTTCATCACGGTCAACCATCGCTACGCAGATGAAAACACTTGCCGCAACTAGTGTTGTTTATAAGAGACAAGACAATACTTAATAATTTTACCCAAAAATCATTAATGATGCTTTTTTTTCGGACTACTCTAATCCTGATGGCCGGAGCTGATCTTTACAGCTTCATCGGTCGGTGTGGGTTATAATTAGTTTTTAATATAATTTAAATAAAAACTCTTGAAACGACTTATTATGAAATTATAATATTGAAACAAAACATACTTATTATATTATCAGACATGTGATAGATATTGACGATTATTATATAACGTCATATAGTTCAAGATAGATAATTTAATACCAAATAAAACGTACGTCTATCGTAACAATTCCATGACTTCAAAAATACTTAATGTATGTCTCTGACATGTTAGAGAAGTGATTGAAGTAGGTACAAAGTGATTACATATTTAGTTACAAAGGACTACTTGTCGCTAGGAAAATCTGTAGACAAATGATGTAAATAATGATGTACTAAACCTAACATCTAAAGTATGTCTCATATATAACCCCTTGATAAGTATAAATGAATAAGTGCCTGGAAAACATGAAAGCAAAAACATTAATACAAAACGTGCAATGTAATAATCCATATGAAACTATTAATCATTTTCCGACTATGTCAGACATATATTCGGGTGGTTTCAAAATATAATGAATACTTATCATAAATCGGGCATTGTACTATCATATTAATTTAGAATTAAAATTATTTGCAACAATATGTCACACACGGCTTGGTTCGTCACTGAGTGCCGACTCGCAGAAGACGATAGGTTTAGTCGTAAAGGGTTTATCAAAACAAAAGCTAGTATACTCACGTAACTAAAAACGGAAAGAGTGAAAATCTGAAATAAAAAGTTTGTTCTGAAATAAAGTTTTCTTTGTAAATTGATGACTTGACTTTTTTCTTATGAAATAAGAATGGCAAACAGATTGACGGTCCATTTAATGATAAGTGGTAACCCTCGCCTATATACAAGAATAGCATTACGGTCATCGCGTTATCATGTTACACACGGGACGCTCATGCTTTTACCGTTCCCGAGGTCTTCAGCTTAATCCACTTATCCTGTGAATTTTCCCCCTATAACCGAAACAAAGCTGAGAAAGCAAGCTGCTTGGGGACTTTATGGATAAGACTGAAATAACCACACATGCGACTTTCCGCAAAATTTGTCCCTTTAAAAAATATTGTAAAATATTATCAATTTTCCACTTCACTAATTGGTAAAATATGTATCATGAGAGTCGTTAAGAATTTTCACATTTATTTTAGCCTTTTATGACAGAGCGCGATTTCGACCACACCATGTGCAAAGCCCCTTAAACAAACAAAAGAATAATAAATCTATATAATCATAAAAATCTATGCCTTAATTTATCAGTAATCGAATAATTCTAACATATTTTTGGGTTGTGACGAGCACAATCATTATCGAACAGATTACCAATTATTAGATAACACTGCTTGGCAAAATAAGATAATGTTGGTATATATAATATGTATACATGGTAACATACATTATAATACCACAGATTCATATTTGTATTACCGTTTATTGAAGTCTTTGCTTTCGAGCAAATATGACTCGTCTGACGGTTGTGTTGACATCACTTGTGATCGCTGCAGCTGCTGTATCGCAAATACCAGAGCCTGGACAGCTGGCTCTTGTACTCAATGAGGAAGAATTTGAAGACTATCTCGATGCGTGGCTCGAGGTAGAAGAGCCCAAATGGGCAAATGCGACGGGTGAAAATACTAGAAATGGTACGTTTAGGTTTAGATAGCTAGTAGATTTAGAAGACGTATAACTCATGGAACATGAGTTATACGTCTTCTAAATCTTGTACTGTTTATATTGTGCTATATTTGATACAATTTTATATGATCGTAATTTTTATATAAGTTTGTGTGAATTGTATACTAGTATATTAATGATTTCATGAAATCCATCATAATCACCAATTATTATTATTTATAATGGCCTTTATTCCGATCTACTTACACTATACGTTTTAAAAATTTAAGAGCTAAATAGGTTATTGTAGTATTTATTTTCTGCAGATCTGTTTGCCAATCTGCAAAGGCCTCCTCCAATTATTTCCATTCTGGTCTTTCTTGAGCCATTATGGAATCCATCCAAATCTATTTAATCCCACGAATAATAGTTCCAATTTTGTTTTACTATCTCTTTAGTAAATGCTGTGTTTCTGTTTGAAAAGAGCTTTTTTTATACAATGGCAAACAAGCTAACGGCTAACCTGATGGCAAGCGCTAAATGTCCCCATATACTGATAGATAAAAATCCACAAAGGATATCACGTCGTCATGCAATGGTTGCGATAACACTGAATCGCAATACGAAGTAATTCACATTAGATCTTTATATATCATATTCGCAATACACGAGAGATGCACTGGACAATTTATGTTGTAATTTTATTATCTGAAACTTTTCAGTTATTAAAATAAAATAATTTCCCTACGATTATAATTGTGCAAATTACAAGTAAATCAACTCTTGCACCTCTTCTGAACGTAATTTTCAATTCAAAATAAATAAATAATGCAGTCGTAAAATAACACGCACGAAATTTGTGGTTGGACAATCAAATTACTGATTCCATTAATCATGTCTTTAATCAATCTATTTTATCAAGGATTATTCATAATTATTTCGAGGGCTCTTGACACCTTTCGAGACCATAATTATATCTACGATAAATAGGACGGCTGATCATATTCTAACGCTAAAACAAACTTCATACGGTGAAGCTGTCTCAATCGTATACATTTATTATGTTTGTTAATGATTTTTACCGACTATATTTGACTACCTCAAATATAGTCTGTATATAAGATTTAGATATAACGGCCATTACAACACTTTTGTTCCTGAGGCAGCCTATCCTATACCTAAATATAAGTACATATATACCTAACCAACAATATAATTAAGTTTTCTTAAAATTTATATTTGGATTTCTAAATGTGGTGTTCTAGACAAAAAGTATTTTCATCAGAATACGGCATGAGGAAAAAAAAGTGCAAATGCACGAATAAAGCAAAAATAAAAAACCACCTGTATTTGTGCTTTGTTTCATGTTCGCAAGAGAACAAAACCTAGAAGATAAATACAGTAGTGGTAGAGTAAATTTTCTTTTTTTACACACGTCCAGCAGTGGGACGATAAAAGATTGAGTACAACATCAGATATTGGATTCATCATGCTGGATTCACTCTACTACTAAATTTAAAAATTTGAATACGTACTGATCAGTTTCATGAAAAAAATATCGGTAATGGGATGTCTAAACATACTTTATACATAATAATCGTAATGAGGACCTAGATAAAACCAACTACTTATTCACAGGTTGCACAATCAGAGTAAACGGTGATCTTGGTCAACCACAACCTGTTTACATACGCAACAACAACTACGTTGTCCCTACTGGAAACAGTGGTGTCATCAACCTCAACACTGGAGATCAAATCCTCGTAGCGTGCACTGGATCTGGGCGCACCATTCAACATCCTAACATTCTGTCCTCAGTCCAGACTGCTGTAAGTACTTTAGAAATATTATTGATTAGTTATGCAAGGTTGCCTGTGTTAATAGTCAAAGAATATCTACGAGTATTTTCAATCTTGTTCATTTGTACACTTCATAGGATTATGACAATAGGTAACAGTGACAACTTTTCATCAAACGAACCATTTGCTTATTTCTTGTTGCAGTTGCAGAAAAAATGATGATGAAGATTAATA
Source organism: Achroia grisella (assembly GCF_030625045.1). Taxonomy (NCBI): domain Eukaryota; kingdom Metazoa; phylum Arthropoda; class Insecta; order Lepidoptera; family Pyralidae; genus Achroia; species Achroia grisella. The sequence continues at coordinate 601,134 of NW_026712606.1, read as the reverse complement.
ATAATAGTATAATATATCTACATAATCTAATGCTTTTTCTAGTATATTAAAAAGTACAATATGTAAATACAAAGTTTCTGTTTGTGCATCCATTGCTATAGCCAAACAGTATATTACCTGAAATTAAAATGATCTGATCAGTCACTCATTTGTCGGCGATCTGTAATAGAGGCGTTATAATAATTATATTATAACGCCTCTATTACAAAGTATATTGCCTCTATTAAGAGGCAATATACAGTTCTGAATTCATTTATGTACAGGTATTATTTATGTATAGATAAATTGAATATGATAAGCGATCTCAACTCATTAGTGAAATACTGATTAATTCAGAAGTAGAAGATTTTCACTAATGTCCGTAAGTAACCCGAATTGCCCTAAACTTTAATTTTTTAGGTTACAATATTGAAAAAAATTGTCACATCATAATTATATTTTAGACTAGTAGTAATATAAATAAATAAAAAGTATTCTATGTTCATTCTAATACCTCCAAGAATATGTGTACAAAATTTCTTGATGATCGGTTCAGTAGTTTTTGCAGGAAAGCGTAACAAACATCCCTACTTTGACATTTATAATATTACTTTATTATCAAACAGACAGACAGACAAAAATTGTAAAAAATGTTATTTTGGTGCATGTACCTTATTTATATTCATATGCATTCAGTAAATTTCAAAATTAAAAAACAGACACTCCAATTTTATTTATATGTAGGTGGTATAGATATATCTAGGTAATATTATTACCTGCTATTTTTTTGCATTTAATATGATAATATTTAGGTAATAAAAGTTATAATAAATAATAATTGTTTATATTTATACCTACTTAGTCTGAATTAATTGCAGACGGCCTCTTGTGTTAGTAACAATTTGGTGTCCGGTTCTGGATGGCTTAGTGGGAACGGTCAGTTTGGTCACCTTACTTGCTCAGCTCACGCCTTCCACGACGCTTTGGCAACTAATGACCGCTGTTTCAATAACAATTTAGTTATTAGGTAAGTTAATACCCGTAATTAGGTAGGTACAATTCTTTTATATATAATAAATATATAAACAATGACAACAACCTTTTAACTCCAAGTCGTGAAAGAAAGAAATGAAGCATCATAATTCCTTTAGAATCATGTTATTATGAATATTATCAAATTGTCATAAATAGATATATATCGTATAATTATTTACAAGTTTTAATCATTTGTTAGGTATATTACGTACCAAATTTGTTTGCGATTAATTTTTATCCGTACATTGAATAGTAGGTAGTGAGAACCGAATTAAATGTCATTATAATTATATCATTACACACAAATCTTACTTTATTCATATTCTTAACTCATTTCATGTATGAACACCTGTTCCGATAACTCTTTTTTCTTCATCATATAATACACGATCTAAATAATCATGATGACTCTTGGCTTTCAACCTTTTACGTTCGCATTATACACACAATAAAGTAAATAAAGAAATTATACCTCATGCTTATTCCATTCGACACAGCATAATGTTATATGTAGTTTATTCATTTAAGGGTCGGTTTCATCGTGAACAATGTCTTTTATCCAAAATACTGGTCATGCTTTGATCAAAATCGTTTGGAAGTTCTTTACGCATGGTATGAACAGAATCCACAAAATGCTGTCCACCAGTCTGGCGTCGATAGACCGAGTTGGCTAGGTATGTTTTCAAATTAATATTTAAATTTAATTAACGAGTTGTACTATAGTCATGCGAATGTACAACTCTTTTTTATATTTACATCATTATGTAGATACGCAATCCAAGAACCCAATATGTAGAAAATGTTCATCAAAAACGGTTAAGCAAACATCACTAAGATATTTGTGTTAAAGTAAGCTAAACAGCCATGAAAGACTACGGGAATTTGTTAGCAAAGTATCTATATTTATTACTTAAAGATTAAAATCTTTTGTACGTAGTTATATATCATTATAGCATAAATGTTTGTGTACCAAAGTTTAAAAGTGAAAATGTAAAGTTAATAATCACTATGACACATTGCTAAACTGTTTATAAAAGAAATTCTTGTAAAATTCTCTATTTATTTCAGCTGGAAGTTTCTTCCCCGGCGTTGATATCAACAATAGGTATACTCAAGTCCAACAAAAGGCTACAATCGCTAGACTTGTCGGACAAGAATTAGCCGACAAATATGTAACAAGTCATCAATTTTTATCCCGTGGTCATCTTGCGGCCAAGACTGACTTCATTTATGCAACTGGTCAGCGTTCTTCCTTCTACTTCATCAACGCTGCACCACAGTGGCAGCCATTCAACGCTGGCAATTGGAACTGGCTTGAACAAGTAAGTTTGATAAATAAATATTGCAGAATTATTTACAAACTACCTCAAAATATAAACACATTATGATCACAAAATATTAAGCATACGACGACTACAAATTAATTGCATTATTGAACATAAAAATAAAACAAAAAACAACAATTCATTGCTTAAAATAAATATTCAAAAGCAAAGAAATCTTTAAATATGACTGTTAGTGTTGTCAAGACTGTCCGCATTGCCACACGAAGTCGTGACTGCATTTCGGTGGCCTAAATACTTGTTTCATTAGTAAATATAGTAGTGTAGTAGTACATTATACATATCTGTAGATCAGTGGCGTAGCATGGGGGCTGCGGAAGGGGTTACAGCCCCGAGCAACATAATAAAATGAAAGGGGCGACAAATAACGCGATTTTTTAAAGTAAAAATGAAACTGTATTTATAACTGAACTGAACATGAAAATTATATTTTTTATATTAATGGATAAAAAGTATTGGATATAATTAAGATGATTTATTTCAAATTCACTATTTTTATTAATAAGTATTATAGAGGGGACCCCAATTTCAGGTTTGCCCCAGACAACGAAAGACCACTTATAGCTGTGGTACAGATAATTTTATAATTTATTAGTAACAATATTAAAATACAATAATATAGAAATATTACACTATTTAGCTGTATGCGAAATATACTATTCTATTATTATTATTACTTTTACAGAACCTACGTCAACGTATTGGTCAAGCTGGCTACAATACTATAGTCTACACCGGCACCTTCGGAGTGACCCAACTGCGAGACCAGAACAATCGTCTGGTGGATATTTTCCTGCACACAGATGCTAATAACAACCCCCAAGTTCCAGTCCCGTTATATTTCTACAAGGTAAATAATAGCATCGACAGATGATAGGTTTTGATTAGGTAGGTACACAAAATATGTTATAGTTGTGGTAGAAGGAACGACTACTTAAGTTTATTAGTTTATACGTGCCTCTCCTTCCGATAGTTGCTGATTGTTGGTGTTCAATTTTGAGTATGTTTGGGTGCTTTTAAAATAATTAATAATTAGGTAATCATGTTCTATTTTTACTTTTTTTCAAGAAAGATTTTATTTTTCTTTATGCAAATACTTCAAAAAATTACGTACCTATGTTGAACTCATTTGGCCATAATAATGTCACTTAACAATACCTCTGACTACCCATCCCCCAACCATCTTAGATGACAATTTTAAAGTATAGTTTATTATAATCTTATTATTTTTTTAACAGGTGGCATACGACCCTGCTCGTCGTCTAGGAACAGCCTTTATAAGCATCAACAATCCTTATTATACTGAAGCGGAAGTGCGGGCCCTATCATTCTGCACGGACAGGTGTCGTAACAACAACGCCTTCAATTGGCTGAACTGGCAGCCAGACCGCATTGATCTAGGATACAGTTTCTGCTGTACAGTTGCTGAGTTCAGGAGTGTGATTCCTCACTTACCAAATTTCGATGTTATTGGTCTTCTCACGTAAAACATATACATATACTCGTACATAAATATAATATACATATTTTATGTATATAAATAATACGCTATTATTAATGTAAGAAAATGTGATACAATTTGCTTTTTACCTAATAAATCTCTTTGATAAAAATATACAATTTTTTTAGTATCTACCAACACAGGTTGTATTGTTCTGTACTCGAGAAACAAACCATCCTTAATTCAACAACGGTGGTTTGCTAATACCCGGGTTGAAACTCGTAGTTATTATTTATATTTTCATAGCAGGTAATAATTTACTGGCTTCGCTAAGATACACAGCAGTCATTGTCACTTTAATAAGGGGGGGAAGGGGATTGTTAGTAATGTAGACTGCTGATCTTATTGCTAGCAATGTACCATGTCAGGTTTACCTCCACACGGTTCCCCCTGGAAACCATCGTGATAAATTCATGGTGAATTTGTCACGATGGGCTAACTGACCTGACCTCATGGTCATCTTATCATCCTCCACAGGTGCTCTGCCAACGTAAACCGTTAGCGCAGGCGGGTGTACCATTCCATTATCATCCATAAAAAAAGTCTGTTTAATAGTTTTTTGTCTAGACAGTTCTGGAGCATACCTACATAAAAATACCTACGAAAATCATAAGAATAATCTGTTCCTGCTAATTTTTATAAGACTACTATCAACAACACTCCTTTTGTAAAAGTTTTCTTAAGATAATAGTCAATTCTAATGGGTGAAGCGTAGTTTTATTATCCGGTAAAGATATGATCTTTCGAACATGAACTACTTAGATAAGGAGCAGCATCACGGGACTTACATATACTCATAGAAGTTGTAAACGAGTCCTCCCTGGAGTCCATATTTTAGAAAAATACAGAGACTTATTAATGGATAAACATTATTTGTAGGATGATCCAGAAAATCAGATTATTTAAAACATATGTCTAAGTGTTATGGTGATTTTATATTTAAGTAAACAATTTATTGTTAGTAGGCATATAAGTAGCTTTAGAGATTTATATAATTATATTGTTAATTTATATAATTATATTAAAAAAAGATATTAAAAGTGCTTATATTATTAAACATGTCTTTTATTTGACTTACCAATCATATATTTAATGAATGGTATTGTTACTACTCCACTAATAACAAGACAAAGATACTATACACTAATGCTTTGGTTACACTATTAACAACTTATCTGATCAGTATATACATATTAATAATTTACAACTACAAATATACGACCGCTAATACTATACTTACTATGACTTTACGTTTCCCGCTTTTTTTTTCAAGATTATCTAAACCTACAGATTCATATAAAAATTTTTTGTTCGTAGTTACGATTTCTTATGTCTTTTTTTTTTTTTTATTTATTCTTAATGGAAAGGCAAAGAGTCTAAGCCCATACAGCCGTTCTTATGTCTATATGACCACAAATGTCATTTCGTTGCCTGTTCGTATATAATTCACAATTTAAACAAAATGTCTGCCAACGTAAACCGTTAGCGCAGGCGGGTGCACCATTCCATTATCATCCATAAAAAAGTCTGTTTAATAGTTTTTGTCTAGCTTCTGGACGCATACCTACATAAAAATACCTATTGCTAATTTTTATAAGACTACTATCAACAACACTCCTTTTGTAAAAGTTTTCTTAAGATAATAGTCAATTCTAATGGGTGAAGCGTAGTTTTATTATCCGGTATCATATTAATTTGTTGTAGACAATTAATACAACAATATCTAGTCAACTAGTAAACACTAGAGGGAATAAAGATTAGAGAGCTAAATTCAGCGGGAGAATTATATTTTATCCGAACTTTATATCTTCTTTCGTACGAACTAACTTATTTAATGTTGGCAACCTTGCAAACCCTTAAGCTTAGTCACTACCTGCTCAATCACAGAACTCGCAAGTATAATTTATCTGTGAATGTCAAATAAAATCCTAGGACAGACTTGACGTTTTTATTCTTAAAATTGTAGTATCAATATGAAACTTTGATTTGAAAATTCATTGAAAAAATTCGCATTTCCTTTAAATTTTTTATTAATATATTATCAAGTATTATAGTAATAATTATTTATAGTTCAAACTAAAACTTACTTATTTCAAAGTGTATTAACAATGGCAGGAGAACTAAAAACTGTAAACGAAGAGGATTTCAAGCTATTGAAAGATAGAATGAATTTAATAGCTAGTGCGGATCCAGCTCAATATCACAATGAGTTTTCATTACGAAGATATTTGCGAGCCTTCAAAACTGTTGACCAGGCATTTCAGGTGGTGTAGACAATTTGCGTAAATTTGGTGTGAATGTCTGTATTGATTTTGTAGCTACATGTTTTGTTTGTACATATTGTCTTATCAATTTTACCTACAGTTGTATGATATTTTACAATTCGTAACTTACATATTATGTTAATTACCATTCGCAACTTTATAAAAAAAAATATTTACTTAAAGAAGGTAACTTATAGTAACTAAGTCAACATCAGCTAATACATATTAGCTAAATATGCACTAGCAATATATTATCCTAATACAAAATTAATGTTAAGTTTGTTAAATAAGTAATAAGTGCTACTATCAATATTTTTTTCTAATGTGACTGGTAACTAGAGTGCAGAAGTAAATAATTTGTTAGTTGTTTGCACTAATTTCATAGTTTTAATGTCAAAAATATATCTAAACTCAGTTATTGAATTCATTTATGATACTGACTATACTTATTAAATTGACTAAACAAGCTAAATACATGATTTTTCAACTTCAGATCCTCTATCTAAAGAGATCAGATAAGCTATCTCCTATCAGATATATAACCATACAGTGACATGATATTAGTTATTTTCTACGATATGATTGCAAAATATATTTGATATCTCTATATTGGCAAATTTAGAAAAATTGTGGGTGCTTGAATGCATGAATGCTTTTAGAGCTCCATAACACAATTACTTAAGATTCTTTCATTCTACACCCTTCAACAATATCTTATTGCCTCTACTTTTGACTGACTAATTCTTATATGACTGTGACTAATAGTTACACTACTGATTATTATTATTAGTCCTAACTTTAACAAATTAATTTATTGTGAATACTATTTCTAACAAATTATACCATCGAACAAATTTGGGGGGGAAAAATTAATGGAATTAGTGTTTGGAACAAAATTAAATACATCTGCCACATATCTCTTATTTATTTACTATAAATCTGAAAGTTCTTCTTACAGGACTTCCTGAATATAATGTAAACATGTTTCAGGCAATCATAAAAACAAATAAGTGGCGCTTAGAATATGGAGTTGCAGAGTTACAGAATGACAAAGAACTTATAGAAAAGTACTCAGACAAGGCTAGAGTGCTGAGACATCGGGATATTATAGGACGACCTATTATCTACATCCCAGCAAAAAATCATAGTTCCAGTGATAGGAATATTGATGAATTAACAAAGTTCATTGTTTACTGCCTGGTATGAATTTTACTTTACTTAACTTTATCATTATTATCATCTTAGGAGGGTTCTGAGTAAGGTTTGTGAGAGCAAAAAATGGCATATTATTATTGATTTTTATTGAAGAACTAGTCAAAATAAATCAGATTTTATAATAAATGCATATATGCCTATTAATATGTCATTCCTGGTGAATTTCCTATTATGGGGATATGGTTTGTTGATAATTTTTGTTTATTTTGTTTCTAGGAGGATGCAAGCAAAAGATGCTTTGAAGAGGTTGTTGACAACTTGTGTATTGTATTCGATTTGAGCCAATTTACATTATCTTGTATGGACTATCAAGTACTAAAAAACCTGATATGGTTACTCAGTAGACATTACCCTGAGAGACTTGGTATTTGTTTGATTATCAATGCTCCTGCATTCTTCTCAGGCTGTTGGACTGTTATCAAGGCATGGTAAGTCATACATTCTTGTGTAACAGGAATAGTGAACTGGGTGATGGCAGCCATCACTTTAGACAAAAACTGTATCATAGACATCACATTATAATGTGATGCCCATAACACATGTGTTGCCATTCTGAAGGTCTGGGATGTCATGACTCCATATCCTGTAATTTCACTGTCTTATCTCTCACCCTTCAATAAAAACACATCTTTATAGCAAACTGATTAGTGGCTGAAACAGATTAGACAGAGATACAAACAAATTTTTACAAAATCCTTGGTACAAGTAAAGGTGAAAACATTCTTCTATAAATTGTTATTTTATAGTAGTTATGTATCTATTTCCTACATTTTTAATATATATATCACTATTATATGGATATTATGAAATAATGTTTTCTTATAACTGTTGCAATTTATTTACAGGCTTGATGAAAACACTGCAGGTAAAGTGACATTTGTCAACTCTGAGATGGATCTTTGCCAATATCTAATACCTGATATCCTGCCCACTGACATGTAAACCTCTCTACATATTTTTTTATTAAGTATATAGTAATAACTGAGTGATTGCATTTACACCAAAAACTATTTTGTATTATATGTTTATAATATAATAATTAATTATGTATAAAACACGATTTAAGTATATGACACATTAAAACAAGCTTTTACCCTAAAATCAATAAAATTTTAAGTTTGTCACATTATGCATAAAAACATGTTGAACACAGGATGAAACGCTACACCTCGAATACAAATTGAAATTTTTCCAAAATTTTTTTAAACCATTTTACACAATGTAATTTATGCAAGATATATATATTTTATCTAAACATAAGATCTAGAACTGTATATTTCTATTATTTGTAAATACCAATTACAAAAGCATTAAGTCTCTCTTGCCATAACATGTACTTTTTTTAAATGCCATTGAGATTTGTCATTTATGTTTTAGTTTCTATTAAAAGTCAATTACATAAGTCTTTAGATTGTATTTATTCTAATTTTTATTTTAACTTATTGTTAACTGTGCCACTTACTTTATAACTAAATGTTATTTTAAGTATATTAACAATATTGAAATTTAATTCCGTTTTTATATTAATTCAACAATATAAAACTTAAGTTACAGTTGCATGCACTAATATATTACATTTCCACATCTTGTCATAGTTTACTACTGAACATTAAGGTAGAAAACTGTTTATATTGTTATTGGCAGGCTTCTGTACTATTCACTGAAATATTATTCATGATTGCATTCTACCAGAGATCCTGAAACTTCATATAAAAATATTGAACAAAATTCCATAGATTACAAATGTTAAATATATTTTATTGAAACAACAGATCTAAGTAAAAGAATATAGTGTAAATACATAGCAAATAAGTTTATCGAATATTATTGTTTGTGGATAAAATCAGTTTGTTTATTGTTGATTATTGCTATTAGATAATTTTCCATGTTAATATTTGTTCGTTTAAAATGTTGTATACCCTATTCACAATGTAGTGGTTTCATGTAAATACCATAGTATAGACCATAAACTATATGGTCTATACTATAATTTTTATCCCTTACATATTACAGGTAAAATCTCTTGTATGCTGTAAATTTAAAAGAAACTATATATACCCATTACCTATCAACGTTGTTATTAACAACCACTGACCTTTTTTGTCTTTCTTTGTGCGACAGTGAAACTACTACATTAGGTTTTTATCGTGGGTAGAGTGTACTCTATCAAATAATGATTATATTTCATTATTTGAAGTACTCTATATTGTATTTAGCTATTATATACTTTTATATTGTCCTTTCCTCGTACCAGAAATAACATTTTAACCAAAGGTTTAGAAACTTAAAAATATGTAAGTAGGTATCTATGATTGACCAATTGTCACGAGGAATAAATCGGCATCAATTTTATATTTATATAATCTATTACTTTTAGATAATAATTATATTTCAAAATCCTGAGAATGACAGGGTACGTTTCCTATTCAAGTTTTCTAAGTGTTTAATGCGTATTCTAAATTCTAATTATAGAATTCAGATTTTATGTTGCATAGTAGGATGCCAAGGTATATTCTCTGTTTGTCTTGCATGCACGTTATATATAATATACGGCCCCACAGATAATAACTGAAATGGATATGTCATCATGATTGTCATTTGGTATTACACTAGTGATTGTAATACCACATTAGTTTCTGTAACTGTGGAAAGAAACATTTTCATACTTTTAATGCAGCCTATCTAACTAAAGACTTCAAGAGCCTTTTAGTTTATTCATATATATGTCTAGATATAGTAATAAATGTTAAAAAATTTAAACGCCTAAAGCTTAATAACATGACAACGCAACCTTACACACACGCCACGAGGGTGTGTCACGTATTATATCATGTTTATCTGAAAAGCGCAATACAAAAATTACTTTAGTGCAACGTGAATGGAGTCCTACTATTACCAAATAGAAGAGTAAACGCCACTACACATCCTATGTAGTTGGAGCCCACACGTACATAAACGAAGTAACTTTTTTCGAAAATAAACACTATATCCTGAGGAGATAAAAACCATCGTTCCTAAGAATATTCTTCAACTCTCGTCCCTTGTTCCTAATGGGGCTAGGCTGCGAATTCTAAAAAAGGGCGAGCACAATAAGCCTTTGCAGGTGGCAGCGCTACTTACAGGACTCTTTAGCGTCAAATAGTATTCCAAACCCTTGACTGTTAGTGGAGTCTAAAATTTACTGTCTCTATGTTACACTTTTTAACATTTTATCATGATTACATGTTATGAATGGTAATAATATATATATTTATATTATTTTTTCACTTAAGTATGTTCTTAGCTAAAAATATTTATACATTTCATTAAAAATATTGCAAGGGAGGTGATAAATAAGGCACATTTTTATTAGTAGTATATATAATAGTGTTTGATACTACGATACCTACATTGTAAATATTATTAAAAATATTGTACTTGTTATGAAATAAGTGCAGGCTATTGTGTATGTGAACCATTCCATTATTTGATTTAGCATTTATAATAAAATTATACAAAGTATATAGTTAATATTGTAATATAACAAGATACTATCTAATATAGATGATTTTAAGAGGCAATGCATTTTTTATTTATTTAATCCAATCCAGTGTGTACAAGCAACTAAAAATGTCTAAAATGTAACATTGTCTATGTTACAGTTGTGGATTAATGTTACAGATGTAGGCACACGCACAGGAACTATCTGTGCGTGTGCCTACACCTCTATAAAACTAATTCCAATTTAAAATATAGAGGCTGCTATAAATTTATCCAGTAATGGATAATTGGGGGCTATGTGTCAACACTAAGAGCATGATATAAACACATCATACCTACATTATGTCCTTAAACAGGCAGTCAAGATTAAATGAAACCATACTATTTATAATAATCATTTTACTTGCTTAATAGTAGTTTACAAAACACGTTATACAAATGAATATTGACTGTACAATTATGAAGCAAATTACACTATTTGCACATGGTATCTATGATAATGTTCATAGTTAACATTCCTACTAAATTCTTACTGTACTGTTCAAAGTCTTGAAATCATTTTTACATTTTAAAAATTCGGATTGAAAAAAATGCCATGTTTCATAATTTCAAATTAGTCTTTTTTATCTATCACTATAAGTAATATACTTAAAAAACTATTACTAAGTCCTAATAAAAATTATCACAACAAAAACACATTTACAACATATTCGAAAATTAAAATACTATTGTTTATACTACTCATAATTTTATGAGTTGTAAGTGTCAAAAAAAGGATCTCTAAAGGTATATCCTTTACTCAAAATTTAATAATATTCAGTCATAAATTCCTTAAACAATGTCCTAAATGTATACAGGATGTGTGGAATAATTGGCACATTTCTAAAAGTGTCACTGCCGTATCAACTAAGGCCCCTTTCACGGCGAAGTAAATCGCGACCCAACACTATCATACAATCCACTATACTATATCTATCATAATATAAAATACCACCTGACATCTCCTTATTGGGACGAAATTTACTCAACCAAAGTGAAATAAGCTCCATACTATATCACTCGTGACATTATAGATTCCTACAAACGCAAATAACATAACAGTATCGTACTAATCAAAAATTACCGAACTACTTGTGTAATCAAAATACTTGACAACCATTCGCTAATCATGACTAGTATAAAAGGAATGTACTACGAATACTGTATTGTTTTAAAAAATATTATTATGTGTACATAGGAGAATAGGATTAATAATTATATAAATTTGTAGCAGTGACAGAATTAACTCACAATTTTTTTTTTTTTCAGGAAAAGACAGCTTAATAATTAATTTACAAACTTTGATAATACCTAAGATATTAAATACCTACAGCAGTACTGTATATATAACTTTGATAATGATATGAGGATGAGAAATCATTAATATCACCGTAAAATCTGCAGACTGACTTTTGAGACTGAATCGAAATCAAATTGACAAGATTCATAAGGTATTTAAAATCCATCGAGCCGATATCGAATATAAATTGAAATCAATAAATTTCAGAATATAACGCTGTGAAATACGGACGGACAAAGTTGCAACATAAAGGTTCCCAGTTTAGCTTTTTGTGTCGGAACCATAAAATACAGAAATATATGTAAACGAAAAGATAAATATTATAATATGATTTCGATTTAAGCCCAATTTTTTGTCAAAAGTCAGTCTGTTGGTTGCCTACCATTACTTACTAAACTACATTGAAATTCTTCCACGAATACGCGGTGCGGACTAGACAATAGTTTGAGTCATTGATGCAACTCGAGATCCGCTTAATGTTTTTACATTTCTGTACTACATTTTTATTTTTAGACCTATAATATTGGTATCCTATATTAATATAGATTCTTAAGTTGACCAATTCCAATTAGGCTCAATATTTATTTACCGTTATCACATTGAATTTGTTTCTTGCGAAAGACCAATACATTGTCAACAGAAAGTCTGGCACTGGCGTATGAGCTTAATATATTGGCGGCAAGCGTTTCTAATTTAAATACCTCTTTACTTCTGGCACATTGAAATCCAAATCTACAAACGAAACTAATTCCTAAATCATTTTATGGGTAGTAAAATATTAATTCAATTCCATAATATATGTAGTCACATAACACTTAATTTAACCAGATATAAAATATAACATGTTTCTATTTCTGATTAAAATAAGTTTATTGTCAAATTCGATGTGAGTTATATTAATAATTTATTAAATAGGAATTCTGTTTAGTTGAAACTTATGAGTTCACTAATGGTAAGCTGTACCATGTGTCACTATGTATATATAAACGAATTATTTACAATTAGATACTCTATTTTTAGAGTGTTGTAATGAAGTGTATAAGTTTTTACATAATCAAATATCATAAAATAATACTCGTTAATTTTATTGTGTGCGTCCAAGTCTGTAAAAGACAGCGATAGTCTCAACCAACAATAATTTATTGAAGTAATTCTAACTTAACTTCTAATTCAAACACGTCATCCCAGACATCATAACTACCCATCTCTCTACGCTTCTCTTTTGAAAACAATTTCATAGACTTAGAACTTTGTTCTACATAGACCAATGTAAACATGTAACACATAATAAAGATTGCCAAATACGAAACATCTGATAATATTTCAAAATTGAAACATTCAGTTAAATCTTTTTACAGTTTACACTTGAAATATACATTAACTTTACAATCATTTATACCTGAGAGAATTTATCATTATGGGTTGTTGTCTGCAGATACGTAATCATAATTTATGCCTGTGGCTACCTTTAGCCAGTGAGGTTACGAGACGGACGGCACTTTATTACTAGATAAACCAAATCACTGTTGCCACTTTCTGACTATCCTAATCAGAATTTGAACCAGTATCTAAATATTTTTACATTTGATTCAGATTGCAGCAGATAATCCAGATCCCACCTTTTTGTTTTGAATGGGAGAGCACTATCTCATTGATTCATCCATTATAAACTTTTCACCTTTTTTAACCAATCACTAACTAAGCAATGAAAATAATACTCAAGGGTAATACTTTCAATTACAGTTTACATGCAACCACCTTACTCCACATTCCTATACGAGATCGCTACCCGAGATTCTTGGCTCTCTGTACAAATAAATGTACCCATATCATTTAGTCAATTGTTAGTAATGAAATCTGCATTACTAACCATGTGTCCCGTCAGGTTGACTTCTACGTTTCGTAGAAACAATCTAAGTTAATTCCTTGCGAATCCGTCACAACGAACTAAGTAACCTGACTTAATTTTATCCTCATCTTACACTGGTGCTTCGCCAACGTATAGTATAACATCAGGCGGGATCAGCACCATCGCTCACAGTAAAAAATGTATAAGTACAACCACATTCAGAATTTGTGTAACGAATCTTTCGTCTGAAGTGGCAACACTAACGTATACTGCGAGCCCGACAGCCTTACGTACGTGGCGGCTGCACTCAGACCGGCGAGGCGGCGTGTAGTCGACGCGCGCGCGGTAGCGTGGCGGTGGGGCTGCGTGCTGCGGGCTGGTGAGGATGCGGAGTAGGCAGCGGCGGGGCGGGCCGCAGCAGCTGCAGCAGTAGGCGCAGTCAATCGGCTAGCACGCTCTGCGCGATGGTCATCAGCTTGTCTTTCAGCACTCGGAATGATGGCCGGTCGTCCGGCATGTGTCGCCAGCACATGCGCATTATCTGACGGACGGTAACAATGATTATTATAGAGGTGGACAAATCTGTTATTAAATTTAGCTCAAAACTCGTATGATTTAAAAGGATGATGAAACCAATTAGGAAAAATTAGAAAGTTTTTTTACTATTTTTACTTATTTATATCGTATTGTATATGTAGCTTAGTAACTAGCAAAGTTAACGAAAATCAAAATTAAAGAAATAACTAACTTGAGTTTATTAACTTCAATTACTTATTCAATTATCTCATCACAACACCCAAGTTATAATATGATTTGTTACATATATATATGTAAGAAATCATAGTACTGTAACTTACATTGTATATTTCATTCAAACAGCCTTTAGGTTTCTCAAGAACTTGTCCTTTCTGTACCATATCCACAACTTCAGCGTTCTTCATTCGACCGTATGGAACCTGGCCGCAGGTAAATACCTCCCACATAAGGACTCCTAGAAAGATATTAGTATAATTAATTCACTATTTTTTTTACATTATCATCAGGCTGGCGAAATAAACTACACACTTAAGGGGGAGGTAACTATAAGTATTGTGGAGGCGAGCCCTATTGCTTGTAATGTCAGGTCGAAATCCATGCGGTCCCACTTGGAAAGCATCACTAGAACCAACCAACCAACTCTAACAGACTTCATCCTTCTACCGTTACTGCAGGCTACATAAAAAACCTATCTAACTAATTATACGTGGTAATTGCAAACTATCAATGAGTATAACATATAGGTGGTCATATGCATGCATGTAGCAAGTGGTGACCACCCGTCAGATGCATGTAGCAAGCGGTGAATATATATCAACTAATGAAATAAATAAACATCATTTCAGCAATCCACAGGATGCCAACACAGACAGCAAGTTGTAATATTTTTATTTGTTTAACTAGATATAATAAATAATGTACTTACCAAAAGCCCAAACATCAGATTTCGATGAGAACCTAGTATAATTGAGAACCTCTGGCGGCGCCCATTTGATAGGGAATTTTGTTCCGCCAGAACTCGTATATTGATCGTCTAAGACATATCGCGCCAGACCGAAATCTGCTACCTGTAAACAAAAACGTATAATTTTCAATAAAAAAATTAAATACTTCGTCAACACAATTACAGTTCAACATAGCATATATTTTTTAATTAAATGGATATTGTGGAGATTTGCGTTAAATATCTATAATATATATAATGTAAGTGAAAAAATTACAATGGATTTCTCAATTTCTTACTCACCTTTACTACATTTTCATCTCCAACCAAGCAATTTCTTGCAGCTAAATCACGATGTATATAGTTATGTCGTTCTAAATACGCCATTCCTTTGCAAACCTGGAAATACGTATACAATCATTATTGACTTTTCATGTATTTATAGTATAATAATTTGTTTTCGTATTCCTCTACTCCTCATGAAAAAATAGCACCTATCATTGAGCAATTTTCAGAATGTTGACTGACACAGAAAATGACTGAATCAGTTAGCCAACAGACAAAAAAGAAACTTCGAAAACAACTAAATAACGATATAATTTTTTAACTAAATAAGGAGTCATAAAGCAGATCATATTTGAATTATATATCATAACCTAATAACATCTCTGTCATAAAGCCCTAAGATTCTAAGATTGATTAATAAATTGTAAGAAGGGAACACATATTAGAAGGGATCAGTCCTTACGTTTATTTCTTACATAACATACCATGTATAACATAAATTTTCTAAACCAACTATTAAGTGGTCGTTTTCTTTACCATAATAATAATGAGGCATAGAACTAACACAAAAATCAAAGACTGTGAATCAACTCTTTAAGAAAGTACAAGTTTTACCGCCTGTGTATATCAGGGTTCTTTGTATATCTAGTATATAGATTAGAACGCAATTGCATCGTGTTTTGTACTATATAAACTCTGATGCAAGTACATACACACATAAAATAATATTTTAATGACAATTTTATTACTAACATTGAATGTAATAAAAAAATATTACTTGTATGCACATGTCGAGTAACACGGCGGGTCCCAGCTGGTCGGGGGACGTCCGACGAAGATAGTTGAACAATGAACCGTGCCTCATGTACTCAGTCACAATATAAATAGGTCGGTGTTTGGAGCACACGCCGTATAGCTGAACTAGATTTTGGTGTTGCAATTTTCTAGAAGAAAAAAAACACAAAATGTTGTAGATCTATTTTATTACTTTTAAATTTATGAATTTTCTAAAGAAGAAAGCAATAATACGAGTCTAACTGACCAATGCAAATTTATTTAGCTCAACAAAAATCTGCAATTGGCAAGTTAAAGAGAAAACATATTGTATATGAAAAAATATCTACTTTGGAAAGTATATAGTGTATACTTGAAAATATAAAAGAATTATCACTCTTATGAATATCCTTCAATTCTTGTCCTCAACGGAAGCTAATTTTGAGCAAAATAGATGTACCTAGGTAGTTAATATAAATAAATAAACCCAAATCCTTTAATAAAATTATAAAACTGACAAAAGTTAGATACTCACGTCATAACCTTGGCTTCATCAATGAAGTCATCCTCGGACATGGTGCCCTCCTTCATCATCTTGACGGCGGTGTCGATGCGGCCGCACCACTTGCCACGCCGCACTACTCCGAACTGACCCGCGCCTAACTCCTCTAGCAATACCAACTCAGATGGATCTATCTCCCATTTGTCTGTAAACAGCAGAATTTTACATGAATACTCTATTTTATTTAAAGCTAGCGCCAATACCGCTACCTATCTACGCTATCTACCGCTAGCGCAAATCATTAGCTTAGACGGATGCACCATATATCATCTACTAAAAAAATCACAACACCAGTGCACGATATATCATCTATTAAAAAACACTAACCATGCGAGGGAATAGTGGGCGGCACGAGCCGGTCGCAGGGGCTCGTCTTGAGTCGCGAGCACAGCCCGCCGCTGTTATGCTTGTGATAATTGATCAGCTCTGGTATGCTTGGACAGCAATGCTTGTCCGATAAGTAGAACTCGCCGCGTGCATTCTGCTTTATGTGGTAGTGTTTTGTTTGTGGATGATTACTGCAACGAAATAGTAAATTAATAATTATAAAAAGATTTTTTTAAGAGGCTGTGCAAGTCCCTCAATTTCGTCTGCTTTATTTAAGGAAAAAAAAGTGAATGACCACATTCGTGACATAACCTATATTTACGTCAGATTCAATTAAGATGTGTTCAGCCATTTAGTGGTGGAAACGTTGATAGCATAATATTATTACTATTAATAATCAATTATAATATTAGTATGGATTATCGCAGAAAATAATAATTGAAGTCCTCGAAAACGCAACACAAGAGTAGTATTTATGTAAGAAGAATGATAATTAAACTAATTACATTTAAAAAAGTTTTGTGATATTGATATGTCACATAATAACTTTTTTTTTATACATACAGGTAAACAGATTAACGAATAATTATTAATAAATATAGTGCACAATTCTACTTACAATTTGGTATACAACGAGAGTGTGTACATGCCCTTAGTGGAAGAGTTGCGTACAACGAAACAGCCTTCTTTATCCTCCTGTTTAAGCAATGTTTCGGCATGCTGTCGAGACATTTCGCCAACGTACCATCTGTAATTAGGATTATTTTTATTACACACAGAAGAATTAAACATGCTTTTGCTTCTAGAGAGGTACATTAGAGTATATATATACTATAATTGCATACGGCCGGCCGAATTGTTAGTTGTCTGCTAAAATTTTATATATAGTTTCCTCTATTTGTACGGAAACTTGACTTGAATTGATTTTGAATCTTAGTCTATTAGTTTGCCATAGCTTTGGTTAATGTAAGCGTATGCTGTTTGCAATTCCATATCATATAACAAATGCGCCTATTCATCTCCATGTACATGTATTAATCGTTACTATATAATGAAATACACTCACTCATATTTCTGTAATCCAATCGTTTCCTTTTCCTTAACATAATTACTAGGTATATATCCAATGGACCTAAAAACAAGAACCAAAATTAATGTTAACGAAAATTTCTTTAAAACAGTCCCGTATATAATTTATACAATACAAACCCATTTTCATCTTTAACTTTCCACCAATGCTCCTGTGAATCGTCAATAACTTCGTATTCAGCGCCCTGGGGACAATAAACCAATTTGTTGCTTTATTCGACGAAACGTAATTTAATTTTAATGAATGCTTTTGTAAGAAAGCTTTCAGGGAAATAAATTGGCAACATGAAGAAGTTACACCAGTATTATAGAATAAACGTGCCAAAATTTTTATAGCAGGGAAATTAGTTAAGTATTCAGGATTTATTCGTTAGAAACGGTGCTAAGGCAACGTACCTAATTAGGGAAGTTATTGGATTAAAAATAATCTACGACCTACTGACCTTTTCGTTTCAATTACTGTTAAGTTAAAAAATTGTATACATATACTATACTAGCTACTCGCCACGGTTTCGCACAGGTGTACATGTATTGCATATATATACCTTCCTCTCGAATCACTCTATCTATTACAAAAACCCGGTTCAGATTTTGTTGCATAGTTTTAAAAATTTAAGCATACATAGGGACAAACAGCGACTTTGTTTTATACTATGTAATAATGATGATAAATAAATTATTTCATATGTTACAATAAAAACAACTGAAGGATTCGTTTTATGAAACGGTGTCCAGTCAAATTGTATTGTTTCAAAACAAACATTACAAATTAGAAATAGTATATTGTCGTATTATGTTAGAAAATTAATATTACGATTAATTTTGACATAACGATTATGATTTTTTGCCAAAATAACGTTTGACAATATTGAATATACTAATAATTACCATACGTTTATAAAATACGAATACTCATTATGTACGAGGATAATGTTAATTAGAAAAGTACGCTTACCACTGAAATTATGGATTGGAAACCCTAAGGCATTTACTCATAGTTCCCGAAATGGAAAGCCTGTCGTTCTACATATCCACATACTAATTACATAACAATAGCTTATATGGAATGTCAACTTTTTAGCTAATAATAATAAAAATGTATAGCATCCCTACTAATAAAAGGCATACTTCAGCGCTGGCTGCTCATAATATCAATATACGGGAAAGGATTGTTATTAATAAGGATGGGGTACTAGGCCCCATCGATACCAATGTACCATCAGATCAACATCGTCTCTCAGAAAAGTATCGTGTTTAATCCTTTGCGATTTCGCCATGTTGGGCTAATTGACCTGACTTCATATTTCATCCTAACATACTCCACTGGTGTCCGGCCAGCGTATACCGTTAGTGCAGAAAGGGGTACCATTTCATCATTCATTAAAAAAATATCACGTGGCATTACTCATCATTAATCCGTTATATGTATATATGTTCATGTACATCCATCTATAATACAAATAAACGATTTATTTACTCACTTATAAACTCATACCGTATAATTTTATTTAGACCACCACTTAAAGCTCGGATAACAAATCTTTAGCCGAATTTCGTAACACTTAATATATGTAATATTTGCATTTTAATTATGCGAAGTTTATATGCAAGAGTGACTGTTCAATTTGCGTGTTATTTAAATGTCAATTTTAATGTTACGACATACTGACAGATATGCGCGTAAATTTTACCTCATTTAGAATGTAATTTATTTATATCACTTACCTTTTCTAATGAAAGATCGCCACTTTCAATCGCCTTGAATGGATACAGTGCTACGACAATTTTATTTCTTGGTTTATCCTGAAAATATAAATATATTATACTATTATTTCTTTATCGTAGAGATATTATGAACTTTAAGATTACGAGTATGAATTTTCGCTGTCGTAGTTGTTCGTCAAACTCTTAAGCAAAAACTACTGAAAAATTTTTAACGAAATTCGGTACATCTATATCGTTATCTATACTTTTTACCAGGCTTCACGTGGGCAGCACAGTAGAACATTTACAATATTGTTTCCCAAACTGAGATTGACTGAGATTCATTACGAGACGAAGAAGTGATATCTCTACCTCTTCATTTGACAACATTGTTTGTCGAAAGCTATAGGAGAATTGTCTGACAGTTTGAAAATAAGACTCTATTCAACCTGAATACTCGTATAGCTATTACATATAATGAATCTCGCAAATTGTATTCTACTCAATACAGCCGAGTCTTGTAAACAGACATAATTTCGATAGTCACATAACAGGGGATAACAGAAAACAATATAAAGTTTCTAATGTCCAATTTAAAGTAAAATATCCATGTTATCCTCACATAGATATTTTATTTATAGTATCGGGAACGGAAAGGCCCTTGGTAAGCAAAATGGTAACCGTAGCCTATAGATGGAAGTAAGGACAATACCATGACTATTACAATACACTATCACGCCCACGGATGCCCCTAATACGTTTCTACGTCTGAGGTCTGCGGTAAGCATATAAAAGTAATGTAGAAGTTCCAAGAATTTAGTAAAAGTAACCTAAACATGTGGGTTGTGACTTTTGGCTTATTTAGGCAGGTAGCTATCAGATTTTAATTACTCTATCTTCACTTGATTGAGATTTAGAACATCGGCTATTTTTTAAACAGGAGCAAGCGACTGGAGTCAGAAAAGTGAAAGTTTCTAAAAATGAATAAACGGATTTGAATTAAATTTGGTACTTATATTTACATAATTAACGTAGGTATAGGCAGTTATTTGAATAGTTTTTTTTATTGATTTATTTTAAATAATAGAATTACATATTTAATTATTTTAAAGTAAATAAGTAATTCTAATTATTTCGGAAAACTTTAAAGTTCTTTCGGGTATTTACTGCATCTCTATTATTTCCGCATTGGAATAATAAATAAAATTAATTAATAATTTTATTTATTATTTCATATTATTATTATAAACATAAATATATTTTTAAAACGTTACACGTTAAGTGAGAAGGACTTTGTTTTCAGCTATTTCTGCTGTAATGCAGCTAGCCTTGTAAGCGGTGATCTTTTTGACGAATGAGATATAGCAGTCAAATCGCAGGGTACGAAGGCATAACAACTTAGTCCTCAAAAATAAAAACGCATGAGTCGCTAAAACAATTTGGAAGTTATTCCGATATTGCCAGATTCCGTCAACTTGATTGCTATTCCAGTTATCCATATAAAAACACAATACGTGTAGAGTATACCTTTGGTTTAGTCGATGGTGTACCGGGAGGGGCACCCCCTCCCCCGGGCATCGTGACTGCCGCTGTGACCGCTGCACATACAAATAAAAAATTACAATGTCTTAAATATTCACCGTGCATGGAGTTGTTTTGCATAATAATGTGACATAGACTAAATGCAGGAAGAAACAAGAGGACAACGCATGTTGAAACTAAATAACCTTCATGCGTTTTACTGCAAAATGAATACATTAAAAATCATACGCTACATAGCAGACAGTGTTAAATACGAATATATTATAAATATGCTTTTACGATGTTACAGTTTTCAATGTTTGTAGTTATGAAGTAAAAACACGGTGCAATATTAGTAAGATTAGAATGTGTCTGTAAAAACAACGTATAAATGATTATTAATAAATTTATTGTTACTATAGAGTACTTATACTAATAAATTATTATTATTTTAACTAATTATCAATAATGGGCATACTAAATCTGAAAAATAAGCTGCCATTCAGTATAATATAAATACAACGCCATTCAAAAACATTTAACATTAGGAGATTTTGTCAACAAAAGGTGCCAAGCACTTATCACCTCTCTGTATTTAAAGATGTAAATAGACATAAAATCTTATTTATTTTATTACTCTACACTGTATATAGTACACAGAACATGATTATAACAAGTTGTGTTCCGTTATAGCCATCCATTTATTTAATTAACCATTACAGATGTTAGGTGAGGTGATTTTGGTAAGAGTCATTATAATAATTGACATGTACCTATACTGAGAAATTATTTCGTCATTTATTATTAATTACGTTTCATATCATAAAATTTGGATACAATCATATGCAACAATTATAAGCAATATTATTATTAAGCATTAACAACTTGTTAGATATGTATTAATAACTTGTTAGATATGTACAAATAAACAGTATAGACACAAAATGTCATATAGGAAGACCTACTTTGTAAGACTGGACGTATCATTAGAACGATATATTTTGAATTCATGTCGTAATTAATTTAATAGAGCACCTTCCGATTATAAATAGATATTATACTTAGACAAATTTTTAAGATTTTAGACGTAAACATAGAAAAAGTAATGTTAACGTTGCAAACAGACACAAACTTAACCACACTTACACGATTAGTAAAAACAATTTTTTTGTTGTCTATGAACACATTTAGTGACGCAAATGCGCCTGACACAAACAAAACACTATGCTTTGGCCATAAACACTTTTATTGGAATCACTGTACGATATCACTTTTGATAACATTACACAAGCCCATAAAATGACACCTGACCAAGACAAGAAAGTGAGTGCAACAAGACGAGTGAACGCAACCGGTAGCAGCGAGGCCACGAATAGAGGTCAACCCAATGATCGTACCCTCTAGCGCCGGGAGGAACGACGACAACGACAAGCATGGTATTTTGGATTTCTTCTTGGTAACCATTGGCTCGTCTTCTGACTTGCTCTGCAACATGGGAACGGGGTATAGGGCCGGACGTCCGCGCGCGACACCGTTCGAGCGCTCCCACTGCCGACTAACGTGTCAATGTACCGTGTTGCTAGTAAAGCTGAGAGCACACTACTCTTTTTCATCCTACTAAAGCATTTCCAAATACACCTATCGAAAGGTTTGTTTCTATACAGTTTTTATAGACCGTAAATAACAGTACATTCATTTTTTACTACGTTTCAGAGATATATCATATACCTAAATACTATTTATAAAATAATCGAAAAAAATATTTTTACTAAAAATATAATTCACGATATATTGAAGAAATATAGCATTTAAAAAAATTGTAAGTAGAAATTTATTGTAAAAGGTATCTAAATACAATTTTCAATGTAAATATTTTTGGTACGAAATTAAAGTGTAATGGTACCTATCTACATGTCAGCTTGTGATTATGTCGTGGAACCATTAGAAGAAAATTGTATAAAACGCGAATGAAACCGATTTATAGCAAGATATTCGCAATAAATAAACAATAATGAATCAATAGTTTCAAGCACCATAGAAAACAAGGCTTTATGTTTGTCGAGACGAAGTATTGAGGGCTTCAAAGATGGTCGTACGCGGCCTACATTCACCATTCGCTGTCCGTGCGCAGGCGGCTCTCGGTCTCCCTTTCACTTATTCATAATTACCATGGTAAGAAAGAAACAAAAGGTTTATGTCATCAACGAAACTTCAATTGTATACTATAGCGTATAGCCGCCTTCCTCAGAAGCCTATCACTATTGCACCAACTTGATTAGTAAAAGTAAATAAAGCCAAAGGAAATCCTATTTACTTTATTGACATTTCAAGAAGGCATCTAAGAAATTGTTTATACGTATGTTGGTAATAATATGGAATAGTTCGTTTAAATATCACTATTTGCCATTTCATTATACAAGGTTGCGGATTATCAGCTACGGATAAAGTATACATAAGTCTGTATTACTCTTCTAAAAAAGTGGTCAGGAGTTCGACTTTTTTATTTTATTAAAAAAAAATATTTAGAATTAAAAATAATAATATGTCGTCATTACTGTTATAGTCTAGAGGCTTCGTCAACTGCCGATGTTATTTCACTGTGTATATTGAATTAAACGTGGCAAGAGGCTGCTGTCTCTCAAATTAGTTTTTGTTTCACGGGTTTCTTTTATTATTTTTTATAAATTCATCCTATTAATTGGAAACTTATAAATTTACTACATATGTACATAGTAGTACATACTGAAACTATAAGAATTACCATACTAAATAGTTATCTGTATTCATGTAGGATTTGACAGGATATAATTAGACTTTATGTCATTCCGTAATGGCAATTTCTCCATATCCTTTCTCCGAATTCAAGATATGAATTCACTATATACGTGTTTTGTTTTTTTCACCATTTGTTGCTCTTTAATACACCTCTCTTTCCGTTTAACCCACCGTTCAAATTTATGCATTTATTATTCCATTCAATTCCACATTAGATATAACTATAATTTTCCTTTTATGCATGGAATATTGTAGCATAGTAACAGCATAAACGATCATACTTCGACTTCGTACCATATACTATAAACTATGAAGTAAATGTAGAGTTAGCACTCTACATTTACCGAGTGATTCCATAAGAAGCATATTCATTATATACTTTCTAAAATAACAAAAATAAAAGGACATGTATTGTATATTCGCCCTTAAAAAAAACAAGAATACTATGATTCGAGACTGGAGAACGAACGATCTAATTCGCAGGACAGCCAACTAAGTTGAGCGGTGGAAGTCGCGAACTATTTTACTTGAAGTTGTACACAGTTCTGAACAATAACTAACGTATAGCTGACAATTGCCATCCGCCTCTAACGAGCGAAGTTGCGCGCTAATATTCATTCAGTCGTAATGTCTTCTTCTAATCTAACCTTATTAAAAACTAATTATTATATCATTTTAATTCATAAAACTAGCGGCCACATTTTGTTACGGAACGCCGTATACTTCGTAAATATATGTAACGAATAAGATTGGATTAATAAATAGGTATATGAACGTAATGATGCAGCTCTCAGGTCTCATATTCTGAATATTAAATTTTTTTTTAGTAGTTAATAACGAGTCATTTTAAGTTTACATCCTGTACCCAATTTTGGGAATATTATGCAAATTTATATACAGCCAATATTTAAGTGCTTGAATGCTGCTCTTATCACTACGACTGATTTAATCTTATTGTATATTTATATTAGACCCAAAAAATTAGTGCCGGTTGGTAGTTTGTATTCACACGTTTCGACTTGTAAATGTAAACTTACAAGGAATATTTAAAGGAGCAACACACAAGTTTCTTGCTCGTTCTTCTTGTGATGAGACAGCTCCGAACGAGTGGTAGATAAAAACAAATTGTTATGACTATTCAAAAGTGCTTAAATTAAGTTTATTTGAATAAAAAAATGAAAATCTCAATTGGGCAGCGCCACTATTTCGGCCCAGGCATTGGACAAATAAGATATTAATACTACTACTTATCATCATAGCAGAGAGAACCGAGAAACCAAAGGACTCGGTTCTGAGTAGTAACTCGTGTCATGTAGGCACGCTGGTTCCTGATTCTCTTGACTTCTCCATCAGACGACATCAATATTTCATAACAGGAAATAATTACATTATGGTTCGTAATGGCATTTAATATAAATATAGAACCTATAAAAAAAGCAGTACAGTAAGAACAAAGCAATACATACATGTGATGTCGTTCGAAGTCTTCCTTTCCGGTGTGTGAGCTATGAGCTCTATCTCAGGTTCCGGAAGTGGCCAAAGCGTAGCGAGGGCGCAGCCCGGGGCCGAGCGCCTTTCCGCGTCGCAACACGACCAGCGGCGCGCTGACCACGCGGCCGGGTGATAACGTGTGCGTCTTACCTTGCACACGCAAACTAAACCAATACAATACTTGTATTATATGTGATGGGATTAAAATGTATATTTTCTTGAGAGCATGCTGTGTTCAATACTATTTTTTATTCTATACGTGGCTTAAGAGAATTGTGACGAGAAATTAAAATTGAATATGTGTGAACAAAATTGGGTACATAATCTTATTTAATTATATTATGTTTTTGATAAAAACAAACCATTCCTACCATTATTTTTGTTTTGTTAATAAATAAATAAGTGTTATTTGTATGTTTTATTTCTTATTATATTTTCAATTGGGCTCATCGTAAAAATTAGTATCTCTTTTGTCTGTTTTCTATATATTTACATTTGCTATTTATAATATTCTATATATCTATTTCTTCTCTAACATGGCATATTTAATATGTAAGTTATGTAATAAAAAAAACAAAAATACAGACCAGCCCTGATCTCGCTAATCCACTGTAATCGCTCCGCGTGATCGCTGGCAACAAGGTACAGAGTATATTCGTTGCTCTGCTCAGTGTAGCCTACCTGCGTAAAATTACTAGATTTATAAATATAGGTACAAAAAGCTTTATGACAATTCAATTTATTTTTCTGACAGACTCATCAGTGATGGAAAGGATCGGTCTTTCCATTAATCTTATTCAACAAATTAATCCCGCCACCATGTTGAAATCAAAATGAAAATGGCGTTGTATGCTGTAGTCACTACCATAATCATTACCTTGCCTTTATTCTAGATTATGTATGCTATAATATGACAGCGAATATTTAAAAATAGATAACCATGCTTCAATACAAAAATATAACTCATTCACAACAGAATTCTCGAGAATGTACTCTACAATCTTAAAACCTAGATCTAGTTGGTAAATGGTAAAGACACGACTCTACAACACACATATACATAAAATATCATGTTTAAACTAGTATTTTAAAACCGAAATGATGGTAAATTTGTATTTAAATTTGTATATTGTAACCTAATTAAGATAGAAAAAAAATATATTTAAATTAGGAATTGTTAGTAATTTTAGTTAATTGCTCCAAGATATATTTTTTATAATTATGAATTTTGAGTGTGATGTTCACTTATAAATCAGGATCAAACTGTAGTGCCTATTCACACCTGAAAGACTCCATATAGTAAGACGCGGTAAACACTAAAGCTAGGAAAGAGCTCCACTCTGCCGCCGCTTGTATTTCATGGTTGTTACGAGTTAGCAGGGCTGTCAAAACTATGAGTGAAATCGCTCTGTCCGTTTTGTTGTGGTGGTGGTGGTGCAAAACTACTCGGCGAATAAAATATTGCCTATATTTTAAAATTATGCAAGGCCACACTGAAATAATCACAAAAGAAATACTTCAGATTTAATTACAATTATTGACCTACTATTATATTACTTTCAATGTCGAAACCGAAAATAAATTGTCTGCTAATGAATTATAGTAAGGATACAACACTTGAAAAAGAAGTTACTCCAGCCCTTTTTATTTAAGCTCACAAAGGTGGCGCTTCCACCACAACAATTAGGTATGAAATAATCGATTAAAAACATTTCAGAAACTCCATGTTGTGTAGATAAAATATAACAGACAAAAATTTACAGTCTTTTAATCTTACTGTAATAAACAATTGTGCAATTGTCAGGACATATAACGAATATAATGTAGAGTCAGCATTTTGAGAATATTATAACACAATATTGAGTTTTGTACATTGTATTATATTTTTCAACAAAATCGCTAGAGTAACTAGTGCAAATTCTAAAATAATATATATAAACACGTCTAGTCTATATAACACCAACCGAATGCAATAAGTACTAAATATACATAGACATTTGTCTTCCCAACATACATCATTATAAACAGGAAGTCTAATATTTAATAATTTTCTAACAAGAGTATAAGTAAAGTAGAAATAGGTGAGAAACAAGTCCACACAGGATGACTTCGTACAAAATGTAGTTTGGTTAATTAATACTCCGAACCCGATTAAATTGATAAAAAAATTACCTGGAATGGATAGTTGTATGTAGGACTTTTGTCACCGTCACCATCCGGTATTTGTTTGCTGTATTCACCCAACTGCGCTTGTTCCACAGTATGGATGGTGTCCGTTTCAATGCGCCCACACTCTCTGCGCTTCTACAAAACATTAAAAATAAAGACACTCTTTGAATATCAGCGCCCAAAGTTATTGTGACGGTAATAAGTACCTATGTATTCCGAAAGCACTAAGTCATGAGAAAAATAAAACAGAAATAATATAACGTGAGATCAATTAGGTATACATATATTACTGTGCTAGCAGCTTGGCATACTCTCTACTTTACCACTAACCCCGTATGCAGCAGTGGTTAAATACAAAATATTGAAGAATAATGTGTCTTTTAAAAATTTTAATTTGTATGAAGACTTGTCATTTTTTTATATTTTTAATATAGCTGCGGATCGAAATCCTTTCTAAAACGCATTAAGTAATCACAAAAGCGTACAACTCTGTCAAAGTAAAAATTTTGTTGTATGACATCAGACATGCCATTCAATAGATACAATAGAGTGCATGGCTATTTACTTGTATGCCTTTTCATTCACATTTAAAAGAATCATTTATGCCATATGGAAATCTACACATATCATTATATGTGTAAAATGTCATTAAGCGCTGTCTGTGTATATAAAAATATATCAGAAAAACTTTATCAGCGTATTAGAACACCAAACAATGAATTTTTGTATATTTGTCTGTAATTTTTGTATATATCAAGTATATCGCAGTTCCATAATCACTAATACAGGCGGATGTGAGGACGAGATAAGAAGGAGATGCGCTATCACAAGTACAGCCAGAACACTAAAATGCACTCAATGAAAATACTAGTTTTTCCAATTTTCCTTTATTGTGCAGAGACTTGGACAGTGAGGATGCAAGAACGCAGAAAGATAGATGCCCTCGAGATGTGGTGCTGGCGGCGAATGTTGTCAAACAAACGTGCGAACGAGCAGTCCAAGGTATACACCTTGGACTACTCGTCGAACCAATGTGTCCATTCTTAACGAGCTCAACGTCAGGGAGAGATTATCGTCGACTGTGCAAATACGAATTCTCAAGTATTTTGGTCACATTAGCCGGAACGAACACTGTATGGAGCGGTTAATTATCCAAGATTCGGTTAAAGGCAGACGTTCTCGGGGTCAATGATAAACTAGATGGACTGACATTATAAGATAGAACATTATAAGAACGGCTACTCAGCAGTCCATTGTACAATGTTACAGTGCAGCCAAAAACCATACCAGGTGGAGGCAAATTGCAAGAAGCTCTGTCGCCAAGGACCAACGATACCATACCACAAGATATATCCTCATGAAAGCCACGACCACTCTGCCAAGAGTGAACGCCTGAAGAAAATATTAGTCTGTGCTTATATTAACGTAATGCCGAAAAAAATATAGATAATCAATGTGTATATTAGTATTGCTGTGTTTTTATTAACGTAATGAAAATATTTATTTACGAAAAAAATATAGAAAAATTACTACGTTCATGTCCTGAATTTGACGATATTTTTATTTCGAAGTTGAAAATCGCCCTGTATAATATAATTAAAACTTGTAAGTATTTTGAATAATCAGTTATATTCAAGATAACCATAGGTAGAGTGATGTAAGCCTTTTTCAAACAATTAGCAAACGCCGCGTGGCAAAGGACTCTCCATTAAAATTGCTCCCATAACGAGGGACCACAGAGACGGCGGCATGACTGCACATACATTAGTGCGGCGAGGGGTTGACACACAACGCCCTTTGTTAAGTCACTGCCAAGGGCTTTCGAAGATTTATTACTTTGTCAAAGTGAATTATTTCAAATATATCAGAAAAACCAAGAATATACGAATGAAGAAACGATTTATGAACGCAATTTAAAAAATATTGATAATTCAATATGTTCAACAGGCGTGTTTGCTAAATATAGGTAACATGCAGCGACACCCCGTGGGATACAGTCCAGTTTAATTAGAATGACTACTATTAAAAATTTCTGCAAACCATAGAATTACGGCGTTATTATTGTTAATAGCGAAATAATGACTGCATAATTTTTAATCCAATAAATATCGCGAGAATATAAAGACGAATTTTGGATAAAATCCTGAGTACATTTATAGAAAGTATTAGTAATTTGTATCTAAATTGACTAAGTTAAAGATGATTTATAACAAAAAAAAAATGGTCTAGGCGACGTATATTTAGTAATGATCACATATGTAGAAATTAGACCATGCAGTTCCAATGTAAAGTCCATTTTTCTTCACCGATACGTGGTGCTTCAAAAATGTAACAACGTCACCAATAAACAATCAGCGGAACAGTTTTTGAATAAATATTTACAAGGCATACCGGAATGTGATAGAACATTAAAATCAAAAATTCTAATGGGTAAAAATTACAACAGCAAAACTTAAAAATAATTGGACCAAAAAATTAAATTCACGCAAGCTTTCAAATGATAGCGGCTGAAAAGATTTGGAAGTCACTAATACAAGATAAGATACAGAAAGCCGTAGTCATCATAAATTAAACAACACCACCTATGCAAAACAAATTTTGTATATCTATAGTCTCTTGTGTGAGTACCTACCTGAACGAATTTCGATTTTCAATTGAGAGGAAATATAGCTTAAAACAATGTTTAGTTCCATTTAAATATTGTTAGGATTGGTAGTTTTTAATGAAATCCTAGTTACAAATATAAGTAAGTACCTATAAGAATTAGAATTTTATTTGGGTATTACGTATAATTCTAATTCTCTAAAAGACATTTTAAATCGCATTTCAAATGACATCTACTATATGTACGTATACCTTGTCCTGTGACCTTGAATTATCCACCCTCCGCCCCAATTTGGAGACCGTTCTGGAAAATAACAATTATATTTCCTGTGACTATTGAAGAGGCGAATAAAGATTCAAAATGAATGTGTATTAAATGAAATAAACATTTTAATAAATGTAAGAATCAACGAATATTACAAAACAAATTAGATTCTCATTTGTATTACAATAATCATTTTGAAAACCTTTACAATGCAAGTATCAACAGTAGGTACTTAATAATTTGATAAGGGAACTAGAGGCATGAAGTTATATTTGTATGCCTATAAATCCATATTATGATTAATATATAACTTCCTATATGTATTTACTACTTACTTAAAACGTTAAATATATTTTAAATTAAAATTATTGTGAATTCGTCGTCTTTCAGATCAGCTAATAACAGTGTGACAGCAAAATGAAGCGGATCAATTAAAACAGGAAAAATATAGCCTTTTTGGACGGTTCACAAAACTAGTTTTGCGTAGGTGGATACTGAAAAGGTAATGCGCACGAATCTGGAAATATTTTAATTACTGATAGACTCGTTGGTATAAAATAAGGCATCTCTTGCGATAGATATCCAGAACCAATTATTTGTATGAATATCCATAGTAAGGAAATTAATGTGTTAATTTACCAGTTTCGAAGACAAGACGCGATGGGGCTGACGGCGGCCGACGCGGCGGTGCGGAACTGCCGTTCAACGCGGCGCCCGGCAGACACACCCAGTTAACGCATGCGCGTCCATCGCCTACACTTCCCACAGCTATATAGTATTATCCTATGTTATCAAAGGACGAGGGAAACCTAACAACAATATTCAGCCTTACCGCAAATGACAAAAGGCAACCAAATGATAGACAGTTTAATACAATAATAAACAAGTAACACAATAATAAACATTGTTTCCATATACAGCACGAACTGACAATGTAACAATAATATACGACTGCTTTATACAACCAAACTCGGCTAATATTATGGGGTATCTGCTGAACTATCGAAACTTTTGATTATGGCCGATTGACTTGACAAAGCATATTTTAATAAATACGGGAAACGGATTTATGTAATTTAAACAAAATCTATGAAACTAACAGAGCATTTTTAAACTAAAATTGCCGTATATTAACTAATTCTCCTAACCGAATACATCCATCATTTTTGCTTTTATACGCTTACAAAAACCAGTTGTCCCATTATTTTGGTGTCTGGTCACCCATAACTAAATAAACTATCAAACTGAAACAAATATTTAAAACAGCAGATTTTAATATCTATAGCCTTACCTACAACCATGAACACCCGACTAATAAAAAAAGTGATATTCTTGTTTTGTACAACGTAAGAAATGCATGGACTACGTGTATATACATAACACTTCAAAAGCCTGCCAAAAATGAAAAATGTAACGTATTTTTACAATTATTTTTTATAAAGCCTCAATTGACTCATTCTTCTTTATACATTAAAAAATATATAGAAAATGTAATTTTTAATTGTGTTCGAATAGCTAAGGCCGTTTTTTATACTCAAATGGTTCTAAATCTCGGTTTGGCTGAAAAAATCTGGATGTGGTTTAATTCAGTAAAAGTTAACTACAATTACTTCTAGCTGCTATCATAGTTTTGGTGAATGGAGATCATCATCAAAGAAACGTCTACGTATTTTTCAGATTACTAGTACTTAAAGATCCTACTAATATTATAAATGAGAAAATGCGTGTCTGTCTGTCTCCTTGTTACTTTTTCACGACCAAGCGGCTCAACGAATCTTAATAACGCGGATAACGAAGACAAGTCAATATTTTATACATAAAAATGTTAAGTCACCTTTCTCTTTGCATATTTACTTTTTCTTTATACATAGATAGGTGGTTGACTTTTAATAACTTTTATGGACTAGCAATGAAATGAAATTTCAATACGAACTTTTTCGTTATTCATAGTTACTAAGTAGGTACATATGTATAAGGAAAAAGTAAATACACAAAGAAAAATAAATTATTTAATATGTTCCGCTACAACAAATTTGTGCCGAAATTAGTATGAGATCAACAAGCTGCTTGCTGTATAGGTTATTCTATTTTAAAAGAATTATTAGACTTAGATGGAATCAAGAATAATAGAGAGATATGTGAAGAATATGTAACATGACAGAAATTGTTGAATTGTTCATTGAAATACCAAGGCTATGGCTAAGACTATGTCTATACTGAACTTGTTACAGTGAGATCGGCGATTATGGCTTCAGAACATATAATTGACTATTGTCAAAAATATATTAAATTACAATATATACTTTCTTTTTACCAAACTAAGAGCTAGTAAACGATGAAATAGCCTTCAACCAAATATAAAAAGAATTAAAAATTATGTACTTACATATATTTTTTCTGTTCATTAAACAGCCATCTAGTATATATATGGACATAAGTATAAAAGTAGGTATAACATTTGTGACTGTTTTGAATTATAACCACACAAAAACCATAATAATATAGGTACAATAAAATTAGCACACTATCAACATTAAAACAAATTATTGTTATTTACTGTTTAATTTCAATGCTATGAAAACACTTTAACTATTTTATAAGAAAAAACTTTCTAAATGTATATATATAGGTTAAATTTTTATCCAAAATAAAACATTATGAGAACAGAAAATGTATATGATATCAAAATGAAAATTATCATATGGTATCAAAATTATTTGCAGTTGTTGCTACATTTTACAAATATTAATGTCATTATTTGCATTAAATGGTATAATTTTTATCTTAGGATTTTTTTTTTATTTTTTTTTTCTTAGGGTACTATTATCATAACCAGTGGTTTCATATTTATCTGATTACTTATTTAGTTATCTGTGAGTTTGATGTTATTACTGAATTTAAATATATTCTACATCTGCTATTTCTTTTTGAATGGTCTATTGTTAATGTAACTTTTGTTTTGAATTTTTAGTTGTTAATGTTTTATTTTAAAAATACCGAAATCAATTTTATTTCTTTATGTGGGATTTGAGAGTGGGTATTATATCTTTATATGAGATATCGGCAATAATTTGTTAAAATTTAAACTTAACATCATGTTTAATTAATATTAACTGAAATTAGTACATTTAATTTATGTTTTATAATAAAATATTACATTTGTTACAAATGTTAATTATAAATCATAGTTTACTATACATATTTTGAAATAGTCAAATTTTCACATTCTATGAACATTATTGATTTTCAAAATCAAGATATTGAAAATCAGTATTTTCTTATATTTATTAGTATTATATATATTTATACTATATTCACCTGAGACAAGTCTCAGGTGTACTATAGTATAAATACCCAATAAGTTATTTTCTTTAAAATTCCCATATGTTTATATTTGTGTGTATAATATTAACACTATTGTCTTGTTTGTTACTTTTAAGATAAAACATATGAAAATATTCTCTTAGGTCTCTATTTGGAACAAACAGAGCAAAAGAAATTAAATTAAAAGTAATGTATTTGAGTAGGAAAGCATATTCACTTTTTGACATATTTAAATCATATTCTAGTCTATAATGTACATTATACATTCAAGTAACAAAATTGTGATCATATGAAATGATATAAGTACATATGAAATATAAACATGAACAAGTATTCAGTATTACAAATTTATGCCTCTATATGACACAAAAACTGTAATTTATAATAAATTTATCTTTATAATTAAAATTTACTGAACTTACCCACAGATATATTCAAATTAAACATCCTGAGCAGCATGAAACATATGATTTATTTATAAAACAATTGGTGAAGAGGAAAATATTTCAAATAAATACAGAGATAACTTACTTCCCCATCTCCATCATAATAAATAAGAGCACGACTCGTCAAAACAATCAATCGCTCTTTGTAGTTAACTGGAGTAAATAACTTCTTATTCTGAGACCGCTTCACCATAAACGTTTGCAATATAACTTCATCTTCATCTTTTCCAGCCATTGTATACTGAAAGTATATAAATCCATATATGTTTGCAAAACTCCTGCTTATTTCAATATAATATACAAATAATAAATCTAAATAAATAAAATATACCGGCAAGGTAATGAGTAGTTATGTGGAATTTCAAATTATACACAAAATAAAAAAGTATACCTGCTAATCAATTAAAGTCCATAACAAATGGATAAATGGGTACATATAATTACTAAAAACTTTATTTAGTTGAATATATTATGGAATAAAATTAGTCATCAGTAACTGGCTAATATGAATAGTTCAGGTAGGGGATTGATTTGTTTGACAAACTTTGACTGAACATAAACTGAATTAAATTGGAAGTCATACAACGAAAACACCGTTTGACTGACAGATATCAGTTTTTTTTTTTTTGTTTTATTTATCCGTAATGGAAAGGCAAAGAGTCTAAGCCCATACAGCCGTTGTCTTTGGTATCATTTTTGTATTTTAATTTCTTTTTTCCTTCTTTAGATATCTTCTACTGTGGAGACAATATATTCATAAATTGGTTTGTATATTTCTTGATTTTTAAGTAAAGTCTGAATAGTGCGCGGGATATTCAGATCCTTGTAAATGGACATTAATTTGTCATTCAAACGTTGTATATTGAATTGTTGACAATCGAAGAGTAGATGATCCAGAGTCTGTACTTCTCCGCTTGAACAATAATTACACACTGGACTTATCATTTTCATTCTACACAAGTGTTCATTAAATCGTCCGTGTCAATTCTTAAGCGACTTAATGTCGTATAAAATCTTCTAATTTTAATTTTTCCTTTAGTAAACCATGGGGATTTAATATCCTGTTGAATTTCTTTTAACCATTTTCCTTTAATTTTAGTAGATTCATCACAAAGTTTTATCCAATTTTTAATCCTTTGCTTTATTTCTATAATAACGTCTCTGTCCGGAATTTTTATTCTCTTCTCTATTTGATTGACAGGACATATATTAAACGAGCTATATATTGCTATCTCATTACCAATTCGAATATGGGAAGGAACCCAAATTAGAATAATATCTTTATGTAATTTATGTTTCAGGTCATGCATCTTACTGCGAATACTTTGAATTACAGAGGAAGCGGTTAATTTATTATGAGAATCGTTCGAAAGAGCCATCAAAACACTCATACTATCTGTTATGATTAACCATTTGTCACAGTCAAAAGTCTCTTTAATGTAGTCTAAAGCCTTAATAATCGCATAAGCTTCTGCAAATATACTTGCATTTTTCGAAATTTTGGTACCACTTGCCATTTGTTCTGTGCCATCATATATAGCAATGGAAACACATTCTTTATTTTTTGCTCCGTCGGTGTATATTTGCCTATATGTGTTCCACCGCGACAGGTATTCATATACGTCATATTTATCTTTTAATGTTTTATTAATATTTATAGAAATTTGAGAATAGAGGGCATCATATGAGTATCCATAATAACTCGGGGATGGTTTAATATAGATATTAAAATTACGGACCCAATCAATAAATTCACTAACCTTTTCAGAAAGAAAAGTTTTTGGAAATAAAGAATCTAGTAGTTTAATTAGCAAGGTATTTTTATTTACAGAAAGTATTTCAACAGAAGTGTGTTTTAAAAATTCAAATCGTAATATTAATGGTGATAAGTAACACTCTACTTGCATAGAATTTATAGGTGAGGTATTCATAGCACCCAAAATTAATCTAAGATTTATATTTTGAATTTTTTCAAGTTTTTCTACATAAACATTGTATTCACAAAAGCAAAAGAAAGCATATTCAAAATGTGTTCTAACTAACGATTTGTATAACATCAATATAGTTTTGTTGCTCCCCAACGAGTGCCTACTAATGATCTAAGAATATTAGTTGACATCATGGCTCGATCTGCTAACAATCTACATACTTTTTCCAACACATTTGTTTTGGAATAAAACGCCCAAAAATTTTACGATTCTATTGGTATAGAATTGTATGTAACAGATAAATTTGAAAGATCTAAATTAAGATTATTATTCTCAAATAAAATCATTTTACTTTTCGAAGGACTAATTTCTAAATCAAGATATGAAAAATATACAGATAGATTACGTAGAGCATTGTTTATTTTGTAACTAATGTCTGATATATAGCAATATATTGCTAAATCATCAGGTTGAAGATTATGTACTTCTCTACCCAATACTTCATTTAATCTATGGACGTACAATATGTACAAAACACTTAATATACCGCCTTGACACACTCCGATATGCGATAACCGAGGTCCAAGACATGTATTATTAGTGAGCTTCAGCATATACTTCACGACCATTCATAAAATTAAATATCCAGCGTACTAATTTATTTGATATTCCAAGTGAAGCTAGAATGTCAGACATAATATTATGATTGATATTGTTAAAAGCACCGATAATATCAAAAAAAACGCCAGCAAAATGTTGCCTATTTTTTTTAGTTCTATTTATGTCCATATATAAATGACATAAACTTTCGCGAGCCGAAAATCCACGTCTAAAGCCAAACTGATTCGGCGGTAATATATTTTGAGATTCGATAAAAAATTCGAGACGTTGTTTTATAAGTTGTTCAAAAATTTTTCCAAAACAGGATGTTAAAGTTATAGGTCGATATGAATCAGCTTGTGAAGGATTCTTATTTGATTTTAATACTGGTATTAAACAATCAGTTTTCCATTCATTAGGAATAATAGAATTAAGCCAAAGTAACTTTAGGATATTAACAAACATTTCTAAATTGTTTTCATTTAATTTTTTTAGCATTTTATATGACATATTATCTAATCCTACAGCTGGATCCTTCCTACTTTTTACTGCTGTTTGAAGTTCTACTAATTTAAAGGCGATTAAAAAAACTATCAGTATGTTTAAAAGTGTCACCTATATATAGAGGTCTTGAGACAAAATCAGGAGTATATTTGTGCAAAAAATCGTCAATCCATGGCATTAGATTGTTGTTATTACCTATATAAGTTTTATTTTAATATTTTTTATTAAATTTTCTCAAATTTTGCCAAATGGTTGAAATTGGTGTTAATCTATTTAAATTTGAGCAGAAATTTTGCCAGCTTTGTATACGTACATTTCTTATTGTTAATTTTTTTAGTGCTTAGCATCTTTTAAATGTAATATAATTGTCTGAGGATCTCGTTTAAAATGACGATGAGCATTTTTACTATTTTGAACAGCTGATGCGCATTCTTCATTCCACCAGGGAAGAGGACAATGTTTATATTTTTTAATACTGTCACCTTGTGGATGCGACAATTTTTTTGTCACATTGTTGACTTTCTGCCTAATACTATATCAACGGTGTCTTGCATAATTTTACAGAATGCTGAAAGTGATAATGAATTCTCATTAATAGAGAAATCCTGTAATTTTGTATTAACAAAATACTATTGTATCCCAGTTTATTAGACGCAAATTACATGAATTGAAACAGTACATTAATTTGTGCTAAACTATGACATGGAGAATAATCATTTCCTACGGTTAGTTCGGTCACTGTAGGAAGATGATAACTTCATCGTGTACATACCATTCACACATAAGTGCTATGGTCGGACTAACTATAGAAAATTAGGTTTCCATATATGTTCCTACAGTTGTAACAAACAGAAGAAAACCAAGTTGCATTCGTCTAGTGATTCTAAAATATCTCTACCTCTAGGTTTAATGGTATCACATCCCCAAATAGTGTGATGTGCATTGAAATCTCCGGCAATAATGAATGGTTTAGGTATATTATTTACAAAATTTATGAACTTAGATTTAGAGAATGGTGTGGTACAATTTGTTGGGCAATAAACAGTAGCAAAAGATATTTTCTTATTATTAACAATAATCTGTACAACCAAGAATCCATCATCAGACATTACATCAATTTTATTATATGTTATACTATTATGCAGTATAATAGCAACACCATTATGAGGGTTACCTGAGTCATTTCTTACTATATTATATCCTTTGATTTTATACTTATGATGTGGTCTTAACCATGTTTCACAAATTAATGCAATATGAATATTTTTACTATATAAAAATTGTGATAATAAATGTGGATTGCTCAACAGACTTTGAGTTCCACTGTATATGTTTAATTTGTTTATTGGAATTTTGAATACTATTTATTTTAGTACTGAAATTTTCATTAAATATATATTTTTAGGAGGTGTTATTTAATGTTATTAATTTAACAATGGTCTCTACAAGGACCTAGTGATTTGTCATCATTTTTAAAATTGAAATAATGGTATTATTCTGTTTATTTAGTCTGTGTCCAAGAGTGGGAAAAGATTTGAAAGTCAAAAGGTCTTTGTGCTTTATTTCTATTCTCAGAGAATGGCACTGTGATGATCATTATATGGTTCCCATCGCAATGGAAACACTTGGCATTATCAATTGGTGAAATGTTTTAAAATTATGGTTTCCTTTACAAACGGAACATATCTCAGCATTCTTGCAAAACTATATTATTTT
Source organism: Achroia grisella (assembly GCF_030625045.1). Taxonomy (NCBI): domain Eukaryota; kingdom Metazoa; phylum Arthropoda; class Insecta; order Lepidoptera; family Pyralidae; genus Achroia; species Achroia grisella. The sequence continues at coordinate 561,565 of NW_026712606.1, read as the reverse complement.
AAACACCGTTTGTTTAACAGGAGGAATGTAACGTTATCATATCCATTCCAGTTTATGTTGATGCAGCAAAAGTAATGGCTACTGTCTGTGTTGGCTGTAGATAAAAAGTAACATCATTTTTAACTTTTCTTAAAAAACGTCAATACAAATAATTTTCTTATAGCTTGATAACATTGTGTAAATCTTCATATTGGATAAATTTATAGGACATTTCTGATGACTCCTGTGACTTCGGTTGAACCTGCTGGAATGCATTTAAACTGGTATTCTTTCAAAAATGTTAAATTGTTTAAGAATTCATTTGCAAGACCTGGCTTCTCAAAGTAAACACCGATTTTATATTTATTTTTCTAATTTTTACCCCTTTATTGAATCTTTTTAAGCAGGATGATAAGGATAAAAGATATGGCTATGGCGGTATTAGAATCAGTAGACTCAACGAAGACAACAAATTCAGTTGCAGATGTCTTCTGGGTATCGTCGATTATAATCAGTAACAAAATAAGGTTTATATAATACTTTAGATCTGAATCTGTTCTTCGTAATCAAATTTACAATCGCTATCAGGATCGTCTGGAGATGCAGTTTTTTTCCGCTTCCTTCTATTCTTCCCCATGACGAGGGTGCAATACACTATTTAAATAGCAAACTGTACAGAAATAATTAATATATAATGGAAAATGAAAATATAAAATCAAAATTCCTTTCAAGCGTTCCCGCGACTTTTTTTCACAGATATCAGTATCAGGCTGATAATAATAACATTGTTGTCAATGTCAGGCAGCTGTCAACTAAACGGAATTGAAGTATTTTGGCTGTATTTGTGCCGAATGAAAATAATTGATTCAAATGCATGTCAAGAGTGTAATAACAGCAGTCAGACCCTAAATCACATATTTTTCGAATGTTCCGCTTATAATATTCAACGCTTGGTCTTTATTGATAATTTACTGAACATTTACAAGAAACAAAAAATCCTGGGCTGATATTTTGTAATGTAAAAAAAATTAACTCAAGAAAAAAAATAACAAAAATCTCTCCAACGGTATAGATACTAATTTAGGGTTAATAATTATTGTTTTCGTCCTTTTATTAATTGTACATGTAATTTAATTTTAAGATTACCTACCGACAATGCTACTCATCCAGTGTCCCGAGAGTTAATGTCCTCAGATTTAATGCCGAGGCAAAAAGGCTAGATCCAGGCCTAAACTCAACCTGCACCCTTTTAGAGAGATAGGGAAAACGCAGTGTTCTGTATCATATTAAAACACGTGTCGCAATATGGGCGCGGAGTAGACACGATAACAGTCAGATTTTTTCACACAATAGAGAAGGTCGTAACACTTCCAGTTATGACCAGTAATACTCAGTAATGGTAAAGTTTCCCCACTGAATGTATATGGTCTCACACATGCTAATGGTAGCGGAATTAAACAAAAAATATTAATACTACTGAGTAATGGAATGGATTTCCCTAAATGTCATATTTATTAAACATCCTATTGAATTCCTATGAAATTTATACCGATACTAGCTGTCCCGGCAAACGTTGTTTTGCATTAAAATAAAAAAATAAAATTTAGGGGTGGATTACCCCTAACATTTAGGGGGATGAAAAATAGATGTTGGCCGATTCTCAGACCTACTCAATACGTAAACAAAATTTCATGAGAATCGGTCAAGGAGGAGTATGGGAACGAAAACTGTAACACGAGAATTTTATATATAAGATTTTTTTTTATATACATATTCTTCTATTACCAATAAGCCATGAATATTATTAACTGGTATACTCTTTTATATAAGTTGTTGTTATTGTCTTTTATACAACTTGACACTTGATTTTTATATGAACAACAATAAATAAATATACTAAAGTTGTAAAATACCTGTATTGATAAAATTATAATTCTGAAAGAAAAAAAAGGTTCCTTTGGAGGAAAAGGAGCATTTTGGGCAAATTCGACGGATATATGGTAACAGCGCTTAGAAATTATCCAAAGCCGTGAAGCTATTTAAAAAAAATGTTTTACGTGTTTTAGCATTTTGTCAATTTTGTAAAACTGAAATCAAAATATTACAATACAAATAATGTAAATTGTGATCATATTTTTAATTCGTTTGCCTTATTTTAGTATTATTTCTTTGTGAGTAGAAAGTACCCAGTGATTATTAATTATTTTAAGAAACCTACAAGCAAAAATTGTTTTAAATATCTAACAAACATGTCTTCTGAAACGGCACAAGTTAGTTCCTTGCCTTTACCACCAATGCAATATATAAATTTTTACACCGATGAAAATGTAAGAAGAAATAGAGCGCCTTTACCACCACGACCTATACACGATTCGTACTCAATGTTTGGACATCCCTTCAATGCAGATGATACCATTATACGATCTTTAGAAAGTCAGGTAAGAAAAGTTTAGGGTTTTTAAAATACTAATCTATAAATAAGAAAACCTAATTTAAATTAATGGCCATTTATTCATAGAACTAATAGTCCTGACATTATCAACTATAAACAAACTTGGAAATGGGTACAATTTAGAATAGCTGGGCTGTATATATTTTTGAAAGCTATATTTTTTAAAATAATTTATGAAAGCTAATAGGATGATGCACCTGCCTGTTCAAATGGTATACAATGGAGGACGATAAAATGAGCATGAAATCAGATCACTTAACTCATGTTTGTAAATGCCAATTTACCACAGCAGTTTCCAGGGGGAGGTCAAACTGACATGATACATTATTAGCAATGGGCTTATTTGCCCACATTACTGACAATCCTCTTCCACCCAATTTTCTATATTCTCAGATGTATTCAGAATACTATTCATATAAATGTATTAGATAGGTTAGATGATTGTTTAAGTCGACTGAGAGCGGGGGGCGAAGTTATTGTTGGTAATTGGGGAGGACCAATTGCTAGCAATGTCAGGTTCACTGCAATGCTGCCTAACCTGTAAACTATTAATAAATTCCTAAGTTGTATAATGTCATGTTTCAGGGTTTCAGGCGATTATATCCTATGCACTTTGAAAGACGAAGAGAATTAAAAAAGCTCAACCATTCATTACTAGCAAATTTTTTGGATCTTTTGGATTTGTTAGTACACTGTCCTGATTCTCCAAAGAGAGCAGAAAAAGTTGAAGATTTAAGTTTGCTATTTATACACATTCATCATTTATTAAATGAATTCAGACCTCACCAAGCCCGTGAAACATTAAGAGTAATGATGGAGCTTCAAAAACGCCAGCGTGTAGAAACAGCTACCAGGTATATATTATTTTATATCATGATGGTGGCAATATAAACTAATTATCACATAGAACAGAACCACAATATGTATACATATGTTGTGAGTCTGATAGACATATAACAATGATTACAGATATAGTATTTAAAGTTTTTAATTTCAAATAATTTGATATTAACAAATTAGTTATATTTTTTAAAGAATTGGTCTGTTTAGATTTGAAAACATAAATTACTCTATTTAAGGGGTTGTATCACCTTGCAAGACAGAAAAAATGAGTTTGATTGTGAATTTTTTTTGAAGAGGCATTTACATTAAATTTTTTCTATTAACTTATAAAATATATAAGTTAATACAAAAAATGTACATAAGAAAAATTTATAAACTTTAATAATAAGCAATTCATTTTGATAAATATTAGATCCCCTTGTTTCTTCCGATCCTTCTCGATTCCAAGCCGATCTCCAGAGGGACCTCCAAAAAAAGGTGTCTGGCAGTGAGGAAGATATTTCTACTTCAAATTATCTTGAACCCAAAAACAAAAAAAAAGTGTCTTGAATTATGAATACAGCTAATGATCAAAAGAATAGTGATAATTTTGAAAAAATGGCGGCTTCCTACGACAAAAATTCCTGTTTTGGTGAGAAAATTTACACTTAAGTGGCTTAAAAAATAGAAATTATTGTCCTATATCTTATTCCTTCGATCATTACCTGACGAATATATCTAAGAACCCCCTTTCAAAATTTCAAGTCGATCGATCGTCGATGCATCCTCTTTTCTCACGTAGGAATGAGCGTTTCCAAGCGATAATCCCAATGCACTCATATAATAAAGGAGAGGTGTTTCACCTTCATTGAACAACCCGGCTGCAATATATTATGCAGCTGACGAACATTGTGACGAAATTTACTTATCTTCAACCTAAAATTTCTAAATATGGCTTCCAGGTATAAAGTGGCCCTTTTGTATTCTTATTTCAAACATAATATAAATCTCCAATAAATAAAAACATATAATACTCAGTCTTGCGCTTCGCCCACTACCGAATTATCGTAGACGTCCTTCCTAATACGCACGTATCTCCGAGACTGTTTGTCGGATCAACTTAAAATTTTCGGAATATATTCTCAAATATATGTACATTCGAAACATGCAAAGAAAAAAAAACTATTTTTTGAAAAAATAACAAGTGGATATAACCCATTAAAGCTATTTATATCATATGTAAGAAATCAAGTACCACATTACATTTTGCTATTAAATTAAATTCTAGTATCAGATTCATTAAATCCTTTTTTTGTAGGTTCAAGAAACATTTGGATAAAGTTCAAGATATATTACAGAATGCATTACAGAGTCTGCCTGACCAGAATGAGATTGAATCAAATTTTAAAGTACCAATAGAAATATTAGAGCATATGGACTGTAGCCCGAATGATAATGCTAATTCAGATCCTTGTTATGAACTAGATCGTATTATGTGTGATGTGATTGATAATATGAGATAACAAGTTTTGAAATAAAATAAATTAGTGTACTTTTTTTATATTATTTTTTATCTCAAAAATGTGATGAAAAATTTAAGAATTACATGTCCAATTGACTTTAAAGTCAATTGGACATGTCACATTCGATTAGCTACATTTGTACAACTTGGGACCTAGCTGTATAACATTTTTAAATGCAATTTTGCAAGGTAGATTGGCAATCATAGAATACACAATTTTATGATCAAGGAATAAAAAAAAGATACCTATAACAAGAAATACATGTGTACTTTGTTCATTTTAGTTGGTTTCGATAGTTCATTTATTGTGTTTCTTGAAAGTGATCTATATTTATAAAATTTGTTTTATGCAAATACTACAAATATATATGTGATAGGTTTCTGTAATAATGATATATGTTGTTAGTATGAGTTAAGAAATAAAAAAATATTTTCATGAAAATCATTTATTAATGAAGTAAAACTTCAGTCCTTGTGTTATGTATTCCACATATGTTGCCCTCACCTCGAAAAGGCACAACAACTATGATCTGAAACAAGAACTAGTGACAAAACAACTTTCTAATTCAATTACTTACTTTATTATAAGGTGCTGGATTTTCTACTCCTGTCTGTTATAATCCTATAATTGGTTAATTTTACAAATATATACTTACATGAAGTTACAGATGATGCTCAAATTGTGATGTTCTTAATTTTAATTGCAAGGAGTATACTTACAAAAATGAACAATTGTAGAGAACTGATGGACAATGTCTGCCTTTTTTTCCCAGGTAAAGGGATTACTATAAATAAAATAAAATTGACAGTATACTTACTATGTAAACTGCAAAGTATCTGAAAAGTAGGATGTTAAGAGCCCATTTGTTCATGTACTGCTTTTTAAATTATGTTTGACGTCTGACGAGAATTCTAAGCCAAATTTATTACATATCCAATAACGAATGCAGCAAAAAGTACGAAATGAAATAACCTGGTCAAATACAACAACACTGCATAAAAAGTACTGGGTCTTTATCTACTACAGTAGTGCAATATATTAATCTATAGGTTGAATGTCATGCCCAGTAGTATCATGCACCAATGTGTAAGTATCTTTCAATTCTTCATTATATCATTTCACGATATTTTAATTGGAACATTCTGTTCAAAATGTCTAATTATAAATAGTGCTATAATGAAATGTTATTTAGTAGTTGCTCCGCCGTCTAAATGGTGCACCACTGTTTCTGAAGTCGCGTCTACCATAACCACCCCTTCGACCCCTCCCAGAGCTGGGTCCGGAGAATCTGCCAGCGTTGTTTAATCTGGAACTATATTTTCCAGAAGGTGGTGTGTACATTTTTAGGTTTCTATCACCACTGCGTGAACGTTTCTCAGGAGATTCTTCGGAATCTCCATTGTCAAATGTAATTGGCCGATGTCTCTTTTGGTGAGCTGATGAGTGTTTATCCTTTTCCTCTGATTTCTCGAGTTTCTCCTGTAAAAGAACATTATAATTAACATAGTATCAAAACTGTTAAAATCAATAGTAATGGAAATATATGCATGTAGAAATATACCTCTCTATCTGTCTTTTTAACTGATTGAAATGAAAGCTGTACTTTGCTTTTGAAACTTGGTGGTGTGCGAAATATATCCCGAATGAGAGTATTTATGTTGGAGGTTGTCTTCAAAGCTGCAATCTTCAACTTGTTTTCTTCTGAGTTAGCATCGTCTGCTTTTTTACCCTGTTAAATATATAAAGTTATATTAACAATGTTTGTTATTAGTAATATAAGAAAAAAATGACAAATAAGTATATTATAAAAAAGAAATTTATTGTAAGGTGAGGTAGTTCTAGACTGATCTATGAAAATACAAAAAAGTCAGCTACTTAAAGTTTGTTGCCACTCAGTCCATCTCATCCGTCCCGGTTGGTTGTTAAGTTATTTTATGTGAAGATATAGATATGTAAATACTTTGAGCCCTAAAGATATATAGTTAAATAAATAAGTAGAACACTATTCATTAAATTTGTTGTGCAGTTACCAAGTTTATATAAACTTTATCTATAAATTATTTAAGTTAATATAACAAGTGGGGTGTCATACCTGTGTAACTTCCTTAAGTTTTTTTATATAACCTTGCGTGAGTCGTGCCGTGTACTGCAGGCGCAGGCGTAAATCTTTCAATCTTGTGGCATCAGTGGCAATAGCATCTGGTGCTTTACGGCACAAGGAGTGAAGAGCAAATAAAGCACATTCCACATGGGAAAATTGGAGTGACGGAAGAGTTTTGGTGTCTTCAGTGGTATTATCAGACTTTTCCTTATTTTCAGAGTTAGTTTCATTTTCCACAGGAGCTTCAGGTAAATAATTCTATAAAAAAAAATAACTCGTATTACATTTTTTTGCTACATTATATGCTTACATTTTATATTAGGTTTGATGAAATAATGAGATATAGATAATATAGAAATATTACAAATTTGGTAATAAATCATGTATATACTTCCCATTTGAATAATCAATTGATTGGCTCAGAAAAAAGAAAATTAACTTGTTTGTCTATTCCAAATACTATAGTGTGTATACACTAAAAAATGATGAAAAATGTCAATAAAGAAGAATCAAAAGTATAAACTTTCTTTCTCATAGTACTAATAGGGACTGTTCATATTTGGTAGTAATACGAACAGCCCCTATTAGTACTATGAGAAAGAAATTCTGTAAGGTTGAATTCAATATTTAATGAAAAAAAATCTTATATCATTAATATCAGTAATCATTTCAAAAAATTTTCCCTATGCTAAATAAAGTATATTTTAAAATAATCAACATCTTACCATTAGTAGATCATAGACAGCATTAACTTTTGCCTGCACATTTTCTATTTCTCCACAATACTCTGTTATTTCAGCAAATATTTTCAGAAGTTCCATTTTAATATCAGAAGCACCATCTGCTGAAGTTATTTCTTTCCAGCTAGGTAATACATGTTTGCAAAAGAAGTCGACAAATTGTGTAGAATCCACTTGTGTCTGTAAAATATTTTTTTTGTAAATAAAACTTTATATGTGACATACGTAATTTTGTAGTTTAATTTACACTTCTGTTATTAAACTGCTGTAAACTTACGGAGAATAATGGTAGAGCATGCTGTGTACACTGTATAATTCTATCAACATTCTCTGGATCCTCAGGATGCCAATCATCTGGAGAAAAAGCAAGAGCAGCCACAAGTTGTACTAGTTCCTTCTTCCCTGCAGGGGTTTTTCCAAGTCGAGACCATGTCAACAACTCCATGATGTGTTCAAATTCTTCTGCAACTACATCCTAAAACAAATGTTACATGTTAATAACAGTGATTATAAAATCCAAATCAAGTATTTGTTTATCTGCTATAGAAAAACAATCTCCATTAGCTTCTTATATATATAGCATAATCATCTTGTTATTATTTTTAATAATATAAATGTGAAAGTTTGTTGAATATGTCCATCCATATTCAACAAACTTTGCTGTTTCATTTCTCTTTCATGCAAAAACTGAATGAATTTTGATGAAACCTTACAGTAATACAGCTTATACATCAGAATAACATATAGTCTATAAATTTCACGAGGGTAAAACCATGGGCAAAGCGAGTATACATTTTTTTTGGGGTGAGTTTGTGTATTATACCCCAAACTGACCCCTTCTAAAAAAATTATCTTCTGTTCATTAGTTAGCTATTGAGTCCCTCATTAATACTCTATTTTACAGAAACTAAACTCATCTCAGACTACCTACCTTATGATAATATTACTTTATTATTAAATCATTGTTGTATCTAATCACTATACTGCGATAAAAATGAAATCGTGTCCATACAATTTCAGGAATAATTCTATAAACGAATTTTAATAAAATTTGTTGTTAAGATAGATTCGTCATAAGTTTGGACATAGGACAATTTTCTTCTGAATTCACACTGACAGCTAGTTACTAATAAAAAGTAATAATAAAATAAATAAAGTACAAATTAAGGATCAGCAAAGAATTCCAATGTAGAGATTTTGCAATGGTTTCAGATAAAGCACTCAAAACTATAATTGCTGCACCACTATTCGCCAGAACAATTGCATGAGTAGAGGGGAATAAGAACAGTCAGAGAAGAAATAGAGCACAGAACACGAGTATACAGTGATTGTATAAGGACACATACTAATATCCTTGGAACAGTACTATGAGACCTATTGTACTGCAGAAGGTATAAAGACATCATGCATGGGATTTTATTCACTGATGAGAAACATTAAAGTAAAATGAGACAGTTTCCTCACTGGAGGTACAGTTCTCTCCCATTAACAGTCCCACAAAAAATCTGTTAAAGGGTTGGTGAGCTAATTGCAAGATATAGATATGAAATAAAAAAAATCAAGAATTAACATACTTCTAATATTTTCTTGCACTCTGCAATAATCAAATCTTCAGCTTCTTTATTAATAATCTCCCGTCCCAACTGTTTCACTTTTGTTGCCAAAAACTTAATGCATCTTTCCCTCACTATTTCATTGGTCACTTCACTGTCCGTACTCTGATGAATTTGAGAAAACAGACCCACTAATGACCCTTTGGGATCACCTTTAATAATAGCCACCAATGAATTTGTAACCACATTAATTTCAGTGGCATCATCTGACTGCAGTAGTTGGGCTAAAATATCAGCAATTCTTTGAGTGTGTTCCTTATTATCCTTACAAAGTAACGGCAAGTCTTTGATAGCTTGTTTTCGGGTCTGAAAGCATTTAATGTATTATTACAATTTAGATTAGAAAATAATGTTATTGTTACTATGTAATAATAACCATAAAGAATATTTACAGCGAGGTTTGCCTCATAGATCAGAAACGATTGGGAGCTCAGGTCTCTCCCGAGCCCCCAATCTTTTCTAATCTCAGGGAGGGACACACTAAACATTTAGATGGGTCTTACTATATAATAAATGGGATAAGGAAGAAGCCGATAATGATGTTTATTAAATATATCATGAGATTAAACAAATAAAAATTATTTGAATATGGTTTACCACAGATATATTAATTGTTGCAAAGGACATTTAATTACTATGTAACATTATGTTTAAGTGGATCAAATAATAAATAAACTATGATTCAAAAAGTTACCTATAGATGTCATGCTAAAATATTAAATCCATTTTGGAATTTCAATAAAAGAAAAAGTTATGAAATTATGGTTGTTCTTTTTATATTATAGGGAATCAATAAGAACTTAATGACATTTTTATTAAAATTGTTTATGCAGTCTTTTGATTTTAAGTATCGTAAAAAATCTTTCTAATAATAAAAGGCACTTACGGCGACATCATCATCCTCGCATAGATCAAATTGAGCTTCAATGGCTTGTTCAGCAAGGTTAGGAAAATTGCTAAAAAATTTTGCTATGAATTGCGAAGCCAATCTCTTCTCTTTATCTGATCCTTTTACAGCTGCCAATATTTCCAAATATTCCTTTTCGTGCTACAAGTAGAATAAGATTCTAATGATTATGTTCAAAATTATATACCTAAAACGTGGGAATTTAGTTTAAGAAATACCTTCGAAATGTCATCCTTAGCGTCAGCTAAAATGCCGTAATTTTCGTACAATTTATCAATGTTATCAGCCGACATGATGGATAATTATAATATACTATACGCACATAAGAATTATTTATTGCAAAAGATACATTTAAACACACATTTCTGAGTTACAATAATAATGTTTAAGAGTTCAATCGATTTCATAAAATGAGAGAGGAACGATTACAAATGAATGAAATGATTGATGAAGTTAAGTGAACGAAGCCACTTTTTTTTTTAATAATGCTTTATTGATGACCATGGATACCTGTCCTTCAGTCGAATACATTTGTGTACTCATAACGTAAACATTTTAAACAAACTTATAAATAAACTATTATATAAACTTACTACCAATATTTCATATCGGAAGATTAATACATAATATTACGGTAACTATTTCGTTTCTATATCTGTTGTGAAAATATTTCGAGAACGCTTTAAAACCAGTTGTTATTAATAAGGCAGATTTGCAAATAGGGGAACAAACCTTAATAAATCGTTGTTGAATGAATATAGAGGTTCATATACATAATTGTATTTGACTAATAAATTCTGTCATTGTTAAAAAATATATTGATATATTAAAAGCAACGTTTAACATCATGTTCGTATTTTAGTCAAATATCCATTAAAATCTAGGTCATTTCACTCGGAATATCTCCCAATTCAACAAGTTATGGGCCCATATTCAACGATCGTTACACTATTTCGTACAATATTTTTTTGTTAGTAACGCAAACTCTAGCATTAATGTATTTTAGTAATGAAATTGGACTCCGTTATTATTTTTAGAGTATCTATATATAAAAAGAAATATTGAACGTATTTAGCAAAGAAATAGTTCTCAAAATTTTTCGCGATTGGGATCGCACAATTTAATTTGGAGCTCTTTTGTTCGTTTCTCGAGTCAGAGAAGAGTAGTATTTCTTGCAAATATTTATGTGTTTTTGTTTTTTATTAAGAAGAAAAGAAATATGCAAGTCCACAAAGAACAGGAATGAAATCTGATGTCTTAGGTACAGCTATATTTGTTTAAAGGTCTTGTGTTTTATTTTAAAATTAGTATATTGACATAGTAGTTACCTTCTTGCACAGTGACTAGTACCTAATAGAAAAACGAAAGTGTGTTTTTCTTTGTAATAGACAAATTAAAAAAAATACTTTTACTGACCACTGAGGACGTCAAGGCAATGTTACGTACCTATTATATATTGTGTGACACGGGGGAAAATTGTACGAGATAGGGTCTCGTATAGATATATCTATATTATTACTAGTGATGTGCCGGATCGTCAAAAATGTAGATACGCGGGTAGAGATCTGAATACGGATATTTAGTTTCCCGATCCTCAAATACGGATAAGGATTTTAATTTTCTTACACAATCGTTAATCTAACATCGTCGGTTAAATAGAAAAATGGCACTATTCAACATGTAAATTTTTTACAAGACAAGCATTTAATGTTTTTAATTTTTTTTTTTTCTTTAAAGTTTTAACAAAAATTTACACAGTAGTATTAGGTATACATAATTTTAAAAGTATTTAGATAATGATTAAGACGGCGTGGTTAATTTAATTGACTTATCTATATAAAAGTAGGTAATTCTATCTTCTATGTAATTTTTCTATTTAATGTCGCGCAGTAGGTACCTACCTACAAATAAGTACGGATATCCGGCGCATCAGTAATTATTACCTACATAAGATTAAAGAAAATATGAAAATAGGTAATTAAATATATGATCACAGTCATTTAATAAATTATAACAGGAATTCATCCATAGAGTAGTAATCTACTCCATAGAGTAGGTAACTACTCTATGGAGTAGATTACTACTCGATGGATAAACTAAGCAATAGGCTAGCCATGGTATAATTGTTCCTATCAAAGAAGCAACTAGTCTTTAATTAAAGCTGACCTACCCTGAACTAATATTTTTATAAAGTTTCCAGTTCATTACCACACAGAGAAGGGGATTGTTAGTAATGTTGACTAATAACCATATTGTTAGCAATGTACCTACTATGTCAGATTAACCTCCACTTGGTTCCTCCTGGAAACCATCGTAATAAATTCAGGGTGGATTTGCCACAATAGGCTAACTGACCTGACCTCATACTCATTTTATCATCATCCACAGGTGCCCCGTCAGCGTAAGCCGTTAGCGCATAGGCGGGTTGCACCATTCCATTATGATCCATAAGAAAAATAATCCAATACCACATATAAAATATTCAGTATTATTGTTTTTTTTTTGTTACAAACAGTAATAAAACTTGATATAGAAGGATTTAAGAATCTTAATAAATAAATTGCAATTGCGGAGTTATTCCAAACGGAGGATTTCTTCCAATCAAACTTTGAATGATTAAGATTTGTGGAGTACCTAGTGGAAACAACAGTATTAAATGATAATAACAAAAAAATATAATAAACTTCTTTACATTTGTTATTCTTCTAATTGCAATTTTCATCTTGTGACGCCCGTGGTAGCACTCATGGGTTGCTATTTCGGAGGGCTAAGATGTAATGAATCCGTATCCTATAGCTTCTTTACCTACCGGTAGAGATTCCATCCAGATTCGTTCACATATAGTAGTTATTTATGATGTTTTACATTTATATGCAATTATTAAAGGTTGTAGGTATTTTGATATTATAGCTGTGGTTAGATATAGGTACACCTTGATATAGTTATGTACCTACCTAAGTGCCCGAGGTTTCGCCGTTTCGAGTGAAATTTATAGCCTATGTGTTATGTATAAGCTAAGTTATTGTAAAGTTTCATTAAAATCCGCTTAGTAGTTTTTGCGTGAAAGAGTAACAAACAAACATCCATCCATCCATACTCACAACCGCGTCTATTAGTAACAAGTAAGAAAACGTAATGAAATGTAGTTAAGATTTTAAATACAAGATCTCAATCTTGATTATTTTTAGAGACAATAATATTAATTAAATTAATATCTAGGTATCAAAAAATTTTATGAAAATGTCTCATATAATGTATACTTAACACATAAATCATTGAAATAATTGCTTTTGAAAGACCGATGAAAATAGGTATTGAAAACAAAAATTATAATGACATGAGTAGAAGAGACCTTAGGATAAAATAGATATATTTAGCCACTTTGTATCAAATATTAAGGTAGTAAATAGGTCTTAAATATTACGGACTTATTTTATTTTATGTAAAGTTTTTGAGACTTGTCTTACAGAACTTACGTTTTTATGAACAGAATGATATAAATACATTTACAGTTATGTAGATGCATTAAAAATAATATGGTTGTCTTTTGTCGCTCAATAATAGAGTGCAAGCAGGCAAAACACCAAGAGCTCCACACTCAAGGGAGCCTTGGGTTACATTGGCCTTCAGCACAGGACGAATCTAACATTTATAAGATAGGTACTTTATGTAATTAAAACATTGTATTTAATAAACATAAAAGAACGACGTCCTGCCTATATGACCTGACGATTTTGCCACGGGCCTCACATGGTGAGTAGGTACAGTTACGCCACTGGTTCTCTTCTATTAAAATGTCTACCTACGCATTTCAAAATACCTACTTAAGTGGAACACCTAATATTATCTTATTCCATAATAAAATTAATTCACGGTGCAATGTAAATTGATTACTTGGATATGATAGAATTCTTTTGCATATAATATGGATATTAATATAATAGGTACAATGGCATTACAGGATAGGAGGCATAATATTTTGTTATAAGTTTGTATAAAAAAAAGTTTTGAGCAAATAAAGAATATTGTTATTTTATTATTGGGTAATAGGTACTAGTTAGTATTTACAATTGTAATTGTCGTTAATTTCCTGATTAGGTATTAGATAGGTACTAAATGATTGTTTATGGTTTTAATTAAAAAAGCAGAGAAACTGTAAATATATTCTAATCCAAATTTTATCCATTATCGACGACAGTTAATTTCCTCATAAGAACAATTAACCTTATGAGCTGATTAGGTATTAGATAGGTACTAAATGATTGTTTATGGTTTTAATTAAAAAAGCAGAGAAACTGTAAATATATTCTAATCCAAATTTTATCCATTATCGACGACAGTTATACATATAGGTATACCTACTAAGAAGTGAACTAGACACCCTAGCCTTTAGGCTTTCTTTTTTCTAATTCCAAAACTAGGCTGACTAGTTTTGGGATTAGGAAGAAGAAAGCCTGAAAGCCTTGAACGCAGTAAAACAATTAACTCTTCATAAAACCATAACACATAAATCCATTCAGGTAATTTTTTTTAGGCTACAAATAAATTGCTTTAAGAAAAATGATGAGCCAGGTAGGTCTTGCAGTTGTAACAGTTTCGTCTATGTCAGATCCAGGTAGAGCAGGACGTTACCCAATGAATAGTTTACGTTATTCAACCTGAATATTTGACAGTATCCAGTACTTACACATAATAATAATAATAAAACTCTTTATTGTGCACACATAAAATAATAAGAAAATACAGTAAATACTAAAATAATTACAAAAGGCGGTCTTATCGCTAAATGCAATCTCTTACTGACAACCTAGAAGAGAGGACTTATGTACACATACCTAATTAAGATGCAATTTAGCTCTTTCCGCTGGAATCTGAGCAGTGTTAAACTCGATTATTCTTTTCTGAACCGCTGTCTGAAAGCGTCTCTTATATTTTGACAGTGTTTTGCAAAAATGACTTGCTATCAATTTCATCTAAATCTCTTACTTCACACTGTGCCTGCGATTGTATAAACATAGATGGAGTTAATGCTCGAAGTTCATCTTGACTGTTGCTTATGTAAGTCAGAGGTCTATTGTTAATAGTAGCTTCACAATCGCAAAGTATTGTTTGCAACTCGACGAATGAAAGCGATGCTCTACCTAACACTCTTCGAAGAATTTGTTTTAACGTGCCAATAAGCCGCTCGTAAAACCCTCCCCACCAAGGTGCGCTGGGAGGTAAGAACTTCCATTTGATCCTTGTTATGGTAGAAAACTGCAATATTTCATTCCAATCAAGAGTATTGAATGAATTATCTAGTCCTCTAAAATTGGTACCGTTGTCGCTGTATATAGTTTTGACTCTAAAAAAGTAAACAAGACAATCCATACCTTTGATTCTGATCGTAACATAAGTGGACCTGCTAAATTCACGCCAAAAATATCTGTTACTGTTTCAGTAGAAGATCTATTTGAATAAATAGGTACTAATGCTATACTATCTTATCTGTGCTACATAATACTGTATCTACTTAGTTTTTCTTTGTAATATTTACATATGCAAATTTATTTTTTAATTATTTACTATATTTACTTATCACTACTTGCCCATACATGTAGATATATTGGTACCAACAGATGTGAAAAGAACAGTTTCTTGGCGGTGTCTGGGGTTGCTGTCTCAGAAGAGGAAGAATTTTATTTCTTTAACTCTGTTTTTCAATCAAAGATACTCCAATCACCGTTGTAGTTCTTTATCCATTGTCCTTAGACTTCGCCTGATAACTGATAATGTGAGGCTATTGTGATAGCTTTATTTGGTTTCGTCCTGAAATGCGGCATCGCCTTTGATCTTTTGCTTTGTAGGTTGTTATCATTAGCTGCCATAAAACTTTGCAAATGTTAGGTACTTGTAGGTATTAATGTAGTAGGTAGAGTATAAATAAGTAGTAGCTAATAATTGAATTGGTGTAGTTTAGGTTAATATAAGTATTTTTTTAGTGCAATATTCTCTAAATATGTCATATTTTTAATATTAACTGCGTGATGTGGCGTGTATCCTTTAACATCTTGATTGGGTGCTACTTCAATAATATTTAGCAAGCCATTCTCTAAATACAGTGTCATATTGTTCTACCTTACCTAATTGCAGTAATTTTTTCATCGTGGAATCTAAACGTTTTCTCGCTACTTCAAATTTAGCAGATGGACGAGGAACGTCACGCCTAGGCAAGCGTATCTACAATAAATAGTTTGTATTTAGTATCTTACTAATATCTATAATAAACGAGAAATTTTGTAAGTATGGATGCTTAAATGAATGGATGGATGTTTGTTAAACTTTCACACAAAAACTACTGAACGAATTTTGATGAAAATTACCACTACCACGGTTTGTAGTAATGTTGTAGGCTTTAATTGACATAATAAATTGATATTCATATTTCCTTTTTCTTTTGTCCTTGTTCATCTATATCCGGACACATTATAGTAAAATGCCGTACAGAATAAACATTTTGGGAAACTTTTACATCTCTTCGCAAAATGATGATTATTTGTTAAACAGATTGGACATGCTTTCTTCGATTTAACATACTCTTTTCTCTCTTTTAAAGTCATTCTCGCCGCCTTATAACATTCTGAACTACCATGCGAATCCCTATCACACCATATGCATATTATGGAACTTTTACGCTTTTCTTTTGTTTGTGTTTTTGTTTCTGACATGAAACATAAGTAGGGGACTTTGTACTAGATGTTGTTGGCGTTATAAATTTGTCGAGCTAATTGCATTCTCTCTTCCGATTCTACCTCTTGTCTTAAAAATTCGACAAGTTCAGAGAGACCTTTGTTATTATCGGACCTATGCCTGTTCCATGCGCGTAGTATTTCTTCCGGCAACATTTATATAGGAAATAAGATTGAGCTACTTATCTTTTGTTACTCCAAGAGTCTCGAGTGCTTCGTTTGGAGTTTATCATACAGCGCAGGACGTAGAATATGATTTTTATCTTGCATTAATGTTATCGGTCTCTTTAAAGATCCGTGTTCAGTAGTTTTGGACGTTATATATCCTAAACCTTTCTGGAACTGTCCCCAGAACAACAGCCACGACTTCACGTTCCCGTCAAATTTAGTCACTCTATTTATTTTGTCTTTTAAACAAAAACGCATCAAACTCCGCGTAGTTTTTTAAGATCAAAACATAGATAGGTCTATTACATAGAAGATATTTTAACCGGAAATTGAAGCCATTTAAATGGTATTTGCAGATCAGTTGGGATCAAATTGTGTTCTTTTGCGTTTCAAGATATCCATGGTGTACTATTTTTGTTTTATTTCGTTGCAAATATAACTATAATGTTTTAGGTGTTTATTACTTATGCAACTGAATACACAATATTTGACTTATCAGTTTTTTCATGTTAGTTCGAATTTAGAATAAGCATGCGTCACAGTATTTGCAGATCAGTTGGGATCATCGATATTCTTGGTATATGAGCTACGGCTGCCGTGGTCCGTGCCAGTGGTAATGGTCGCTACAATTAAATTGTTCTTCAATTCCTTAGTAAGCAGTCTCTGATGGGTTTACGTTTAAAAAATCATGATTGGATCATGCTTTTTGTCAGAATTTTTCAAATTCAGATTTATGACGTCAAATCATATGGTAGCAGTCCAAAAGGGTTTAGTAAAAATTCCTGTGGATAATGAACTGCGTTTTCGATATTAGTCACGCTGTAATTTTTTATTTGTCCGGGAACTTTTTGAATAACAGATTATTTCGTAGATCATATTTCGAATCATATATCGTAGATTTCGCCCTAGATCACATCCGATGAAAGCCTTTTTCGTGCAAATTCTAGACGTCAGAATATGGAGCATCTATCAAAATTTCTAAATTTTGGATGATTTGACCTAGGATCCAGAAAGATATCTCAATTTCTGTTTAAATTTGAAGTGGGAAAAATTGCTTCCCCAAATTTGAGCAGTTGTTGTGGGAAATCACTGTCTGTGATTCCATGATGATGAGCTCTCGACACTCATATTCTTAAACTTTCAATTAAAGTTCATAAGGGAGACGATGTTAATGACAGGGAGAGTCTGTCACAAATCTCCAATAAATACAAAAGTAATCCCGCCCATGAGAGCAGTGCCGTTTCTAATATATTTTAAGGTTCTATCCAAAGCCTTTATGGCTCATGGTGTATTTATCCCACATAATCAATGAGGCATCTTCTAATAATTTATCGAGAGACCCTATTTTCTGGACATAACATGAATATTGTTGCTCAAAATTTACGGATAGCGGAAGTTTAAAAGTAGAATGAGCAGTTTGTCCATCCTTTAAGAGAGCTGCAGCAATTCCTGACGATGCAACTGCTATCGCTATCTTCCCCGATTGTATTATCTTAGCAAGTATCCCCCTACCTGTGTACCCGTACCCCAGTGACGCCCCTACATCGCATTTGGTTTATAGCTAACAGAGGAGTAGGTTTTTTTTCTAATACTTACATTGTTAAATACGTGATATCTTTCGAATGGAATGTCCGAATGGAAAAATTCAAAAAGTTATATACAGGTATTGAAGCAGTCGTTAATATGAGGTAATTTATTTTGATAAGGATTAATACCAAAATAGAAAATAAAGATACTTTTCTAGCGGCGGCGTTTCAATTAAATTTATAAACAAAAAAAACATTTATTGTGACGCAACTGTGATAGATAGACACATGCCATCGCGAGACTTTTTATAGATAATGATCTGCTCTGCAAAGTCGTAGTACATCATTTTGTTATATCATCAATAGTTTTCGCAGCGCATGCGGTGTTAGGTATTTTTTGTGCAATTTTTTTACACCTTGGGTTACATTATTGGAGATTTGGTAAGGACCCCTAATTTTTTTGGAAATATAATATAGCCTATGATACTCACAGATAGTGTAGCTTTCTAATGGTGAAAGAATTTTTCAAATCGGTCCAGTAGTTTCGGAGCCTATTCAATACAAACAAGCAAACAAACTTTTCCTCTTTATAATATTAGTATGCTTAGAGAACTATATTTATTAGTTGGTATTAATGTTATTAAAAAATCAAATATTCCTAGTGACTTTTTATAGACACTCTGTATGGACCATCAGGGTAGATAGGTAGGCATATCTAGTAGCTTAATGAAAGCAAGTAACAGCTCCTTTTAAGTTGTTTATTTCTCAGTTGCTATGTGATATTTGCAGGCACTAGACGAATGTTTGATATTTTTGATGCACTCGCCGTTGATTAAACACCAATAACAATTAGAATGCGGTCCGGTAATCTCCTTCCTAATATTTTAATTCAAATACCAGGAAAATATGGGCGTGTCAAGTGTTGCGGTTAGCGCGATATTGATGGTTGATAATGATTTGCCTCATCTGGGATAACAGCCGTGCAGATAGATATGTATAATATACCCAATATTATTTACTTTACAACAGTTCTTTATGAAAATACTAGCTACCCACCCCAAAGCCGGGGTTGCACGTGTGTACATGTATTATACATCTATATCTAAACCTTACCCTTGAATCACTCTATCTACTTATTAAAAAAAACCGCTTCAAAATCAGTTGCGTAGTTTTAAAGATTTAAGCATACATAAGGACGGACAGACAGCGACAGCGACTTTGTTTTATACTATGTAATAATGATAGGTGTATGAGTAGTACATCAAGGTTGAATATTGCATTGTTTTATTAAATTTTGTACCTATGTAGGTACCTACATTAGCAAGTAGGTATGTAAGAGAACGGAACCTGTAGGTATCCTACTACTAAGATATATATCCTGTATTTCGCACTCATACTCCGGCCATGAGTAAACAGTTTGTCCTCCATTCCTCTTCTTGGAAACTATCATGGTCAATTTGTGGTCATTTCACTATGTTGCACTAACTCTGATCTGACTGTATCCTCATAGTATTAATCTTTCACTAAGCCCCGCCAGCGCATACCTACCTATATCTATCTGATACTAACGAGTGATCCATATCATTTACCATCCACTAAAACAAAAACTATCATATATCTAATCTAATGTGGACTAATAACCCCAAATAACAATAGACATATAACACGTCACGTTGACCTCCTCTAATAAAGAATATTTTTTGGTACATTTTTCATTACTGCTCCGCTCCTTAGTCATAGCGTGATGTTACCTATATAGGTAACCTATAGCACTCGAGAATAATGTAGATATCTTTCTAACAGTCTTTCACTGTTAGAAAGGTATTTATATTATTCTCTTAATTTTTAAAATCATATCAGCAGAACCGGAGATTATATACTCTGAATAAACAAACATACAGTCACCTGTTTATAACATCACAATCTGTTTATAATATACCTATAGGTATTAGTAGATACAATAATAATATTTTTTATATTATTATACAACACTGAGTGATATTAGTCAATTACTATTTATTCTACATAGTTTTTGGATTGGTGCACCTATGGTATTAGTTATGATTATAAATGACTCTATTGTCTACTATATTCATAAATGTATACAATTAGGAAGGTATCATAGGTCATGTACCAGTACTTACATAATATAATAAAATCAAATCATCATAAATAATAATAGCATTGCTAAAATGGATATTAAAAAATGTTTTAAGAGGCTGACTTCATTAAAGTGGCGTTCATTATTTTTGTTATAATTAGGCAAATTATGTCAGCGCGGACATGAGTCGGCGGGCGGCACGCGAACCACTCGCCCAACCCGTCTCAGTAAAACTCGAATGCCATTGGTTGTCGGCGAATCCGCCTTTTTCGATCCAGCTGTGTAGCGCCCCTCCTGTTCGGTCCCACCACGCCAACCGACTCAGCTCGCCTCGCTCATTGTTCAGTCGCGTTTTGATACGTGTCGTACGAGTGTCTCGTATCCGTGCATACTGCAGTGTTGTGACGGCGAGTGTATGTGCGATGCCAGGACGGTGATCGAAGCATGGTGAATTACGTTAATCCCCTCGCCATGTACCAAGGCAAGGGCGGGCAATACGGCGGTGGCTGGTACGGCTGGCAACATCAGAACTTTGAGGAGCAACAGTGGTGTGCGTGGAATGGAGCATCCGCAGGTGGAGAATGGGCAGCGGACCCTCATCATTTTCCCAAAAGAGAACCAGGCGAAAGAGAAATAACGGATATCCCATCTCCAGCGAGAGGAGACTTGGCAAGTCCTGGGGAAGGCTCGCCTGGCTCGAGACCCTCACAGCCGCCGGCGCCGCCGCGTTCACCTTATGAATGGATGAAAAAACCAAACTATCAAACACAGCCGAATCCAGGTATGTTAAGTACGTAATTCGCAAATTTCTTACATACTTATTATATCTAGTTACCTTGCCTAGTACCTAACATCTTATTTAGAAAGTTTTACTATTAATTTTAAATTAATATTTACTAAAAATTTTGATATAACTATTCTAGACAGACAAGAGGTAGCGAACATATAAAAGTTTATTTGCATAAATATTTGCAAAAAAAATATGTTGTGTTTACATTGATCGGTACTTTATTTACCCTATATTTGTATGTCAAAGTGTGTATTTGTAAAATTAATCTACCCACTTGCTTTTAGTTGCATATTTTTGGTGTTTTGACATTAAATTATTAAGTTACAATTTGAGAGAATAAATTAGTCTGTCAGGGCATATTTTAATACCACAACGGTCTCGGTGGTCTAGCGGTTTAGAACACCTCTTTATGTCCGATGGTCGCGGGTTCGATTCCTCACACGGTACAAAAGTGTATATATTCATGAGTATCATCAGGTGTTTGCTACGTAGGTATATTAAGTAGGTATTAATAAAAAAAAGTATTTATATCAGTTGGGTACTAGACCCATAACACAAGAATTGTTATTACCTACTGTTATAATTAGTACTTCAGCGCCGGAACTTGTAATATCATAAAATTATGTAAGTATGTAATACCTATACCAAACTGTACTGTAGCGCTTTAGATACCTACATTACTATACGCCTTAGATACTACCACTATTTGTATAGAAATATACATTAATAATGAGTGAAATGGATTGCAATTAATTTTAATATTTACACACAAAAAGCCAGGGTCAATAGTTCATAATGTTATTGCCGTGTTTAAAAAAAAACTTGGATATATTAAATTTTAGTCAGGAAAAGGTCCCTTCCTACAAATAGACAGACAGACACACTTGAGATAGATTTTAACCTTTTACGATAATATTATAAACGATTACATATTTGAATATGTAAATCTTTGTTTTCTAATTTTTATATAGATATGTTTCTTATTATAATATACGATTCTTCATTCTGCCTATACGCTAGCAGTAGGTATAGGTAGGTACGCCGGCGGGACACTAATGGCAAATGATAATAAAGATGAAATCAATTCAGTTAACTTATCATGGAGAATTCACTATGTCCTGTTACTATCCGATGAAAATGAATGTGGGACTATGATAAAAAAAAAATATTGTCGACAAAGCAACGTAGGTGCTAGTCCATGGAGAATTAGAATCTAGGCCTTTATATTAAATGCTATTATAATAATATATTTTGTGCTTAAAGTGGGTAAATACAACGGCGTCCAATGTGGTAGCGGCAGCACTTACGGAAATATTAAATACAAATATTTTCCGTACTTGCAAAATTTTTCAATTACAGCTACGCTCGTAGCGCTATCTTATGTATCCTATAGGTATCCCTTATTCTATAAATAGGCTCTTTCTAACAATAAAATATTTTTTAAAATTTGATCCGTAGTACCTGAAATCACACCGTTTCCAACCTTTACCTTTTCCTTTTAGAGTATATGTAAGCTCGGTCGGTCTAGCTGTTTAGCACACCGCTTTACTTTTGATCTCAGGTCTATTATATGAGTATATATACAATTCTGTGTCTATTTACAAAAGATATATTTAAGTATTTCAATTAGTTGCCTTGTACTTAGGTACACATGACACAAACTCTGCTTAGCTTGGAACTAGATGGAGCTGTATGAATTGTTCAGGGTTATTATTTATTAAAACGAAACTGCCATTGGTATTCACATCGCAGGCGCTAAGACTATGGCCTATCAGTCATTCCAGACTAAAAATAAAACGGTCATAGTGTGTTGCCAGTACCTATTGACTTTGTTTCAGACAATTACTGCTGGAACTGAAATTCCGATTTAACGCTGAAACTGGTACTGAAAATTCGGTCATTAGGCATGCTTAGATAGTCCAGTAAATAAGCACTTAATACCTCTCGCATCGTATACTGAACTGGGTCGTGACGCTTCCGAGAGATTCCTTTGTGGTAGGTTCGTAGGTATGTTCGCATAGCCAAGGTATTGACTTCAGTGACAGTAAAATTTACTATACCTACAATAAAAATACATCAAATCAACTCATAGGCAATTCGCGACTTCGTCTACTTTTTTACATATAGTCTATGTGTGTCCTATTATCTATTTTCACGTCAAGTATCATTGAAGTCAGATTTGCTTTTGATGGTACAAGGTTATAAACAAACAAAGACGCTTTAAAATTTATGATATAAATAAGTATGCATAGTTCTTCTTGTTCTTTTTGGTCGGTAATTATGAATTACCTACTGAACCACCTTGTACTCACAGAAGCGAAGCTCAGCTGAATACCAGTGGAACATGACATGATGAGGATCAAGACAAGTTTATTAGCCAATCATCATAGACTACATGACAGATTTAAATAGTACAGGAAACTTTGGTTATCAGGATCATTACACACAGGTACATTGTTGGCAATAGGGACAAATCTAACTGCTAACAATTCTCTAGTCAATAGAGTAGATAAGGATAAAATGTATTGTATGAGACACAATATATAGTAATTTTTGTAGCTGTGACGTAGTCGTGTGGAATGAGTAGTCATGATCACTAAAATGTCCAGACATGTGGCGGCGTGGTGGGCCGGGTCATTGGGCTCCCTAAAATATGGTCGAGCGCAGTGATGGCTTACTCGTGAACGAGTGCTGCTTGTAGGGACTGGTCTGCTCTTATCACTAAGACTGATTTAATCTTATTGCATATTTATATTTGACCCAAAAAATTAGTGCTTGTTGGTAGTTTGTATTCATACGTTTCGACTTGTAAATGTAAACTTACAAGGATTATTTAAAAGAGCAACACACAAGTTTCTTGCTCTTTCTTCTTGTGAGGAGACAGCTTTCCGAACGAGTGGTAGATAAAAAACAAATTGTTATGACTATTCAAAACTGCTTAAATTAAGTTTATTTGAATAAATGATTTTCTATTCTATTCTACAATGATACGATATAAGCTAAATTATTAGCTTTTCTTTTTTTCTCTACTTATATAGGTACCTTATAAGACATTCACGTCCTGTCTGTGTCTTACGATTGCTACAGTACACGTAAAAAGGTTGTTTTTTATTGTTGATAAGGTGTTTCTGTTTAGGTATAGAATCACCAGGGCTTTTCTTGAAAAAAATATATCTATTATGTACACTCACATGTAATCATTCGTAAACACTTGTATTTTGTCGTATTAACATTTTATTAGTTTAACTGATTAAAGTCTATTTAAAATCAGTATCTAATGTCAATGTGACAAAGTATGACTTATTTTTATATGATACGAATGTCAAACAAGCTTAGGAAATAGCTGAAGTCTGCGACTTTGACTGCCGGCTAGGATTTTTTTGCAAATGTCTAATAATGCAGTTTTAATAATGCTTAAATAATCTAATTTACTTGCAATCGCTTCCGAGATTCATTTCAATATATTGGTATTGACTCTTTGCTTATTTACGTCTTACTTTAAAATTAAAGCCTACAGATGAAGTAGTAGTACAGGAAGATTTATATATATCTATATCAATGTACCCACTGTAGTATATGATAGTATACAAGTACTAATGCTATAAAAGTGAAAGAAATTTTGTGAGTTTGTTAGGCACTTTAACTTGGCTGAACCAATCTCAAGTTAGCATGCAAGCAAAATTTGAACTTTTCAGATAATGAAAGGATTTTTAAACAAGATCAAGAAATTTTTAAATGAAAATAGACCGCTGACTAATTTCGCCCACTGTAGTATCTTAAAAAGCAGTTTTACAATTTCAATATACTATATAGATGGTATACATATATCATTACATATCGACAATACAGTTTTTGTTTAACATAGAACGTATGTACCTATGCCTTATTAAAAAAAATGTTAGGTATAATTTAGCTTTGATATTCTGTTGATGATATAATGCAAAATCAATATTATATGTCTAGTCTGTTCTGTCAATAGTTTCTTTTGCGAAGAACTGACAAGAAACTCAACTGAATTTCTTTTTGTTAATGGTACAGTCTGTTTTTTTTATTTCTAAGACAAATTTTACATTATATATGTTACTAGCATTTAGCAATTCATAGACTCATTCATTCAATAAATAGTATTGTGGCACAATCGGAAATTAATATTAGTTACCCATTTACACTTATTAACTTAATTATCAATATGTACTTATCTAAGTAATTTAATATTAAACGGCAAACAAACTGTTAGCTACGATTCACGAACTCGTCTGCTCTCTATATATCTTATATAATGTTACGTCTATAGCCATCCTCATCATACCATTTATCCTCACGTCAAATATTATTAAGATCCGTCTTGATGTTTAGTAGTGAAGAGGTTATAAACAGACCGATAGACAGCCGCAATTTCACAAATTGTGTGACGGTCTCAAACAATTTGCAATATTGTATACAATAGGAAAAGCTTATAGCCACATACGAAATCTATAGGTCAGCGTTATAAACTAAATTAAGTCACATATCGTCCATTTCACATGGATGTACCATATACCTACAATATGTAATTCAATTATATATTATGATTACTGTATCTTTTATAGGTTAGGATAATAAAGAATTCAAATACTGTTTAAATATATGTGTAACCACCATTCAATCAGGCCAACAGCAATAGAATAGTTCGAAAAAAAGTATCAAAATATTTAGACAGACTGACTTATAGACCTATTGTCAAAGTTCTAGTAAAAGAAAATTAGAAACAACATTTTCTATAGGCACTTAATATCTTTATTATAAATGTTAATTTCAAACATTGCTATAATACTAATAAATTGTTTGTTATTCGAGCTACCCTCGCTGAGCAATTTTGTCAAGCCGCGCAATTATTATCGAGCATAACATTAGATGTTATTTTGCGTTTACTGAAACGGCTGTATGTTAACGCGAGCCCAGGGAGCGAGTGCACGGTGTGAGCAATTAATCCCGGGGCAGAGTCCCGGGGTCGGGTATAGCGGGGGATGCTCCCGGCGACAATCACGGACAATGGCGCCCCGGGGACCGCGCGTAGCGAACAACTTAAATCTTTGCCAACTTGTGCTACCGCAGTGGGTATCTATAACTAAAACACTACGAAATGTAATTTTTACTCAAAACTTTATTGCACTTCACAGTGCATCAAGTCGCCTTTTTATTTAAAAATATTTAACGATGGTACGTAAACTGTATTTGAAGAATATATTTAGTCATATGAAGAAATAATATAGATCCTTTATATCCGTTAACGAAAACCGTCAATAGTTTTAGATCAATATATGTAATTCGTGTTTCCCGAAAAGATATGGACATAAATGTAGAGTTCAAATATCTAAAGGTAGAATGATCATGAAACAAGCCCAGAATTACGTAATTAAATTATTATTTGCTTTAATTTGATATATCTATCTATTTTCAGAAAAAAAATATTAGATATAATATCTAAACCAAATTTTCAAAGTTAAAATAAATAATTATATGTCATTTGATTTGTTGTTTTTCCTAAAAATCTACTTGTTTTACTTCTTAGTGAAACTCTTTCAAGACGATGAAATTATAAGTAGGTCCATTCACCTAGTTTTATTTCAATATGACGCAAGAGTTTCAATATTAGTCGCAAAGTTCCAATATAACCATTCAACCATTTCTATGTAAACTTTTCTCTATTCATATTTACTGTTTAAATAATCCGGGCGACATTCCGGGAAACAAATTCCCATTTGTCTGTCGACTGAAAATCTCAACAGATGATTTGTTGCCATTTCACACTCATCGCTACGCATCAACGCCTCTTTGTGAAAGACCAATGAATTGTGTTACCATAAATAGGTACGACTTAATACAAATAAGCCGTTGAAAGCTATCACTTAACTATTCGGCGGTAACGCCCCAGGGAGTCGCAAAAAAATCAGGAGCGAACAGTAGGAGCAGATTATTGTTTGTAAATGTTTGTCAAATTTGTTAAGGTGCCGTTGACTTCTTTCCTGTGGCGACGTAAGACGTTTTCTCGACGTCATGTAGTGTGAGATTATTATAACAGTGTCAATTAGTGACAAATTGCTATGAGCATATAGGTAATTAGGTAGCAGTGACGCACCGCAATGTTGACTATGATCTATCATTGCCAGTGTCATATGCAGCGTGTTATTAATTTGCGTAATACAGGTTTGTTTTGTTAATCAGTAAACAACGATCGATTGGTTGTTATGTAAAATATTATTGTGTACATTATAATATGACGAAATCGATCAGCTGA
Organism: Achroia grisella; assembly: GCF_030625045.1. NCBI lineage: Eukaryota > Metazoa > Arthropoda > Insecta > Lepidoptera > Pyralidae > Achroia > Achroia grisella. Next base: position 533,838 of record NW_026712606.1, on the reverse strand, counting down.
ATTTATTGTGCTGAAACTAGTTAATAGCGATTTAGACAATATAAATGTAAATGATCACCTAATTGACATATACTTAGCTATTTTGCGATACCAGTTATCATATTTGCTGGCCGCGATAATAATGATAGTATAAAGAATTGAATGTGTAAATTAATAGAGACATGTGTTCTGAACAAGTCATGAAAATCAGATAGCTATTTCATTTTACCACACTTCTCGAGTTGTTTGCATTATACTATTCAAGCAGTACGAGTATACTGGATGTTAAATGTTTAGTGATTAAATATTGGTATCGTTAATATTTAGTGAATGGCTAATTTGCTGTATATTTACTATCGTCGTGTAGGGTCGAATTATAGTTTTATGCAGATTTAAAGCAATATGTATTACCTTCGAGCATTCGCAGTCTAAGGCTGTTTTAGAGGATCATAATATTAATCCTGCTTAAGTCAGCTTAAGTAATATACAGAAATTGATTTTGGTAGATATAGTATAGTAGTAGTAGATATAATATAGTAGTACTTGATATATATGACAGATCTAATTATGATAAAAGATACTTCAATATTAGTACTTTTTAGAGATCGTCAATCTCATGCTACTCAAGCAGAGATAAAATCTACAGTACATTCCCATACTGAAGTACAAATTCTGCTCAAATTGTATGTTTCGAATCGGAAGTCTTATCTACACAGATACTGGCCACTCCTGCGTTCATCAAAACCGCATTACAAGCGTTTACAAGTCGGTAAGTATGCGATATGACGTACCATTGAGTCAACATATTCAAAGGGACCGCTATCGCAGCGACTCGCCATAATCATGTATTAACTGAAAGCGGGATTTCGGCAGGCCGACAAAGCCGCCACTACGGCTGATAACATGCCGATTAATTGTCTTCCTTTCACAATTCACACCCTACAACATGTTCGACAAGCAATTCGTCGCTCGTTTTATATCTACATTATACCTACGTACACTTACACGTGGTGGTCAGATAGATATGGGTATCAAGGACTGGTATGTCTATTTATTATCATTTCCTTACTGTTACACCTTGGCCAATTTAACAGGCATATCTAAAATATTTTGTAGGTATTAGTTACAAAATTCTAATTAGGTACAGCTAAATGTTTAAAGGCAAGATTAACGATAGTCTGTTTTTTCCTTACTTGAATGTGAATTTTATTAATAATTTATTACATAGGTAGTTCTTAATTAAACGTACCTGAATTATTGTTGATTATTTTTTTGGATGTGTAGGTAGCAACAAAATAAAATACTTAGATATTATCATCATAACATATTAAATTATTGAATGAACACTGTTATCGTAATTACTATATTGTTATACTAAGTATTATGTTATGGCTGGTTATGGCCTAACTACATATACTTATAATGAGTATCTTTATGGTACTTAAGTATTTATTATTTAGTCCTGAAATAATTTATTATGTGTGAGTGTGGTAGCCAGTAAATATTTGTTCTATGTTATAAATACCATGTTTATTTTGATTCACTAGATTATAATGTTTTTATATAATTATTATACTTACTTTATTTGTGTTTGGATTAGCATATACATAGATACTGTAGGTATCTATTTTTTATTGATTGATTCATTGTCGGAATGGTCTTTAAATTAAGCTTACTAGTATATACATATACATAAAAATAATACATTGATTGATATGTAGCCTTGAAAAGATAGATAAACTTGCTTCCAGCTCTATATGTTTCTTGATGAAACTAGAAAGAAAGAGACTCATATTTCCATTATCGTATAAAATGTGTATATTTTTAGTACTGTAGTCTAGGGTATATATTAGTACTATTTGTATTTACAACACGTTTAAAAACAAGAAGTGACCTGCGGAGCTACAATGCGCGCGCGACCACAGTAAAGATAACTGCCCGTAGGTCTCTACATACACGGATACCGCACCATGCTCACGCCTCCCGCACTGTTTGCTTTTAGCATAGAATAAATATTAAATAATACTTTTTCTATGCCTTTAGCAAACATTACTATTTTTTACTAAAAATTGTAAATTATATAATCTGTTCACCGAAATTAGGTTATTTGTATGTTCAACTCTAACCGTTGAACAAACATTTGTACATTTGATAGAATTGGATATTGGTATAGTATGTGTACGATATATAACTTTAACACATTTTTTATAATAACTAATAATAAATAGCTACATTTTCTAGATAGTACAGTTACTCCAATAGTAACTGTCAGAAAGATTCAAGCTTGTACTTAGAATAAAATATATTTTTATAAAACTTCTGGTACAAATATTGTCCCTATAAAAGATTTTTCACTATCACCACAGAATTTCTTGCGAAAGTAATATGTGTACAGTTTATTTAGTCATCTATATATATATTTAAGTATAATAAAAATGTAACAGATCGTTGCCTGTACATGAAAGTGTGTATTAAATAATGTTCGGAATGTTTAGTTATAAAAAATAGTTAACCTAACCTAAGACTATGCAAAACACTCTTTTGAACTGCGTGTGCGGACGCGTCCGGACCGCGTGCTTGGGACTTTTGTGTTTACCTTCAAAATTAACGCCTGCTATCAAACGCATCGCCTATAGATAGTGCACATGTGTTTGCCTTACTAGTTCTCTGCCATCTCCATTTGTTTGCTTCTCTAACAGGAAATTTATTTAAGTTATAATTTTCTGTCATTCAAGCACTCCAAAGAGTTTATCTTTAGTCTACAGTTTGAAGTCGTGTATGAAAACATGTCACAATGTTGACTTTTGACCCCCAAGAATATAAAAACAACTTTATACATTGTATCTTAACATTTAAAAATATTAGTTAAAATATAGATGTTTCGTGAACATTGCACAAAAATGGACTAATTTTATATATTTTTAGTGTATTTACACAGTAATTGCGTCATATTTTGATGACATCTATCTGAATTGTATTTCTGGTTAGAAACATAGATTTTATACTTGCACGTTTTAGTTTCCCCTTAGCGTTGCTTCTATTTCCGTCAGTTTACAAATGAAAAAGTTAAGTATACTAACTTAACGTATTTTCATTTTGAATACATCTCATAGGAATTCGCTCATCGAGCTAGACTTATATGCCTACACCTAAATGTTGCTTAACGTTGACCTCGTGTTTATAGAGGGAAGTGATTGCTGTGCAAATACTTCCTACTATAAATCGCGAGTGGGTAAGATTCGTCTTTAATGTAGGTAGTATCGATATTGTATTTTTAAATTTGACACATACAAAAATTATAACTGTGGTATGTTGATATTTTCTCTGAAGAACAGTCTTAGAAGATAAAAATTAATATATTACCGATTTATATGATTATATTTGTAAGTCAAGTTAACAGAAAACTGTTACTTACTTTAGCTCATATACATCCATTGAAAAAAAATAACTATAGAAGACAACATATAGTATTACGACTTCATTTGGTGTTTACGTGTACCTAGTAATTAACTAAGAATATGTATTCTGAAAAATTATCTCTCATTTTTAGTAGGTGTAAAAGACACACTAGTCTTTTCTCTAGTAAAAGTAAACATATTTTTGATGCTCCGTTAATGTATTGTTATTAATCCGTATCCTAAATTTCACTTATTACAGAAATAGGTATAATTTTATAACACGTTAGAAAACTCTTCATCTCAAGAAATGATTACGTAAATGTATAATTCCACTCCAATTGTCTGTCGAGTGACAAACATAATTTATGAAGTTCTTATAGCGAGATAAGGAATATTTACACACCACAAGTAAACAAGCAGACGCCTCTACTCTGTCTATGCAATGTACACAGATATAACTACATATCTCGGTAATTTACTTGTTGAGAAATAATGGAAGATAAAAAAAGTAAACAAAATTCATAATAATTTAAAATTCGACAAATTGGAAAACCCAATAACATTCACGTTTCATATTATTACTAGTTAGTACTGGAAATAAAAGTTTCAGAAATATATGGTGACAACATAATTTTGATAGTTCGATTTTAGAACAATGTTAAAGTCAAAATAATTTATTCATATAAGACACTTTCGGCCATTTATATAAGTCATATTTTTTATCGTTATCCATACCGATTAGTTCGGCTAGTGATTTCAGTTGACTATATCTGGTAAGAAACTAAGTTAGTCATCTTTCAATATCTTTTAATAAAATAAAGTGTATATGTCTTGCATATATATATATTAAATATATCTATCCAAAAGCCCTTTCTTGAACAACTAACGCCATACATGGTCCCTCTCAAACAATTTGCGGAATAAGTATTATTAAGTCATTCAAAGCTTTTATTTATAAGTAAATATTGATATTAATACGTTTTAAACTCTAGGTGCAATATTATATAGCGCTTATATATTTTTTATTTGATATATAGATTATCTGAGTAGTGATAGGTACGAAAGGTATATTAAGTACATAGTTAATCTATGATTAGGCATAAGCTACTTAAGCATCCAAAAGTATATATGATATCGTATACAGTGTCTAGACTAATAATCGTATTGTATGAAGATTTTCTTCTTCAGGAGATAATGCAAGGCACTATTAATGACAAAACTATAGTAGTATCATACCGACTCGAATAAAACGTTTCGATTGAATATAATGTCCCAAATATATAGAACTTCAGAAAATATCCTACTATTATTACTAAAATTTAATAGTTCACACATAGTGTTTACTTTAGGCGAAAGGATTAATGTCAAGAAAGTCGATATAGAATCTTCAAGCATAAAGCTGTCTTTATAAATCGATAGGTACACTAAAATTATGGATTATCTACAGACGTTTCTCCTAAAATGCACAAAAAAAAAGTCTGCGATACCATTTATAATATTTAGGTACGTCTTATGTCGAAAACCGTTAGATATACCACAGATAATATAATATTACATACACAATAGTGAACCATGTATTTGATTTGGATATTATAATAACTATGTATAATTTATAGTACCTACTAAATTAATTGATATCAAGTAGGTACTTCTTTTTATATAAAAAAAAACAAACTCATAAGAACCAAATTATTTCTGTTTCACAAATCACATTTATCAGTTATTATTTGAAATAAACAGTTTCAATAACAACATGTAAATATTTAGGTACTTGGACTAGACACGTCTTGTCAGGCAGACACCACGAGGTGTGGTCCTGTCTTGATCCCAGGGCTAAGCCTGCGCTGCGCGGCGCCTCTGTTCCCCGCCGCATGGATTTACCTTATCGAGCCCTTGGGATTTCTCCCCTTACACGAGCGAGGCGAGTACGCGCTCGTTACGAGAATATAAAAGACTTTTCAAACGATAAACCGACGAATAATCGTTCCACTAAAGTGACGACGTACCGACTGTTATTTTAGTAGAACTCTTACTAGCGACTTATTTTGTTTTACGAGTATATCTATCGGTTTCGGATAGAATCTACAATTCTATAAAATAGTAGTAGATTTATATAGATACACGTATTGTTCTTCATTTTTATATGTTTATTAAATCCGAGATGTTAATCTCTACCAGTCAACCGTATATACCTACCCATATAAATGTATCATGCTTATAACTATTATTATATACAAATGAAATATAAAATTAAACTATAATAAATATTCATAATTTCCTCATAGAATATAGATAAGTACCTCTATCTCTTCACAGAGTAGTTTAGCTCAATTTATAATATTAATAGTGGTAGGCATAAATTTCACACAAGAATTCTTTGAAGTCGAAATTAATTTATGTTTGTGGTGTGTGTGTTGTTATAGAACTCATTAAATTATACAGAATATCTGGACGATGTAGGAGCGATCCATTTAAACTAGGAAATGTTTTGTTTGTAGATGAGAACTAAAAGCCAATTTTAAAAATGATTTCCTTTACAGAACGATACATTACTAACGTATACCTAATTAGGCTGTATTTTATTTAAACAAAAAATAGATATATACAATTTTGAAACTGTACGGGTTGTACAATATAGTAGGTAGTAACTATGTTCGATATAGTAATTCAAAATTTAATAATGTTTAGATATGTATGAAACCATGAGATTTTTTATATATATTCTGGTTTTCATAAATTGACCTGGTTTTAAATTGGGTCACTCTATATTACTATCTACCTCATCGCCATTAGGTATTAGGTGACATTTACCATTGCGCCTTTTTTATTGAAGGACGATCGTTAAATAAAAAATGTTCTATGAAGAAATTAATTAAAAGTAAGTGATAATATATACGTAGATATGGTATGAATTTTTGCACTCGTGTACTCTCTTAACATATATTGATAGAGTGGGACAGATGTATATCCATTTATATCGCTTATAAAGGGCGTGGCTAACAAAGTCGCCATGCATGCATTATAAGGCTTGATAGTTACTATATTTAAATACCTACATTATGACTTCCATTCCCAAAATAGGAGATAAAATCATATATATTAACAAGTTTTGCAAAGTATTTAGTAAGTAAATTTTATAACAATGACAGATATTATATTGTTAGTGTCAAGTAGCGTTCTATCACTCACTTTATTATAGGTATTATAGGTATTATATTGTGTGTCTCAATTGTGGCGTTTTGCAAGTGCTAACAACATAAACAAAATTGAAATAGCTAAAAAAGAGCAACACTACATATTGAAGCAAACCTGTAATGCACTCTGGTTTAACTCTGTCAAGTATGAAGTCTCATACATTATTAGATGATAAATACAAATCCAAACTGGACTGACATAAGCTGCTGTTGAACTGTAATTGTCTGATTAAGACAATGTCAGTTTAAGAGACATATATCTAATATTAGACTTCAACAACCTGGCATAAGTTGGTAAAATATCTATTAGGTTGCACTCTTCATGGAGAAAAAACTCCCATGAGATTTTATCATTAATGAAAAATAATATTACCTATACTGTAAGTAATTGAATAAATATAATATCTAGGAGATATAAATGTGAGCAATGCCGTATTTTAACACTTATCTTTGGTTGAAATACCTATATAAAAAATATCAAATAAAGATCATAGTGCCAAACTTAAGTAAGGTGCTGTAAATGTGTGCTGAAAAAAAGGGGTTCAAATTTAAATTTTTGTGTGATTTGTATTATTTTATTACGCGCAACTTCCCGAATTCCCGCGAAAAATGTAAAAAAAGCACCGTTCTGGTTTGGGTTGTCATATCCATATCAATACCTATACACATTACAGAACAAAATAAAATAGGGTTTAGCACATACGTTAAGAAATTATAATTATTAAATTATTCATACTAGTATATAGTATTTGCTTTATGGTTTTATATTTGGTTAAAACCAAAAATCCTTATCACATTTCATCAGCGACTATTTGTTATTCTTATAACATTTTAGATAAGTATATAGAATAACCTTTAATCAGAACGTGTGAGTCAAAGACCAATTGCATTATATTGGTTTTATTTTATACCATATATAGCTATTTCGGCCTAGAGTAGCTGAGTACTTACATAGTAATTTTTTTTGGTGCAGGTAAAACACGCACAAAAGACAAATACCGCGTGGTATACAGCGACCACCAGAGACTGGAGTTGGAGAAGGAATTCCACTACAGCCGATACATCACTATACGCAGAAAAGCAGAACTCGCAGTCAATCTTGGTCTTTCCGAACGACAGGTAAATATTACGAATAGAAAACAAATCCATTTACCTACATATTTAGCTGATTTTCTGTTACTGCATAATTTTACATATGCAGATATGTAGACTTTATATAAAAACGTCTCCGTGATGCTTCTCTGATATTTATTAACAAGCTGTTTGGTGGTAGTAAAACAGCTTCTTTCGTAAGCTGTCTTTCGGTGGGAGAGTGAGATACGGCATTGAGATTACATTGTACAGAGGCATGACTTGTTAGTACTCCGGAATTGCTAAGCCTAAGCAGGGCTAGAGTTCCACGCAAGGCATATGATGACATAATGGCCGTAGTTGTGTTCATGTATGTTTCCACTTAGCATCATGTTTGCCTTCAGCTTGTACCTAAGCCGTTATATAAATATAATTAACTAAAATGATAATACATATTTTCAAGCTATGTACGTACATGCTATACTGGCATACCACAGCCGTTTTTCTCTTTTTTATAAAATATTCTGTGGACAATGCTTGATGATAATAAATACTATTAATATAATAATTGTTATACTGATTTACTAGTAACATATGTAATGTATGTAGTTTTTAATTATTTGGTATACTACATTATACATACATATAGGTACTAAGTACAATATTACATACATGTACCTTTACATGCATTTTTCGATCTTTTTATTTTTCTAGTTATGGTAATCCGGTTTCTAGTTATGAATAATCATGTAATTGATTATAATTGACTGATTCTTTGGCGTAGCTACAACGATAAAGTTTGTTATTTGCGCATCTGTTTGACATTCAATATTTATATTTTTTACTAATTACAAGACTCCATTAAAGTGTTAATTTATCCAAATTGCTGTTGCGTGTGGGTGTAATTAATGGTATTTATATTAATTAATCGGAATAATTATAATTTTATTTCTTAAAATGAAACTTTTCCTACGTAATTAACATTACAAAGTAATGATTTTTTTTATATTTATTATTAACTAAAACTAAATATTTTATAAATGACACCCAGTACACCGTCCCGACTTACGAGTACATTACATATATGTGTTACAAATAATATTGTGATTCTTGAACCTATACCTACATATATTTGAACATTTGATTTCACTTTTTTTAATCTGTTATGATAGTAATATTTTTATGATGCCCTTTTAACAACGGTAGGTTTGTCACATTGCCGCGTTGGCGAGGGAAGAGTTTATGATTTGAGTGTGGACCCATGGTGGAACGTGGTGAATTTTGGAAGGAATTAATTACGACGTTAACCTAACATGGAACATGAATAGCTATGGGACCACTAAACCCTGTTGCTAATTATCCCCACCTATTAATGTATTTTTATTGTAGGCATTAATTATATTAATAATGTTTATCGTAACAGGTAAAAATCTGGTTTCAAAACAGAAGGGCTAAAGAGAGAAAGCAGGTAAAGAAACGTGAGGAGGTCGTGATGAAGGAGAAGGGCGACCACGCTACACTTCAACACGCGCAGTTACACCATGCAACCATGCTACATCACCAACAGATGATGAATGGTATGATGCATCATCACCACTATCACCAAGGTGTTCTGCAGGGTGTGCCCGAGCCGCTTGTGCCTGGTGTACCTCCTGTACCATTACTGTGACCACAACAGCAACATGAATATAGTGTACACAGTGATTTCGTATAGTGATCACATCTGTAATTCAGAGACAAAAATAAATAGTGATTTTAAAAGACTTATAAGCTTTATATCCAGTGTTGGTTTACACAACCGGGAAATTGACAATTGCGAATGGTGGCAGCACAGTTATCTGACTTGACCTTAAGAGTTTGTGATAAATTTAGTGCAATATTCTTACGGGAATATTAAGTGTGTAGTATCAGCAAGACGTGGCATTGTAATGTTTTTGAATCATGATTAATATGTGTAATTAACTGAATACTTTGTATTAGGTATGTAGGCATGTGTCGAATTACTTTATAAATCATATATTGCTTTCGAGTAGTTTTCATAATATTGCAGCACAATTGATTAGTTGGAGAAAATTTCATATTTTCTTATTTCTCTTCTTCTCACGTATTATGAAAATTGCCTGATAACCAATGTAGTCTACTATGATGATTAGATATTCGTACATACCTAGTAATTAGTATTTACATAAGTACCTATTGATTATCACGCCTTATTCTTTTGTTTCAATGCTCGGAATGGTATGTCTTATATTTTAATTAAATTAATGAATTTTGTCATTGTATATATAGATAACTATATTTTTATATTATTGTAATAATTAAGATTATTGAATTGATTATTCCATAAGTGGTTGATTAATATTTCTCAATGCTACAAGTGCCTTTATATTAATGAGATTATTAGTATAATTGTTGATGAAGTATCTAAGTATTATTTTTTGTACAGTGGTTGGATGAGTTTGGATTTTAAGGTTTTATTAGAATTTAATTTACATTACTCTTATTAACGCTATATAACAGAATATTTTTTTCATTCTTAAAAAGAAAATGAGTCAATAAGAATCTCATAAAGTATATGAATTTAAGCCGAGCACGTGGCAGCACTACTTATTACAGTTTTAGTCGTATTGGGTACATTAAGTCGAAATATGGTGTTAGTATATTCATGAAATTGTACAGTTTCTCTCATACAATATCGAATAGTTGAAATAGGTCGTCATACATTTATTATGAGGAGTTGAAACCTTTTTTTTATATTTCTACTACTTTCCTATTTTTCAACATTGAAAGTAAGTTATTCAATTTCAAGAATACCTATTATCACTGCGTTTGGTCTAAGTGTGCACATTACGACTAACCCTTACATCTAACTGCATTTGTGGCCTTGAGAAGTAGGTTTATTTTATAACTTGAATGAGATTATTCTTAATTGTATTATTGTTCTGTACATAATAATAGCTTAAATATTAGATTAAATTATTCTTACGCCAGTTTCTATGTATAAACACAAATCACTTGATTCCCAAACTATGAATTCAGCTGGTAATTGTTACAAAACAGGTTGACATTAATAAGTAATTTGGTTTTAATTAAGTTTGACAATTCGTTACAATATTATGGATACCTACTAACGTACTAATAGGTACGACTTTTTAAAAATATTATTGCATTAAAATTGTTTATCGTTTTGTTTTGTGAGATCAGTAAAATAGATATGGTGCTAATAGTTTGAAATCCTGACTATTATATACCTCTGTCAAATTGATTAGTTATTTAATTAAAGAGATTAGTGTCGAGAAGAAAAACTCGGCATCGTTTTGTGTTGCAATAACATGTTGTATTGTTGTTTGAGAATTGCTTGTGAACACGGGAATTGTTAGTATGTACGCAGCACTTTCACAAAACACATTTGATAAACTAAATAAATTCATGTTAATCAATGTTTGTTTGCATTTATTTTTCCCTTCTTTTTAACCACGGTATGTATGTGTTATTTCACAATTATGTACAAAACTGTCTTTCTTATTTATACTACTTCGATTAAATGCAGAAATATTAAAAATAACACGAAAGTTTGTTAAAAATAATAAATCTGTTTATTTATTATTTTTGAAAAAATGACTGTATTTCTGTAAATACAGTCATTTTGTAGTCACGTTTTCCGTGTTCTAACAGTTATCCGATTACCTATTGACAAAAACTAAGTACCTACTATTATGAGTGTTTTGTTATATTTTACCAAAATAAGAAAATAGCGCTAAAGAAAAGGGTATAATAGTAATTGCTATAACATATATCTGGTTTATAACTGGTGTTTGCATGAATAAGAGGTGACTCTGTCCTAAAGTATTAATAGGTAAGTCCTTCTTGCTGATAACATATGACGTTATCTATTACCTACTCATTAGTTTCCGCTTTAAATTTGCTGAAAATTTAAAATGGAAACAATTTTAATAGCATTGTTAGTAATATTATAGATGGGTATTTTATAGTAAATAATGCAATCATTACTTATGTTTATGAACCTGAAATCAAACCGCCTTTCATTAAATACCTGAAATACATCTGCAGTAGGTGGTAGGTAGTGCATATACATACATACTCTTATGTATATATGTATTATTTTAATTTGATTGATTTCCAGCGACGGTATAATTAGGAATCTTAAATAACATTTCCGTTAAAATAGGGTGCACGTGAAAGAAACCTAATTTCGTACATCATGAGTTTAGTTCTAAATTAGTGTCTTAATGTAGAGCTAAACATGGCGGTCAATATTTGAAAGTGAATTTTTGTACACATGAGTTCTAGGGTTGAACAATATTACAACGTTATTATTATATGTACCTATATATTTCTACTCACCAGAGAGGTAAATGGTTAAGATACCTTAATTTATGACAGCTATTTAGAATAGATAGAGATGCTTACCATTAAGCAGTTACGGTATAGGAATAGTCGTTAGTTGCGTACGTATGTAACTTATGTAACTTGTCTTTTTTATGCCTACTTTCTCACAGAAGCAGAGATTGTAGAACTTGTCAGCCTATTCTCAATTTCTCTACTCTATATAATTATTATTTCTACTGAAATATTGATAATTATTTTCAATGCACAGACCGCCTGACCAATTCCACAATCATAAATATTAGGAAGTTGAGAAAGGATTATTATATGAGTTTAAAGGGCCGAGGGAGGAGTGAGGTAGTAGGATTAGCAAGGCTGTAGTATAGATTAGAGATTGTTATTGCTATCCGGGTCAGAAGCAGGATACTTACTCCTCCAAATTGCAGAAGAGTAGAATGTTAATATTATAATAATAGTAACATTAATGTACAAAATCATAATAAATATATATAAATCTGCTGAACCAATGATTGAGAAATGACATCGTCAAGGAACTGGATGTAAAATATAAAGTATTTGTTTCCTTAATAATTTTAAATTACTATTATTGATATATACCATATAGTAATTTAAAATTATTTGTATTGTTCTGTAGAGGATACAAAATATGTAGAGAAATGACTTGCCATAAATATGACTACATTTCAATTTTAGTAGTTGTGATGACTAAACATAGGACAGCTCTCTAATTTGGATTACAATATAAATTTTTGTAGTTGCGCATTATAAAATAAATCTAAATCTTGACGGATAAACAGCTTTTCACGGTTTAATTTCTTAGTTTAGGTTATTGCGGAGTACGTGCATAAAAAAAGGTAATTAGTATGTTCATAGTATTAAAAAGTAAGTCAATTTTGTTAATTAAACTTGCTGATTCAAATGAACAAAATTATGTAATATTGGTTTAAGTTTTTGGTGATAGTATGAAATTATACCAATAAAATGTGGATAATGGGATTATTAAAATTCATTAGAGCTTTATTCATATTGCAGTGAAAATAGCAAACGACACCAGATATATGAGATTGGCGTTGAAAGAAAATAGAAATTAATGTTTCTTATTATTTCAGGAAATCGTAACTACTATATAATGTTATTAATTTTCTAAATTAATAATTCCTAATTATTTTCTGTATAGTATTAAGTAGTATAACAAGTAAGTAGGTATACTTAACACTATTTTGGTTTACCGATTAAATATAGACGTGAGTATAAAGATACCGGTGAAATATCTAAAAGTTATATCTCAGCTTTTGAATGGATAACCTTACACCTTAGATCTAATATGTTCTTTACATTAAAAATACCAAATATTTGTCAACATATCACACATATCTTTACGTAATAAACCCTTCTAGGCGTCAGTTTTCTCTTTCTAAAGGTGTCAGCCCTACATCGAGGGCAGTAGAAAGAAAGGCGCGAGATGGAATGCCGCTAATTGTTGGGTAAACCGATGCTTATTGAGAGCATTTCGAGAGATGTATCAAAGGAGCCGCCGCCGTTACCACCGCCGCCGCCGTGCTTAATGGCGCTCGCCGCCCACCGGTCGTCGCTCTATCAAGAACCTCGCGATATCAAGCCGATGAATTTATATTACACACATATAACATAAAATGTTCGTTGAGGAATTAACATCCACAAAGGTGATTACTATTAACGTGTACAACGATAATGGTATAAGTAAAGGCTATAGGTTAAATTATACAGATTAAAATGTGAGAAAGAGTATAGAAGTGGAATGGTGTCCCCCAACTGTGAGACTTTGCATACTTTTATACGTTGACTTTCATGCTGAACGATCATAGTCATTTAAAAATTATAATTTTATTGTTCTATACTCGAAGCGGATACTTAATTATTTGCTAAGCGTTTGTATCCACAGGAAATTTGTCAAATTTATATCACCGTTTTCTGGCTTCTGTATCGTCTAACGTTATAATAAGATTACTTCATAGACATTTTGTGTTTGCATGTGTAAGATTATAGTGATTTCGTATCTAATATGAACTGTTATTTTTAATTATGAATGTATAGTTTATTCGTAGATACTATATTTAGTATGAATTGTAATATTATATTTTCATATTTATTACTTAATATTTATAAAACTTTATAAGAATTGTAAATTAATTTTAGTTGTTAAACGAAATATATTGTTTCATGACTCACAGAATGTCTATAAAAGGAACGCCACTCGTCTGAATGGGGGTCCCCTCCGATCGATCCCCCGTCCAATTCAAACGGGGATCGATATTACGGCGGCCTGAGCCGAGGTTCGAACCCTTGGTGGTGCCCTCAGACTAAAGTCATATCCGTCTGGCAGGAGTTGGTTCAGCCGCTCCATAAGTCCTTCCGCGGGTTTGGAGTGCCATCTGCACTCGCTCTCTAACGTGCGGTTTATGCTGTAAAGGCCCGCTGCGGCCAACAGCATTAGAGTAGTCCAAAAAAAAAATGAATGCTGGAGTTGATTTTGAAATATGAACGAAGTGGGTAGTGTTTGGAACAGTAAATCATTGAATACAACCGTAGTTTCATTTTGAATATTTAACTTCAACACATGTATTTCAGTTTAATAATTGCGAAGCACTGTTGAAAATAAAAAATAGACTAAATGCAAAATTTCAAATCGTCATTTATTTTCTTTTCGCTCTTTTCGCTGGTCATATACTAGTAAAGAATAAAAGGATTTGCATAAAATCAAGCAACTTAGACTATCATTGTAATTCTACTCGAAAATTAATCACGACCAGATTAACCTATTAGTGTAAATTGCCAGTAGACCTTATTAGCAATAATCCTTTCGGTTTTAAAAGACTCTACATTATTTTGGGTCTATTTCCTGGCATCATTCTACAAGTCATAACGAAAGAAAGAAATAACAATTAATACACACATGTTAGACTAGATGGATATAGTAAAAATTAAATATTGAGTTTGATAGTGTATTCTGGGCTTTAGGAGCGTATGCCTTAATTCGATGTCCAATATTCCTTGCCCCGTTATTTCTTACAATGCAAATTTTGAGTAAGGTATACAAATGCCTAAATCACACACATACACACATGAAATATGTTTATTTGGGGTACCATCGTAGGTAACTTAGATAAGTTACCTATAAAGCGGTACCGCCTGACAGATGTCAGGCGGTACCGCTTTATAGGTAATATATACCTATCTAGTTTTTATTCCACATTTTACAATAATCGTCGTGTTATTGAAATTGGAGTGACCTATGAATATATAATATATTATCTAAGTGGACAAATATTCTGTCTCAACTATTTCAGCAACCAAGCAGGTTGCTTTGTGTTTCGACTGAAAAGTAAGATATGACAGTGAAATTATAGGGTAGAAAGGTTTGGCATTTTGGTTCTCGGGATTGGCTCGCGTGATAATATTCGTGGTACTATTTATATATAGGCGATGATTACTATTTAATATCACGCAGGCTGTCAATTTATTTGCTCTTTAATTTCGTTAGACTAACATTGTTAATTTTTTTATTGTGTTTCACTAGTATTTATTTTTAAACTCTATTATTTTTCTATTTATTGGAAATATTTATTAAAAGTTTTATTTTATATAGGATATAATCATATAAAATAAAACTTATCATATACAGGATATGTAGATAAAAATATAACTTGGGTTATATTTTGGATATGAGTTTACCAGTTCATATCCTAACATCAATAATCGCACCTACGGAAAGTAGGTTTAATGATAAAACATATGATGTGCACGGCCGAAAGGTCCTACGTATGTAATGATTTTGATTTTGAGTTTTTTTTTGCTTGATAGAGGCTCCTATTTTTCCTTGTGTTTCAATAATGCCATGTTTACTAACGTCTTCTCCACCAACAATTCTAATTTTCATATTATGTCATTTAAATGTTAGTTATTTATTCTGTATTATATTATCCAAACTTTAGATGGCGATGTTTACGAACGTTTGAACTTAGTACCTATAGGTAGTACCTAACAGAATACCAGGTTTGTCACCTAAAGTAAACAATGCACTGAGTTATTACCTATATGCATCGCTGTGCCTGTCCTTATATATTAAGATAGAGAAAAGGAAAGTCATGTATGAAATTCTATATATATTATATTATTAAAAAATAAATATACATATACTCAAATTGTATATTTTTAAAATTATAATGTGTTATATTGTAAAAAATGTTGCCCTGTAAAATATGTATGTAAATATCTATACTTTTATTTATTTAATATTACATGGGAGTGGCCGTTGTTATAGGAAGTACCTAAATAAATAATTGGGAAGCACACAGGCGTCGTGGTTAATGAAAACCTGAATATATTTAATTATTTACTTACATATTCAATAGCCTGTACCCGACTATCTGACGTCAGATGCAATACCGAAGTTGTGAGCGCTCTGAAGACTCACATGATCACTTCGTGTGTAGTAAAATACGGGCTGAATTCACAATGTGACTTCGTTGAGAACTGAGATTGCTGATCCAATTTTATCCCATCATCAGTTCTGCGATATAGAGTGCTGAGTGTTTCAGTTAATTTTATTGATGTAGACATTTATATCTACAGACAATATTATTCAAATATAAAATACTATTTGTACCCCGTGACTTCGTTTGATTGAGATAAAAGATAGCATATGCGTCTTCATGTTATAATCTGACTTCACGTTAAATTTCATCAAGATCAGTTTAGACGTATCTATTAGAAAAAATTATAGATACATATAAATTATTTAAAAATAAAGTCCATTAATTTAAATCAATAAAAAAATGGACATAAAATTGATAACCTCTTTTGAGGTGTCATGCCGTCTCTAGGATGAGTTTGAGTTGAGTTTGAGTCTATGGTCTAAAATATAATATAGAATAAATTCTTGTAGAACGCTGGTGAATAAATTCTTGTAGAACGCAAAGCACTTCATACATGTTTAGTCTGATTAATAGGTATACTTTAATCGTTTGTTGGCAATAGACGTTTTTTTTAATTACTAGGAGAACCAAAACATTGCAATCTTGAATAAATTGTGAATTCGGTCAAGTTAGTTTCTTATTTTGTTGATCTTGGACAAGTTTCATGAATAACTAGGATTGGGCTTATCACAGGTTTACGACCAACCTTAGGTATTAGTCAGACTGTTGTAAGTACATCGGTATTAATAGATATTATAGACATACTGATTGTAGGATTTTTTATATGTAACTGAAATGGTAAACAATATTATAACCCACCGGTGGGAAGAGACAACTGTGGTCTATACAGAAATAGTAGATACTATAGATTTCATGTCATCATGGGATGCCTGTTGTACCACCAATGCATTCCGGAAGACTGTGCTGTTCAAAGTGCACATGTAATTAAATTGATAACTCTGTGATTGATGATGGTAATAACCTGTTCTGAAAAATTCTATTAACTTGAATATATTTAATGTAAACTTAGCTTTTATATATATTCACATTTAATTCAAGCTAACGAATGATTAATACTTCTTGTAATAAATAAATTTACTATAATTATTAATATTGTACAAATTTTACAGTCAATGTCCAACGACGGAGTAGGGTGATATCTTGTCATGTGATATCTACGGCTTGTATGCTTACGTAGACAAGATTACGGCTGGTGACGAAGGGAAAGCTGGATTAAAAATTAATTTAGCCGCTTTCATGTTCGCCGATAATCCTGACTTTATCTAGATATCAAATCAAGAGGATTAAACTCGCCTAGTTAAATACAATGCACATGATAACAACTGATTACCTGTTAAAGTACTTGTCGAGTTAATATTTTAACTCGATAAGAATTAGTAAGAGCAACAGTAGATATCTACAAAATGAATCCGATTATGTTTCGACCTAATATGAACGTACAAAATAAGTAAAACTGTTTAATTATTTTAAAATATCTTAATAAGTTTGGGAAAGTTCATTAAACCGGTTTAGGTGTCATATCTTCGCATCAGGTTGACATCGCGAAAGATTTGCTTTCTTTCACAATATTTTTTTAACAATTTCTTGCAATAAATCATTCACATATTTTAGCTTGAAAATAACGTACGGTAAATCCGTAATTTAAACTTCATAGGATCCATAATTTCATGATCACACAAAACATTAATCTATATACCTACTTCTTTTTATTATTAATATTCTTAATAGTGATTTCTTTAGATTATACCACTAGAATTTTTCAATATTTAGATTAAATTACAGTGAATCTAAACATTGAACAATTTTGAGCACTTTCAGTATACCTACAGATACGGATGCAATGAAATTTTTTCCGTAAACTAATCGTGAAATATTGACTTTAAACTGGCTCTAATAGCCTTAAATAATGTAATGTATAATATTTTTGTTATTAGATTAAAAAAATAATGTTGTAAATTTAATGTAGATCCTACGATTAATTATATAATCGCACAAAGAAATACGAGGAGATATCAATGCAAGAAATACAAACGGTGTGATAACCTCATTCATTAAAAAAAGATAGGTATAGCATAGCCTCATTATCGCACATGGTCATCCATCCAATATCTAGCTGTAATCACTAAACCTTGCTTCAACAGGGAACAGTGCCTTCGAATTGTTTAGTGGCCTAGTTAATATTAATAATAAAAATAAAAAACTATCTATGTCTAATAAAAATAAACTATCCTAGGGATAGTTTACACTGCCCTATTTAGTCCCAAGCTAAGTAAAGATTGTGTTATGGGTACTAGACGATAGCTAGCTGTTTTTAAAATATATACCTAATATACATCGAAAATACCTAGATCAGTATAAATAAAATTCATAAATAGAAATATTTCTATCTCGCAAGGAATTGTACCAGCAACCATTGGAACTAAGTCGGAAAACAAAACCGCTTAACCTCCGAGGATTCATAGAAATAGCATTTCCGTTATTATAGGCAATGTTATTCAACAACTAGTCACACTGTGGACTTTGTTTAATCCAGTACCTGATGATTTAATTTTTACGTGATTCTCTCTATCCGTGTTGACATTGTCCTCTATTTAGGCATGACGTGTTAACGACCTGTGAGACTGCTGTCAAAGGACAAACAGAACAAGGGAAGGTAAACACTGGGTATGTTTGCCGTGAGCCGGGCCTCTGTGTGATCAACAGCGCGATGCGGTGGTCGCGTCTTCAGCGTACAAATGAACTTTATAATTTAAAGCTTTGTTCAATATAATTAGTGAAGGAATTACAGGATTTATTAGGTAGGCTATGAATAATTTGGATTATTCTGTATGTATATATCTCAATGTATATATGTTTATAAATCGCTCGTCTGTAAATAACACCAATGTATGGCTGGCGTGACAATGGGCAACAGTCGGTACCCGCGTGTAAGTATGTAGTCTTAATAAAATTCTACAAAGCCTAAATTGTTATGATCAATCATTTAGGATCACAGGCAGGATTATTTTTTTAATGATCAAGCAGTAGATACCTAGAGTAGGATATAATAATCTTAAAAATTATATCTATCTACGTAATATTAGCACGTGTTAGTATTACATTCAAAATTCCTGCGCAATACTTGCATACCTAATTTTGGCAAAGGGCTGAATAGAATTAATTTACCTTCAACATTTGATTACAAAATACATATCAACATATACTCGAATGTACTTAATATAGATAAAGACATCGATCAAGTCACATAAGTCTCCATTAATCTTTTATATCCTGTAAATGATTTTTAGAAGGTAACTGCCTAATTATTCAAGCAGACATTCGTTCATCACAATCTCAGTCATAGCCCTATAATGAAATATTACTTATAATATAAAAATAAGTTTTGTAGTTAGACACTCCTAAAATATGTGTTCCTAAAAAATGTTGTGATGATCCCTATACTCTGTTCTATGTTTTTCACTGATATCATAAGTTCATGTAATAGCTGTGGTGGTCCTGATTCATTGCTATTTCTAAGACTTAAAGTATCGTGCCACCATACCTTGTAGAAGCTTTCTGTTAAGAAGCTCCGTAAAGTAAGTAACCGTAACCGAATCTGAAATAAAAGTTTCGGTTAATATCAGATAGGGATGGAGCCTAATTAAGACACGTTATGTAACCATTTTATTAGCTATTTGTATTTTGCTCTGGAAATTTCTTTAAAAAATAATATCCGTAACCGAAATTATCCGAAACTAACAGATAATCCGAGCTAATTTCATATCCGAAATATAACATCCTTTGTAATTTCCCACTTCAGAAGAAAACACATTTTACGAACCAAGGTATTCAGCGGCAAAATAGGTAAATAGGCGTTAGTAATTTCGGTGTATTAATTTTGTACTTTCATATAATTCTGAAACACAGGTAGTTTCTATGTAGGTCTATACCTAAGGTCTCCTGAGGAAATACAGGTAGTTTCTATAAACTACCTGTGTTTCCTCAGGAGTTAGGGACTTCATAAATTATTTGTACCAAATATGTGAAATAAGATAAATTATTATTATACACACCCTCAAATCTAGCTACCTGTATAATCAATTATGGAATTAAAATGTATAAATATCAGCTTCATGATGGATTCGAACAAAATAATGTTATATTTTTTTGAGTATATGATTGATTTGTGGATGATTATGATAATTTTTTCATCAGATCAGACCTCTTATCTTTGGTGGACTGTAAAAATTGAATTCCATTGATCAGTGTGCAGATTAGTGAAATTATAGGATAAGAGAAACAATATATGAGGTATATCACGTGTGTCACATAATAATGTGTTGTTGATAGTGTTCATATATAGGCTATCTTTAACACTTACAATTAGTCGACCGTCATCTTGTTTGCTATACCAACTATATATTTAAAAAAATGTGGAATAGTGCATCCTCATGCGCTAAACGAAATATGAAAGAATAGGTTAAGTCAAGGCAGTTAGGCTATCGTGGCGAACTCGCCAAGAATTAACAACATCGCTTTCCAGGAGATACCAAGGTGACCCCCTTGGTTAGATATAAATATATTGTCATTGGTTATTTTCCGCGTAATCGAAACCCAGTTCAAGAGAATTACGTAACATCCGGAGATGGGTGGGCAGAAGAATGGAAAAAATATTTATGCATAAGTAAAATACATACCTATAAGCTTGTCATAAGCGAGTGTCACTCATGACATGTAGTCAGTCATAAAAGAACAGCCTCATAAGAAATAACAATGATGACGAAATGACGATGACTGCGAACAGGGATGAATGGAAGAGAAAAACATATTACGCCGACCCCAAATAAATGGGATAAGGAAGAAGCAGATGATGATTCTAAGGTTTAAATCTCATACACACATGTACGAATATGACGATATCCTTACCGAAGACCTAAAATCTCGTACTAGTATGAGTCTCGTATGGTTGGCATCCCTACTCATGAGTGTGATGTCAATAATTTTATTATGGCAGTGTTTTCGTACACACTCACTTGTGCAATAATTAACGCTGAATACGAAATAATATTACGTTTTATAAAAAAGATATTAATAATGTTTTAATATACATAAAATTTAGTTGGAAACTTAAAAATAAATAGTATATTCACAAAATAACTGTTTATGGTCACTCTTAAATTAATAAACTTTGAGATCCAACTTTATTTGATATTAGTCCACTATTTAAAAAGAAGCACGGATATTACTATTTAAAATATTATGCAAATATGGGTTTTATGAAAAGTGTTTTGTTATCTTTTTCATTTATTTGCCGATTACTTAACTGCGCTATAAATAGAAAGATACCAACTTATATTATTCTGTATGGATTGGTTAGGTTATATACGTTTTTAAATACTGTCTATTTAATTACATATCGTTATTTAAAAAATATGTTAATGATAATATATTTTATAACAACGGATCTAAAAGTGGCGCAGTCCGTTTAGCTTTAAATATCAAACTCAAAGCATGAATACGTAATGGGGTTTGAGTTGGGCGAAGATTTATATTTATAGCACTTCTAATTTATTACTAGTAATAAAATACGTCGAAAGCCATCGATAGTCGTGTACCTGTCTATACCTAGATTGTGAAGAGATGAGCTATTGAACATTATTCATATAAGTTATCTACGCATATACGTTATCTACCTATTATTGCAGGCAACTACGAATTTATGATGCCTGTTACTTGGTTACTACACTACACAGTTTACAGTTAATTATTATTGTTTTAAAATGGCAACAAATCCAAACACACTACCTAAATAATGTCCACGAAAACCATCGAGAACGGGAGTAATTTTTAGCACGTGATCTTTGCAAAAACTAAAAGTCGGCGAATACAAAGCGACCATTCTGTGTAAGCGAGTCAAAATATGTACAAATGCGGTCCGTAATGGGCTAAACAATAAAAAAAATGGATATCTTATTTAAGTATTAACAATAAGCGGGTCTGCATTTCGTGCGGAGCCTGCCGTCGACAATAGTAAGTTTTATGGGGTCATAAAAGCTGCGTCTTTGTCCATGGCTCGGTCAATAAACGTAGCTAAAACACCAAATGTTGTGAAGTTTTGAATAAAATCAGTGTTGCGATGCCTACGCGAAAAATTGCCTTCCATTTCGATAATTGGTATAATTACATACGTACCTAATTTTGTTGTATATATAATGTTGTAATATAAGTTTTGAATAAAATCAGTGTTGCTTTTGTGATCTATATAGAAATAGTGTGGTAAAAATACATTGTTACATTTGTACTAATAATAGAGAGGAATGATTTGATTTTTCTACGTTTAGAAAGGATAAATTGAAAAATTACTTAATTTATTAATGCATTTTATATTCGATAATTTAGTGTTTTTTAAGGGTTATTTATTTATTTATTTATTTATTGAATACATAGGTTCGAAGAATCGTACGAGATTAACGCGATAGGTTTCTAAAGTACTAAGCTAGAGTGTATGTACTTACATAGACAAGCTTAGATAACAGGTTGCGTAGGCTGGTCAATTGCCTGCTACCTGAGTTGGAATACTTTGGAGTTGCCGGGTCGTTGTTTTTATTTTGTATGCACCATTTGCTTATTGTTTAAGCGATACGAACTGCAGGAAAACCCGTAAATAATAAAAAGTCATTGTATTAATCTTTCAAAGAGTGCCGACACAAAGCCCGTCGGGGAAGTCTACGTTATCTACGCCAGAACAGATAATTGAATTATTTGTTTAAAGTATGTGCGCATTCAGGTGAAAACACCCTTTTCAATGGAATTGGTTAAGAATAATAAAAAAAACCAAAATACTGATGTTTGCAAGCTATTAAATTTAATTCGCTTAATATTGAAAGGCAATTACTTAAGTGATAATAGGATATTTATGCAATGTTACAGTTACATATTGGATTGGATAATAAATTTTATGAAGAACAACATCGAAGTAATGATTCGATACATTAGTGCTAACAAATACCTATAACAGGAGTGAGTTGGTATTAACATTTAGAAAGTTCCTTACATTTTGTAGGTAAAGTAAAGTCGTAAAGACGAGATGAAGATGAGTTTCTTGTTACTTATTTTCTTAATATTGAACTGTTTGGCATTAAATAATCATTTATTTCAAGTTTTGTTATTTACTGTCGCAACTACTATATATATGTAGGTTATTAAAACACATTATGATATTTAAACACATGGAAAATAATTAGACCAACAAATGCTAGCTTTTAGCCGCTGGGCGTCTCTGTCTAATCTATTTCAGCCGTCAGTATAAGTTATGTATCAGTGGTTTCATGAAGGGTGAGGGACATGGCAGGGAATTTACTGAGTGCGGAAACATACCTACCTTAATCTTCAGAAAGGATAATACAGCAGGAGTACCATGCACGTTATATGATGACACAATGTTTGTGGTTCTCTTAAGATACTAATATCAGTAACAGTTGGTATTCATAATTAGGTGGGTCGCCAGTTATTTTGAGATGTCGTTTCATAAACATAAAAAAATATTTATGAAATATAATATACAGCAAGTCGGTTCCAATTGACTGCGGTCTTCTGTAAAGCAACTGATATTTCCTTGCTTGATGATAACGATGTTTATCTACGTCTAATGTATCCGCATAATAAGTAAAAACTGGGTGGGTAAAGGCGTTACCACGATTTAACTGTATGAAGACTGAATGTATTTTTTTATTTAGTGACTTTGATTAATTCAAAACTCCGTAATGTAAAAGAAATTGTAAAGATTATCTCTTTGGGACTTACTTTCCTATTGCAAAAAGTTAGGTATTTTTAAAATCTAAAACTTAAATTTTGTAGCAACTTGCTAAGGATTATAATTCTTAATTTTGTGATTAATTAAAAATACGATTCCAAACAAAACCCGATTGTAAATATAAATATATAGATAAAATCTTTTCCAAAATGACTTAATACGTCATTTGCTAAAAATTTATTTTGCTAGCTAGCCGGTAGGTAGAATGTGCCATTAAATATAAACTATATCATATCATTCATACAAATAGAGAAAAATAAAATAGGAAAATCTTAAAACGATTGATGACATGAGAAAGCGATCCCTGAAACTCATTTTGGAAATTCTCATTATTTTCGGATATATCCTATTTATCATTGGATTCTAGCCTAGATCGACCCCGATAGTTTTTAGCTAGAAATTAATTTTTGAGTTAGTTATATATCAGGAATTTTGTTTGGTAAATCGAATTATTGCTGACAGCTTATCCATCGTTCCTTTTATAAATATTGTATTATTTTGATATGTGTCATTTTTGACTACTTCTATGCGAGACCTCTTGAGAAATATACACATTTATTGCAATTATTCAGTTTTTTTTAATAATATTTGATATGCTCCAGCCACACATATTAATATTATTACTTATAATATTATGTCGTAACCCTTTAAACAACTGTCTATAACAATACATATATGTACCTATGTATGTTTCGTCTAGCTGACTTACCTACTCATTGTTATGTAATATACTTTTGTTTCTACAAGTTCTACATGAAATTGTAAAGAATGCTGTAGGTCGACTGTACCGGTTACCTTATCTAGTGTACAATAAAATAAACTTTATCCATTTATATACAATGCTTATTCCACAGTAAAATATATAGATAACTTAGATATATAAATACCTACTATCAAATGCATACTTTTCCCACCAGTTTTCGGGGAAATAATCCATGGAAACCAAAGTTAGTAAATTTCATAACAGTTTTTCTGTATTGCGTAATGGCAAAAGTAGCTATTAATTAATAATATTTATAGACAATAGTTGCTCCATCCTGTGCATGTTGTTTCAGAATTGTTCAAGACAATAAAATGCTTGTCCCCATAATATGTATAAAAGCGCGTAACACGTACCTAATATAAAACTCTTCACTTGCATAGGTAGGTTTGATAGATACTAATTTAACAAGGTTTGTCGGAGGAAAAGTATTAAATAACAGCTAGTATTAAAGTAAAACACAAGATTACGTATATGGTGAAATTAAAAAAATTATAAGCTACGCTGCCGTTGCTTGCCGAGTTCCTGATTGTAAGTATATTAAGTAACCATAGGATTACAGTAAAATATAGAATCATTTATGGAAGTTAAGTTAGGAAAGGAAACCACTTAAATTTTAATAAGAGCAGCGATTATGCGCCATAAAAAGCAGTAAACATGTAGTTAGCTGGGTTCCCTGATGCCGGGTAATTTGCGAGCCAGCCGACGCGATGCCGCCGCGCACCGCCCGCCTGCCCGCTCACACTCTGCACAGCCCATTGTTCACTAATGCACATAACAAATCACAATGTAAACTGGTATATTACATATTGCAATATGAGAGACACTCGTTTCATATTATTCTGTTAATAAACTTAATCGTTACGATTAATGTTCTTCTTTCTACCGACTGCCTGCAGTTCCTATACCAGATAATATCATTATTACATACGGATTTAGGTATATTATATTTCTGTCTTCAATCCTTAGAAAAACAGTGTAGTTATTTATTTACTAACTAATAGCATCAATTTATATATCACTTTTAAAAATTAAAGCGAGTTTAATGAAAGCGACGATATATTTTGTATATTTCCATTTGATATTCTAAGGTATTAGGTAATTTTGTTGCGTAATATGAAACTTTATAAATCCCTGTATATCGGAGTAAACCTTGAGTCGAGTATACTACCTAAATGCGGAAATACTTATTTAGGTAGTAATATTTTAAAAATCGATCTTTTTCTATGTGATCTAGGAAATAATCCTGGGCACATCCCTAGTTAACTGAGATTAGTGTGGTGTAAGTCACTTTACATAATTTTGAGGTATTTTGAAATTGAGTATATCATATTTCTAGTATTTGACATTTTGAGTAAATTATAATCGCTAACTTTATTTATAATTTATCTGTTTTTAAATTTTAAGTAAATAGGTAGGTAAATATGCATATTTGTTTAAATGTACTAGGTACATACACAAATTTTAATTTATGACACGTTTTTTCTGTATGTTTTTGTTTGTGCTCGACTACATACTAGCTATTGATAATTATCATTTTATCATGTTTTTATTCGGCACGAGCTTTACGGATTTGTAGGAGTAAATTTTTATTTACGGTTAGGCTCAATTTTTTTTTATTCTCTATTCTCTTTGGAATGTTGAAATTATTCTATATATAAATAAAGAACAAAAATTAAGTAGGTATAATAAGAGGCAAAAGAAATATGTTTCTGTCTGAAATATTTACAGCACTGTACAATATATTAGGTAGGTATCCCTGTAACATGTAATATATATTACTTATACCTACTAAATAATACAGTAATTAATGAAGGCATTATGGTGGATAATTACTTAAGGTCAACGGATCGCTATAGCAATTTAGTTTCCTCTTAACGATTTGTCTTTACATAAATGATGAATAAATTAATTTATTTTAAAACATTTATTTATATTAAACACGGCTAAGTTTATAAAAGGAGATTGAAATATTTTTATTTCCAGAGGAAAACATCTACATCTAAAATAAAATAACGTGGAAACATAATAGAAGGAAACCGAAAATTTTATCGAGGAAGAGAAATAAAAAAGAAACCTAAGAAGTTTTAAAATTATCTAATGTCTTTTAAAACATGTTGTATCATTTTATAAGAATATATTATTATTACAAAATAATGCATTGTCACTCATTAGAATCACATTATTCACGTCGAATGTATAATGTCCCCGAATATTCCCCTGTCGGTACATAAGCTAAAATTCGAAACGTGTCACAAGTCATTAAGTCATAAATTACAAAAATAAAGAACTAAACGCATGGCAATAACACTTTAAAAGTGTTTTTAGAATGAAAATAAATCAATTGGGTTTGAAAATAAATTTCTGTAAGTTTAAATACGTCAGTGGTATTTATTATCACAGTTTAAAATCAGTGGAAAATAAATAAAAGGTACTTGTGAAAATGATCAGGACGGTATAGAGGTTATTCAATTTATATTATGTATATAAGTTTCATTGTTTGAAATCAATGAGCCTAATCGATGGACCTAGAGCGGTTCAATAATTCAGTAAACCGGCCTACAGACGTCGCTAAAATCAGGAGTAATATCAGAAAAGTGGTGATTTTTCCCTTGCATAAAAATGCAGTAATAATATTTTATTTTCTTTTAAGTGTCTATTTATCAAAATAACGGTGTATAAAATTAACGGACAGCTAGCTTAGAAAGGTGTTAAAGTCAATTGATTAATGCACGGGTATTATTCGTTTTATCTGCTTTATTTTAGAAACGACTATCTCATTTTTAATATTTGTCAGTCGCTAAAAGTGTTTGCTTAATATGGCACTTAAGAAAATATACATATAAGTATTACTATTAGCTGACCCCGTAAAGGTTTTTTTTTTTGCCATATTAATTAAATCGCTATTAAAAATAGGGATAGATAATAGAAGGCTGAAAATTTGGTACGTATTTTTAATTATACACGTATTTTTTTCAATAATAAAAAGTAAAAAAAAATAACCAAAAAATTGTTAGGAGTATGAAAACCTACTGATTATGTTTATAAAATTTCATAAAAATCGGCAAGTCGCTTCAGAGTAGTATGGTAACTAACATTGTGACACGAAATTTTTATATATAGGTATGAACCACCTATACTTAAATATAGCCACAAGTTTGTGTTGGGAGAAGCTTTAATTTGTGTAATATCGTTACATGTAGGTACACACAATGTCCATGTGTGTTGATATATAGGGTAAAATATTACACACCGGGCAACAAACAATAAGGTGCGATAAGTAGATTCGGCGGCACGTTTCATGTGTCGCCTTTGTCCGAGTATAATCCGCCGCCCGCGCCCACCACGTCCTACGGTCGCCTGTATTTTCATACATTGGTATGGTATCAATCTACACTAATATTACAAAAAAGATTAAGTTTGTAAGCGTGGTTACAAGAAATTATCGAAATCTATAGACCACATGTCAAAATAGTTTCAGTAATAGGTATCTAAGTGTTTAGAATGACCTTTGATACGAAGATACATTGCATATTTGAATAGCTAGTTTTTTGTACCTATATATTTTTTTGTATTAATAATTGCATTCAAAAATTACGTTTCAAAATTATTAATTAATATAAAATAATAAATTATACCTAGTCTGTTTTTTAATTTCGGAAATGAAATTGACAAGTGTAAATGTCAAATTTTCAAATATTGTAACCAGTTGTTGCAGGGTAGTGCTGTACCTACGATACTGATTTGTTGAATCGTATAGTTTTATTCGAGACGATTACAATTTATTTTTGCTTCATATTTTTGAGTTTTAATTATCTACACTAGTGTTTTTATCGTAACTGTTTTAAACTACATAAAACTACTCTACTACGTTAGTATCTACTAAGTTTTATGGTATCAAACTATTAATCAACTTTTATTTTAAATAGATATCTATATATATATTATAGAACATGATACCATAGGAAGGTCCTTTGTTTTATAAGAAAGACAGTCTTTGTTTTATGGAAGTAACATATGTCAATAAAGAAAAATAATGATACATTAGATATTCTGAGTAACCTATAAAAATCGGTAACTAATTTTTATTTCCGGTAGTGCCACAATACTATTACTTAGATTACTTGGCATGGCATTGAATTTCAGTCCTCTAGCAATACATGAGTGGTATCACGGGCGTCGCATTATGTCTCTAGTTCATGCAGGTATTATATATAGGTGAGGGTTACCTTATTATCAGGTCCTCATATTGTTTGTCAAACCATCATCATCTGCTTCTTCCTTATCCCATTTATTTGGGGTCGGCGTAATATGTTTTTCTCTTCCATTCATCTCTGTTCGCAGTCATTCCGTTATTTACTCCCTTTCTCACCATATCATCTTTCACACAGTCCATCCATCTCTTTTTCGGTCTTCCTCTACCCTTATAACCATCCACATTCATATGTAACACCGTCCTTAGGATATGATCTTCATTCCTACGCATTACGTCTATACCACGATAGACGATTACTCTTTAACTTCTCTGACATCGGTGCCACTTTCATACTTCCTCTGATGTATTCATTCTTTATCTTGTCTATCCTCGTCACACCACACATCCATCTCAACATTCGCATTTCAGTTGCATGCAATCCGTCGCCTTTATGGGCCAGCACTTGATCCATAAAATTGTTTGTCAAACCAATTACATAAAAAGACGTTAGTTAGGTATGTAATTTTAATTTTGTTGATTCCACTTGAAATTCGTAATAAAGATTAATGATACTAATTCCAGAATGTATGGATATCTAGTTATTAAGAGGAGTGTGTCTACGCAATAAAATTACGAAGTAGGTATTTTTTAGTATTCTCTCTATCTCTACTCTATCTTGCGTGCATCTCCGCCTTTTTTAATCTCGATAGCAATTCATTCAATCGAAATTTTGCCGTAAAAATAGTGTTTCGCTCTACTCAGCTTACTCTATATTAAAAATAAATTATTTAATAAAATATTATATTTTCTCGTTATTCTCAAAATTTTATTATGATTCCAATGTTATAATTTTAATTTGTTATTGTGGAAAACACTTATTTTAGCACGCTTTGTATGAACAGGTGTCGAGGACATGCAGCCTTAAATCATGAATGAGTTTTGATGTATTTTAAGCTGTTTTCTTTTCATTATAAAATGAAACGTAAACTAGAACATCTATTATATCCGGGAAACGTATAAGACTCATATGCACTTTGTGGAACGATTCTCGCCCACAGTTACTTATTTATCTAATACTTTGGCATTTTGGCTACGAAGACTGCTTCACCTGCCTACGCGCTACGCCTCGTAGAGGTCACATATACCAAAGGCCACGCTACACTAATATTTAATTTTTGGTTATTATTCAGATTATATGCTGATAATAATCATTTTATTTAGTAATTATTGTGTTTCAGCAGCTCAGTTTTTATACAGTTGCATACAATTTAAAGAAATTGGATTTAAAAATGAAAATTAAAGTCTAAACATGCTATATGAAATCCTGCTTTACTTTGGAGTCTCTCTGATTAAGCTTGTGCAATGTTCAAATATTAGGTATATAATATAGCTAATAAAAGAAACGAATATTACTGTCTAATGAAGTTTATTTATTTCACAACTGTAAAGTGTATGCAGTATTACCGATTTAATAACGATTAAAGTTATGAATACTTTAATCGTAATTAAGTTATTTGGTGCAAAAATTCTCGGATAACAATTATTTACCCGAAATATCATTGAATAGGCCAAAGCAGTTCTATAGATGTGTTATATGTTACTCAAGCACAGCCAATTAGTCAACATTTTATTGCGTTACCAGACCAAGTGTAAACGTAAGGTGGTATTCATTTATGGCTAGCTTTATTGCGATTTAATTAACATCGGTGCGTCAAAGTAGTGACCAGTTATTCTATAGCTAAATTGTGACGGACCGTTTGCTTACGTACCAATCAGGGCACAACCAGGCATGTGTGTCAAGGCAAATGTCTGTTTACCTCCAAATAATCGAGCACAATATTGAGTCGCTAAATCCCAATAAAGCTGTTCATTCATCAATTTCACGGCAATCAGCTTTACCGTGTCGTCGCGGAGAGGCTGATTGTTTCAAACTAGACGAGCTGAAGAACAATGATTGGTGTGTTTAGTGCGCATACGGCAGTCCATAAAACGAGGTGACGCTGCTTTGTTCCGAGCTGCCTTTTTATTGTGCACTGTATAAATTTATGGAATCATCATCGAGTTGTATGGACTCTCTATACCGTTCGCAGCGTGAGTCCATAACCATTACGGATTGTATTTTGATACACATTTATTTACACTTGTTAAGGCCTCGTTGCCACGATTGGTTTACTTATGCTTGTAGAATTATACAATTTTTTAATACAATAGTACAGCTATTGTTTTATTTTTTATATATTGATTTAATATTGCTCAAAGTTTTGTTTACGATTGTTATAAATTGCATGATTTTATTTTAACTACAATTTAAGATATTTATAAATAGTTGATACCCAGGACTTTGTCAGCTATTTTTGAGTTATAGCCGTTCGTCTTCGTCGTACAATCTACTTTCAGGAAAACAAATTTCATAATGATCAGACCTGAAATAGTAACAGACATATAAGAATAATATTTTCCCTGGACAAATAACAGAGCATCATTTAAACACAAGCTAAGCAGATCTTGAGTTATGGGTAGTACATTACTAACTAATACAAATACTTAGATATTTTTTTTCGTAAACACATTTTTTTTATAATATACAAATGTTTGTATCGTGCGAAAAACCGAGACCGCGACCAACGGAAGTACAGCGGTGTACTAAACCCGTAGACCATCGTCAAGAGAGACACACTTTCGAATTTATAATATAATCTGAGAGCCTACCCGATTCCAAATTCGATAACGTTCGTCGTCTATGCAGACAAGAACGGTATCGTGGTTGAACTTAACAGAGTTCATTGTGACGCCTGTAGTTCAGATACTGGCAAATACCCTTTTATATCATGTGACATACGCTGCCACTCATATTTTGTCATTCCTAAGAATTAAGCCATTATTTTTGAGTGCCCCTCAATTTTTGTAATTATTATATTGGCCTTCATTTAACCTACACAAATAAATAAAATTAAGTGTCAGCTTTTTACTTAATGCATATAATACCTACGGTAAATACACCAGAGAATGATTTTTTGTCTGTCTGTACGTTTGACTTACTAATCTCTGACACGATTTTGATGGGACTTTTACTCGCAGGTAGTTAATATTATAAGGAGAAAAGAGAAAAAAAAATAAAAGTAGCCGTAAACTTTTATTTTAGAAATTGTATTAAATAAAATAGAAAAAAAAATCCACGCGGACGAAGTCGCAGGGGATAGCTAGTTATGGTATGAAAGAGTTTAAAATAACTACGACGGCATAATGTTTTGTGAATCTGAATTTTAAATTTGGTGTCTCCCAAATTGTATTAGCTACAATAAAATAAAGATTGGCTAAACACATTGGGATGCGCTGAATTTTTACGTACAATAAATTGAGTTCCCGTATCGACTTAATGTTATACAGTAATTTTAGAAAAATTACACTTGATAGTGGTGTAAGTTTAGCTTTAGTAAGCTTTCGGTAACATAAAGTGCAAACCATCAAATATGTGGGCCTGTGGGGTTCACTTTGCATACCCTATATATGACGTAAGTGAGTACATATTTGAACATATCGAGTGCTAACGCTTAACAAACATTTTCTTTGTCTATATTGGAAGTGCGAATGACGCCTGACGGATTGCCGCGACCCGGTACACAAGATTTATGATTGTGTTTATTGCTAGGTAAATTGCATTTAATATTAAGAATTTTAACTATGATAATATCGTATTAGAAAACGAACATCATCACTGCTTTTCCACATCTACCTACATTTATGTGTTGACATTATACTAGTACTACCAAACCAATAACTATTTTTATATTGAATAGAAAATGTAAAAAAAACTAAATACTCATTAATAGCATTTAGTTTTGACAGGTATTTCGCCTAAATTATCGGAAACTACATAAGAAGCTCAAATAAAACAGACCTATTCTCCAATGGGTTAGCATGCACAGACTTAACAACAATACTTAGAACTGAATCTTGTCTGTCTTATGATAAAAAAGCAACACATTGAGGTATCTAACATTCAGGCGAGTCTCACAAAAAATTACCATCGTTAAAAGTGCTAAATAATTAACAATATTTAATAATCTATCAACGAAATAAGAACGACTTTTACAAATATGGTAGCATAGACAATGGTGTTATAATTGATAGATAACTAAATATTGCTAATTATTATATTTACTGTGTGGGCTTTAGGTAATAGTTGTAACGCCTACCCATATAATTAAATTTAAGAGTAAACTCCAATAGTATGACACAATTGGTGTTTAAAGTTGTGATTAAATTTTATGTGAATAATTGTTTTCGGATATTTTATAACGATTATGATTATAAACGTTCGCAGTTACGTAATAGAATAACAAAAATACTGCTTATAAATGTGTAATAATGTGTGTCTGCTTAATATTGTATAACAGGTATATACCATATAAATGGGTAAGTTTTTGACATATTTGTTGATTAATTAAATCACATATTTAAAATGATACATTTTCTGCAAATGGTTTATTATAAATAATAGTAGATACCTTGAAATGCAAACTATAAACGACCTATTTACATTTCGTACTTAAAAACTATTTATATTTAAAAAAAATTGAAATACTAATAAGGACCTAAAGGACCGTCCTTCCATTGTATTTGCAAAATGAAAAATACTTTTTAGAAATTTGTTAAAAAGCAGTGATAATTTAAGATTGGGTTGTGTTAAGAAACCGTGTTCGATCGTAAGGAGTTGTGCTAAAGGCACCTTACGCGTGAGGGCTACCATAAGCTTCAGAAAATATTTTTATGATGTGTAGGTATCACAAAAATATTTTAGTGTATTATTACTATTATATTGACGTGTAGCCTATTTATAAGCGACATATGTACGTAGCGATGTATATACGTACCGATAGTAACTCATCGAAGCTTAATTCTATTTTTTAGAGAAAACTACTGTTTTCTCCATAAATCCTTTCAGAGTGGAAGACTTATACGTCATGTACTTACAATATTACTACGCATGGAATCTGTAGGTACTGAGTACAAAGACACAGACAGACAATTTATATTTTTTACTATTCGGAAAGTTTCTTGACGACAATATACGTATATTCCTCTACAAAAACAAAGACAAACTGTATTTTCTCATCATTAACTTGGTACCCCTAAATTTGTTAAAAATAAATATGTTTTTAAGGTAGCAATAAAACTCTTGACACACGGCAGCTGTATATAAGAGGCATGTGCGTCGTATACGTATTATACGAAAGGCCGAGGGCTCGTTATTTTCTGGTCAATTGCCGCTTTACTGCGCCCGCGCATCCTCGCATCCAATTATTGCCCAGCCGCCAACGCAATAAAACTTATGTCTATGTCGATACGCCATATATACTAAACTAAACACTCAATTATCGACTTTAATACGTAGAGCATCTGGCTTGGTTGAGATCAACGGTTTGAAATGTGTTACGATCACGTATCGTTTCAGATGCAAATTATGCTTAGGTAAAACGTGTTTGTTGTCTGTCTGGACTTTTATTTTTTACAATTATATCGGCTCGGTTACTTGGAAATGCATTCACAAGAGATCCGAGAGGGTTTCGTGATGTTTAATAGGCTTAGATTAAAAGTTAAAAGCCGAGCCGAGGGCCGCAGGCCCATTAAATGGTTCTCAGGACTCGGGTATATAGTAGTAGGTACATGATTTAGCTCTCATTAGATACATAGCTCTGAGAACAAAATAAATTATTGACGTATTAATTATATTTACATAATGCTTCGAGCAGTAGGTTATGTTTTGTTAGACAACTTATATTTTATAAGTTGAGTAGTAGAGAACAGTAGAGTTATTACAGTTGACAATACCTTGGATCTCATTAAGTTTAGTGTCATCTAGGCTATATTTAAGTTGTCTTGATTGGACAGGATGAGAATTATTATAACGAAGCCTGCTTTGCTAGAATAAATATTGTAATGGGCTCTATAGATGTAAGATTTCAATACAATTTATATCTTATGTGACTTTGAATATCGTTTTCAGGGATATTGATTTGAATTGAATTGAATGATTGAAAATTGAATAACATACAAAATGCATTTAAGTGTTAAGGTTTTACGCGAAATTGGGGGATTATATGTAGTGGAGGCGTAGGAGCATTTTTTTCAACTAATGTACTTTTACTTGCATGCATGTTGTTTACTTATGGTACGAATTTAGTATGTATTATCAATACTGCGATACAAAACTGCAATTATACTATGGCTAAAGTTGTTGTCAAGTTTTATATAGAATTAATGCTGTGTACTTATCTACTTAGTTGTTATCTATACTAAATATATATCAAAAGCGCCGCTGTTAGATATACATAGGTGTATTTTTAAACCTACAAACATGGAAAATTCTATATTATAACATACGAGAATAATGTTTTCTCTATGTACTAGACATAAATACTGTAAATATCGAATACTAAGTATTGTTATAATTATTAATACTTTCATCCGGCGAAAAGTTTCAACTGATAAACGTTTCCCTAACTGAGAAGTAATAAAAATTAGTTTTGCAGGTTTCTATAATGTGGAATCTCAACAAAAACGTTGGACCTTTAAAGTCGCCGCCGGCTAGCATCCGCTTTCTTTACGCTGATAACGCCGGATGTGACGTGGCCTTGCGCCCGCGTACTGAGAGCTTTTCACGATTACTCGTCAAATTCCAGCGTAAGGATAAAGATTCTGAGTTCATCCGTTTACGCAGCGCACGAAATCAAATTATGATTCATGTAATGAATTCTTTGTATTTACTGTCATCTCATGTATACTGAGAGCAAATAGATACACAGAATAGGTATGAGCATAAATCACATAATAGTGCACGTACTGTGTAATCATTACACTTTTTAATGAAGCCGTGCATTTAAATGCATTGTGCATGTGGTATAATAGTAATTTACAAAACATATTTGTGCTAGTATTTCATGCTACCGAATGCACCTGATTGTGAATTTACGGCGCAGTTAGGATTCGCTATCGGTTTTACGGTGCATTAAATTATGCAGTTTTAGCAATGTATTGCCTGAGCAGAAGTTCTTAGCAGGTCGAACAAAGGAGGGAAGTCAAAAGTGGGGGAGGTGGAAGGCGGAGAGGGTAGGGGGGACGTCCGTAGCGAGCCAATAAAGGCGCGCAGTAAATCCACGTAATTTAGAGCGGTCGTAAATTAAAGTTCCGCTATAAACGCGGGCCGGCCGCGTACCTGCCGCGCCCGCGCCGCGCCGCCGTCGCCGAGCACCCGCGTCACGCCACCAGAACATAAATCAACCGTCCCGTGTGAACTCTGCATGTGCCCTATCCATATTCCTAACTATAATGCCCCACGATCATAGCCGATTTACCGAGAAGTTACTTGCTACTTAATGATCATGGGCCGAATTAGCAAAAAAGCACTTGGATTTTTACTGCCTAGTGTAGATATTTAAATTGTATCTATGATGTACAATGATTATGATTACAATTGTATAATGATGATTTTTTAAATCATAATACCTCTCCTTTTTTATGTAAATGGATTGGCAAACAACCTAACGGTACGACCGTTAGGTTGTCTTGAAGGTAAGTTAATAATAATAATAATAATAATCTCAGGACAATTCGCACAGCGTCATCTAGACCCAAATTAAGCTAGCTAAAGATTGTGTTATGGGTACTAGATGATGATACACATCCATAGATTTTTTTTGTAAATATATACATATTATACATAGAAAACACCCAGACCGATACAAACAACCATACTCATGAATACAAATGTTTGTGCCGTGCGAGGAATCGAACCCGCGACCATCAGTCCTGAAGCGGTGTCCTTAACCGCTAGACCACCGAGGTCGTCAATAGGTTCAATAGGTTCAATATATAGTTATATATCAAATGCTAGATCTATCTTATGGCGCAAATTGAGGTTAAATGTTTATAATTTTATTTGTTTAAGTATTTCAAACTACTAGGCCCATAATCATTATATAGTATTAAACAAAGTTACTGTCGCTGTCTGTCCGTCACTATGTATGCTTAAATCTTTAAAACTACGCAATGGATTTTGAAGCGGTTTTTAATAGATAGAGTGATTTAAGAGGAAGGTTTATATATAATACATGTACATCCGTGAGAAGCCGGGGCGAGTAGTGTTTAAATAAGTGTTTTAATAAAAAAACATTACACTCTACAATATAATTTCATTGGAATTAGTCCAATAGTTGTTGCTGAAAAAAGTAACACACAATCCCCCTTCACAAACATTAGTGCTTACAAAAAATACCTAGCTATTAGCAAAGTTATGTAGGTAACTATCTAACAAATATAGATAAATATAAAGTATTATAGGTATGTGCTGTATATTTTTGACACTACTATGCAATATTGTAGAACATTTTCATGATTATAAGTTTATTAACTATAACCATTACGTATCTACTCACTTTACTTATTAATTTAAATTCAATTAGGTATCACAGTAATAGGTTCCTATTAGGAGCATGTACTCCATTATGAAGAATAGTTTTTAATCATTACATACATATTTAGGTATATATTGCATATACTTCACAATGATGTTGATAAGATAATAAATTAAAACATTATAATGTATTCTCAATAGTCATGATGAATTTTCAATGTTACGACGTTTAAATATGCCGAGAATGGATTTCACGCTAATTTAGAAAGATAAGCAGGAGAATAGGTATGCATGAATTTTGTGTTCAATTTAAATAATAATACTCAAACATGTTATGGGTACATATTACTACATAGGTACTGATAGATGAATATACTAAGAATCTTGGTAAATAGGTACTACAAAAAGTACATATACATAATATATACATATTCTGTGCTAATATGTACAAAGATTTGAAGTTTAGTACAACTTTTATTGTACGAATTTAGATAAAGTCGTTCCGTATCTGTCGTAAATCTAATGACAACGTTAAACAAATATAGTTCGTAATGCGATACTCGGGTTTACGGGACGATTACGTTCCAACCCTTCTCTGGAAGATTTAAGATCTAAACAGAATAAACCACAGTTAAACCCCATGACGCCGACGCATCGACTTTACGATTTACGTACATAAAGCAACATTATCTGTTTTATCTGACCTAAAATGGCCCAACAAAGAGATAAAGGTCGCTAGTTTACCCGTCGCGTGTAAATAAATTATCCAGGGTATTGTGCATCGGTTTGGATTGTCTAAAGTAAACTCAAGGTATATTGTGTTACAGAATCCATTGTAAATCACTCACGCTCGTCATGTGTTAGGTACGTAAAAGGGTTTTATAGTCGATCCAGAAGTAAGTGTGATAAGAAATGTATAAAAAATCAATTTCCTGTAAAGAAGTAAGTTTAAAGTAAATGTTCACGTATACAACTCAATAAGTGGTGGATATTTTGAGATGTTTATTGTATTGTAATAATATTAAAGATTATTATTATTATTATAGGCACCTAAATTTCTAAAGTGTATAACATTTTTAGCGGTTTTTACAAGAGGTAGGTATTGCTTTTGTTTACGATGTCTGATTTTCTCCCACCAAAGAGATTCAGGGTATGTAAATGTGAAATAACAACGTTTAATATTTAATTCAAGTAGACTTGTTGTAATCGTCTGCGTGCGTACTTCTGTCTCGCCCTTCTTCACATGTAAATAGTCTCATTATTTGATATTTAAGTAACAATATTAACAAATTCTTCAACAAATGTTTTGTCAGCTATATTAAATAGCGAGGACGAGATGTCTGAGTGACTGTATCTGTAAATAAAAAATATAAGAGAGTATATTACGAATGTTACAAATTTAATACGTACTATTTTCGAGTATATTCATGGTGCTACCGCTTTCTATCAATTGTGATAGATTGTCATCAAAACAATGCAATATGGATGCATAAAAATTGATAAGTAATTTGAATGACTTTGCTAAACCAGTACCTAGGTACTTAATCATTTTGATTTAAGAAAACGTTATGTGAAGAACTTCCCACATAACGTTATTATTAAAATATAAGAGATTCAGGGCAGTAACAAATTTTATTTTATAGTTATATGTTTCACAATTAACAAAACATTATTTTGTATGTGAAAATGTTATAACAGATAGGTATTTCCAATCTGACAGATCGTAAATTCGAATCTGACTGACACCAAGTATTTCGCATGTTAATATAATTATAAAAATTTCGATTAACTCCCTGATGATAAAAAACAACGATAACAAATAAAATCAATATATGAGACTTACGCTTGCATTCAATTTATATACCCGGCTAAAGTGGGTATGTTGATTAGATACCTATTAGGTCAGATTAGATATCCCATCAGTTATAGTCGTGAGTACCTATTACTGTATAGAAATAAATAGTTATGTTTCTCATAAAATATCTAAATCTTCTCAATCCATGCCTAAGTATTTATATATTTGAAACTTTGTGAAGATATATGTGTATTCATTTCTCAGTGACGCTTAAATGGTTTGACGTATTTGAATTTAATTTTTTCCCAAAATTAATTGCATATTAATTTTATATAGTTACTGTATATATTGGAGATTAATGACTTTTTATTTTTTTTTTAAATGTGAAATATAACTTCGAGGTAATATAGGTAGATATTGTATGAATTGCTAGTATTCTGCAGTGAATCCTCTAATGAGCATGGTAGAACTGTCTCTACCTTTTTTTCGTTGTTTGTTTATATGTAATTTATAAGGTCAATCTCATGCTCATCTTATCATGCTCCACCGGTGTTCCGCCAGCGTAAACCGTTAACGCAGGCGGGTTCACCATTACATTATCCATATTATCCATAAAAGACAATTAATCGCCTTCCCCCTTCTCTTTGCGTTTAAGATTACTATGTTTTCTGCTAGAAATAGATTTTTTGATTATGCTATATGACATTTTCATTAAGGGTCATTTTGATTACGCAATAAAACTGCTATTGAATAACTAATATTTTCTACCAATTTTTCCTGAAGGCGTAAATGTTAGCAGTCACATTGTTTCAAACATTCGTTATTAATCTATACTGAATGTAACTTAATATTTAGTATTATAAGGTATTAAAATCTGTTGTCTATGATTATAAAATAACTTACTACCTACGTTTATGCTACTTTTACGCATATGGTATAGAAATGTGAGTAGGTAATATACAGAAGATCATATTCGATATATCAGGTAGATACGAGTGTCAGTCCCTAAAAAATAAAAGTAGGTATACAAAAAGTCCATAGTATGGATTGGGTGACGGGTGACGTGAGGAGGCGGGTGCAGGCACGGTGCTGCAACGCGCAACGCGCGTTATGAACATGTGAAGCTTCGTTATCTGCGATCGAGGCTCCGCCCTGGCGGCGGCGCGCCGTACCTTGCGGTGTTTCAAACCATCATGGCGGCGAAATGGCGGGACGCCGTTTATAGACCTAATGAAAACCACTTTAATTAATTCACAGCAATCACATGCACCATGCACGACGTAGCTTTTATGTTTATTGTTTCCATATCATTTTAAAGCACCGCATTTTGATTTCTCCAGAGTGTCACTGTCATAATGTTTTTGTTTGCTAAATGCCCAGTGTTTATTATCGGTGTGTATTATTATACGATTATTTCATTAATATCTACGCAACTTTTCACTTAATATTATTAGATAACGTGTGTGCGCCATAATGTAGATGACTTTATTAATGTCTGTAAACATAAATTTTGCCCTACCCTCTTTATTTTGTGGTGTTTATTCTTACTCATAGGTACATTGGTTTTCGCATACAGGCATATTTTATGGTCACTGTGTTCCTGCAGCTATGTAGTAGGTATGTACTTATACAGTAGTTGTTAATTAAACTTAAGTAATTAATAACTTAGTACTTAACATAACTATACCTACACTTTTTAGTTCTTATGATCAATAGATATCTATCCCATCCCATGTAGTTCGAAAAACATCGAGCCAGAAGTTAAACAAATTGTTGTTCAAACAGTTCTTAGGTAATTAGATAAGGCAAATAATGATAGAAATATATCACTCATTTGTAGGTACGACTGGGAAGAAAAATATTGATCTATAGAAAAGCACCATGATTATAAATATATCATTATCAACCTATTTTGTCATTCTATTACAAGGTACATATGCGAAAAAACGTACTATTCTGTTGCTGAACTGACATGGTAGTTTGATAGTAGTAGTGGTAATTTAATAAAAAAGATTGGTGATGTGATGGAGCATTGTATTTAGCTGGTTTCAAGTCAGACAAGTTTCTTAGGAAGGCAAATGTACCTATGTATTCAGCATAAAGAGAGAAATACTTAGTACAAAAAATGGCATCACAAAACAATCACTAAAAGAAATAAAACGGTAAAATATAAAATACAAGAATAACAACATCATGTAAGGCATGCAGGCAACATGTGATATTGTGTATGTCGATGGTGTATTTTTATATCGTCTGCGTATATACAAAATTTCAATACAAATTGAATAGTACCTACAAATGTAAGTCGTAGTATGCAATTTTTTTCCCATTTATGACAAGTGTCTTATATCTTCTTCGTATAATGTAAACATAGCTGAATGTAGCTTGTAAAGCAAGCTGTTTGGCGGCAGAAATGTTTGGTATTTTAATGGTTGTGAGTTGATGA
The DNA here is from genome assembly GCF_030625045.1 of Achroia grisella. Taxonomy (NCBI): domain Eukaryota; kingdom Metazoa; phylum Arthropoda; class Insecta; order Lepidoptera; family Pyralidae; genus Achroia; species Achroia grisella. The sequence goes on along the minus strand of NW_026712606.1, from coordinate 491,952 downwards.
TGATATGTACCTAGAGCACGTAGACAGTATATTATAAATCAAGTAATTAGAATCCTACTAAGATAAATTTATATTTATTAGTACTTTTTATTTACAAATTTCTTAAAAATCGATACAAAATTGTTCAAGAAGCTATAGAATAAAAAAGTACGAGTATCAAATTTCAAATCGTTATTAAAACTGCTTTTTATACTTGAGTGTTGAGTTACCATTCAAGGGTGAACGAATTAAGTGTAGGGTTACCATGGTACAGACAAGTTAGACATTATATAAGGCTTTTTATTAAAGAAAAGTTTATTATACGCGCTTATTTCTATGGAAATGGATGCCTATTAGATATTAATCATAAAGTGTATAAGTTATCAAAGGATGGTAGGGACAGTCATAAGAAATATGATGTGTACAATTGGTTGAAAGGTCCCATGTTAATAAACTAGGTTCGTTACCGGTGTGTTGTTTACATACCAGGTTACATGTTGAACAGAGCGCATTTATTCTTAAAAGCTCGACCTTGACCAATTAGAATACCGTATACCATTAAAAAAGAATGCTAAACGATGGAGGTCCTTAGGTCGACCTTAGATGAAATTTTGGTTTCGATCGGTCAAGCCGTTTCGGAGGAGTAGGTATCGTTACAAAGAGTGCAATCACTCAGCGCACGCTTTTGAGTTTTAGTTTAAGTGCCATGGATACCTACTATTGTCTACCATACAAAAACCCGTAATACGGACGATCAAATTTAATAGTACTTATATCTAAAAATTACATATATAGGTACCTAAGTATAGGTACATGGTGTATAGGTACCATAGTCATTTAGTCATTAAAGCAAACCTATCCAAACATGAGTGGCACTACAACAGTAGGTCTTTAATAACATTTTTACGTCCTGTTTACTTTCTAGTTATTTTCATTAAAGATCAAGTTGTCCGTATAAGCAAAATAAAGAGCGGTGTTCGTGTTTTCGCCAAAATCTCCCCTGCGGCCATTTGTCGGCACAGTATCCCGGCGGACTCGTTACCACATCCCGCGTCAACGCAGCGCTGATTTATTCATCTCTCGCCACCTCGCCCAATACAACTGACAAATAAATGTCGCTTTTGTTTCCCTTTACCCGGAGATTTAGTGTCGCTGTGTTGATGAGGGAAACACCACACTGTACATGCTGGGCGCAATTTCATATATCAAGGATAATTTGTGGCTTCTTCTCTACAGGCTTATAAAGAAATTGGAGAATTAGCGGGGATTATAAAGTTAGCGAGGTATATTGTAGATAGGACTGTACCTTGCGATTACATTGTAGATAGGAGGACTGTACCTTGCGACCTATGTAGATAGGACCTGTACCTTAAGGCACAGTTTATATTTTGTTTAGATATGTAACTGAAGATAATTTCTGCCTTTTTCTATACAGGCTTAAGTATAAAGAAATTGGAAAATTAGCCAGGATTATAAAGCGGAGTATATTGTAGATAGGGCTGCTGTCCTATCTACAATATACCTACTCCGCTATATAGTATATAGTTACATAACTAAACAAAATATAAAAAATGGTACCTTTAAGATAAAAAGGTACCGTTTTTTATATTTTGTTTAGTTATGTAATTATATGCAATTTGTGCTTTTTTCTCTACAGACTGATAAAGAAATTGGAGACTAAACTGGGTTAGCGGGATATATTGTTGCCTATCAACAATATATCCCGATCCCGATAGCGATTTAAGGCACCTACCAAAATTAAACAAAAAGTATTTAGCTATGTAACTAAACTGTGTAACTATATTCACATAATAGTAATGCTGGTGTTATTGTGACTGTATGTAAATTCACGAAATTAGCTTTGATCATGTTTTATTCATTGAGGTTCCAGGTTCAACCAGGTTCTTTTAATTGGCACTTACCATGGTAGAACTAACCATTGATAATATAATATTAAATAGACTTAATATTTTTTTAATTAGTTATTCTAATTTTAAAATGATTAATAAACGTTGAGAATAAACTACAGAGGTGCCTGTTGTATGATAAAATGATATCTTAACGTATTTACAAAAGTTGGCGCATATTTTGGGCCTGTTATACACCATGTGAATGACAACGCAAAAACTTCCATACTTCTCTAAAATAGGTATATTTTGGTAATAAAAAAACAAAACTTCAGATATCTATTGAACTTAGTATGCTACTTTTACTGCCGATATAAAAATATTACAGAGACATTTCCAAACTTTCTGTTGCCATTATTAGATATGCTATAACTTTACACATTATAAAAAAACAACTTCCACTATCAGTGTACTTTATTTTTTAATATGCGTAACGAATTTTAATGCAATTATCAGCATCAGGTGGAGTGAGTTAAGAGGACCTGTTTTCCTATATGTATAATTAATAAATAAGCACCCATGCGAAGCCGGGGCTGGCAGCTAGTTATTACATTATGCCAACAGACAGAACGCTTCTCTCAGAATCTATCTACAATAGACACATAATATATGCAGGAGAACAGACCTTTATACATTTAGAACCAACCTTAATACTTACATTTAAAAAAATATTGCTGATTGACTATTTATGTTTAGGCTATTAGGCCTGCAAAAAAAAAGACTGTAACCTACAATTTGTATTACAAGAAATATTAGTATGGCAGTATACAGTTCTAAGGTAACAGCAATTTTTCGATTCGATTAATATCGAAATTTGCTAATTGAAATTATTTTCAATTAGCAAGTTTCGTAATCACTCCTAAATTACATACTACGTTTACACAGTCATCTGTAGTCATATTTATTTTAAATTAATACGAAACAACATTGAATATTATGACCTAATCCCAAGTAATTAGTTAGCGGAATAATAACAGCGGTTTATATAAGAGACTTCGCCTCGACCTAAAGGATCAGCTGCTAATAAGCATAGGATTATAGACTACCAGGGCAACGATTCTTAGTTCATATAATTTGAAATCTGTTATTGTGATTTCGAATGAAACATTTTACATTTGCAATCAGTATGCAAAAGGTACTCTAATCTAATTCATTTTAAATCTACTATTGTGATTACGATTACAGTTGAATCGTACTTAGCTCCTAATAGCAGGTAGGTAGTCTAATCTAAACGAGGACAGCATAGGCGTTACATATTGAAGCATCCGGTATCAACCCTACCTATTGCTAACGCCTACATTATAGGAGCAAATACCTAAATACCTAATGAGGTGTTTAACGTCACTTTACTTTACCTAGGTGTAATTTAGCCAGCTGTGTGGGTACCTCTGCCTCATCAATTTCATCAATCAAACCGCTAAGTAGCTTTCTTTGTAAGACGTTTCCCGGTTGAGGGGCGATATATGGCAGTAAAAATACATAGAGATTGTATTTCCCTTAGTTCTACGGAAGGCCAACTTATAAATGAAAGGAATATATCGGGCGTCAATATTACACGAGGAGGTCGGTAGATAGTGAGGTATATCACATGGTTTTGAGAACATTAGAAAAACAAATTAACACCTGATGTTCAAGGGAACGCTCAGTTTCAGTTTTGATACAAAATTATAATTTAGTTTCTGCAGTAAATTTGCTGAAATCAAAGAGCACGTGTGCACAAATAAACACTCCTTTGCCAAATTATTGATTTCAGTGATTTAGAAGGATATAATATTATTAATTTTCCTTATGATATAGGTACCTATAATAAACTAGATATAATTATATGTATACTATATAAAGAAACAGATTTGACTCTTTGTTTGCATTGAAATTACTGGACGGATTTCAAAAATAGGAATACCATTAGGAAACACTTTTGGGAAGCTTCAATAATGTAGGTAATAAATACAACGTGTGAAAAAAATACCATAAAAAACCCTTATATAAAAACGCCGTACGCTGCGAAAATTATTGACAATAGAGCAAAGTGATGTAATAGAGTTTTATGGGGGACATCAATATTGAAGGGTGAGGTGAGAGGACATCAATTTGCTGGTGTTAAAATTTATAATGTTTGAAATTTTTGTTAACCGGACCGGCAGTAGGTATATTATAATTTTGATATATTTTCCAAATTTATCTTTTTATGAAAAAAAATTATTAGGGACCTGCCTGCTGTAACGATATAATCTGGCGGGGAAACAAAGAGCATGATTGATTTCTATGAAGGACTTCGAGTAGGTCGACCGGACCGGACCGTATCGACGTAGATACATACATTCTTTTTAATAGAGCCACTAGAGGCACTATTAATATCTATTTGTAAGTAGTAATTCTTTGTTGATTATTCTGTACTCGGATTCAGATTTATATTTGGGATTGAGAACTATATTAGACTATATTAAAATTGGGAACGCTGCACCGTATCCCTCAATAAAGTCGCCCCAATTACGTGGAACTCTATGTTTATGTATCAGATCAGTTTTCTATCAAAGAAGTTAATAATATCTAAGGTACCTTTCATTCCTTTCTAAAGGAAATAAGTAATATTTATAGTAGTTTTTCTTGTTGCCCACCAATACAGATATCTAATGTTTAGTTTCAAGTTCTATGATTTTGTATCATGGTGATCATTTTTCGACTCTAAATGAAAATAGGACAAAATGTTAGTATCCTAATATTTCCCTTCCATGTCCTATTTTTGATCATTGATTAAACAAAATTATTGATATCTGTACTGTATAGATGTCAATAATTTTGTATACCTATGCGCCAGAAAATAGAGACAAATAACAATTATCAATATTAAACAAATAATAGATTCAGCATAGTCAGTGTTATTTTGATTACAAAAAACACTGTCTGACTGATCCATTAGGATAATAATGAATCCAGTCCAGAATTAAATGATTTACACAAACTATTTAGTGAATCTGGCAGAAAATAATATTTTATAATTATCCTTACTTAGGTGGGCAAAACTTGATTCGTAAGCAGAATTTGTTTCCGCGTTATCCATTTTAGATAATGAAGTAGGTATAATCATTAACTTGCGAGTATTGCGCTACCTGCATAGGAAATGGGTTATAAAAGCATTTATTTTAAAGAACCTTCAGTAGAAAGAGCTATTAGTTTATCGGTATTAGTATTTTTATGAGCTACAAAATAAGACAAATAGTATTCGACCGAAGCAACATATCGTTGGTAAGTAATGTGTATGAACTTGTAATGACCTATGATACAAGTCTTCGACACGTAAACAAGTAGATAACAGACATTTTGTGCTTATTGATAGTAAGAGTTACGACGAAATTGGTCGAAATCATGGCTCTAACTATTTCTGCGGTAAATGCTTTAGATGATAAACAGTTTGAATCTATTTTTGGTAATGTTATAGAATTATGTATTGACGCTGCCGTGCAAGTGCGTAAAAAGAAACCTTTTAAAAGCTTGGTCGCTTTATGTGAAGCATTCAGTCAATATTTGGATGGACTTAGTGAAGCAGGTATGTTGCACTTATATATATGTTTTGAAAAGTAATCTTCATTACTCCAGATGGACTAATAATTTTCTATGATATAAATGTAATTTAAATATATAAATAAAATTGGAGTGTCTGTTTGTAATATTGAAATAACCGTTTTTTATTACGTGCATATGAATATAAATACGGCACATACACCAAAATATAATTTTTTACAATTTTTGTCTGTCTGTCTGTTTGTTCCGGCTAATCTCTGAAATGGCTGGACCGATTTTGACGGGACTTTTTTTGCCAGGTAGCTGATGTAATAAGGAGTAACTTAGGCTACTTTTATTTTACAAAAATAAAGTTAAATTCCACGTAGACCAAGTCGCGGGTACAGCTAGTTTATTATAAAAACCACGAACGATCTCTACGTGATATCTCCCCTAATTGGAATCCATGTTGGATCTCTGTGGAACTGACCTCATCTCGCTCATGTTATTATCATCCACTAGTGCCTGCTACCGTAGGTACATACTCTTAGCACAGGCGGCTCCATTATTGTGCATTAAAATAAACAAAATTGATTACAGAAAAATTGGTGGTGCTTAGACTACATCCAGACTTAGCCGGTCGCTTATCGTCACAGGGCGAGCTCACCCGTGAGTCTACCGCGGAACAGATGAGCGCTGGCCTCCTAGATCTTACTAATGGGCAGAAGACTATAATAAATACTAATAACGAAGCGTAAGTTATACTGTTATATAGTTATGTATTCTTAATAATAGCTTGTTTTTATAGAAATTGGACCAATAATTCATAAAGTTAGTAGTGTTACCAGAGGAAAGTTTGTACAAAATCATATACATGTGTACTACACATATTTCCGCTGCCAAGGATTTGTTTTAAGTTGCAAATCTTACTCTTAAAATGGGAACACTATTTTAAGAGATATAGAAGTGAACCTACAGGGTTCGTAGGTTTGAAACTCCTCCGGTAAGGTATAACAGGGTAGAATAAATTTAGTAATGAGTATAGAGCTGTAAATGTAAGCGACGAACACAAGGTTTTTAGAGTAGGTAACTTTTAGAAATCGGATATGAGAATCCAAGAACGTAGGTAGATATAGGTACTTTTACATAATACGTTTATTGTTCAATATTTTTAGTTACTTATAATGCATTTCTAACACAAGGGACAGATATAATTCGGGGCACAAGTGGAGGATAAGATGAATAAGATATCAGGTCAGTTAGCCCATCGTCAGAAATTCACCAGGACTTTATCACGATGGTTGCGTGGAAGTCAATCAGACATATTGGTACATTGCTAGCAATAGGGTTATTACTTCATATTGTTAACAATCCCCTTTCCCCTATTTCTATGTCTATTTTTTTTTGTGGATGATAATGGATTGGTGCACCCGCCTGCGCTAAAGGTTTACGCTGGCGGGGCACCAGTGGAGGATGATAAGATGAGCATGAGGTCAGGTCAGTTAGCCCATCGTGACAAATTCACCAGGAATTTAACACGATGGTTTTCAGGGGGAACCGCGTGGAGGTCGACCTGACATGGTACATTGCTAGCAATGGGGTTATCAATCCACATTACGAACAATCCCCTTCCCCCCTTTCTATGTCTTTTATATATGAATTAACAAAAAAGGTATTTTGTTAATACATATTCTTTACATCAATTATATGCTATCCATAACACAGGCTCTGCTGAACTTGGGACAAGATGACGCTGTGAATTGTTCTGAGAGATTATTATTATTCAAAATAGCATTTCTTCCATACAAAATATGCTACCAAATATACTAGAATAGACATAATGCGGTACAGAGAGTATAGGTACAAAATTAAATACAGTTGCCTTCCTGACGGACTTCACTGCGCCAATCTTAATGCCTCGTCTGTAATTTCACTTTATTCATATTTTACAATCAAGACACAATTTATAAATAACGCTGCTTAGAGGTTTAGAGGTAGAAATAGGTCTACCTACTACTACCTACCTGTCTCAGGTAGGAGGGTAGGTGGGTTGCGTTTACTTTTAGGAAGTAGGTACGATCCACTCTGAATACTAATTACTAGTTATGAATGAAATGACAATTTTTCTTGACGCAAGGTTGGTATAAAAATATGTAAAACATATTAGGTAATCAAAATATTTTGTTAGATCACTGCAGCTCATGTAGGTATTTATATATCTACTAATGATTGTAAAGGAATTTCATGTCGTGGTAACAATTACATTATGCAATTATAAAACAGAAACAAAATTAATCTCTACACCTAGGTATCGATTTGCATGTAAATATTTCTTTAATTAGGTATTAAGACAATTAATTTATCCCTTATAGTACCTACCTACCAAAGCCCGAAGTGACCGAAGTGCCATCTGCAGTATTAAAAGGAATTTTTAAAGATAGGTATTGTTCGTATGAAAAGAATAATAACATTAAGGACACGAAATCATTACAATTTTTTTGCATAACTTTGTATATATTGTTTTAATTGCAGAGAGTAGCAACTAGTGAACTAAAAATATAATTAATATAATATAATAAATATCAATAATACATAGTAATGTGTATCTAATACTCGTTTACCATTTTCATTATAGCATGTATAGTACTGCCATCTATCGGCGGCAAAGTGTACTGTGAAAGTGTCATTTTTGTTTTGTTCTATGCTATGGTTTTGGTTGTTTTAGTTCGTGACAATGCCGCTAGATAGAGCTGTACATAAATCTGAAAACAAAATAGTATATGATACACAATATACACTAAATTACTATGATAAAATAAGTACAACTTATAAAATAATATTTCTATTAGTGTGTTTTATATAAATATATTCCAGTAGATATAAAGTATAAATAACGAAGTGGTAGAAAGGCCTCATCAAAAGCGGTTAAAAATTATGTAGATATGGTTATCTTAGGCACAATAATCAATTTTGTCAAGATTTAAACATTTTGATACTGTTACGAAGTCGGTTGAAAACTAATATTAAATATATGTCACATGTTTAAGTAAAACATTTGCCCATAGAATTTGCTCTATCTCTCTTAAAATATTATTATATACGATTTAAGAAAATTTAGTCTACCTAAAGTAATAAAATAACAAATAGTGCTTGGTCACATGCATGCCTGAGATCGACTCTGCAGTCAAAGTGCTTGCATGGCCATTTCTGTAAAATGATATACAGACTTAAGACTATGCTCCTGAGTGATTCTTAATAATCTAGACTGATGACCCCATTACGAGCAGTCATATAGATCTACACCCAGTTTCTCCTGGAAATTATAGTGATAGATGGGCTAACTGAGTCGACCTGAATGCTCATCTTATCATCCTTCACTGGTGCTCCGTCAGTTCGACAAAAAGAAAACTTAACTTTCATTAGTAATTTGTCAATATGTGTTTATATTTAGGTACAAAACGAAGTTCGGATTCCCATTTATAATATGTGCAAGAGAGAATAAAGTACAATCTATCATTGAGGGTCTACAACGGCGGTATAACAACACACGAGAACAGGAAATTAGTATTGGAATCAATGAAGTCAAGAAGATTTGCAAACTGAGGATACTTGACATAGCAAGAGATTGATAATTTTACATTTCCATTATCTTTTTTTAGTCTACTTGGTTTCCAGCTCAGTAAAGAAATGTTTTGAGTCTGTGATGATGTCGCGACGGTGTACCAAAAGATAAAATAATTTTAACTATTCAAAGATGTATCTATACATAATATATTGGTATATACTCAAATATTATACACTTATATAATATGTTTAATAATAGTCTAATCATAAAAATTAAAATAAACATTTTTATTTCAGTGTGTATTTTTATTGAAAATATTAAGAGAAAAAATTATATAATGCAATACTAGATTTAACTAACTTATAAAAGTCCAAGAGACCTTTCCACAACAGCATGTGGTTGTCCAGCTACTTCACATAGATCTCTTGTGTTGAGGATGTCTTCAAATCCGATATCCAAGTGCCTTCCAGTCAGAACATCATGTTGGAGATTGGAACTTGGAAGGAAGGGCAGTCTGCCAACCTGAAAGCATTGTAATCAGTATATTATGTTAGGTGTCTTATTTTATTTTAACAGTTATAGAGAGCTTGTTCATAGACTTATTATATTTTCCAAGTTTAAACAATAAAGTTACAGATAGTGTGTGTAAAGTTTAATAAATTTAAAGATATAAAGCACACAAAACTTTATTTTTTTATTATTACAACATTTGCTTGTCTATTAATATAAACAACTATATTTCAAAACCAACATACATATTTATTAACAGCACTATGGATGTCACATTATCATGTGAAGCCTTTGGTGGATGTCTCTCATATGTCACTATTCCGCACAATTAAGATGTCATGATTTATATCCTGTAATTTCACTGCTCTATCTCTCTCTTCAACAATAATAAATGTTATGAAGCAATAGAATAGATATGTCTCAGGCACCTAGGTAGAAAACCTTTTCATGGTCTACATCAATAAACAAACAGTCCTCTAAGGCTGATAATTAAATTGAAAAACTTTTATTCTAATTATATGTTGATTGGATTGCCAGTTGTTTCAATAAAAAAGTGAGATTTTTAATAGATATGCTATGTAGAAAAAATAAACTATTGTTATTTTAACCTCATCTATGTCACTGGATAATACTGTTTGTAGAAATAGGTACTCTATCAAATTATGACGTACTGAATGAAATATCATAAAAATCCTTGTTAAATTATAAAACAATTAAATAAAACATACTTTACTAGCAAACTTCATTTCCATAGTAAGTTTCATTGGTGCATGTAGACCTTGGATATTACGCAGCATTGCCATATCCATTTTTTCTTCATTCAGATGGTACTGAAATTAAAAATTGATATGCAATAACACACACACTATAAATATTACAGTAGGATTAGCTATTACTTGACATATAATTGTAGGTTCAATTCCTCGCACGGTACAAACATTTGTAGTCATGAGTATGATTGTTTGTATCGGTCTGGGTGTTTTCTATATATAATATGTATGATTTGCGCATTGTGTGAATTGTCCTGAAATATTATTATTATTATAATCAGAAGAATAAGAACATATCACACACACAGTACCATACTGGTAAATATAAAAATAAAAAATAATTTAAAGCTAAAACTGTTAATTTTAGATGATATATTTTATATATATTTTAGAATAATCCACTATTGTCCAGGTGTTCAATAACATATTAAAGAGAATTCCATAAAATAATATTAACCCAGTAGAATTAAAAAATATCTTCATTAAACAGAAATTGTCTAATTTCCCCAGCTGAGTTTACAACAATGAAAATTCAATGTAAATTATGACAGAGTCGAGGCTTTAATGTCTTACATTTTTTTCAGAATGTTCCAATGGATGTGTGGTACCAATTTTTAATTTTGTTGCACCAACTCCAGCAACTAAAGGATCTGGTATACCAAATGGGCCTTCATGGACTTGAATGTTGGATACATGCTCCGGCTTGACTTTCAGAGATGGTAGACCAAAACTCTGAAATAAAAGTTAATAAATTCAATTATCTTTTTGAAACTCCACAAACAAACATGAACACAACTACTACCATTCCTCCAGTTGCTACCACTCTTGATACGAGAATGCTGCTCAAAAGGGCGAGACGACAGTAGGTTGTTACGGTGATAAAAGTAATTATTATGAAGAAAATTTATTAAAAGTTAAGACATTCGGCTTTAATGAAAAATGCCATATCATCGTTAATACAAAATAAATTGATGTTTGTTGTAATAAAATTACACTATTAGATATATTACAAAAAGTAAAGAAGATTGAGTAAATCTATGTTTTTTCTTTTTAATGCCTTTTAATTAATGTTACAATTTATTTTAACCTGAAATAACTTTGGATTGGAGAATACTCACCATTGTGATATTGTTTTTGTTATTTTTTAATCAGAATAGTTATCAAATTGAAAATTCGAAGATAAAATTATTTTTCGTTAAATTAAAAATTATAACAATAATAATTGAAGAAAAGACCAAGTAAAATATAATCAAATCAATGATTTTCAAGTTTATGAATCTAATTAATCTGTGACAATGCAGAATGTCACAGATGATAGATCGGAAAGATTAAAATGACATGGCACTGTCCAGTATCTGTCATTCATGAACTCAAGTGTACCATAATGGCTGTATGGGCGCAGTTCCCTGTGCCTTTCCGATAAAGGATAAATACACAAAAAAAAGTGTACCATAGACAAGCTATAAAGATGATTTATAGAAGTTCTAATATTCTATCACACTCTGGCTGCCATTATGTGAAAAGGACAGAATCCAAAGATTCTGTCGCTTTAAATCATTTTCAAGGATAAAATATAAACCTAACGCCGATGCCGTGACAAAAAATATCTGCTGAGTTTAATATGATTTAATAAGTATTTTTACATTATATTTAATTACTGAAAGAAATAGCAAATAGAAATAATGATACAAAATATTATAATTATTCATAAGCATATTTAGGTTCTAATCTATACGTATACCTAAAAAGTGTCTGTTTGTAATATTTAATAAACCATTTTTTACTATATGCATATGAACATATACGATATACGGTATATACCAAAATAACATTTTTTACAATTTTTGTCTGTATTGGCAGATCTTGGCCAATTTTAACGGGCTTTTTTTTTGGCAGATAGCTGATGTAATAAGAAGTAACTTAAGCTACTTTTATTTTAGAAAAATAAAGTTAAATTCAGCGCGGACGATGTCGCTAGTAGGTACAGCTTAATATAATTAATACTAAGTTTATTTGAATAAAAAATATATCTATTTCTCCAGCAAATAAGATCGGTACCTACTTACTCTATGATACTATCAATAAAAATTATTTCATTAAAGACAATATATTTTGTTTTTAAATACGAAAACTTTTTGTCTCGCGCCAAATACTTAATATAATTCGATAGTACAAACAAAAAAATAAATTATCCAAACTTTAATAAAGATTGACGGATATATCAGATTTTAAGAAATTTATATTACTTGCATTTCTTTATTGTAAAATGAATTAGTTAATTTTACCAAGGAACAATTAACAGTATTTAAAATGACAAGTCGTGGAGGAGGAAAGAAAGAGATGGTAAAAGAAAAACTGAATTATGTGTTTACTATACTATATATATTGTGTTACTGTATTGTTTGTAACAAAGGTTATTTATATATTCTGTCAATACTAAAGCTAATGGGCAGGTACGATGCTATTTATTAAGTATGGCTGTCTTCACTCCAGGTTCCTTACGGGTCAAGCAAAAAGTGCTTACAAGTCTTTTAATATTGACTTTATATATATTAATGACTAATATTGGCATACACGTCTTTTAAAATAATAATCTTCAAAATTGTTTACTACTGTCTGTCCAAAATACACAATAATAATAATAATATATCTACCAAAATAACTGTCACAGTGCCATCTAGTCTCAAGATAAGAAAGCCTTAAGAATTGATATTAATAGATAAATACATTTTTTCCGCTAGACTACCGAGGCCGACAAATATATCTATCAACCAATCAAATTCATCACATTTAGATATAACTAAGTGACTAGTGGTCTTTATTTTATTATTTGTAGGATCCCGAGGAACAGATGCGTCGGAAATTTCGCGCCAAATGTCTATTTCGAGCGCTCGGGCGGCTTGCAATGGCTAACATCTATTGGTTGATAGAAGATGTTGATCATTACGAAGGGGTAGATGATGTAAGAAGGAGGGTGGAACAAGCAGTACGAGGAAAGGCCAAAAAGAAGCATCTATTGACTGTTACCGTATGTATTAGGTACAGTTAGCTTTTGCTGAGGTAGACAATGGATTTGAAGCTTAGCTTAGCTAGCAATTTTTCAACAATTGAGTAGGACTAAACATTTATTATGAGTTCAATATGTCTTGGTTCACCAGGAGGCTTCTGAGCTTCTGGGAGGAAGCTTCTCCCAGCTGGCTACTTTAGTAACGGCCCAGATGAGATGCTAAATGCAGAGTATAGTCTTGGCTCTTTAACTTATTGTAACGAACAATGTTGCTATAAATAAAACATATATGTTCTAGGATAAAGCACTTTTAAATAAACCAGCGGAGGAAAGAACAGATCAAGAGAAAAAATATATTTATCGCATCATTGGTGGATTAAAATGTTTCAAACGTTATCCAAATGTAAGTAAGTCTATACAGCCATATTGAGTTTGAACAAATTATCTTTTTGTAATAAGTAAACTGTAGTCTTACGACTATCGAAAATGTACTTAACCATGGTGAATATTACAACCTAAACCTATGGGGTATATAGGGATAAATAGCCGATATTAAGAGTATATTCATATTACGAAAACGTGCCTATTGTACGATTTAATACATTATGAGTTATGATTATAAGCGAGAACATAGATACATCTATATTATAGATATAGGTAGTCTAATTAAGTCAGTATTAATACAGGCAGTATACTGTTGTGTAAATGTAATAGCACGTAAAAAAGAAACTTGCTGCGGTGACGTACTTCAAGTATTATGGCCCGGGGCGGACCATAGTTCGTCAACACCACGAAGCCCACGCTCTATACTTCATAGTGACTGGTGACATCATCGTCAGCCAGATGGTGTTCGACGAGTTGCTCCAAAAGAACGTATCCGTGGATATCGGTGTCATGCACTCCGGTGATATGTTCGGTGAAGTTTCTTTGTTGCATAACATTCCAAGAACTGCTACTGTCACTACTACTGGTTAGCTCATTACAAATACCTAATTACATAAGTATCACTAACTAGTGCTTACCAGAGATTTTGTCCATATGATAAGAGCCATAAGATAAGTAGATATCCTATTTTCTTCAAGCGAAAACCACGTGCTCACGATTATTGGTTGAATAGTTAATGTATTAAGATGTAACAAACAACCAAAGTTTTTTTTAGATTAACAGCCTAGGTGGTCTAGTTGTTTAACATACCACCTTACATCCGATGGTTGCGGATTTCATTCTTGCACGGAAAAATTGTATTTAGGAGTATAATTGTTTCTAATTGGTATAGTAATCTTGTGTTTACAAAAAAATGTATTCATCATTTGTTTAGTACCCATAGTACAAGCTCTATTCGCTAGTTTGCGACTAGATGACGCTGTGGGAATGGTTCTGGATTATAAAAAAGGATTACAATAGCCATTAGTAAGAATGATAATACATAGATATATACACTAGGTAGGTACTGTTCCTTTGTTTATTTGTTCTTTCATTCTGTAAGCCGTTAACAACTGCAATGAATCCTCGTGACTTTTGATATTTACATCTAATATTTGAGACTACTATGGCTTATGGATTTTAATAATCTATATATTCACGATGTCATAAGCATATAACAATAATTGACACACAACTACGCATCAATATCTGTTTTATTATTCCAGAATACTTTGAATTATGATGCAATATCAGAAAATTATTAACTAATTAAATTAATTGTTATTAATTATAAAATTCTTATTAACTTATTATTAATTAACTTTTGGGTATGGTCAGAATAGGACTCGTATGAAAAATGTTTCTTAAACTTTCTGTAAAGGGAGACGAACTCCAAAACTGATTATTCAAAACTACCGTATTACTATGATGTCAGAGTGGTCGTTAACTATATAGAGTACACAATAAAAAATTTGGTTGTTCACTGTCTGTTAATGGAAAACAATTACCCATATTATGATAACTATTAACAAGGGAGTAGGTAAACGCCAAAACAATGATTATTATGATTTTTGTCTGTATGTCTGACAGATAAAAATCATAATAATATAATAATCATTGTTTTTATACACGCTAGTCTCAGAAACGGCTTAACTTAAAATAGTGTTTGTTTTATGCCAATAAACAAATAAGTTAAAATTCACGGGCTCAGCTAGTATAAAAGATGTACATGTGTCGTCCTGACACCATTGTCCCATTTCTTTACATTCTTGCCCTATTTTCTTTAACAAACTGCTAAGAAATCGATTATATTCGTATTGATCACACTAAGCAAGTAGCACAGCAACAGCCAACGTGACATGTGAAGTTAGTTGTCTTGTCAACAAAGAAGTGATTGGTTGTATATATTGACCATTAGGTCACTGTGAATTACTGGCATTAATGAAAGAAGATTTCAAAAATGTGCTCCAAGCATCTGTACAGAAACAATGGGATGAAGTGCGGCATGCAATGTCAGCATTCACGTACTTCGAAGGTCTTGATGAGGTCCTTTTAACTTGTTTTTACTATTTAGACACAGATATTACATTTTTTATTTGTATCTGTAGCAGCGTTGCCAGACACCTCGATTTTGGAACGAAGTCGCGAGTTTTAGAGAAAAATAAAATGTCCCACGTAGGAAGTGTCCAGTCCAGCTTTTCCTTTATGACCTATTGACCTTTTTTAGTCAGATATTAAACAATAGTTCTTGTTTTTTTTCGTTTTACCTAAATGTGTTTGAAACATTGAATGACCTTATTTTTTAGGCTGCTTATTCTTATTCCACAGTCACTACTGATTAGGTACTATGTGACTTCGTATGTCTAGCTTAGAACAAAATAATCTCGCTTTTATATACATGAAGTTTTATATCCCGCTTGCTTGAAATAATCTGGCAACGCTGATTTATAATGATTACCTATATTTGTATATTTTGTAGTAATTTTCAATAATGTAACGATTATTTTCAGAACATTATCATCTCATATTTTTTTTATTTATTAGGTTGCACGTCGTGAAGGTTGTATAATGGCTAAAATGAAGTCATACAAGCCGAACGAAACCCTCCTCGGTGACGGCGTAGGAGTGGCCAATTTTGTCTACTTTATTTTATCAGGCCGTTGTCAGATGATTGAGACTATTCAAGTGGTCGTCACATCTCGTTTAGGCCGCAGTTATTATGCACTCTACGACCCATATGTATGACGTATTTTACATTTGATTTAGTATCACTAGAGATTGTATATTGTACTATTACAATATGTAAAATAAATAGTTCCACTACACTGTTCACAATTCCAATGTTTGAATCTAAGGTGCCTGATGAAGAAAGCGAGCAAGATTTTGATACGAAATATTTTGGAGCATATAAAAATCTCGACAAGGATAGTAAAGATACTCATGATTCCGTTGTCGCTACGGATGATCCAATAAAAGAAGATCGAAACAAAAGTAGCATTGCTCGTGAAGGTATAAGCAGTATATTAAAGTCGACCAGTGACGTTAAACAAAGACGGTCGGAAAGTTTAAAACATGGCAGCGGAAATGTTGTAATTAATGATGACGATGGGGTTAGACAGAGCATTACTAGCGATAAAGCAAAGTCAGAACGTTCAGCTTCTGTGAAATCACAAGTATTGATGGAGCCTTCTGAAGTGACTCGGCAATCTGTCAGGTTGTATAAAGTCTTTACAATAATTCTCATGTCCATTTAGTTAATCTCTAGGCAACTTATAGTATGTGATTAATAATTTACAATACAAACATATAACACTAAACAACCACGTGTGGTCGTACAGCTTGCTCTACCTCTAAAAAAATATTATTTAAAATATAATTTAATCTTCTTAGTTTAAACTAAATTATGAGTAGAGATTCGGTCCCTTCAGTGCGTTGGTAATTGGTTTGATGATAAATATAATAATTAGGTGTTAATATTTCAGATTGAGCGTCATTCCTGAGAAATCTCAGCCATCAACAGCGCCATTAAATACACGAACCTATTTCATGCAGGTCTACATCGACTTTTTATAAATGACTATAATAATTATTTTATACTTGTCTTTATCTAATAAAATCATTACAATTTATTGAGGTAAGGGTAGTGGCTAGGTATATTTATTGCACGTGCGTATCTATTTAGGTGCTGAATTATGATTGAAGTATACAATAGGTATAGTTGATTCTATTTTACCAATTTAGTGACCATACCCTGGCGCTGTAATTAATATTATAACTAATAATTATTAGGTATGCCAGCTAAACCCGGGTTCAAGCTTCGGTTTCGGCGAGAATATGCGTGATCGTCGCATAGTAGCCCTGACTCCAGTAGATTGCATGCTGTTACCCAAGATGTGGTTGTTACAGCGAAATACAGCTAACATCTGGACCCGTATACAACATTACCTCGAGAAAAAGGTATATTTATTAAACTAAATGGACTAATAAAATGGACTGATAAAATGAATGAAGTAATCAATCATGTAACTTTTTACTAAGTACTTAGATTTACCGTAAAGTTTGAAATTATTAACTTTATTTTCATTGAAGTTATCGTAAATGTAGAAGAAAATACAATATAATTGGTTTGATTTCAGTATTGAACTAGAATCGGTTGAAATTATATTTATTCTCAAGCATGCATAATGGTATAGAGTATTTTAATAAAATAAATATTTTGTGTTAAGCAAGATACCAAAAAAGATATATAAAAGCCTCTGTATATATATACTATGACGATCTCGTTGGTTTAGCTTTTTAACACATCCCCTTACTTTCGATGGTCGCGAGTTCAATTTCTCGCACCACACAAACATTTGTACTCATGAAGAGTATGATTGTTTGTGTCATTCTGGTTGTTTTCTATGCATAATATGTATGTATTTAGGAAAAATAAATACTCGTCAGATACCAACAAAGAAGCAGCTATTCAAAGAGTTCGTCTCCCAACGACGCTGGCAAGAGTTTCGTGAGCAGACAGTCAACGATGTGGTTTCCCGTTCCAATACCGTCAACTGGACCTCGGCTCATGACGTTCCGTACTCTATTAGGATGGAAGAAATGCTTGACATTTGAAAAAGAAAGTAAAACATTTTAGATATACTTTTATTTACATGTATCAAATATATTTGATGTAGAGGGTTCAGGTGTTTTATTGAGAGGTCATATAATTTAGACAATTAATATTAATTTATAGTTAATAATCTTCTGAATTTATAATCTCATTTGACATATAGTTGTAATATTTGTTTTTTTTATTATAAGAGGCATAATTAGCGAGCAAATGTCTCGCTAAGTTCCGTAAGTGTCTATAGGCAAGGATTTGGACAAAAGGATAGGAAGGATAAGGACAAAATAAAAGACAATAAAATGTATGTAATTACGAAAGAAGTCGAAGCTGTCATTTACTAGAATTCTTGTATCTGCTTAATCCTTGTAAGGCAAGGTTCTTCCTAAGTAGAAATATCTGCAAATAAAATACCTATCTATAGTATATGTAGTAATAGTGGTTCACGGGGGCGGAGGCCGCGGGGCGCAGAAATGACGAGGCAAGTAGGTGTACGACGATGCGGAATTAATAAGGTAACATGGTGACAAGGAGATCGAAGGTTTTATAAATAGTCATCTTCATAAAGTGGAAGGTAAATGATAAGTAAAAATTGTCTGAGACATCTATACCTTTAATATGAATTGATAGGTTTGATAGACACAAAAAATAATCATATTACCTATACCTGTGCCTAAACGTTCCACTTAGGGTACATTGAAATAATATAATAGCAAACATTAGAATCTAGTACGCCTACCTGATGCTATTAATGCATGTTAAAAATAATATTTTAATGTATTCACATTACATATGAAGCATATTTTTATAGATATTTTTAAAAATACAGGATTCTTCTGAGATCGGCGAAGATTAAAGTCAGGAACTACGTTCGTGTTCTTGCCGTATTTATGTGAGCGATAAAGTACCTAAATGAGCGTGGGTCAACTTTGCAAAGGAGAGTAACTACAGGTTCTACTATTTTATTCCCTAAAAGTTTTATAGGGAAACAATATAAAATGAACATAGTAAAATTTTTCCTTACCGCTTAACCAAGATACCAAATTGCATAGTTTTTTTTGTGAAAATATCGCATCGGTCACTTTGGCCATAGATAATACTTGACTTTGGCTGCTGATTGGAAAATTGCATTTGCATTTTTGTGATTGTGACTACTTTTTGTACAAACTTGGATCTCATCAATGTTTGAATTAAAGTTCTTTTTATATCTACGAGTAGGTACATCATACACTTTGCTACATTTAAGTAAATATGATACATGCAACTTGTTTTTCAATGGGGGAATCAGAACCTGAAAATCACAATTTCTGAATATGGAGAAAGAATAATAGTAATACCTCGCGTCATGTAACCTAGGCGACCGGTTTTGGCGGGAAACACCCACGCGCGAGCCCCAAGCAAGCGTACAGTCGGCATAGCAAGCAGGCAGCACATTCGACCGCAGTGCACCGCGAGAACCGATCGCCGCGCGAAATTCCGACGTCAGCCACGGCTGATCGAATTCCTATTTTTAATGATAATGTAAATAAACACATTGGATTTTTATTTTACTTGTCTTACACAAGATACTGGCTTTCTTATCAACATTTAAGAAGTTTTGAAGTACTTGAATTGGTAAGTCATTCATTTTTAAAGTTTATTATTATTCATACCAATACATGTTTGTGCTTAGATACTAGTTCACTTGGGTATAAAAAGTATACTTAATTATTTAATACTGTAGTTATTCAGTAACGAGATAAACTGTTTATAAGCACAAATTAGGTAAGCATTTTAATTACTTACGCAGTATCTATTTGTAGATAAATTATATGTTATAGACTTAATGATAGATACGAGTATGTATAAATTATTTACAAATATACCTATACACTTAATAATTATAAACTAGTTGTTGCCCGTGACTTCATCAGATATTTTTGAGATTAATAATAAACAAGTTCTACTTGTAGTGGTATACTTTAATCGTATATTCAATTAAAATTTGTGATTATCTGTTCAGCACAGAGACACATTTTCCGTTTATAATATTATTATATTATAGTATTTATTTTATCAGAAGGATCTCTATTGCACCTTTAAGATTTTAAGTTTCCATTATTATTTTTATATTGCAATGGAATTTGTTGAATAGATAATTTTGTAGTTATTATTTGGTATTTAGAAACATAAATATGTACATCAACAACGCCTCGAAGCTTGCTAATACTTGCAGCCTATTATTGAAGGACTATGTAGTAATTAAGACGAGCAGTATAATTTTTAATTAGCGCAACTTTATTGAGATTCTAACGTAGGCTAGGTACAAAGAGAATGTATTATAATTTATGATTTTGAAGTTTGAATTATTAGTTTGTTTCCGGTTACTTCCTTCCTTCCTTTTCCATTTGCTATATAAGTACAATATACAAAAATAAGTTTTTTGTTTTATACTTGTCTTATGTGTAATTATTTGTAATTTATATATAAATAAGAAAGTATGAAAAGAAGTGCAGCAAGTCGGAAGCGATTTTAAGTTACTACATTGTAACAGTACAGACTTCTATAATTCAAATCAGATTTTTATAATTATTAGGTACACTCCGAAGATAAAAGAGTTACTTCTTGGTTTAAACAAAAACTTGTACTAAGATGTATTTTTTTAATGATGATAGAGTGGTGGTGACGTTTAAGCTAACAACATACTCTACCAGTGGAAGATAGGATAAGCAGAAAGTCCGGTCAGGTCAGTTAGCCTATCGTGAATTTTTATTAAGGACCTGTTGGGGTCGACTAAATGTGCATTGTAGAAAAACTAGTGGCCTAATAGTCCACATTACTACCAATCTTCTCACCCCAACATTGCAGTGACGTTGTCGTCAAATCATTATATTGTTATTTCGTATGATTTATGCTAAGCTGTAGTTATATGTATATGTTATGCTTGTTTTGTTAGATACTCGTATATCCTTGACATTTCACATGTCTATTAGAATACAACTTTTATTGTTAGAATGTCAGAATATTATTTTAAAATATTAACTGTACTGATTGGTAGGTATTAGTTTTATACATGGCAATGACATCAATTGCTTCCTGTAATTGAATAATTGGCTTAAATGTCTATAGAACTCTGTAACATGCATCTACTTGCTCTACTATTACTTATGCAATGGAACCTTTTAATTTAAAAATCGTATTGAAAAATACTGGTAATTTTATTACAAAATGTCACCGACATTATTCTTATTAAGTATTTTCGTAATTTCTCTGGCAGTAATCTCTATTTATTTTTTATTTCCATTTATTTGAGATCATTCAAGTTATTCGGAGTCCAAACTCAAAGAAATAGGTACTATGATAGTATATTAATATATATCGTTACCACTTTGCTTGGTTGTTAGTAATGCATTTTGTTACTAAATAGTCGATGACAACATTCAAGGCCGGTTGTTGGTCAGGTTATCATAATATCAGTAATGAGCTCAATTGAGACAGCAAAACACAGATAGATGCCAATTTACGACCTTATCTAGACAAGGGGCAACTACTTACTTCATTTGTTTTCTAATTTTATCTTTTAATATATATCTGTCTGTTGTTGCTGTTGTTTATCTCTCTGTTTGTTACCTTTTCACGATTACAGCACAATTTTCTTTATAAATATAAATTTTGCCACGAGGACAAACATAAGCTACATAAATACTCTGGAAAGGGATGAAAAAATCGATTAAAGTATATGTCGATGAAGGTGCGGGTAACAGCTAGTATATAGATAACTTTCAGGTATTTCACTATTAATATGTTTAATCTGTGCCTGGATATTTTCTTAATCTATATACCTCTTTAAATATTGTTATTCTCTAGCAAGTTACCTACAACTGATCATTGCTGTATGTAACCATTAATAAATTTGACCTTTGATGTATGTTACAATAGAATGAAACTGTATTTCTAAATCTAAACCTACATGTGTATAAATGTGAAGTAGAGAGATAATTAAATGAATACTTCTTACCATGATGAAGTAACAGTATCATATAGATATACAAATACATACATATTAACTGTCATTCTGGAAGTAGAAGTTGAGTTCGTATCATAATTATAGCATATATTTGTCGTTAATTTGACATTCTTAATATCAACGACACACGTGTAGTTTCCATTTACTTGAACAGTACTAATGTTACAAAATGAAATTTAAATATTAATTCCTGAATATTAAGATATTAGATGAGCCGCGTAACTTGGTTTGCATCACATTTTCCCCATTTATGCTACATTTGTCATGTGATTACTACTTATGAGTTACCTATTTTCTTGCCCTAAGTTCCATCTACATTTATACCAAAATTCGTCAACATTCTTCGGTATAGTCGTAAAGGCGTAACACATAGACAGTGTTACTATGTAAATCGAAAACAAGTAGGTACTTTTGATGATGATCCTACTAATAGTTATTATAAATTCTATAGTTTAGTACGATAGATGTACTGACATATGTTAAGAAAAGTTACAGGTAGTTACTCCAACATACTCCTATAACTATGTCAAACTATTGTTTTTGTTCAGCGTAACCATGCACATATCGTAATTAGGAATTTGCGATTTGTTGATAGTCATTGAAAATGCAACTTTTAAAGGAAACTACAGTTCCTTATTTATTTCCTTTCTTCCTTTCCTTTCTTCATTTACTTATTTTTATATTTTGCCCAATTTATTATTATATTATCTATATTTAGGTAGGTTAGGCTTTATAATTTTTAACCTATATGTTTTTCTGATGCTATATTATTTTAAAGTTTACATTGACTCTGTTTTGTAATGTGTGTAAATTATTATTTGTATTTTTTATGTCATTATCGTTGTATCAATACGAGTCAATAATATTCTATTCTGTTCTATTTTAATCTAAAGTTTTGTCACTCGTCAATCTGTTCAGAAGGTATTTCGTGAAAGAGTCATAATTACTCATAAAACAAATCCACACACTTACTCACAAACTTTTGATTGTATAATGTTAGTAAGGATTATTCGATTTATATAAAATTGTTAGGTATTTATCCAGTAATTTCATAAAGTCTAAAAACACAGTTTTCGCTTTGCTTAAGGATAGATGTTTATCCTGGTGACCCATTCCTAGAGTAAATATGTTAAAAAATACTGAATGGATATCCGATATCCTCTATCTATGGAATCGTGACAAATTGTCACTTGAGGAGAACTTACCTTTTCAAGTGCCAATTTGTCAGGTGTGTTGTTAGGACCGACATATTTGTGTATTGATATCGACGTATGATCTTGACCCAACATATCGTCCGGCTGATCCAATGTCACATTGTGTCTCTTTTAAACAACCTACATAAAACTATTTACGTTGAAGTAAACATGATCCTGAGTCATAAAGAAAAAATACTTGTTCGATAAAAGTTTGATTATTCGCGCAGGTTCTACGACAGAAGCGAACGGCCCAGATAGCAATTTATTCATTTTTCACAACGACAGCGACTCGTACGTCCTGGCACTGAATTAGCTTTCCTTTCTATTGGAGAGTGATCGTTATTTTGTTGCATTTTTATGAGATGATTTAACTGCATTAGAAATTTATTAAGTAGGCTAAAATAAATGTGGAAGTAGTATATAAGTATACGGTGTGTGTAAGAACAGTAGACGCAATGTGAAAGGATTATAAATGAATGTGAGGCTTTTGAAAATTAAAAAATGCTATCATATGTGGAATATTTCACTAAAAAGAAATAGAGGAAGAGAGACATGTACTATGCTATTATAATACTAACGGATTACAAGTGTAGGTTAGGTAGACTTATATTAGGTATCGTATTCTGTGCTGAGGACTCTCTCATTTTCTAGTATTTCGACGTGAAGTAATGCTGTACCCCTAGAGATATTAACATAGAACAGGTCTGCCTTTCTACCCCAAATTCAATTTCGTAGGGAAAGCTTTCGTAAAGTGCTAGCTTGTCGACCACATCATTCATCATTCTTCATATTTTCTTTAGAATCTTCTAGACGCAATTGTTTGATGATCTTTATATTGATCTTTAGAGCATCC
This sequence comes from Achroia grisella, assembly GCF_030625045.1. Classification (NCBI taxonomy): domain Eukaryota; kingdom Metazoa; phylum Arthropoda; class Insecta; order Lepidoptera; family Pyralidae; genus Achroia; species Achroia grisella. Next base: position 467,629 of record NW_026712606.1, on the reverse strand, counting down.
TCTTTCCATCATATTTCAATCTAGCATCATTAAGGATATATTTTTTTATTAAAATATATTTTAATTATTAATTTGAACTATAAGCTATGATTAGGTAGGCGTTTGTCGATGATTTTTGTAGGTAATTATTAGTTTTATATAACAAAATGTACTAGTGTATAATAAAGTTTTATTTATATAAACATTCGTTATATAATGTTATTGAACTATCGAACTTTGTTAGAATTTCCTGATTATACCAAGACAAAACATCGACCATAATATTTTATGATTAGGTATAGCGAGGTCTTCAGCTGTCATGGTATAAAATCTAACAGTTTATAGACATAACAAATAGCTATGTAGGTATATTATATTAAATTACTTTCCGCAATCGATGCAAGTGGGAGGTGTATATGAAGGTGACTATCAAAGAGTAGACTAACTAGTTTTGCTATTAAAATACAGACACAATGATGACAAATTGACTCATTGTTCACAATATTTTGTATGACTTCAGTATTATAAATACGTTAGTGACCTTATTTCATATACGTTAAGTAAAGTATTATAACCATATGCTTTCATATTCTGTGTCATTTGCTTGAAATCTTATGTGTCAATTTAATGTACTATTTTAGTTTCATTATGAGGTAAAATAAGAAATTCTTGAGAGTTTCAAATGATGTCAGCTTCACTGAGATTCATAAATTCTATCAATCGTATCAATTTCTAAATTGGGCTAATTCTATTCAATTAACAATACCAATTTAATATTTGTACCGAATTTTCATTGAAAAACGTTGAACCTTTTAATTGTGACGATATTATAATAGATGTAGAGAGACAGATGTAGATATAGCTCTCTCTATCTATCAGGAGGTATGAATGGCTCATTTAGGTTCTATTGATTAGCGTGTGCTTGCATTTTTATTGAATAAAAATGATATATTTATAGATTTCGGTCTTTTAATATACTGTATGTATGTACAGTTATGTTATACACGTGTACCAATTAGTAACTTATGTCACTTTAACCAAGTAAGGTAAAGCCGCTTTCTACACATAAATAGCGGGGTTTTGCGAAACTATCAGACACACGCGACACAAATATACATTCTGGCAAAGTTGTGTGGTTACTAAGCCTCCTTTAACATTCGACATAATTATTAATCCATTTGTTTCATGATAAGATTATTCTTAAATTACATTTGAAGCAAAGACTAATATGTTTTTAAAAAAAATCCGTTTTGTTGTTGTTTTAACTAAACAATCGTTTAACTTAATACGATAAGATCAGTTGTATGACTATTATATTTACAACATAATTAATTGTTGTAAGTATCACAGGTAGTCATGCTCGAAGCTTTTGTTTTCCACTATTTTCCTGTACGCCTACTCTACTTGAGCTTACTCTACTCTACTCTATTTTCTGTGATTATTTTGTCCATCCATTACTTGTAAATATATCATTGCTTATTTTTTAATGACTTCTAGAGAAAAATCTCATTTTGACTATGTATGTACTTGTTTTGCTTTTTTAAGTTTGTCATCTCAGATATTTAGTCCTACGTCAACAAATTTAAATGTTTTTTTTATGCCGATACTTATCATGTGTTTCCATATACATTTTATCAACTGACCAATAGAATTAGACTGACATATAGCGCTAGTCTTATGATTTATGCAATTAAAATAGCTGTTTCCGTGGCCTGAACATGGTGTTATTTACATATAATATTTATTGATTTGAATATAAAATATTAGTACCCATTAATTTAGATGGAAGTGAGTGACCGTTAAAGTAATGACAACACATTTTAAGTCATAATGGAGTTACATAAATTACCAAAATAGAAGTGTGACGCCATCTTTCTATGAAACGTGTTAACCAGTAAACCAGCAACATCGAGTTTAGATCTTCGGGTCTTAACTCAAATCATTTTCATTTAACTAGGAGTATTTAAAGTTGTAAAGTACCTAATTAAAAATATTGTTTATACGTCATCATGTTACTAATATTATAAACGCGAAAGTGTGGATGGATGTTTGTTACTTTTTTACGCAATGACTACAAATGCATTTTAATAAAACTTTACAATAATATAGCTTATACATCAGACATATAGGCTACAAATTTCACGGGGGTGGAACTGCTGGTACAGCTCGTATTGTAACAGCTACTAGTATATACGAACTTAGTGTATCTATTTATTCTGTTTCTAAGATATAAAACTGTTACCGTACATTCTGACTGCATTGAAACTGTATTTGTTACTTCTTATGGAATATATACTAAGATTGTCTATATGAATAAGATACTAGAAATCATTCTACCAAAGACTGACGTCATTATTTAATTGTAACTTTGTTAACTACAAAGTTACGTATTTGTATAATATACCTAATAAATTATTATAAAATATGGGGAAAGGAAGAAATCCACATATTGTAAACAAATTGACGGCCCACCTAATGGTAAGTAGTAACTATATAAAGGAAAATACCACGTATATCACGTTAGCATATGACACTTGTGATACCATTTATGTATTGCCGTTCCAGAGGACTAAGATGTATCATGTATTCTGTGATGTCATTGCCTAATCTGATCTCTAAATCTGAAACACAGCTTACAAAGTTGCTTGGCACCTGAAATAGATGAGACTAAGGCACTTAAGCAGTTTTTACAGACCAACTCTGGTCGTACGATCGCTACCCCTCCGAACCGAACCGGGTGCGCCTGCGATTACAGCGTAGCGTTAAGGAGCGCATCGCGCAGATCCGGGACGGCCGGTGGGGCAAGCTCCTAGAAGAGATAACGCCATGCCACACCGCGTACTGGCGCATAGCGAAATCTCTCAAAACCGACCAACAGACAAACGACATGCCCCCGCTAGTCCGACCCGACAACACTATAGCCTTCTTCGACGAAGACAAGGCTGAGTGTCTAGCGTCCAACTTAGATGCTCCCCCAGCACGCTCCCAGTCGAGGCAGGTCATCTCGAGAAGATAGACACCGAAGTCGAACGCATCGCGTCCACCCCGCCCACCGAATCCTCTCACCAGTCACGCTTGATGAGGTCAAAACGCTAGTTAAACAACTACCTATCAAAAAATCACCCGGCTCAGACGGCATATCGAATAGATTAGTCAAAAGTCTGCCATCCCAACTTTTGTTATTACTCGTCGCTATTTTTAACGCGGCGCTGTCCAACGCTATATTTCCAGACAGCTGGAAAGAAGCCGTGGTCATTGGCATCCCCAAGCCCGGTAAAAATAAATCCGACCCGTCCAGTTATCGTCCTATCAGCCTCCTCAAGGCTATGGGCAAGCTGTACGAACGAATCCTCCTCGCCCGCCTAAAGGAGTTTATATACTCCAAAGGCCTGCTCATCAATGAGCAGTTTGGCTTCCGAGCCAAACACTCATGCGTCCATCAAGTGCACCGCATCACGGAGCACATTCACAAAAACACTCTGTACTTCGCCACCAAGTCCCCCAAAGGCGGTACAGGCGTCCTATTTTTCGATGTGGCTAAGGCTTGCGATAAAGTCTGGCACAACGGCTGGATTTACAATCCGTTGTGCCCGGACTCCTGGTACGGGATTTCCTGTCGAATCGCTCTTATCGCTACCGTATAAACGGAGCGTTATCCGACCCGCACCCCATACGAGCCGGCGTCCCTCACCCGTCCTCTCTCCGATGCTCTACTGTTGTACACCAACGACATCCCCAAATTCTCCGACTTAAAAGTCGAAATATCGGTTTCTGCGTCGAGCCACCGGTGCGCCGTGGTTCATTCGCAGCGTAGATCTCCACCGCGATCTTAATCTGCCCTCCATCAAGCAGTTTATGAAGGAAGCGTCTCGACGCTACTCCGACTCTGCCCAATCCCACCCTAAGTAGCTTATAGTCAGTGCGGTCGACTACGCACCGAGGAGTAATATCCGACATACGCGACAACGTCGCCCGAGGCACGTTGTCATTGACCCCGACGACCCCATAACGGCAGGTAACCTCCCCACGGGCCCACCCGTTCCACCCCGACCACACTTTTACACACACACACGACACCGTCCTCGCCGGCGAAGACGACGACCTCAAACACACAATATCGCGCATTCAACCGGGCGCCTGCGCGCGCCCGGGCGCTCCACACCGGCGCCCCCGGGCGCCCCTCCGATCGATCCCCCGTCCAATTCAAACGGGGATCGAAATTACGACGGCCTGAGCCGAGGTTCGAACCCCTAGTGGTGCCCTCAGACTAAAGTCGTATCCGTCGGGCAGGAGTTCATAAGTCCTTCCGCGGGTTTGGAGTGCCATCTGCACTCACCCCATAACGTCCGGTAAAATGGACAACAGCATAAAGTTCTGGTAAAATGTAAAGTTCTGGAAACTTAAAAAAACATGTCTTTGCTTGTGTATGTTTACAAATACAAATAAATAAACCTCATTTTATACATGTTTGATACATGTTAACTACCAAGTTATGAATATTACATTGACGTTTGTGTAAACATTAAAATTGTCATAAATCGTTTGCCTGTCGTTTGGGATTTATCATAATTTGTAAAATGTATATCGATTAGCTGGATAAATGCCATTTAATGTTTCTTAGAAATAGTTTGTATAAATATTTCCGCAATTTGTGTAATAATTTATTTGTACCAATTTTGATTCACACGTAATAAATATTTCTATACAATGAAGTCTTCGAAGTCCACGAAATCAATACAGAGTAGTACGAAATCGGTAATATTATATATGAAAAATACGTGTTTGTAAAGGTATCCATTATTCAATGGATACCTTTCCAAACACGTATAGATGTTTGATGTATACAGAAAACTGCTACAATTGTGGCTACAACTTATTAGAATAAATGTACGCAAGAGCGTACATATGCAATAAAGATTTGGCCCACCTTGTAATTTATAATATGTATTGTATGTAAGTCGAAACACTGAAGACATTAATTACAACTTTTGACAACCTTTGCCAAACTTCGCGAAATACGTTATAGTTAGAACTAAGTTATAGTTTGTGATTTAGTATTTAACTAACTACAAATTACATCCTTACATCCAAATGCCAAAGATTTCTATAATTTCGTACATGTTTTAATATTTTGCAATTTTTTAAAGGTTGTAACAACAAATCATCTTGAACCTGATCGCACCTCATCATCCCTGCCCAAGAAGATCTATCGCTGTGAGTCACCGATGGGAGTTCGGCAGAATCCTTGGACACCAACAAAACGACGTGGACCAATTGCTGCTGAAGCTGCTAGTCCAGGGCCAGCTGTTGTTTCCTTGCCGACTCTAATTGGTAAATTGCTTTGAATTATTTTAATCGTAATTGTTTAACGTACGACTCTACATTGATATTATATATATTAGATTAAATATAATAACAATAACTCAGGTCAATTGCTACAGTGCAATCTATAATAGTTACAAACTAAGCAGAGTTTATGTTATGAGTACTAGAAAACTATGAAAATACTCGTCAGATACTATTATTATTATTTTTGTTATGTTTAATATTTCAGAGCATACCGAAAGCCATTTAGTTCCTATACAAAAACAAGCCTTGACAAAAATAATGTATGTACTTGTAAATACATATTCTCAAATATATTATTGACATAGTAAATATTGAAGACCGCTAGTGCATTGTTGTAAATACAGACATTATTTTAAAATGTATGCCAATTTTGTACATAATTTTGTGGAGATTACTTTTCCGGTTGATGGCGTTAGTTTTAGCGCATATTGTTCGCGGTGTCTCGTATGTTCGAGCTGATGTCATCTCCTCTAGAGGTGCGAGAGCGAGATTATAGCCAGCAACGGTCTGTAAACGCCGACCTCGCTTTGTGTTAGTATACAAAGTGACATCATGTTAGTGCTCGCCAAATAACGCAATACATTTTCTCTCCATAAATAAGTAAAACAGTATTGACCTTTACGCGGCACGCACGCATACGTCACTCAGATATTGAATTGCTTTTTAATTTATGATAATTTAGTTATTTATATTAGGTTAGTTGTTCTTGCAAATTGAGAGGACTTTGTGAAGTGTGAAAATTGTTTCTTAGTGTTACAACTGTTGCCGGCTACAAGTTATAGTAGGTAGTATGTGTATTGGGACGTGGGCGATACACTGTCCGTAACCAAGGTGAGCTCTCTGCATACGAAAATCGTTTTTATTTTTATTGACCAATCTCATTGACTCGGATTTTAAAAGGGTCTTTAAATTTATGATACTCATGTTAACTTACGTATTCCTTATTCGGTAGCAGTTAAATATTTTCACTATATGATTGTTCCATACCTTAAATTGAGTATTAAGGCCATTTCATAAAACAAAGTTAGTTACAAGTTTTTATTTACTTTTATAGCAGTAGAGCATGACTGACAACCTTACTGATAATATTTACAAAATAGGAAATGTTGTTCAATACATATTGCTTAAATTTATTCTACAACAACTGTTATTTTTATTAAATTTTATTATAGTCTTTTAACAGTTTGCATAATCGCATATTTCGCATTCTTAACAAATTTAATGGAAATTACTTTTTAAAAGTATTTCGTTAATTTGTTTTTCTATGAATAAATTAATTTTCATTGCACATTACTTCCAAGTGGTTATAGTACCTAATATTTAAATATAAATATCTGTTAGTTTGTATGATAATGAAACGTAAATATACATTCTGAGTTTACGAAGTCTTATACAATCCATGCCACATATGAAATACTAAAACTTTGTTGACATTTAAAATATAACTTTTTCTATGTCGTAATTATGACGACCTCGGTGGTCTAGCGGTCTAGCACACCGCTTTACGACCGATGGTCGCGGGTTTGATTCCTCGCACGGCATAAACATTTGTATTCATGAGTATGATTGTTTTATCGGTCTGGGTGTTTTCTATGTATAATATGTATGTATTTACAAAAAAAAAATCTATGTATATGTATCAGTTATCTAGTAACCATAACACAAGCTTTAGCTAGCTTAACTTGGGTCTAGATGGCGCTGTGTGAATTGTCAAAAACAAAACAAAAAAAATTGTCATAAGTATATAATAGTAAATAAAAGAATATATTTTAACAGGTAAACCGCCCCAGGAATCCCGTAGACCGCGAGCTCCTGCTTTTACTTTTGGCCAGAAACTTGAACCACCAGGTGTCACAACGAAAGCCGGTCCAGGACCTGCTACTTATAACACAGAAGGAATGACAGCTAAAGGTGAGCCTAATTGTACAATATGTGAAATAATGACACCAACTACTACTATCACGGATGGGGTAGTTAGAGGCATTGTTGACAGTGTCAATGTTGTAATGATGCGTTCACTTGACATGCCCTCATTTCGCTTGATATATTTTGAAACCAACGTGGCAGAGGGCCAGCCTACCGTCAGCACTCAGATCAATTTATAGTTTATATATCGGTGTTCCGTACCGGAGAGTCAAAAATATAAATTGATATATACAATATTTTGATTTGTTTGATTGATTTGATTTGAGTTGGACGGTAGGGAAAAAAATAAAATTATAATGTAAAAATTTGACGTTCATAAGCGGCTAAAATGTCCTACATGAATAAATGATTTTTGAATTTGAATTTGAATTTGTGCCGACCAGGTTTGAACTTACAACCAAGAGGTCGCGAGTTTACACCTGCTGCCCAAGGTGGTAATTCAGGCCACGGCGCCAGGCTATGTTTATGTTAAAATAATCTTTATTCAAACAATACACTACCATATAGATAGATATATTACAATGTAATTTTTTATTGTTCATTTTTAATACTAGAATGTAATGTATTTACTATTTTATCTTTAAGACGACAATTATTTAGTCTTCATCCGGAAATCTTCCTCAGGGTGATTGTATTTGCCGCAGTGCGTGATGCACTGCTGCTTGCATAGTTTATATAGCTATGAAATAATCTATATTTAAAAGTTTATATTTTTGTTTGATATGAAATAACAATTTGGTCAATGACCGAAGAGCTTACGGAACTATAAACGGCCTTAAGTGGGTTGCGTGCTCATTTGAAATTCCCTCTATCGAAACTACTAGCCAAATGCCCTGCCTACACGTTACGTACTTATTAGTCTCATAACATGGGCAACACATCGAGAAGGACAATTTCCTCAGTCAGTCAGGGAATTAGCCAATTCAACGTTGAAGGGGATTATAGCCACATTGGGTGTATATTTATGACTTGATACATTTGAATGTATCAAGTACATATTTTTATTTTCTATCTATTATATTACTAGCATAGTAGATACATCTTATAAATGTTTAATTATTTTCATTATATATCTACGCTTCTCACTGTGTTTATTACATTTGTTGTCATTTGCATAGGTGTATTTTCAAATTGCAACTCTTTAAATTAATTTCGAATAATAAAACTTTTTGACATGTTTTAGTTACAGGCTCCGTTGCATAGTTCGCAATTGAAACTGTCAAATAATACATTCACAAACTGTCTATTTTGATATCTATGAAAGGATATTTGTTAGTAGCATTAAATAAATAAACAAGCATCTGCATCCGATGACTGATCATAGCGTCACACCCAAAGGGGACAGGCCCTCAACGCAGCGAAGCGCATCCTAGTTGGTCCACATCCCACGAGACGTTACCTATTTTAGATAATAGATATTTTACTTCTGTTTGAATTTACTGTACTTGTATAAATAGCGTAGGTAGTCGGTTCGCAATTTTCGTTCACAAGATAATTGCTCGATTTAAATTAAGATAGGCACGAGTATCCAGAGTGAAATTGATATGTATGTCGTCACTGTAACTGATCTTTATCTATTGTATTATTTAAAAAAATATATAAAATTGGTTTCATAGGATTATTTTTACTTAACTTTCATAATAGTACAAATATTTAAATAGAGACTCTTGGTGTCGCAGTGGATTATTTCCGTTATTTTTAAAAACCCCTAACGCTGGAACGTTTTGTCACACACACTGATATAGATGTGTAGTAAGTAGTAGTAAAGTTTACATGAAAGAGCACTGATTAAATAACTTTCACTCTGTATGTAGCCCTATATGATAGGAGTGTATTTGATGATTGAGTGATTTGATTTGGTTAATAATTTATACGTATACAACGTCTTTCTAAAGAATATAAAATAGAAACAAGCGTTTATATTAGGAAACTTATGTTAAGTATATTTTATTTTACCTGCGTTGTACTATATACACACTTATTTAAAAGTGTATCGTCTAGTGAAGTCGATGTAATATTAAAATTTAAATTACAATAAGTAAGCTATAAGGCAGTTATTGAAAATGATTACTCCTAAGTAGTAAAATATCCTGGTTTTGACATTAGGTAGCACTTTTACAATTCTCAAATAAGGTACGGTCTCATGTCAATATCAATGTAGGTATGATGACGTACTCTTATAAGTAAACAATTTGTCATAGTGAAGTTACTAACCAATATTGACATGGTAAATATTTTTAAATATTCCCTCAGAAGAATATCTATAGTTTTTTTAGTACAAGGTACTGCATGTTTTATAAAGTATAGAATAGACTACTTGAACTACTTATATTGAAAACAGCATATCAAATAAAAATGCAAATAGTTTCATATTAAGAAAAAAATATATAGTTAGGCATGTGATTCATTCTGCGACACATAACTTATGTGGGTCATGACTGCAGTCATATAATTTGCATAAATAGTGTCGTCTGCAGCCATTAATTTTTGTATAATGTAGATGTGAATATACCGACAACCGTAGTGGGGTAGCGCCTCATTCCAAACATTTGTAGGCCCAATTATATAGGACTGAACAAAATAATAAATATTTAAGTATTTCGTTAGTGTTTTGTTACAGTTACTGCTCACACACAGTACAAACTCTAGTTGTTTAAGGTTTAGGCGCTGTACTTATTTTTATGCAGTCTCACTAGATCTATATAATTATATCTATACATAGAAAATTATCTCTAAAATTAATAGTATAGTCATACAGTCATACATACATACAGTCAGTATGTACTGTAAGGTGTAGATGTGCGGTGTTCGGTAAAACTGTTTGCTTCTTATCAATAAAGTTAAATTATGATGCCATACTTCTTCATAAGGTCTTGGAAAATTAATAAAAATAATGTGTTTTCAAGAATTACAATCATTTTTGACCTACTGAAACTGCCTTCTTTAGCTATAGCTACAATTACGTCAGTATTTTTAATTACTGCATGTTTGTGTTGGGTTGTTATAGCTTTCACTTCCTTATAGGTAAGCTAATCTTTATAGTATTACGGTCTTCGTATACTTTTTTAGATTATGATAATCGCATGTAATGGCGTCATTTTGTTGTTTTCATAGTCCCTTGGTTCTAAAGAAAGTTGGTTGATTATCTTATAGGGAACGGTTCAGTTGTTGATAAATACAAGTACATTTTGTACAAAATGTACTTGTACTTATCTTATGTTAATTAGTATGCAACGAAAAGAATATCAAACTTATAATAATATTTATTTTATAAATGCGAAAACTCATTAGGTAAATATTATTATGTTTGTTTGTTAATGTTTTACTGGTCGGATTTTATTATAATAGCACATATATACTAGTAGATAATATATAGAATACTTTCGGTCATAGATTACATACATCCAATGAATGAAAGTAGCTACGTATTGTAAAAACAGTAAAATAGAAGTCTGTTGATATTTTTTTGTGTGTGAAAATGTACTGTGTATTTGACGATAATATAAACAAACTACACAATAATGTAGACACGACATATATGTGTGTTATATTCCACAAACGTATACATTAAACAGTTGAGTGAATCAGTTAATATTGGGCCTGTTATTAACTTTTGGCATTGGTTGATCATATAGCCTCTCCGACTGCATTCGTTGTCGCCAAATAAGTCCGTATAGTCGAAGGTGATCGGCAGTGAGTCACGAGTCGTGTAGGTGCCCGGACAGACCCTGAGTTCTCGATTGGCATCAGCCTCAGTCGCATCCACCTCGCTTCATTACCGCTACACTAGTACCTAACTTGTTTCAGTACAAGTGACGATTATTCAGTGTGTGACGGATTATCGAACAATATCAGTGTTCTGGCTATTCTCTTAAGCTTTTTAAAATTAAAGGTAAATATGAAAGGATTAATATTATCAACGGCTGTAAATATACAGGTAGATAAGATAAGTATTTCGTGTTGCGGAGATTTTGTATCGGCTAATTTTAATCATGCGGGTTATATAGATTTGAGAGACTTATCATTGTTTGATTCATTCAAACAGTAATAACAAAGTTGTAAAATATTGTCGTGGCAGTATGGGATTCTATTCATGGAATATGTATAAGAAACTGTGTTATCATGTTATCGCATTATTGCGTTAAAATGGTTTTAAGAAGTAGAAAACAACATTTGAGCAGTACTAATTGTATTAAAATGCTTTAGAAACGCTACAATAAGAAAGTGTACGTATTATTACAATTTTATAATTTGTTATTTACTAGCATATCATACATCTTACTCTCGTGAAGTACGATATAATATATACTATGGTGAATGTAGGATTACGTAAAATCTGAATAATTATAGGTAAGTACTCGTACATTACAATGTTTATTGTTTATATCCACAGTGCAGCTGTTAGTAATACATTACCAATTGTTGATACTAGTAGGCGAAATTAGGCTTATAGTAAATTAACACTCATTAAAACTATAGACAATTAATATTAAAGACAAACAGTATTAATCTATTTTTAATTTGAGCACGTATACTTTAACTTACAATAAACCACAGAGTATTTATGCGTGTGTGTGTCAAATACATGATATTGTGTATAATGTTTAATTTTTTTTGCTTAATGTAATATTAAAAAAAAATAATAATAATCTGCACAAAATATTTATGTAAGGTATAGTGTACGAAATTTCATACCATCCGCGTAATTTTCGTAAAGAGGGGTACAAAGTTTTGGCTCCACGTATTAATATTTTGATAAAACGGGGTACAGGGCGAGCGGTGGGTCCGGCGGCATCTCTGCATGGCCGCTGGCCGCCGCCGCGTGTCGCTCCAACCCCTGCGCCCTGCGATTACGAACCCAGCAAGGCGGCGCGGGCAGTGCTAGACCACGCTCCAGCCTTCTCTATAGGACTACGAATCTGCCCGCCACTGCCCGGCGGTAAAACGCCAGGTGGAAAATGATTCCAATAGCTTCTGTACTTTCATTACAATGATTATACCCACTTACATTTTCTTCACTTAAGCAACTCCATTATTTATGTGGTCGTTTATATGATTTGTAGTGTCTTGGTTGCCTATTTAGTTAGCGTGCTTTTTTTTTTCTGCGTTGTTTGTTGTTACAAGTGGATCATTATTCACATACATTAGTTAGTAGGTACCCACTTACTTATTCATTTTGCCACCTACGTTACCATTGTATTATTTGCACTGTACAAAAGTACATTATACATTACGTATGATATTCATTTGTGTTTGTTTTGTAAGTTAGGTATAGCCACGTATTATAAACAAAAAACAGGTTCACTATCTTTATATATACTATAAACCACTTGGTATTCCACTCGTCTGAAATTTAAGACTGTTCTATAACTTTTGCCTTTACAAACATGTATTCATACATACGAGTACTTATCCGTATCTACTCAATTTAATCTACGAAATCTTCACTAAATCTCACTTGATCTCTTTCGCCCTTTTGCAAGAGTCAAGAAAAAGACATTATGATTACAAACAAAATGGTTGATGGTTGCATTAATTATAAAAAAATAACCAATCCAACAAAAAGCGGCTCTTCTAAACGTAGTCACAATTTGTATACGTGATTGTAATCTATATCTTATAATTAAAAGTGAATTCTGTTTCATTTTCGTCAAAATTAAAACATTCACAATTCGTCACAATTAACAAAGGAGACTTATGAAGTGGTCTGATTGCTTTTGCCTGACTCCTTGCATGACAATTTCAGTATGAAAGTATCAAGGCAGTTACTGGGTATGGAAGCATAACGTCATATTCAGTAATACAATCTTCAAAAATAGCAATGTATGTGCGGTGCTCAATTGTAAATTCATTTATTACTTATAGATTAATTTTTTAGCATATGTAAAGACTATTCATGGTAGGAGTTACAAGATATCTTTGTAAATTATCTCGTAACTCTAAAATGGAATTACTGATACTGACGAACAAACCACCCTTTACTGAAAATATGAATACCAAAATGAAAACTTATACAATTGATAATTTATCAAAGATATCTTGGAACTCCTACCATGAATAGTTTTTACGTATGCCAAAAAATTTAATCCATAAGTTATATCAATGTATTGTTACTATGAGACACGAGCGTTTTTAATACCTATATAAAAACTTGCACAGTTTTACATAAAAATGTCTGAACGTAATTAATATATTTTAAAATATTGTATCCATGTATTAATATTAATCTTTACAAATGTATTTATAACTTAATATTTGAATGAAAAAAGAAGAATTATTAATCCAATAATCAATATTGTATTTCATATGTTACAGCGCCGAACGTATATTCTATGCCACCTGTTCTGGGGGAAGCCAAGGAAGGTAGTAAACGGGCCGCGCCCGCTTTCAGCATAACTGGCCGAGGAAAAACCGTGGAGTCGAAGGTATCCATGCCAGGACCTGGGACGTATACTACTGATAACGCTGCCACTGCTTTGACAAAGCGACCACCTGCTTACACCATGGCTCCGAGGAGAGAAGTAAAGCCTCCCTCAGCTGCGGTACCTGGCCCTGGTGTCTATTGCCCTGAAAAGGTACTTTTTCTAAATCTATAGATAGCTTTTAAGGATAGCTTAAAGAATTGAACTAACGCATTTTAACCTTTGGTCAATACTGCTATACTATACTATCTACTTACATAGACAACGAATTAAAACAAAATCAAACATGACATGATCTGACTTTACCTATTATTAAAATTATTTTATCGTAACTTAAACCTTAATTGCAAAACAATATTGCTTTTCTGTTTTTGAAAAATAAAGCAAACCGTAATTACTTCGGTACATTACAAAAATTTATTAATTTTTGAGACATAAAATTGTGCGTTGAGCTAACTTTATTTATATTTTGACGTTTGATCTCTGCTTTTTAAAAATAATTTTTAACACCGTCTAGCGGTTAAAAACTAAAGAATACTCACTAGTATTTCAAATAAGAACCGACTCTGAGGGCTGTTATTAGTCCGGTCATTTTTAACTTATATATATAGATATGGCTAAAGATGTATAGCATTATTGATTATATTGTTCTTGACTAATTTCTTTTTTAATATTATATAAATAAATGCATTTATATTACTAATAAACTAACTTTGGGTGGGTGCACACGACAGGTTTGCTTGACGCTGCCGTGGGCGCCTGCACACACCTTTGGAATTCGACATTCGCAGTTCGCCGGACAAGCAGTACACTACCCTGCTCCTGAAGGAATCACTGCTATCTAATTGCATTATAGACAATACAAATGGCCTAAGCGCTCATATAAATTGAGATTTTCGCTCTTCTTGGCTTTGTAACAAGAGTCCGTATTTAGTAACTAATCTTTTATATTTACATTTTGTAATTATATTTTAATCATTATAAATTCTTGATAATTTTATAAAGTTATATCATATATTAATATATATAATATATTATATAAATAAATAATTTATTCGTTTGTCTATTATTGTCTCATTTTTTCAAACAGTAGATAAGTGAGAAAGTAATGTGTATGCGAATGTTGATGTAACAAATAAATAATAGATAAATTTTATTTAATTAAATATAATCTGTACCAGTAATGTCAACAAATAATATTTTGCATGCTGCTTGAGATTTATTCTTCAGATACAGGTACCATAAATAATTTACTCTTTTTTAATAAGAAAGTTGTTATTTAGGTAGCCATATAGATACTTTTTAATGTAATTGGAATAGCACACAAAATAACGGCACACCTGATGTTAGGTGGTAACTGTGACTCTTATAGACATGAAGAACACGAAGGGTATCATGCTTTGCCATTCTGTTCATGTTGTTATTTCACTGACTTATCTCACCCGTTTACCGAAACACAGCTTACATAATTAACTGCTTTGCTGCTGAAATGGAAGCTCAAGTATCAATGCAAACGACTTTTTAAGTTTATTTCAGTGTAAAATATAATATAATTTTTGGGTTTATGTTATTAATTAGTTATTTTTAAAATTACAGACAGACATTATACAACGGTCAAGCTCGCCTAAACATACATTTTCAAGCAAAATGAAAATTGTAAAAATAGAACAAGTTCCAGCACCAAACGCCTATTGCCCGGAAAAGGCTGATAAAATCTTAAGGGAGAAATCACCAGCATATTCATTTAGAACTAAATCCGATATAGTAAAAGTACATAATGGACCTGCTCCAAATGTTTATTCACCCGAAAAAGCCATGCATTCATTAAAAAATGGTCCAAAATATACATTGGCTGGGAAGGGCATAGCAGAAAAACATGAAGTAACTCCTGCACCTAACTCTTATAATCCACAAAAGGCAGATAAAATTTTGCATGGAAATTCCCCTGCTTATTCTATACGATCAAAAGAAGTCGTTGAAAAATTTGAACAGACCCCCGCACCTAATGTGTATGCTCCGGAAAAATCTATACATATGCTGAATGGCGGACCGAAATTTTCAATCTATGGAAAAGGCGGAAATGTTAAAGTTTCCCAAACACCAGCTCCTAATAGCTACGATCCTCAGAAAGCAGACAAAGTGTTACATGAAGCTTCGCCAGCTTATAGCTTTCGAATTAAGGAGCAAACAACTCTAAGAAGCGAATCTCCCGGCCCTAATGTATATGCTCCGGAAAAATCACTGCATATGTTGGATAGCGCCCCGAAATTTAGCATTAGTGGAAAAGGGATTTCAAATAAAATACCTAATACGCCAGGTCCAAATGCTTATTCACCAGATAAAGCTGATAAAATATTACACGAATCATCTCCAGCTTATACGTTCCGAGTTAAAGAGCAAGTTAATAAATTTAGTGATACACCAGCACCTAATGTATACAATTTGGATAAAGCTGATAAACTTCTACATGAATCATCCCCTGCATATACATTCAGACCCAAAAATACTTTAGAAAAACCAAGTGATACTCCCGCACCAAATACATATGATCCGCATTTATTAGACGGCACGCCAAAATTTAGTATGTATGGTAAAGGTCTAGATGCTAAACCATCTGATACGCCAGGCCCATGTGCTTATGATCCGCATTTACCTGACGGAACTCCAAAATTCAGTATGTATGGTAAAGGTCAAGAGGCTAAACCATCTGATACGCCAGGCCCATGTGCTTACAATCCTCATTTACCAGACGGTACGCCAAAATTCAGTATGTATGGTAAAGGTCCAGAGGCTAAACCATCTGATACGCCAGGCCCATGTGCTTATGATCCTCATTTACCTGACGGAACTCCAAAATTCAGTATGTATGGTAAAGGACAAGAGGCTAAACCATCTGATACGCCAGGCCCATGTGCTTACAATCCTCATTTACCAGACGGTACGCCAAAATTCAGTATGTATGGTAAAGGTCCAGAGGCTAAACCATCTGATACGCCAGGCCCATGTGCTTACGATCCTCATTTACCTGACGGAACTCCAAAATTCAGTATGTATGGTAAAGGTCCTGAGGCTAAACCATCTGATACGCCAGGCCCATGTGCTTACAATCCTCATTTACCAGACGGTACGCCAAAATTCAGTATGTATGGTAAAGGTCCAGATGCTAAACCATCCGATACGCCAGGCCCATGCGCTTACGATCCTCATTTACCTGACGGAACGCCAAAATTCAGTATGTATGGTAAAGGACCAGAGGCTAAACTATCTGATACGCCGGGCCCATGTGCTTACAATCCTCATTTACCAGACGGCACGCCAAAATTCAGTATGTATGGTAAAGGTCCAGAGGCTAAACCATTTGATACACCGGGTCCATGCGCTTATGATCCACACTTACCAAACTTTACTCCAAAATTTACAATCGCAGGTAAAGGCCAACCAGAAAAAATATCTAATGTACCAGCGCCAAATGCATATGACCCTCATCTTTCCGATAACACACCTAAATTTTCTTTAACTGGTAGAGCCCAAGATGACAAACCTTCAGATATTCCTGGTCCCAATAGCTACAGTCCTCTTTTACCCAATGGTTCTCCGAGATATACTATGTCTGGAAAGGGACCTGTTGGAAAACCTTCAGAAACTCCAGGGCCAAATGTTTATGATCCTCATATTCCTCATAATTCACCAAAGTATACAATATCGGGTAAAGGCGCTGATTCAAAACATTCTGATGTTCCGGCACCTAACACATACGATCCTAATAAGTATCATTATATGTTGGATGGTATACCCAAGTATAGTTTTGGTATAAAAGGTCCTGAGAGTAAGCCACAAAATATTCCTGCTCCTAATGCATATTCTCCTGAAAAGGCTGACAAGATTTTGCATGACAGTGCCCCTTCTTATACATTCCGACCTAAAATTGATAATGGAAAAGTTATAGATACGCCTGCTCCTAATTACTATAATCCCGAAAAGAGTGATAAAGTACTACATGAGACATCACCAGCCTATACATTCCGACCGAAAATTGGAGAAGGAAAAGTAATAGATACTCCGGGTCCTAATACGTATAATCCTGATAAGGCAGATAAAGTTATATCAGAAAAATCTCCTGCATATACTATTACACCAAAAGGAAAACAGGAAAAAGTTAATGAGAACCCGGCTCCTAATGTTTATAATCCAGAGAAAGCAGACAAAATTCTATTAGATAATGCACCACGGTATTCTTTTAGAATTAAAAGTAATCCACATAAACCAGATAATATTCCTGCACCCAATAGTTACAATCCTGACAAGGCCGATAAAGTACTGATGCATAATTCTCCGCAATACACATTTAGGATCAAGACCGACACACTGAAGGTTGTCGATACTCCTGGTAACTATGATTACTTATATTGATATACTAAATAACTTGTTTAATAATTTACAATATAAATATTAT
Organism: Achroia grisella; assembly: GCF_030625045.1. Classification (NCBI taxonomy): domain Eukaryota; kingdom Metazoa; phylum Arthropoda; class Insecta; order Lepidoptera; family Pyralidae; genus Achroia; species Achroia grisella. The sequence goes on along the minus strand of NW_026712606.1, from coordinate 449,500 downwards.
TCTCATTTTACAGCACCAAATACATACACAATTCCTACACCTATAAAAACACCACTATATACCATATCTGGAAGACATAAGGAACCTATCGATGAGCGACTAAAAGTTCCAGCCCCCGGTACATACAATCCTGAGAAGGGCTATAAATTTGTGTTGACGTATTCCCCGCAGTACACTTTTGGAGTCAAGATTCACACGGAGAAATATGCTGAAACGCCTGGTAATTAAATTATGTATACACTTTTTGTATAATTTGTATAATTGTTAATGTTACGTTACTAAAGGTCGTTTTATATTTCTTAATTTTTACATTGACTTTTTCCTACAAGGAACAAGTCAGTCAATTTCCAACATCAATTTGCATTAATAAATATATTAGATCAAAAATTATTCACTATACTTTAAAAAGGTCTATCAAAAAGCTATTACTTTATATGTAATACATACTATAATGTAGAAATAGTCTTACTATTATAGATTATATTCAGAAATAACGATTTACTATTTAATTAATTAAGGAAATTATTAAAAAAATAATAGTAATCCTGGCCTAAGTTTCTAAGTATTTTTTGTCCTCTTAATGTAAGGAAAGCTTGAGTTACGTTTTTATAGACAGAATATGACAAAAAGGAAAATAAATTGCAATGCATTATTCATAAGTATATTATTATTTCAGCACCAAATACATACCGAATTACATCAGTGCTGGACACTCCGGTATACACTATATCAGGTCGTCACAAAGAGCCGGTCGATGACCGGGTACGAGTTCCTGCGCCAGGCACCTATTCACCGGAAAAGGTAACTTTAATAATTTTTAACGTTATTACCGTAAAAATAAAAATATTGTATAAATTGCTCAAACATAATTTATTCAGTATATATTATATATTTAATTTATTTAATCATAATATCGATAAACTAACTATATTGCCATTCCGTAGCAGAGCTTCCTAAAATAATAATCAAAATTTAATTTCATTCTTCTCTCATATTCAGTTTTGCTTTATTGCGATATAATACAGAATATTTGTAATATAATTTTACATTAACTTGATGATCTTGAAATGTATACAAGTATTGTATATAATATCATTCTGGCTTCACATTTAACTATTTATAGATAAAACATAAGTGCAAAGGTATTCCCTATAATATTATACTCGTACTCTATTTTATTATTAACTGAATATATATATATATATATATTATCTTATTTTATAGGTGCAGATAAGCAAAACACCGCATATAACTTTTGGCATTAAACATTCTCCTCTTTTGGGACAACTGAAACCTATTGAACCCCTTCGTCCAATTGAAAAGCTCACCTCTAATGTGTCAAACACAACACAAACAAAAATTATCAACGAGAAAACAAACAACGAAATTATTAGACAAACAAATAATAATATCCAAACCGATGTTAGTACACATATGATTGTACATGAATCAAATAATATTTATAATGAACATCCCCATGTAACTCACGTACGAGCAGAGAGTGAATTAAGAAGTACTACTGTTACTCCAGAACCAGTCCAGGAAGTGCTGACTCAGGAAATCGTTTGGGTGCCCGAGCAGATACCTCGACGTGGTTCATATACTATTGATAAGAGTGATGGATTTATCGAAAGATATCAGAGTAATGAGGTAGTTCCTTTGGAAAATGGGGTAATTAGAACAGCTGCTAAAGGAGAACGTGGAGCATCAACGATAAAGGAATCTAGTACTGAAATTATTAGAGGGGAAGGATATGAGCGAAACGTAAAAAAGAATGTTGAAAATACATCTGCCCATGAAAAGAGTCAAGCGGCGACTGAGGAAGTGCGTACGGGCACGAAAGTACAGCATCTTCCAAATGGTGGTATTGCAAAAACCACTACCACAACTACTATTCGTAAAGTAGGAACAGCTGCCAAGACTGCAAATGCAACGACCACTGTGACTCGTACTGCAACTGCAGTTACTTCCCGTGACATCGGCGTTAAATAATTTTGTCTGAACTGGAATATATAACATATAAAAACATATTTTGACAGAATGCTTGATTTGTCTGATCAATAAAAGCCTATTTTACCAATGTGAACTTACTGCTTGCTTCTGAACAATTTAACAACAAACATCATGTTTGAACGATTAAGTTTAATCCTTTGTCTGAGAGCTCGTTTACGACTCTTCAATATTTAATTTATTCTTATTATGCCCTCGATTCGTCTCTCTATTTATAGACAGGCGCGATCTCTAAATGTTGATACTGCATGTTATTTATTTCATTATACTCACGTCCTAATTTTAAGAAATAATTAGTATATATATATGTTTACTACTAATTAATTATATCATTGTAACCCACTAATGTTAATAATTGTTATTACCTACATAATTTTTGCAATAAATTTTTTTATTAATACATCTCTTTAAATTAAACTTCCTATTAATATAGTTTTAAGCAATAAATCGAACAAATTGATTTCGTTTAAATGGTGTTCTTATAAAAGTAAGTTCAGTCAGTTTAGAATATAATATAGAAACATATTACCCCTCAGTCTGATAAACATATAGTAGGGTATTAGAGGTCTGTCTGAGAAACACGTGAAGAGACTGAAACTTGGGGGCTTTTGTATGTATGTAAGAATTATAGTAGAAAGTCAAAAAGATTAATATTTTCTATGGGATCTGGCGAGAAGTGTGGTGTTTTACAATTTTTGATCTTGGCACTATAGCTATATAGAATATAAATTCAGAAATCTGTCCTTTAAACATTTTGTACTAATTTTGTAGATTAAACCACTATTATTTTAAAAATATTATCAGTACTATCATAAGAATGCATTATCGTCTCTTAGCAAATTTTGCCTTGTAACGAAAGATATTAAGACTACTTCCACTACCCTAGTCAATAAAATTTTTGATTATGTTTATTTTACGTTGATGATTTACATTAATTTTTACGAGCTTGGAATTAGTCATGACCTAGGAATAGCGAAAATAAAAAAACTGCATATTTTCGTGCGATAAGTTAGCGATTTGAGTTTAACTGGAATTGTTATTTTAGTATTTACTATATTCATATCTGTTTATCACTGGAACGTAAACATTCCTGTAATCAGTGAGCGGATGCGATAATTTATGCTTGTAACGGAAGTTTTAAAGGCATGGACTCTGGAATTCTGGATAAGTGGGCAGTGAACTACATTGTTCGCCCACGCACAAAGCTGTGACCGCCATATCGATATGGTGTTGCGACGACTCGTGCGCATAGACCTGGGTACGAAGCAAAAGTCAGAGAACTATAAAAATATTGTGTAGCTAAACTATGTGCGCTGTAGCATGGTGCGGATGACAGGTGCTACATTTAACAGTTGCTAAATTTAAGTTACTACACTTATTAACGAATTACGATATGACGAATGTAGGTACAGCTGAAATATTAAGTCATAATTTGTAAATCGCGGCAACTTTCAAGAGTGAAACGTAACGTTACTGAAACTGTCACTCACACCATGCTACAGCGCACATGGTTTGGAGTATAGTTTTAGATATTATTTGGAGTGGAGGATGATAGGATGAATATGAGGTCAGGTCATAGCCCATTGTGATAAATTCACAACGAATTTATGACGATGGTTTCCAGGGCGAACCATGTGGAGGTCAACCTTAGCAATGTATAATTGGTATTAATGGGGTTATTCGTCCACATTATTTACAATCCCCTTCCCTCATATAGTATTATGTTATCTGTGCCCATATTAGTGTAACTGGAATATACGTTACAGATATTTACACATATGTCAGTGTTTAAAGTTTTGGGGGAGATTGTGTTTAAATATTTGATACGTCTGGTGCCCCAGAAGTATGAAATATTTAAATATCAAATTGTCCCCAGAGTTTAAGAACGCTTAATCATTTGCGCGTCATAATTGCTCCCCCTACTTAACATACATACCATAAAGTAATGAGTTTCACAAGAAACGAAATGTACTCCTACTGTACTGATATTAGTCATATATGGTAATAGCATTTTGCTGATAGACTAATGTAGTAAACATTGACAGTGGACTATGTTATTAAGGAATTTGATAAAAGGCGACATACCAACTAATGATAGTTAAACTCAAGATAATATTTTTTATTTTTTATAGGTTATATTTGATTTAATATTATTATTCTGATTTAAGCTCTAGTTTAAACATATGTACGTAACTGTGAGAAGTAAGTAGTTATAATTGCTTAATACAGTATCATCACTCACTGTTTGTCTACTGCTGAACTAGTCTTCATAAATAAAGAAGAACTATATTGTGTGCCTACATTTATAATATTTCTGTCAACACTGGGCACCCTTCCATTAGTTTACTCGTACGTCTCCACATAACTTACGTTCTGTGAAGTCAATCCACGCTACGACTCCATGTCGAATGTTCGCGTTACTAATAAGCCATGTAGCATAGTATCAAATGAACTTATTAGTGTAGCACAATTAATACACCTGTATACTCACTACTTATGTAGATACTATAGGAAACAAATAAATTAAGTAGCGACACCTCATCACATCATACATAACAGTGGTTACCATCGCACTACAATTGCAATGTTTGTACCGACTTCCTTTAACTTTTATTTGACGGCCTCGGTGGTTTTTTTTATACTACGATGGTGGCAATCAAGCATACGGCCCATATGATGGTAAATATTTTATATTTAAAATTGGAAATAACAGAAATGATAAATTAAATTTTATTTATATATGGACTTGACTTCCATTTTTTTTTCTCTAATCCCAATGCTTTTAAGTAGGATAAAAATACTATTCTTAAAAATGGCTATTATGATGACGATTATCAGTACACAGAGTTAGTCTTATTCAGGTAACAATTTGAATGCTAGTGATAATATAATAATAATAATAATATCAGGACAATTCACACAGCGCCATCTAGACCCGAGTTAAGCTATCTAAAGCTTGTGTTACGGGTACTAGATAACTGATACAAGTACATAGATATTTTTTTTTCGTAAATACATACATAATATACATAGAAAACACCCAGACCGATACAAACAATCATACTCATGAATACAAATGTTTGTGCCGTGCGAGAAATCGAACCCGCGACCATCGGACGTAAAGCGGTGTGCTAGACCGCTAGACCACCGAGGTCGTCAGATAACATGCATGAAACCAAAGAGTCTCCAAGAATGTAAGTGAAAATAATAGTAATTTGCAGAACCTTTGTACAAACTGTGCAGTTACGTGATATCTATCACATCAATATATAGTGTGAATTTTTATTCTCGAAATATATTTTCAGGCTTTTATTCTGCAATACTTATAAAATAGAATATTTTCTAAGTATTCAGCGTGGTATATAACCCTTTGTCAAAATTACGCTGCAACATCAGCGTAGTATATATTTGAACAAGTTTTCCCGATTTTTCATAAAGTACGATAAGGCAGAACCACACTGGTAGACCTCAATATAAACAAAAGCTTAAATTTATTCAATGATCGCGATTTGATATGATTACACTAATGTTGTATTTAAAAATGATTATCTACTTTGCTATTGCTCTATGAGATCATAAAATTTCCCTTAAAGAATCCATCAGGGTCGTTTTTCGCCAGTTCACTTTTTACGTTACATAATATTGGAAGCCTAATTTTGTTATAAAGTGGAGTTTTAATGGAGCCACCACGCACAACGCGACGTTGCGTTGGTTGATTGACGTAATAGCGTAACCCCGCGACCCCGCAACCGCGTTAGTCCGCTCTACCACCCCTCAATAAACCAAATTAATGTTTGTCCCCTTATCAGGGACGTGTTGTTGACGTGCACACTACCAAGCTTATAAAATACACCTAGTACCTGTATGTAGCTTATGTGTACTTGTGTAACCAATGCACGATCATTTCAAACTTATAGGACAAGACTTATTTTCTTTGAAAATTCTTCTGATATTTATTTTAACAGACTATTTTAAATTTTGCAATCCGTTAATATAAACATATACGAGTAATATAAACCTAATAATAACGAAATGAAATCTTCATTTTTTAAAAATTTAAATTTTGCTGTAACTCTTAATCTTTCCTTGCATATCTAATAAATTGTTACCGTTGCAACTTTGTGTAACTTTGTTAAAGTTCAATAAAGCTGTTGTATAAAATTTTTAGATTACTTCACTTGTGTCGAAGAGCTTAATCAAATTTATTCACCCGTAAATAATTGGAAAACATCATACAACTAAGTTCGGTTTGATATTTAGAGCTTGAAGCTTTTGTCTCCGTATATAATATTTAATATATTTTAAAACAGTAAAATTATACATAGGGTACAAAATGAAAGTTTACTTATGGAAGTTTTAGATGTCACAGACTGAATATACTTGTATGCAATTGCAGACGTGACATCATCTGCTAGTAATCTGCAGTCAACAGTCATATATCCTATAAATGAATATTGATTGTAGATATATGACAGTAGTGACATATTTAAGATTTGTGCCAAAGATTTTAGTATCTTCTTGTATGTCTAAAATACTGCATAGAGAATATTGTCTACTGAAGAAAAATCATTGTCAAGGTGTTTTGCTGCTGCATATTAAATAGAAGCAGTTAATTATGAATAGTATGTAACCACCATAGGACAGCATGCAGTTGAACTACTTGCTGCATTGTTGTACGTCAATAATCTACTATACTAATCTTGAGTTATAAATATTACTCTGCAATAACAAATGTTAATGCTGTCTATTTGAAACTAAATGTTCTGAATAAACATCATTAATTTATTGATTACCTACTTTATAAATATATACTCATAGCAACCGTTTTGCTATAATCAGAGTGTAAAATTATCATGTCGGTAGTTATGCTTACAGCTTAGTAAGTTAAATGTCTAGTCATTATTAATTCTAATTTCGCGATCGAGATTGTATGTGATGTAGTTTTATTGAATGTGAAGATTAGATACTTAACTCACATAAGCTCAAAGCTTCATTAAGACTTATTCACTTCAGTGACGTGAATAAATAAAAGACCATAATCGCGTGATATTTTACTTATTCATGAAGCATCAGCGGCATGATCTGTGAAAGCTATAGGCTAGTTGACATATTAATTGGCAAGTTCGTTACCTGCTTTCATAATGAGCGATCAATTTACCAATCTGTTTATCGATCGTTAGTCAAAACATGTCGCCTATACAAAGCTTAAACCTACGCTGGTTGACCTGACCTATCATGCGAGTAGTGAAAATTTTATGCATTATCATTTCATTAGTGAATTTATAATGTTATATTACACATAATTCGTGAAACTTATCGCCATTTAATATTTCTTTGTCCCGGCAACTTGTGTATCACGTTAAGTAATACTTCAGTAAAATTCAGCGGTAAAATTAGTAGCGACATTTGTATAACACGCGACGGGTCAAGGTCCCCATGGCTCCCAGCGCCCTTGTGCACACCAATTGTCATTAGACTAATTTGTGGAATTAATGTCCTATTTCCCATTCGTACGTATATATGATTTAATAACATTAATAACAGTAACAAAAAATTTACATGTACATTCCTGATTTACCTTTTTTTTTTTGTTTTACTACCTATTTATACTTACGTAGATTGTTATAAAATTATAACTCAGGAAATAAAAATTAGTATGACATTATTATTATAACATCAAATGTTTAAGAATTGATAATACTTATAAGGAAATGTAAATAAAAACAGGCAAAGGCAAACTTGTTTATAATATGTAATTCAGATAACAAAATAAAGGATATTATATGTCATATTCCGCATACGCATTATCTTCACGATGTTACGCCGGTTATAAATAATAACAATCATAAAGAATAGAGCGCAAAAACCAGCAGATGATTAAACAGTAAAAATGTGTATATATAAAAACCATGGGTACACGTGACACCTAGATAATATTAATACATATTTGCATTCGTGCTAAACTTGGAATATTATAGTTGAAAAAGTCCTGCCACAAAAATAAAAAAAGTCTAATCTTGAAAAGTGGTATCCGTGCTATAAATATAACTCGAACGGTAATACTTACTCAACTGTTACATCCAAAAATTCCTATGAGGATTATTTTCTAAGTAGAACTTGATATTTTTACACTTCCAGACTGTCCATGAATTTTTATGTAAATAAACAGTGACACTAAATAACAATTTATGTTTCCATTAAAATTTAATGTTTGTTTTATTTTAAACTAGTTGCTCGTTCCGGGTTTGCACGTGTGCTGTGCTTATGACTAACATCGATTTGTCAATAACATATTCATGTCTACATGATAGCAATTTCACCATTGCGTAAATTTTTTAAACATTTCCATCAAATGAGTGCTGTGCAACCGTTCTGTATTGACCTCTTTACATACATGCAGGTAATGGATTTTTATATATAGGTATATATAGATAGAATAAAGCTCTATATATCATATACTGTATTTATAAAAAAATATAAACCTACCTACTATATCTATTAAGCTGTTTGTTTTTTTATGACTTAATTTTTTGGTATGATCGTTAAAATATATATACATCTACTTCAAAATGTTTAACTGATTTCAGTTACTACTACGGCAGTATCTCCATCAGATTGTAGTAAGTGTTAGAGCATATAATAAGTTACACTAAAATAATTACAAATCGCGTCTACTTATCATCGTTATCGTTATCATTATCGTCGTGTAAACAGAAATTTGTAGATAACACCATTTTGTGAAATCTCACATCAACTTGTCAACTAAGTATATTTTATTCCTTTTGGATAAATTAATAAATAAATTATAATTATATTTGAATATAATAGGCACTGAACAATTATGTTTGCTTAAGAATTTTTAGAATCAATTAATATTTTTTGATTATTTGTTCTGATTTGCTGGGTCGCCTATTTACGTATAGCGCATCAGAAGGAAGTTAAAAGCGTGATAATGTTTATATAATTATATTTGTATGTATACGTAGGCATCAAATAAAAGGTATTTCCACAAATTCTCACGGGACAGAAGATAAAAGATTTGCTCGGCCGCAGTGGCGGCAAATAAGTAACATTAAATATTTAAAGAAATGTAACTCATACGATAAAGCTGGGATTAGTATTTTTATAAGGTCTGCAATTAGAAAAAGTTTTTAAACTAATTGATTCTTACAATATTATGTTAAAATAATCGTCAAGTTTTTTGAAAATGTATTATTTTCAAGTTATAACGTTACCAAAGTAATAAATATATAAATAGTATAAATAATAAATAATAATAATAATAGATATAGATTAAAACACTTGTAGGTACATTATTAAACTATTATATATAACCAATTTACGTAAATGCAATAAAAAAAACTACATTGTAAACTTCAACTGCTGTGTGGAAACACTTCAAATACCTACTATTCGTAATATCACTGTAGTGAGCAATCAATATTAATTTAAAAAAAAAGAGGTAGAATGGGTTCTGTTTTGAATTTGGTAATTAGGAAAGAAAATCCGGACAGTAGGAAATTCTTACCCTATAGGTTTATAATTCTAGAGTAATATATTCTGCACAAAATTAACAAAGTTTTGATTTGGGCAAAGCCGTTGAGGGATACTAGTATTTTGTAAGATATATTATTACGACATGATATATTATTGCCACCCACAGTTACATGAAATATATTTATCGAATGCAGGATAAGTGTCTATATATATTCGAATATATAAATAAAAATGAATCACATAATGTAATAAACCCAGAACTTGAGAATGACTGGAATATTATGATTATTTAATTTTCAAACATTTGGTAAACTTCATAGAAGCTTAAGAATTGAAAATATTTCTCGGAAAGAAGAAAAAATTATATTCTTCATTTTTCCATTCAAATTGTTCCTAACTGCCAATTTAAATATTTCAATTAAATACAGATCTTTAAAATGTTAATAAAAAATGGACAGTGTGTTATTGTTAATAATAATATACCAGGACAATTCACACAGCGCCACATAGTACGAAGTTAAGATATCTAGATTGTGCTAAGAATACTGGACAACTAATACAAATATACAATTAATACGTACATCAAAAACCACAAATTTAAAAAAATGTTTACACGTTATCAGCTTATCCTCATGTTTGTATGTATTATATGTATATCAAAAGACCTTAATCATTTGATAATGTTTACAATACCGACTAGTAAATTATGTAGGCACATATATTTTAATTGTGTGAGTAATGAATTCATTATATGTTACTTCGCTTGCACTATGGCTATAATTCACGCACCATGGTGCCTGAAACTGTTAAAAGTAATTCCACCAGGAAACAGTTATTTAATTAGGTGAGCAATTTATATATATAGATATCTAAGTTTGTGTACAATTACCGGTATTTAGTTCGTTTTTATATATAACAACAATATTCTAAGTATAATAAGTTAATGTACTGTATTTTTAATTTACACTCAAAATTTTAGAAACACGAACCGTTCTGATATTAATTGTGTATTTATTATAACGGGGTTTGAATAATGTTTGTACACAGATATTCAAAATAGGAATACAGGACCTTTTATATATATTCAGGAAAAGAATGAGTTGATATACGGCAATTATAACATACATCTACCTATTATTTCTGATTTGGAAGTACAGCTGAACATTTTAGCGATAACGGCAAGGTAATTATAGTACCTAAATAATAAAAGCCAATAATTAATTATATTTTATTTACGGTTTCAATTTAAAAAAATTAATTAGCATGCTCTAAACTTTTAAAGTCATATATCTCTTACCACATTTTTCCAAGTAGTTAAATAGTTACTAAATATATGTGTATGGCCTTATCATAATGGAGAATACTGTTCTTCATAATATGTGGATTCTAACTGTGAACAACTAGTGATCCAAGAGAACAGAAACAAAAGATTTTTTGCAATAATAATATCGGGAACAACTAAATTCTTATTTTGGAGTTCTAGATTCATAATCGGATTGTGTAATCCGATGAACACAAAAGTAAATTTATTTATGGATACTTTTCTGTTCTGGAAAATAACATGTTATTACCTAATAATGATATCACATTGTTATATTGTACTTATTATGTAGTTGTTTGTTTATTTGCGTCGAATATGTTTATTCTCTTATTAGGGTTCCGTAGTCATATTATATATAATATAAATTTTCGTAATTCGCCATAAAAAAAAAATAGGCCTAGGCATAATCTAAAATACTTTATATATAATTATATACATAAAAATGGGAAAAAATTAAATCTTAAAGGAGTGAAACAGTTTAATTTCAAACATACCTGTATTTGATGGTTATATTAAATTTGTAAAAGGATTTTTTTTGCAATCAAAAATGTATCTATATTATCTCGAAGTACTTTTATGAGGTAGCAAACAATACAATGTTTATATGTCATATATCGGTAATATGTAATCTCCCTAAAATAAAATCTTATCTTTTTAAATATCTTTCTGGAGCCAAAGGGAAGGATTGTTAGTAAAAAGTACTAGTGGCATAATTATTAGTAATGTACTGCATCGTGGTCATATTAGAAACTATCTTAGTTAATTCTGATGAAATTATTAGGCTGGTCTAATTGACCTGACTTCATGATCATCCCTTCATACTCCACGCGTAGTGTCTCGCCAGCGTATATCGTCAGCGCATGATAATCTATGAGCTACATAATTCCTTTCTTGGATTAACAATATTTTATATCTTCAGATTTGAAAGCCCTAAAGATACATATAAAATACTTAGTAATACTAATTTGTGTTATAATATCATAAGTGATATCTTTTAATGCAACATATTTTAATACTGATTGTTTATAAGTACTTTTAATGTTACTAACCTTAATTTTCGTTTATATTATTTACATAATTTCGTATCTACATGCACATGATAAATGCATGTAGCATGTACGGCCAGACAGCAAATAAAGATATAAAGTTGGTCGTTTGTGATTGTACAGGCTAATAAACAAAATTGGGCGAGGTATTATCATTATTTCATGTACCGACTTAATAGGTACTCGACTTTATTATCCCGGATCAAGTAACAATCGGTCCATTCATACATACTCATATTTGCAATCACATTTAGATATCTACGTTACCATAGTGCAAGTACTTAGTAACTCGAGCGCGTACATAGAACGTGCACATTATCTTTTTGTCGTGTGTTCCATTTATAGATTATGATGACTATGTAACTAATGGAGTTTTATTTACAATACGACCCAGTTGTTCGGCTTGTAGGGATAAAGCCAACAAACATTATACAAATAACTATAGCTTAAAAATAATATAACAGCGTTAAGATGTTTTAAACTTCAAGAAATATAAAATGTTGTACTACGAGTAATACAGATTTGAAACTATAATATTATAAAAGAGGATATATTTTAGTTTTTGTTTCTAAGGTTCTATACAAACTTATTGATTTCAAAACTTGTTCTCATTTAAAAACATACATTATTTGCTATTAAAAAAATATAGAAACCGACAGTCGAAGCAATTTTGAAAATTATTTCTATAGGTACAATTATTAGTTGTTCTTTTATATGATATATGATAATTAATAAGTATTTATTTACCAATATCGGGCTAACAGTAAAACTTACTTATAGATCAATAATATGTAGGTATTATTGCGATAAAAATCTGTACATTACGGGTTACTCTAAGGATATGTATAGTTATTGGAGCTGGCCGATACATAAGATACGAAAATAATGGTGACAAGTTGTATAGAAAAACTCGTATATTATGTAACAGTGTGTTCTCAGAAGCAGCACTGCAATATTTATGCAATACTATTGCAGTGCTGCTTCTGTCTTCTACTTCTATGGTTAATGGTAGCGACCACCATTGTGATGCTAACTAATAACAAAAAGGATAATATTTTAAAAATTCTATTATTTCAAATATTATTGGTTTAATATATCTCATAATTTTATTTTAGCTACATTTAGATTGAATTGCAACAATACTTATCTCGTAGATTATTTTTAGAGCCAGTTAGTAACCACAAGCCATTGCGAAGCAATGGCTTGTGGTTACTATAGTCTATAGATATTATTGAACTAAATAGATTTGCATTTGCTGTGCGTCGTACCGCTCATGCGTTGCCACTTCAGTACCAGCTATCTGCGTAATTGGATATACACTTGATATGTAGGTATCTACCAATGAACTGGGTCCTGAGGGAGGGGGAGGGGATTGTAATGAGATTGTCGACCCCATTGCTAGCAATGTGCTCTATCATGTCGACCTCCACGCAGTCCCCCGTTGAGACAATCGTGGTCAATTCCCGGTGTATTCGCCACTGGCTAAGTGATCTGACATGAAGTTAGTTGCTATTTTTGTCATTCACTTCATCAACATCTCTTAAACATGTTACAGGATTGTTAACAATTACCTTTTTTATGTGATATAGTATACTGTAAGCTTGTTTACCATTTCAATTTATTTCAAATTCCAAACTTACTATCAGGTATACCTGATAGTAAGTGGTGACCATTGCCTATATACATGAACAATACGTTATCGTGTGACTAACGTGATGACTCATGCGTTGCAATTCTGGAGGACTAAGATGTTATGTCTCTTACCTAGTAATTTCACTGCCTTATCTCATTTTTTAACCGATAACAACACAGCTTATACCTAAAGGCCTCTCTATACCTCTGCCTACCTATTTACCTACCTAAGATACATATCTTGGCGGATGAAATAGGTAGGCAGAGGCAGTACGCAGACGATTTTGTGAGTGGTTTATACAATATTGACATAAAAACTAACTCTCTCTTTCAAAATACTATCGGTAGCTATAATTAAGGCGCAATTATTTCCATTATATTTTAGATATCAACTAAATGAACTGTATTATTAAATTTATACCAATTTTTTCGAATACTTCATTTTCATTAACTTTGACTAGATTTACATAATATTACAAGTTAATTGGAATGTTGGTAGCAGTTACTTTAACGCCATTCCTCTTTCCCATGGGGAATGGCGATCCATATATAATATCAGTACTACCTACATACCTAGAGGGAAAACCATAGGTATTGTTCATGGAATCTTTCATTACTAATGTTTGATATATCCACTAATAATAGTCTTTAATAGTTGCTCTTATTTATCCTAGTCTTTATTTTTCAAGCAGTTCCTCCTCCATTTTCACGAAAAGGTAAAACTAAATTATACTGTATTAAAATTAAGTATATTAAGCAATTTATTAATTAAGCAATCTCCTAAGAATGATATATGCAAGACTTTAATTTATATTGGTGCATTCAGAAATAATCTTCATTGGAATGTTTTGTTTGTTCGGATCATTATATATATATATTTGTATGTAGGGGAGCGGGGGGCACATTATTACAATTTTTAGATAGATGTTAATATGACAAAAGCAATGAAACAAATTATATATTGGATTACTTGCAAAACTAGTATGTCTATTTAGCAATTAAAATGTGACTGAAAAATTATTAAAATGTATGTCATTTTTTCAAGTCGATTGTAACATCTTACCCTCCAATTGGGGCTAGTTGTTACATCATCGGGGCACGATGTTACGGTAGATAAATAAACACAGTCATAAATTATACATATTTTTTTATTATTATTTTAAAACATTATAAACAATAGACGTCATTTTAAACAGTCTTTTAACATTTAAAACCAGGAAACCAGTCCAGCCCAGTATTTTTATACCAGCTGGGGGGAATATTTTTTAAATCGAGTTTTATAGCACATTGATAATCTAGTTTGTGTACTTCTGTTGGTAGTAAACCAAAATATATTTCTGAACTTTTAAGTAGATTAGAAGCTAATTTATGTTCCGTTTCTTGTGAGAATACAAATTTAGGTTTAACGTAACCCAATGAACAACTTTTGTTGTTTTTTGTTTATCTGAGACACCTGGATAAGGACAGCGGACACAAATTAAACATTTCGCTTGCTTTACGTATGCTCGTTTTATTCTGCAGTACGTCTGCTGCAGCAGATTCATAAACTTTTTCACTAGATGTACCTCTTTCTGTTTTTCTTTTATAGTTTCTCATTCTGGAAAAAAACAAAGAATATGTAGAATTTTTGAAATGTGAAGACGAACCTACAATACCAGATATAATATTTTTGGGGTAAGTTGTTACATGTAACAACTTGTACCCTCAAACAATTGTAACTACTTGTCCCATGACACGTTTTTTAATATAAATTGAAGTCATCATTAATGTATATCAATATGTAAATATCAGAATAAAATAATATTGCAAATTCAAGGTAGATATGTAATGAACGTTCAAGATTAAAAAATTTGAGTAAATAAAACATATAGACATCAGGAATCAAAAATTTCGTAAAAGATTTTTTTACTTAGTTGGTTGAAATCGAGACACATGCACACAACCTAGCTCCTTGGCGCTTGGCGGGTCATTGATAGTTTTTATCTAGTGTACGACGTTATAAGAACACAAATGAGTCCAATTATACCCATCAAAGAGTTTAAAATCCCGGTAAAAACGCACAACTTCGTACCCCTGCAACAACGTGCCCCCCGCTCCCCTACTCAATTGTAATAGCAAACGAGCCGACGACGGCCCATCTGATGGTTGGTAATTGGTTATGTTCGCCTATATAAATGAATGGACCATAGATATCACGTGGTTCTCTGACGCCCGTGATAATATAGGTACAAGCGTTGGCATTTCTAAGGACTAAGATGTAATAACAATAATAATAATAATGACTGATATGTTTTAATTTCATTAGCTTATCTCAAAATATCAACAACAAAACAAATGCAGCTTACAAATCTGCTTGGCGACAAAACATTTTGCAGACTTTCTACGTTGGTTTTGATTATACAATTACGAAGAATAATTTAAATATGAGTTTATTGACTACATTAATTACAACAAAATAAACCATACCTTTAGACTATGCCTAGGTACTCATATTTTTATTCTATTGGTGTTGAAGGTTTAGAAGGCTCCAACGGATTACAACTATTTTTATGATATCGGTCACTTAATATTTTTTGGCATTATAGCATAATTTAAAATCCACTGTTTGATTTGAATGATTGAGCAACACCCACATATAACACACAAAGACTTAAAAATACAGCTTCCTTATTAATAATCAATTTCTGACACCAATATTGCGCGACACGTGCTTCTAAACTAAAAATCATTAATCAGGCAATTAATTGATCCGAGTTTATGCCTAGTTAATACTGTCTGAGGTGTATTTTTTTCGTGAACTGTAAGTACATCTGTGGATACAGAAGTTAATCTCTTCAATATTTAGAAGGCTACTGAAATGGCTTGCGTATTTAATAATCGATGTAATTATATCCATAACTAATTTATAAATTCATCGTTAGTTATTTAATATCACGTTGTCAGGGATATTTAACTGACTAATTAGCATATTCATGTAGCAATCAATGCATTTATTATTATTATATAGATACTTACCTACATTACAAAATGTTCTCCAGTTTGATAGTGAAGATTAAACAGTAAAAACAAGTCAAATATTTGCCTCGTGTGGTGTGGTGTTGTGGTGTCTGGTGTACAGCCAACAGTACAGAAACGGGTTCGGTTCGTGATCGAACTTCGTACAACATCGCATTCCGTCGGAGTTAAGGACGCGAACCGGCCGCGTCGCCGTAAATGAACACCATCACGTGTAGCGTACAGAAAAATTGTTGAGTTTGTTTACAACTTTCGTAGTGGCTAGTGGCCTATTTAGCCCCTGTTGAAAAAGTATCAAATCAATTATTCAATTTCTCTCAATTGGTGCATTACACGTATAAAAATGTGAAGTGGAGACTATCATTTTATGTTTAAAATTGCAACACGTATGGTTCAAATCAAAATGAGTCAGAGTTCTCAAGTTTTAAAGTGTGTACGGTAATAGTGTAACGCGTAACTCTTGGAATGTGAATTGTTAGTATTGGCTCCGATCGTTTGAAATAGACCGCTCCAATTACCTTCACGGTATGGAGCTATGGTTGTAATTTTACAAGTGGTCGATGAGAGATAACACACTATATTCTACAAACTTCAAGAAGGACTACAACATATTTAAAATGAAGGCTGTCTGGAATGTATATCTAATTACCATTATGGTTTGGATTAGTAAAGTTCGAGCGATAGACTACTGCACTAGAAATGGTAAGGTTTAATATTATTCAATCTTGGGATGACTGCTGATAAGTCCTTTGTTAATACACGCATTATATCTTGCCTCGGGAGCATGTTCGTCTGTTGGCTAGCTGAAGAAAACTCAAGTTACGATATAGCCGGTATAAAAATTATTTGGGAAAAATGTGCTTGATCATTTCATATCTAGTATAGGCCTATATTTCACCAGCCACTGTATCTATCTGCGAACACAAATCCGTGTTCACATCGACTGGATGCAGTTTAACACAATCGGAGTTGCCAGTTTGTTTCAGTTAATATATCTAATTGCACCTTGTTCTCTGAGTATTCCAAAGCTTTTTCCAATTGCAATTGCAAATAAGTATTAAAAATATACTCAAATTATATAGAACACATAAATAATTCAATAGTAAATGATATTAGACGTACAATAGTCTTACAAAATCAAGCAAATTGTGAGTAAATCTTAGATAGATAGATTTCCGACTTAATTAATTCAAAATCAAATGCTTCTATGTGAATGTAGTAATTGTTTTGTAATAAATCTGAGTTAACATTTGTGACATCATTTTAAGTATGTAGGTAAAGGCGTTCGTTATGGCTATACCTTTGTAGCAAATATTAAAATACCTACATTACAAATGTCATAATGATTATAGACGCTATCACTGCCCATTTTTTATAATACGTATGTAGTTAGGTGTAAGTATATAATTTCACATTTGAATATATTGAATCGATATTTATTTTACATCGTTTGGAATTAATCTAAGCTTAGCTAATAACTGCAATAGGTTAACAGTAAGTAAAATTCCTAATGACCAAAATTGGTATGACCTTTATCACGTAGATATTTGGAATGTAAACAAATCTAACATAACTACATATAAATTACGTAAGTAAAAAAATAAGCGGTAAATGTTTAAAAAAATAATAAACCATAGTAGGTTGTTTTGCGTATATTTTCCGCATTGGAATTGCTTTGGTTTTATACTGTTAATTCTTACACACATAACAAAATGTAACTTACAATAACTGAATATAATTAAATATATCACTTTCTTCGACTCTTGCATTTTTGAAGTACTTTGTCACTAATTAATTAATTAAGGCTTGCTATTGTATTTAACAATTCGTTAGATATCTTCTGTGGATTTACGGCTCAATTGCCATGACTGTAACATAGGCATGACTTGGGCAAGTGATCTGTAACCTCACCCATAGTAAGTATGCTACACAAATTATAAAATACCAATGCTAACAACTTGTGCACAGTTAATAATCCTGATGCATTTAAAGTAACTAATATACCTGTTTAGTTATCTAATTGAAACCATTCACCAATAAACTGATAAAGCTACCAAGTAGATAGGTAACCATATGACAAATGAATGAAATAATATCTAATAAATATTATTTGAGTACGCACAACTTTATAATTATATCTAAAGATCTGTGTTATAGATTGTATGTAGGTTTATGTTGTCTACTTTTGGCAACTTTTCAAGTTTTGACAACAAATGTGTTGCGTAGTAAATAAACATCGTTATTGTTTATAAATATTTCCTAATTGTAATCACATTAATTCTAACGTAAAAAAGTAGGTAGGTATTACATTATTATTAGTGTTATATTTTTTATAAATTCATGTACGTATAAATCAATATTATATTTATGTATTATAATGAATTGGTACTCTCGCCTGTGCTGATGGTATGCGCTGGCGGGCCACCTGTGGAAGATGATAGGTTGATGAAAGGATAGCGAATTTTCCTGAAACTAATCACGACGCTGACGGTTACCAGAGGCCGACCTAAGTAAAGTTTATTTTAATAAAATAAAATATGTTTCCATTTTTTAACAAAAATATCAATAATTGAATAAAAATTAAATTAGAAATTGAAAAACGGATTTTAGTCATTGTGTTTAGTGATATTTGTAAATAGATCTGTGAAACTAAAGATTTTGTAAAGGTTGAGTTGTTTTTTAGATGCACAAATTTGGTCAATGAACTTTTATACCTCGCTAAGACAGCATACGCTATACCTGTGTAATAAAACTTAAAACTGAACTTGAGAAGATTAGTTGTTGCGATAAGTTATGACAGAAATGAGATACTAACGACTGATAAGAATATAATATAATTGAGATCGTTGTTAAAATAATTTTAACTGTTTGAAACATTAAATTATCTCCTTAATTGTGAAGTGACAGAGGAGAAAATGTGAAATTTACAGAAGATTCTATTACTACAAAATTAGACATATTAAATTAATAATCTACCTATCTTATCCCATGATACTATAAAATTGAAAAAACAGTGTTTGACTAGCATAAGAATTTACAACCCTATAATTTATAAGCATCTTGAACGATGATGGCTATATGTCGATATAAAACAGATATATACCTATATATTATTATTATGAAGAAAAACTAACCCGTTATAAGTACGATAGGTGATCTGTCTGGAGTAAACAAGGCTGCGACAGACAAATTCAAAAACGGTGCCAGTCTGCTGACTCAGAATAGTGTGCTTAAGTAATAAGTGACACAGCCTCCGTTTTATGATTCATACTGACATAGGTAGTACAGATGAACTGAGATTTTACAAGAAAGATTCTGATTCACGCGAAATAATCGATTCATTCATGTTATTCATTTATTATTTTCCGTTCATTAATACAACTATATTTAGTGCATACGTCCTTATTGACATGTATATGTTATTTTAAACTTCAGTTGTATTTTATAACACTAGTGCTATTGTAGTTTAATTTCATTGCTATGAATTAGAAAAAAATATTTTATGAAGATTAATATATAATTAGGATACTTTATAAGTAGGTTTTGTAGGTAAATGCTCGTTGCGAATTATCGGATTGTTCATTGTAAGCATATAATAGCAATTAAAACAATTTTATTTAGCTAGGTTACATTATTTATTCGTATGCATTTTGTACGTTGTAGTTTGTACCTACCTAATACTGACTTATATTTTATATAAATCCATAAAAATAGTTCCTTTAAAAATAATATCGAACAAATAAATTTAGTGATGCATGTTGCAGTTTGTTCTCATAGATTACATAAAGTGAGTTTGCATTGACAACCATATGATAAGATAATTTTTCGAATATCGTTCCGTAAATAGAAGTGACATTACTAATGATATGATTACAGATATATGTGTAGGTACCTAAAATGACTACAACAGTATATGATAAAAATAACCATTTGCATTAGAATAGTAGAACTTTTAAATAGGTACTTATTATTATTATATTTATAGCATGAAATATATAAGGCAGTTATAATCTGTTACGTTACTGAAATAATTTTGGATTCGTTATCATAATCATTTAACTATCTAGGTATCTATCTCGGAATAGGTATGTACCAAAATATGTAGGTATTATGTAGGTAGATATGTATCTACCTATTCCAAATTATTTAAAGCTGAATTGAAAATAAATAAATTCAAGCGCCATCTTTTTTTAATACTTACCTGCAGTTTAAAAATAAAATTAGAAACTTTTTTTCTTATTTACTTGGTGTATTATGTAAGTAATATACATGGCTTTATATCCAAATACCCGGATGAGTTTAAGATGATTAAATAGGAAGTTAAGTATAATAATTATATTATAAATTTATACAGCTTTAAGCAGTATCAAACAAGTTATTTAAATAGATCTACGATATACGAAAGGCCCAATCCACCCTTACAAATATAAAGATTTTAGAATAATAACGTTCTTAAATTAATTTTAATAAATACATTCTTAATATGATCTTTTAAAGTGCCCCTCAAGCACATTTATTATAATTATGTAGGTGTAAATATTAAAAAAAAACTACTAGTACCTAACTAAGTAAAGTAATAAGTACATGTTACATTTTAATTTTGAAGTATATATTATATATACTTAATATTATTACTCAATATAATAAAACATGATCAATCATCATGATGAGCGTGAGTTTTATTGTACACGTTGAATATCTTTATAAGACAAACGACCTCGATGCGAGACTTGACATTGAGGCGCTTATGGCAAAAATAGTCTGCAGCATCCACAATTGAATGGGTTATTATTCAATAGTTTTTGTTCATTGTATTTGTTTAAACGTTTTATTTTGCTTGCCTCCTAACATTATGTATTCATATTTGTTGAATAATATATGTATATACATTATTCGTATATTATCAACTTGTAGACAGTATGTGTTTAAGTACAAAAGTACTCAATCATGACTTATGAATTACAGATAACAGTAGTCATAATATTATAATTAATTATGGCATGAACAACTCAGATAACGTTTATTGTCGTTAGAAATAAAAATAGATTATGTTTTATTATTAAAGTATTGTTACGATTCAGTAGCACATGGTATGTGCTATGTAAAACCAGAGAATCAGTTTATATAATATACTAGCTGAAATTTATAGTTTATATGTTATTCTGATGTATAAGCTATATTATTGTAAAGTTTCATCAAAATCCGTTCCTACTGAACGTTTTTGCGTGAAAGATTAACAAACATCCATACTCACAAATTTTCGCGTTTATAATATTAATAAGATATCATCTTTAAAACTACGCAACGGATTTTGAAATAAGGAATAGAGATATTTTCTAAATTTCACGGGAACGCAATTTATCAAATTCCGCACTGGTGAGGCAGTAGGAAACAGTTAGTTCGCAATACTACTGATCATTAACAAGGCCATGTATATTACTTTGATTTAAAAACTAAAGTACTGAGATCGAGTTCTGTTTCTATTGAATATATTTATTCATACAAGAACAACTCATATTCAGTATATTCTTACAAGTAAAAATAATTCCCATATGCTTTATAAATAACTGAGTTCTAAGGCAATAAACATAACAAATATATTTTACAATCGGTTAAAAATACGAGCAATATTGTTCACGAATGGATAACCAATAGCTGTATGACCTCATTTTGATTATAGATATACCTCGTCATATAATTGTTACATGTGTAAATATGACACGTTGTATTTAGGTAGATATCTATAACACATGGTAACTGTAGGTATAGAAAACATGACTGTAGTGCCAATACGGTTACTTATAAAAAAATGAGGACTAATATAAAAAATGATTAAGAAAATGCAAATTCTGATTATTACAAGTATCACGTAATATTTTAATACCTAGTGGTAGAAATATCTTCCAGCATAATCTCTACATGTAATATACCTAAATAAAATTAGAGTGTCTGTTTGTAATATTGAAATAACCGTTTTTTACTACATGCATATGAATATAAATAAGGTATGTACACGAAAAAAACATTTTTTACAGTTTTTGTCTGACTGTCTGTTTGTTCCGGCTAATCTCTGAAATGGCTGGACCGATTTTGACGGGCCTTTTTTTAAAAAAAAAAACTTTTACTTTTATTTTAGAAAAATAAAGTTAAATTCTACGGCGTCGAAGTCGCGGATACAG
The DNA here is from genome assembly GCF_030625045.1 of Achroia grisella. NCBI lineage: Eukaryota > Metazoa > Arthropoda > Insecta > Lepidoptera > Pyralidae > Achroia > Achroia grisella. The sequence continues at coordinate 426,800 of NW_026712606.1, read as the reverse complement.
CCAGTATGTAATATATTACCTAATCGCAGCCTGTGTTCATGGTATCGTCTTCTAAGTTTCCGTCTTCGTTCGGTCCGATCTAAAAAAATAATTGATGATCTGTTTATAAATAGTAGTAGAACGATATTCGATGACGACCTCGGTAGTATAGCGGAAAGCATGGAAGCAAGGCATCCGATGGCCGCTGATTCGATCCTCACGCTCAATTCTATACATTTGTGTTTCTGTTTGCATCGGCCTGTATGTTTTTCTATGTTTGTCTTAATACAGAATACAAAAAAATATACAGGCGAACACAAACAGAAAACCACCTAGACTGCATATACCTATAGGTATATAAATGTACCTATATATGCTGTATTAGTTGTCCAGTCTTATTTATTATTATTATGCCTATGGTATATTGACAGGTACATATTGTATGCGTAAATAAATAGATATATTATTATATAATGTAAATAGTTTGTAGATATAAAAGAATATGAGTGTTGATTTGTTTTATAATTAAGACCATGATAATCATGTAACACAGCTAAGGTTAATTACTTTGCTATTAATATAATATACAATTGATACTCACAAGTAAACAGATACTAAAAGTAGTTTATTTCCTTGATTGTAGCACCATAAGGCATATAATAACATAATAAATAATTAATAACTTTTTTTTATACCTACTTGTCGATATTTTCTGATTAACTACTTATATAATTTCACCAACTCATCAGTTTACGATAAAAGATTTTACTTATTAAATGCATAAATAAATACAACGATAATAAATCAATTATACCCAATATAAGTTATAGGACGAACTTTTCTAGAACAGATGCCGTAAGTAGGTTTGCCCCTATTTAAGGAAAAGAACGCCTATATATTTATTTTTCATTATTTATTTGATTTTTCGGGCATATATAATCATTTTTCCAATGTCTAGTATAACAAACATAATGCTCAATCGTAAAATTCTTCGCTCCGCCCTTAAAGTTACAGTTTATATAAAAAAACGCGATAAATTCATTTAGCAATTCCATACATTTCTATATATTGCATACCATTTTGTTGCCATATCGTCTATATAATAAAGAGAGAGATTGGATATTTTTTTACACCATGATAATGGTAAACAAGGATGTGGCCTATCTGTTACATAGGTTACACTAGACGACTGGATCCCTGAAACACTAGGATTACCACGAGCGCGTTGCCGATTCTTAAGAAACCTTTTTGTAAACCCCAATGTTGCAGTTTTTAGAAAAAATCTAGGCAGCTATAGCTATTCATTGGCAAATTGAATAAAATATAGTAATATCATACATGAGATAACAGGGATGGGAACCCTAAACGTAAGTACACATGTAATCATGTCTTCCCATCATAAAGATAAATAAGTACCTACTTTATATATAGCTATATATCATCGTTAATGCTCTTGCCCTCACAAAAATGGACAACCCAATATATTTTTATTTGGCAACAATTCGGTAACAATAGATAACTCTCACGGTTGAACGATTTTATTGTGTATATTATGCTTACCCAGCGTGACTTAAAAGGAAAAACATAGGGATTAAATGAATTGTTTTACCAAGTTCATGAAGATTACATAAAACATGTGAATTGTATCAAAAAAGTTTGATGTGAACCATCTCGACAGCATTTATCAGAAAAGCATACGAAAATCAGAAAAAATGTATATATATTTTTATGACATTTGATCACTATCAATTTTATCACAATTTTATTGTTTTTTTGTGGCAAAACAATAAAATTGTATTCTTATTGTATATTTATTTCAATTAACTGGAACGACAATTCATATAACCCCTGTGATATCTCCCCATTCAAATATGAATGCAGATTAAAAAGAAGGCGCTTAGCTGAAGAAAGACTCTTAGTTCCTATTAACTACAATCCACCCCTTCTCAGACAGACAGACATATAGTCACGCTTTTTCTCTTTTATAATATTGGTATAGATATATGTAGAAAATAAATATATAGTCTAATACTGATGATAGCTCACTTTCTCTGTACAGTGAACTAGTAGACCATAACGCTGTCAACAATAAAGTAAGTAATTAATTAAAACTGATCAGAATATGTAAGTCTGAACACGAAATAGTAGACGTGTAGGTACCTACTTATTATTCTGATGTCATAGTCGGCAGAATGAACGATTACAAGATTGTGCTGAACACTTATGCTCCTTGTTAAATCTACTTACGAGTAACACTAGCGTTTATTTGTAATTCAGAAGAACAGTATAGAATGATATTCTCTGATATATCATGTGAAAATTCGCTGTATATACCAATTTGTAAATTTAGCTAATTTGTAATTTGTTAATTTATATATAGGTAAAAATTACATACATATATTCAGATCTATACTTATTTGGCAAAGTTAATAAATAGTCTAAGAAAGTTATTAGATATAATATTATTATACTTTCGATAAGTTTCTCCTTTCGTTATTAGCGATAGACAAAATATATAATATAACTATGCTATAATAGAAAAAGTTTTTGTTCAGTAAATGAACAAAAACTTTTTCGTTGACAGTATATAATATTATCTTATCTGTGGTTGACAGTAAGGCAGACATAACTATTTAAATGTTATAGTATTTATTATATAAATGTATAGTTTATCACATTCCATATATGCACAAATGCCTTAAATAATTACATACTTTGTCGAAACTGTGTGTGATCATCATTTTGGTTACGAAACAGTCCAGTGTTCCGGTACATACTGTGTAGCTAAAAGAAACTAGAGTAAATAATTTCACATCATAATAAAATAATATGGCATATTAATCCCTAAATGTTACTAGTGGTATATGTAATACGTAAAGAGCTACTTAATAAGTGCCACATGTCACATAAACGTTAATGGATATAAACCGTAAACTATTTTATTGGACACAAAAACAATCGAAACACTTTTATATAGCCCATAAAGATTACCTAAACGATTATGGCGAGATTTATTGCAAGTATTTGTGGATGCTATATCAATAGAAATGGTATAAATGAAACATGTAGTTAGGATTTCACCGAAATAAAAAATAAATCAAACTTCAAGTCATATATTTTTTGTGTAACTTTCCTAATAACAAATTGCTGTCAATATTTTTAAACCAATATTAGTGAGAATCACTAGATAATCTTTGTAATCGGTCTAACTTAGACAGAGATAGACTGTTGTTTCCTTATTAATTACGATTATTCATTCTCGGAACAAAACATATTTATGTAGATGCCTATAGAAGGTTTTATTTCGGCGGACATAAAACTCACCTTGTTTATTTATTGACGGTGTTTTCCACAGAAATAGTATGGCGAGTTCGTGTAATTGTCATAATTTGTTGCTCAAAATATATTAATTAACTTCAGTGGCTTAATTATATAATGCTGTTGCAAACAATTCTTATACAAGCAGATTAAAATCAACAATTTTGTAATTATGTACGGATCAATATACTATTGTATTTACGAACCATTCCTATATTGCAAGCTTGCAATTACAATTTTTAAAATGAACTGTAGAAAATTACAAATTTATAATTTTTAACACATTACAATTGAAAATTGTCACTAACAGAGTTAGATATATAGATAGATAACTATATAGATAGGGTCTATTCAACAAATAAAAATGTAAATAATAATGAATTAAAGTAGGTAACTACTTTAATACTTGACGATAAATGTATTCCTTTATGTATTATTGAGGTAAGTGTGAATTCGCTTCAACAAATTCATATTCTGTTCAACCACTGAATAGTAACAAAACTTCGAGTCATGATTCTAATTAGTAAAACTTCGTTAATATAACTAACTATACCACTGAATATTATTATTTAGATCAAAGTTCTTTGTGTAAATTGGACATTCATGTTTCAATTGGTGAAAGAATAATGAATATACATAAATTTAAAGGGTTTGCCTGTTTTGCTGTACTCAAATTCGCGGTGAGACGTCATAGAAAATTCCTCGAAATCGCGCGCCATTTTGCGAAACCTTGTGACGTAATTTTCGTTATTTTTCTATACTACACCATGGTTGAACTGAAACTATATCTTTAATCATCATACAGGTCATATGTTATTAACCGACTTGAATCATCAAAAAAATTATGTGGGATTAACAAGGATGGGATTTCCAAAATAATAAAATAGGCACAGGCACACTGCTGTTTTCTCGGCGTTTTAGTTATTTCAAATCAGCTGATTTAAAATAACAAAAACGCCAAGAAAACAACAGTGTGCATCATAGTTTTATGGTTAAGTTTATTTTAAAATGAAGTGTGTTACAAAACATCGTAAATGTATTTAACAAATAATTTTAAATAGTTCGTATTTAACACACTCTATTACGCCCTCGCCTTCGACTTAGGCTGTAATTCTGCCTCGTATGTGATAACCATCGTAACGCACTTATATAATAATGTACTATTATGTATATTAAATGGCAAACAAGTTGACGACGCACCTGGTGATAAGTGGCACCGACATCTCGTTAACATGTGACGTCCGTATGTTGCCATTCCGGAGTACTAAGATGTGTATAGCCTGTCATTTCAATGCCTTTTATCACCTTTTTAGCTGAAACACCTCAGATATAGCTGAGAGAGAGGTACCGACACAGATGACTTTTTGCAGTCTAATAAAGAAAGCCGAATCTCGGCATTCTTTGGTAATTAGGTTTTGGCAAAGACATCACGTAACATCCACTCCTAAAATACTGTCAAATTAATGTATTTCGTAATTTACTGTCAATGAATTCACGGATTGTACCATTTTTATCATCATAAGAAGCATTCATCTACGCCTTATCAGCAAAAAATATTATTAAAGAACTGGCGACGATACTGAGTAGCTACTCAGCTATGGATGAGCTTTAGTTCTAGTTTTTCTTCGGTTTTATTGGGTTTAAATATTTATTATTTATTTCTAGATGGCACTGTGTTGTCTATGGGTACTAGACACTTGATACGGATATATGAATATACTTTTTTGTAAATACATAAATAATATACATAGAAAACACTCAGACCGATACAAACAAACATACTTATGAATACAAGTGGGAAAAATCGAACTCGTGACTATCAGAAGTAAAGCGATGTGCTAAACCGCTGGACCATCGTGCTTATCACAAACTCACAGTATAAGAAGATCTGACCTATGTAAGAAGATAAAAAAGCTTTTAAAGTTGATATGATAAAGAAAAAAAACAATTATACTACTTTTTCGGAAGTCTCGATGTACGAGTTAAACAGGCACTGAGCCGGTTTTTATTTTTATTAGTGAACAAGTAAAATTAGTAGTTATATTCGTATTAACCGAGTATTACGACACCTTAATGATGCAAAAAAGTGACACGTTGAATTGTATTATACATTAAAACATTTTTAGTTCAAATAAATTAATGTCTACCATAAACTTGGTTTTCCTTATAATGCGATCTTTCTTGTATATGTTCCTAGAATATAGTTGTTTTAAATAATATTGTAACGACGGAAATTGCGAAAATAAACATATTACTGTCATACACATATATGAGTACTAACTATGTAACTTGCAACACGCTCAGGCTTCGGACGAGCGTGTATTGTACGTGACGGTCATATGCATATTGTTTAAAAACTTTTTTGTATTTAAATTTTAATTAAAAAAAAAAATATATATACACACATTTTAGTTCTTATATTTTATAAAAGTTTTAGAAGAAATTCACTAAACGTGAAAATTTTAAACTGTACTGATCTTACAACTTACAATTGGTCTGGACAATGTGGACAATCTGGACAATGCCTCAAAAAGAAATGTATTTATTTGTACAATATATAAATAGCGAAAATAGATATTAATTTTCTGTGCTACGATAATAATTAATTTTAGTTTATTTTGGACCACATTTTTCTTGCCTTTATTTTGTTCTCTACGATCAAAACTGTATCAATGCTAATCAATAATTAATTTTTTTAGTTTTCTTATTTTGACAAATTCAATTCTGTCTAAATGTTTTTTTATAATAGCAAAGGTCAAATGATTCGGATTGGAATAATAAATTAGAAAAGATTTTCCATTGCAAATGTATTAGAATTCTTTTATTTTGTTCTCTACCAAAATGGTGTGTTTATCAAAACTGTACCAATGCTAATCAAAATTTTCGATTGAGTATCCTGTAATTTGATGTTTGACAAGTTTTTTATGGAAAAATAGATAAATGTAGTTTGTGTTTAATTAAAATGTTTAAACTTCATAAAAAATTACGCAGTGCGCAAGTGTCACGGTCAGTCATGGTGTTATTTGTCATTATTCATTTGTAGAATATTTTAGTAGTTATTGAATCGATTATTTGAATACAGTTGCGTCTGCCTTGTTGATCTTATTAAGATGTTTGCTTTTTTATGGATAGATAAATGTAGGTGTTTAAAGTTTAAACTTACTTTTATCTTAATAACATTGTCTGACACAATTACACCTTGTAGACTATCAAGACCATTGTGTTAACTATAGATGTGATTTTAATAAAATATATAATTGGTCAAATATGTACACATTGTGTTATAAAAAAATGTTTTAAAATAATATTTATTTAAGACTTGTGGCTTTATATTGAAGAGGCTAAATAAAAAATGTAAATATAGAATTAATACGCACTGCAGGCAATAATTTTGTATTTAATAAAAATACATTAGTAAGTGTAATAAAATTACTCTATTAAGTCGTTTGACGTCATAGAATGAAACTATAATCGTAAGGGTCAAAGTTCGATAACTGCTTTTGTGAATATGTAATGAAAATGTAAAACTATAGAATTTCCTCTATAATACCTGCATTTTCATATCATGAAATAGATCAGAATGGTAGCAATTCTAAATCGATAACTTTCAATATTTGATTTAATATAATAATTAAAATTTGCATAGTATACCTATTTAGAGTAGAATAAAAAATATTTTTGTAAAGAATATAACATATTTATAATTTAAGCATTTATTATTGTAATATTATTTTAACGACATACTTATCTCAGATTATTTTGATGTAATTTACCTAAATGACAAACATACAGACGGCTCCTGGTTACAATCGCCTATATATATGAAAATTATTTGACATCTGTGATGCTATTCACGCATTGGACTCCGTAGTCCAAAGTATAACTAAGATGTCATGATTCTTATTTTGTAATTTGACTACCTATCTGACCTCTACTGCAACACAACTTACAAATATTATTTGAAAAATGAATTTTAATGCTGTACTATATTATCATTATTAAAAAGAAATCGTTGTGGAATGAATGTTAGTTTGGTGCTCAATTCATTAATAATTAAAAGCCACACTCATATGGAGCTCAATATATTATAATGAATAATTCATACATACATAATAATTCATAATTCAGTAATCTTTCATTACTAGAGTGCGATAGCTTCTAATTAATAATATGTACGGTAGACACTGTATAAAACTAACAAATTTAATTTAGTTTTTCACATTAATTAATTTTAAAAAGGAATAAATTCAGGTTAAGTTGAAAGTCATACAAATACGATATTACCTTCATATATATGTATATACTTATAAATATAATAGAGTTAGTCTCTGAAGATGAGGTCATGATTGATATGAATATTACATTAATAATAATTTATTAAAGTTTACATCTGCTATTATGATTGAGACGTTACATCTATGTGGATACAAGTGTTCATCACATCCCTTTTTAAATTATTAAGTCGTTGAAAACAATTACTTATAATGTTAAATGTAATTTTTAATTTTACCATATTAATGCGTTTTACTTTATGATACTATAGAATAAAACAAAAATGTGTTATGATTCATGTGTTTTATTGAAGATTTTATTTCTAATTAAAACTATAATTAATTAACTAAAACTATAATTGATAAACACAAATACTTTGATATTCGTATAGTTGTACAGTCCAGGATAGGTATCTACTTATTTAGCATTCTATAAAACTAATATTAGTAGGTATATGTTACTCTGTACAGCAATCTAGACCAAATATTTTTTTCAGTTCATTTGTTGGAACGAAGTACGTAGTAGCTCTCATTAAACTTAATGTAATGTAACCTGAATCTTATTATGGAATATAGAGAAAATATTTCTTTTATTTTTTAATTTTATCACTCTGAAAAATATGAAAGAAATAGCACATATTATTACATATTAATAGGTAACCGTAATATTTAATACAGTACCTATATACGTATTATAATAATCTATGCACATAATTGTGGCAAAGATTAAATTTTTGTTGTCAATAGCTTTAAACAAAATGTATAATGCTATTCAACGTCGACAGACTGTTAATATAATAGCAACTGCCTACATGATATCACAGATCTTTATTACACAAATTTTTAATACGAGTTTTATTAACAAATTCACTTGTTATTAGGTACATCGGTTTATGATATCAAGCATTATTTCAATGAATATCTCACAAATAATTCGCAGAGCAATGGAGTTAAAGGAAGCATCTTGTTGTGCGTAATTTTAGAAACAGGATGCATACTTTGATATCATACGGCAGACATCCGGTACAATCCATACAATCACTTGTTATAATATGCACAAGTTTAACATACTGCAATACATCGGTATAGATAAACAGAGCAACATTGTTATTTTCCTTGAAATTAATATTAATGAATTGGAAACAAAATAAAATTATTTCTTATGTCGATTGTATGTAATCTAAATTCAGAAGTACTCCTCAATGACTACAAAATTTCAAAACTTCAACATTATTCTATCGATTTTTCTATACTTAAGCAATTATACCAATTACATACTGAAATTGGTATAATTGCTTAAGTACTTATCTTAACATGAAAAAATTTATGGTATATCTATCTATCTTTCGAATTTTAGACTAGGTTACACTAACCGTGATCAAGACCTAACTGGAGTATGTAGAACAACGTTTACACGTTATGTTTATAGAGATTGTAGATATAGAATTATAGAGCAGTTAGGTTATACTTCAAGAATTAGTTTCCTGAAACTTAAGATTTACTCTCTTCAAACTTAAAGTAATAAAAATTATTGTTGGTATCCTATGGATAAAGAATATATACAACGGTCATCACAAAATAGACAAAAAAAATTTGTATAAGAATAGAATAACTTTTATTTCAGAAAATCTTAACTTGATTCACATTTTATCTATGCCCCTTAAAGATACATTGTTCATCAACAATTTCACTTTATATATTTTATGCTATAAAACTTCAATAACTATTTTTGAAACAAATGTTCACGAAAATATTGGCTCTTCTTTACTATAATTAGTGTTTCAATATAGCCTGATTTGTATACATTTGAACTCTGTAACAAACTATAAAACCGTCCCTAACGGTGACCTTTTCCCTCGTAAATGCTCATCATTAACCCGGTTTCTGTTTCTGGACGAATATGTATTATCTAGTTGTTGGGTTAAACATAAACCGAACTATTTTTTTGTGTATTGTATGTATTTATAGGTATTTCTTATTTTTCTACTAATTAGCTACACATGTTTAGGCATTTCATTTGACTATACCTGCAACGTATAAAACATATATATATATATAAAATCTTCTATTAAATTATTATTTCAAGCTACATATAGGTATATTGTAGTGAATACCGATCTCTAACCAAATATAAAAATATGTCAACAATATGATTGGTATATCTACAAAATAATATGCTAGAAAAATAGGTTCGTAGGTATTTACAATAACAAGTTACTGACAATAACATGTTATTGCATTTGTTAAACAAAATTCATTTACAGGGCCTCATAGAGTTGTTATTGTCGAAAATTTACACAATCGAAACTAAGCACTAAATTCTGTGGTGTGTGGTAACATAAATGTACTTTATTGATAACGTCGATACGATATGCCGCTAATTTTGCGTGACGGGGAGGTAGATGTTAGTTAATAATGAAGATAGTAGCCTCATTGACAGCAATATACCATGTCAGTCGACCTCCGCGCAGCCCCCCTTTGAAACCGTCGTGGTAAATCATTTGGCAACTTCGCCACAATGGGCAAACTGACCTGACTTCATGCTCATCCTATCATCCTTCACTGGTGCCCTGCCAGCGTGTTCCGCTACCCCAAGAGGGTGCACCATTTCATTAACATCACTGAAAAAAAATATATATTGCGTGACCTCTGTGAAGAGTTGGTGTCGCAAAGGATCAATATCAAAGAATAAAAAAAGCAAATTAATGCAAATTTCACAATTTGCATGACCAGATTCGGAGGACCTAACAAGTTATAGTTTTCCTAACGTCATTTATCACATATATATTCATTCATTTGAATTTTGAATAGCGTGATGGATATAATTGCTTATCGAACTTTAAGTTAGTACAGTATAAGATAACAGCAATTACATAGCTGTTACAGACCTAATGTTAGCTATGTAATTAAATGATTAGTACAATATTTGGCTACAGCCATCATACTTTCACTTTAACTAATGACAATCAATTGATTGATAAGTTGGTAGAACGGCGGGGTCTTAATCACTTAATTGGCAGATCTTTCCGAAGTATGATACGATCAATTATTATCAGTAAGGGCAGGGACAAAACAGTTCATTTGCCATGCTATTGGTAGGATTAATTTTCGAATGTTGACCGCACCTCTGTCACGCCCTAGACGCGAACACGGCTAATTAATAGTGTTTTCGATAGGTGTGCGGGCTCATGTTACTGACGCTATCCATTAGCATGATAAGCTTACTAAGTACAGACTCTCTTACCCTCTTCACTCACTACTGATGATATATTGCGTTGTCAATCAGTCTCAAAGGCTGGAGTTACCCTCCTCCCGTGCTAGGTATATGACTACAACATGATTAAATGCGGACATGCGACCTTAAGTGAACCTTTATAAATTGATGATTGGGAAATTTTCCATTCATTCTCCAGAGTACTATATATACAGAGTAATATTAATTATTATATTGAACAAATATATTATTTTGTAAATGATTACTCGGTTCTTAAATGATTATGTTTACATATTTTTTTCATAAACGTTTACATAATTCGTTATAATTAAGAGACCTGAAAGTAACGTGGTGAAAATATTATTAGCATCTAATTGGTATTTTCAGATGCTCAAGATAAGAATGGGCCGCAAATAAGTCCATGTCTAAATGAAATCGTTTTAGAAAAGGGACAAAATTTTACAATTCACTGTAAAGGAAAAAAACATGTACAGTTTAAACAGCAGAATATAGAAGAAGAAGGTCTCGGAAATACATTCGTAAAAAAAATAAGAAATGTAACTTCGGTGGACACGCAGTACCCATATGAAACTGCGCTCGATTTGTACAACGTGGATCAGTACGCTGTCGGCTATTATGCCTGCTACGATGACACCATCAATGAGACTCGCATACTTAACAATTTAATGGAAGAACCGCCTAACACGGAGCATGTAACCTATATTTACATTTATGTGAATGGTGAGAGCAAAGCGTAGATTATTCCCTCTTTTCTTTACCGTCAGTATGCCTTAACGAGATCAATTTGTCTGATGATTAAAATACTTTTAGGCACTGACAATCTTCTTGTACCTATGGGTGAAGTAGTCCAGACAAGAGACAAAAGAAGGGTGGTCCTTGGATGTAGGCCTACTTCACCAGATGTCCAAGTTACTTTGAAAGTGGTATGTATGAATAAGAGCTGTCACATACGACGTTAAATGTTATAATTCAAATAAACCAAATTAGGAATTTGCTATATATGAAAAACATATTATAATACCTGTACACATCGATGTAGACTAAAATCAATATAATAATTGACGCCAATATTATTTAAAGAATTACAAAAAGTTCTTTTAAACTAATATTTCTTTAAACAAACTACAGGAAAAAATATAAACGATTTGCTTTTGCATACTGAGCATGGATTTCATGATTGCATAATAGGTACGTCTCAGCTTACCGATAGTGAAAACTAAATTAATTTGCGGGAATGTATTTAAATTAATAATATTTTACTATTGTTACATTAAAATTTAATCTAATAAGTATGTTAGTACTAATCAACGTTGTCTCATTAATGCTGCCTATAAGCAAAACTAACGCTTATAGCTGACAATAAAGCCAAAACTAATGCATGAATACTATATATTTTCTAAATAGCTTAAACTGATTTTAAATGGATTTCTTAATATTCAGGAAATAGCTGAGTTTATAGATGACTTTGAATATGAGCAATATAATCCAAAAATTGGGATCACCGTTGATATTGGTGTGTTCTTGTATGGTACCATATATTTCGTTTGTGCAATTTCGAAAGCTGATAAAACGGACAACAAATCCTTTTATGTTCATAAACGTAGGTGAATTGATGTGTGACTTTGTTACTTATAACGTCAACCACATTCATTAGATAACATTCAACATTTTTATAACAAAATAAGTACATGAAAGTAATAAAATGACTATGTGAATATGTTTCCTAATGAAAGTGGTTAGTATGTTTTTCAATTTTAAGATTTAAGGTTGTTTTCTTAGGTTAAATAAAAATAATATGATACTAAGCTTTTATTACATTTGACCTAACATTGATATAATAGATATCAACAGCAGATAGCAAAATAGAATAATAATTGTGATTAAATATTGATTTTAATTGTGAATTAATACATTTAGAATATGTTAAATGAATTCATATCTTACTCATATGATGATATACATCTCCAAATCCTTATTAATAGTGAAAATAAATATATAATTGTATAATAGAATGTAGGTGTTGTCTAAAGTTTGTATTCGGAGATAAAATAAAGACTAGAAATAAATAATTGGTGACAGTAAATAGTGTATATTTATTCTTATTTAAAAGAATACAAGAATATTTCTTTAGACAGTTTAATAAAGTTTTGATGTAGCTTTGTATCTGATAAAAAGTGTTAGCTTGTTGGCGAACATAGCATCAGATAATGTGTATCGTTTTCACCGTGACTACGAGTTTTAATCAAAGAAAATTTAAAATTGAAAAACATACAAATAAATGCATATTTATTGTATTCGTACTAACCATACAATATTTATTTGGCAATATTATAATAGCGGAGTAACAAGACAGCAGAATATTTAAAGTTCTCACCAAAGATTGGGTTTTTAGTGAGAGCGTGTAGGCCTCCTTACCAATGCTATGGACAACGTGGAAATGACACTGTTAAGAAACCATTACGTTGTAAGTAGTGCTGCGATTTTGATGTCATCTAATGAGGTAGCGTGGTGTGATGGTTTCATTCACGTTTTTTATTGTTGCAACTTTTCGTTTTTTTCGTGGCCTGCTTGTTGCTCATTACTCACTTTTTTTTCATATCTTTCCTATCCTTTTGGTGTTATGCTGTATGGTGAATCATGTATGTAGTAAATGTATATAATATGTAGTGACTAACAAACTAATAACAATTAATTGCATATCTATGTATGATTATATAGACTGTTTGTGTAATGCATATGTCGCAGGGGATGTTCAGATTATCTATAGGAATGTTAACTTAATATTATAAAATATTAATCTTAAAATGCCCTGCCACAGATGCATACATATAAGTCAAGAATCCCATTTCACGTTTATTCTAATAAAACATCGTTTTGGTTTTCGTTACAATGAATGATTTTGGAAAGGATTTGATATTTATGGAATGAATAACGATAACAATTTTATTTTACTACCTAGACGTATTTTAAATATCTATATTTTGAAAGAATATTTTATGTTAATTATATGTATTATTATTTACCGTAATTTAGAAGTTTTACAATATAATTTTATTTAACATTGTTGCGTGTAGTAGTCTTAAGAGACTGCATTTTTGTTTAGTTGCGATTTTTAACATAACATAGAAAATACAGCTTCGTCATATATTTTGTAGAATGTATTGATTTAGGTATTTATATTCGATATATACGTGGGTATATTATCTATGTACTGTTTGATGTGTGTGAAAATAGAATAAGAAAATCTACACAACCACAAAAAATAATCTTAATACTTATTATGTATTAATTCTCAATCGTATAAATATATAAATTGTAATTAATTATTATTATCGTTTATAAATACGATAGTAATGTTATAAATTTTCATATTTTATTTTCATTTTCAATAATAAACTTTGACGGATATATTAAACAAAATAAATATATTATTTGTCCAATATTTTTCAGGTCAAAATATACCGGTTGATACTCCGAAGATACAAGGGACCGATTATTTTTTAGAAGGTGAAACATTTTCCCTTAATTGCACAGTAGCCTATCAGAGAAATCTTCCTGTTGAGCTGAAATGGGATATTCCGAGAAAAGTGGGCAAGGTACATCCTGTGATTACATTTTTAGTTTGTAATACATATTATTATAATTATTAAGCAATATTAGAAATGATGGACACATTTTTTTTATCTAACGGTAGAACTACCGAAGTCATCAAAGCTGCTATAATAATAAGTCGCTTAGTTGAATTTATGAAACATTTTACAAATGGCGTCAAAAGACGGATAAAGAAATGTATTCATATCCCGAAGATCAATAAAAGAAAATTGTTTTTTTTTATTATTTTAAGGATTTCGTCAATCAAACAACTAACGAATGTGATGCTACAGAAGTTAATGTGTTGTATAACACTATTACTATAGTAAATGCAACCAAAGACGACCATGGCTTATATAACTGCACATCTAGTAATAACTCCGATAAGAAGACTAGAAGATTCCTAAAAAAATTTATAGGTAATGTATTAGAATACAGAAAGCCACATACTAAATTGAAGGGCTCGAAATGTAATGAAGGCTCATAATCATATCATTCATCAGCGCTCCAGATAATTCCATGAACTTTTGTGGTATTCATGTCTAGGTATTCATATATTCAATGGTTTTCATCATAATTGATCCGATAATTATGTTGGTGTTTTGTTATTAGTATAGGTATAAATATTCATGTAATATATGTGATATTTTTTTACTACTTAGAGAATTTATGAACTTTTCGTACTATTTATAGAACGAGAAAGGGAAAGAAGAACCATCTCTAGGTGCGCTGAAATACACCGAATACTTTATAATTTACGAATGTTTCGCGTATATCGCGTAAATAAAGGATTTTATTTTTTTGTTTTCAGAAAGTCCGTTCATAAATCTACGGAAAATAACAGCCGAAGTGGATGGTATCGTTGTAACCCGCTTATATCAAAAGAGAATGAGATTACAAATAAATATTAGCGGACACCCCTATCCGAAATATTATTTGTATGTATTTTTTAAAATTGCGCTAAAGCTATTCTAAGTACTCATATTTCTTAATAATTTGGATTATTATAAGTAATCAATTCAGTATAGACACCTAGACAGGGAATAAAGAAAAGTAGAGACATTTAATGTGTTATGATTATCTAAAAATATATAAATCATAATACATATATACAAATACGATGCCTTCAGATACTTTGCTTGGGAGATAGAAATGAAATACTCTAGAATCTGAGAAAACATACGTACCTTACTTAGGTACCATATCCATATATAAACGAACTAATATATGGAATATTAAATAACTCTTTGACAATTATATGTACCATATTAGTTGAAAATAAATAATTGTGAATATAAAATAGGCCATTATAGTCAGTTTATTTGTTATTACATAATTTATACATTTAAGAAGGATAGATAAGGCTCTATATGTAATACACTAAAAGTTATTAATATATTAGAATAAGGCAACATACCTATACCAATCACGAAAAGGTTTCACTTAATAAATTTCGTATTTCACTTAACTTAATTTAACTTCAATGTTTATTTAGTATATAATTTTAATGTGGTTAAGACATACATATTTAAAAATAGTAAGTATTGTGTTAAAGTTACTTCTTAAAGTTTCAGAGAATTTAATTACATGAGAAATTTAATTGTAGCGTTCTATAATTCGTTCTATTTTTTAGCATAATCTACGATTAATTATTATTAATTGATTTCCATTTTTATTTTACAGCTTACGAAATGGCCTCAATTTACCTTCAAATGCATCGAAATATTATATCGACAATATGCCCTTAAGCGGAGAAACTGTTTTAAATATTTTAGATCTGAATGTGAAAGACACTGCAAATTACACTTTATACACGGACAACCGCTACGTGAAAAAGAATGTCACGTTTGATTTGCGAGTATCAGGTAATTTTTTAATAAGTAGTATTATATTATTTTCAAATATAATATCAATTTATTTTTGTTTTACGCGATTGAATAAAAAACAAGCGGTGAGCCAACTTCAAACGAAATAATCATCTTTAAATATGAATAATAAATGACCGATATTAAATATTCAGTAATTTCATAGCACCGCATATATGTTGTTTCTGATGCCTACGGTGTTATCATGTAATAAACATTTTTACTCGTAATAAAATTCTAAATGTGGTTCTTTCCTTGGTAATAATTTAATCATATTAAAAAATTATATTTAACGTATTTATTTCGAATACTTAGACTGACGTGTTGTACATGAAAAGATATATATATAAATCAAATTGTCTTAATCTTTTTAAATATTAAAATATTTCAATTGGATGGTTATTTGTTACGCTAAATTGGCGTCAGCCAAGATGAAACGACTATTCATTGTCAAATAAAAAGTAGTCAACGGCTACACTGATTAAAAAACGAATTACTACTTCGGCAGTTCCAGGTATAAAAACAACGGTTTATTGACATTGGAAAATAATAAAAACTAGAGTTCCATTACGTTCTCTTTGATTTTTGCAGTACATTCAACTAATGTGACAAGTATTTTATATATAGGTATACATTACGATCACGGTAAATCCAACGGAGACAATAACAGGTCTCGCGAAGTATTGTAACCTTATGTTTTATTATAAACCACTTATTATTCATATTGCAATTTATTTTAGAGGTATAACGTGATATTATTTCGAATTAATATCATATAAATATTACATATTAGCATGTCGTGGTCATGGCAGAACTGAAGTAAGAATATTCTTTTATACACTTATTATTTATTTGCAGCTGTTCCAGTTGTGGAGTTTTTCCCAAAGACAAAAACCACAGTAGTAGGCAATAAAGATCAGTATCTAACATTAATGTGTGAGGTGACTGGCTACCCATTACCATTTGTCAACTGGTACTTAACTGCCAATGGTACAGATCATAAATTGGTAAGTATTAAAAAAATTCGATTAGGTTGCCTGTAAAACAAAAAAGTTTTATATTTATATAAATTATATATTGTAAAAAATTAAAAATACACTAATATCTACCTATGTATTCCTAATTTACAACAAACTTGGCCCGCACAATTTTGCATCATTGCAATTAGTACTAATTAGAAAGAAAATTTTTAATCCTGGGATTAACAATATTAATATTATCAGAAAAAAACGTTTGTGTTGTTGTTGTTGTTGTTGTTGTTGTTGTTGTTATTGTTGTGTTATCTATCACTCGTCTTCATGATCTATAACTGTGATACATACACATGATCTATACCTGTGATACAGGCATAGGTCATTTGTATGAGGCATATACCTATGTGATACCTAACCTTATTATCAAATGTATTTTATAGGCAAACAAAATTCTACTATTAATATATAGTATAAATAGAGTCAATTTAATGAGTCTGTCTAATAGTCTCAAATTAATGTGGGTCTATTATTTGGAGACATAAAGCTGGCCAAGTAAAACAGTTTTTCATCCTGCGATATTGGCATGCTAGAAATAATCTATAATTGAACTTCATCCTAATGAAGCTATCTAATTATAAATTTAGTATCTAACCAAATTACTTTCGAAATTTAAATCCCGGATGAAAGTTCTTAGGTTAAATTTTAAATTAGCTCATGTCTGGAACGTGAGCCAATTTAAACATTATTTTGTGCTGAGATCAAATGATTGTACAGAGCATCCCGAGAAATAAATATTTGCCAAGCGTTTCTGTTACATATGGACTATCGCTGAGTTACCTTGTGTATTTCGATTGTGAAGTATAAAAACTACATGTAAATAATTAATACTTCATAAAAGTTTGTGTGCTAAACGAAATTAAAATAGAATTTTAAGGGTTTTCATGGAAATGCTAAATATATATATATATATATATATATATATATATATGTATATTGTATTTATATTATTATAACAAACTACATGGATTAGTAACATCTTAATACTCAACTATTCAAACTATATGCATATAATCATAATATTATGCAAATCTATAACTTTCAGCCTACAAGTGATTTCACCACACAGTCAGTGTACAAAGCAACATCCCATGTAGATGTACCTGTGAAAATTTCCGGGAACATAACGTGTAAAGCAACAAATATTCATCGGTCTGATCAAGCATCAAAACAATTGCTTGTTGACGAAATACAAGGAGGATTTGGCATAATGGAAAGTGAAACGTGGTATCCAGAAAATCATAACGTCACCTTAAAGTGCGTAGCGTCCAAATATAATTACTCCAACTTAACTTGGATAGATAGCACTAATGGCGGGAGCCTTAATGATTTTGGTAAGACAATAAAATATTGCCTGCTTTAAGTATAGAATTATTACAGCATTGTATTATTAGATGCAGATTATTACAAAAGTATGATATGTATCACATATAAACATATAATATACTATTTTTGAGTATATAAATGTCTAGATATATCATTAAGGATGAAAACAAATTTAATTTATAGATCGTTATGTGATGTATTTTCTAAGTTTTGTTACTTTCAACTACATAATATGCTTCACATATACATGTAAAGCGGATTATATAATTTAAAGTGTCTAGTCTATTTATATTAATGAAAATAGATAATAGATTCTATACTATACATATAATGAAAGGTTTTAGTGGAAGAAACTATTTTTATGCAAGTTAAGAAGTAGGAATCGTAGAGATGAATACACAGTTTCAATATTGTCTCTGATTACCACAATGGGCAATTGTCCCTTGCCTATTTTTAATATCCAGATAGCATGCATTGGTTCCATTTGCCATCGCGACAATTTTGTATAAATGATATGTTTGGTAGTCATGCATAATGCTCTATCATGGACGTATGCGTAGATATATAAACATGAATTTAATAAAATTGTGAACATTTAATCTGCAAAAGTCCTTGAAAAACTAATTCATACAACCTGCTGGATATTTGTTGTACATGCATACTCTGTTTGAGTACATTAGCACAAATACAGTGTTACCCAGTAATAACTGATTTAGAAAATTAAACAATACTCAGAAAACAATGGTTTTGAATAGTTTTAAGAAGTATCAAAATATTTCCTGAGAATAAGTAGGTATTGATATATATATATATATATATATATATATCCATAATCTACATCTATAATTATCCTTAAGAAAACACAAACGTACAGTTTTCAAATTGTGCGGAGCAGTCGACCGTTCGAAATAGATTTTGTTTGTTTTGAAATATAAATTCTGTGTGTACCTAAGTCTTTGTTAAACACATTTCAGTAAAATATTCGGAAAGTCCATTCTCACATGAGGCGATATTAAAAATAATCGCCGTACCACTGACCAGAACTGGCTCTTACACGTGCGTCGGATATAAAAATGATGGACATGAAGAAAGCGAATCGATATCCATCACAATTGAAGGTATGTAGATAAAGTGATCTAAATTTATCGTATCCAATTGTTTTCTATTTTTGTAATATGTACTTTAGATTATTCGAGATTAAATGAGAGATGATAGATTCTTTATATTTATTTATTTATATATGTAATAGTTACCAATTCATGATACATTTATAATGTGTCAGGAGATTCCTATCTTAATTCTACCGCTTCAAAATTAGGTTAACCCAATTAAAATGGCGGTTTTTAGATCTAATTTTTAAAAAGAAATGAATCTAAGATTTGCGACAAATACGCGGTCTTATTCTTTTATATTATAGAAGTAAAACTATGCTTTGAGATGAAGCCTATGTACTAAGGATGTGTAAGTACACATTGACTAACTTTGTTCTAGCTAATCAAGACACTATTATATATGAGCCAGAAATGGACCAGGACGAAGAAGTATCAAATTATCAATATGTTCAGTTTAGCTGTGTAGCTGAAGCTGTGCCACCTCCTGAGATCAAATGGCGCAAGGTAATTATTAAGTTCCGAGCAGAATACGGAGTTTAATAATTGATTGCTTCGTCTATTTGCCTGAGTAAATGAAATTTCTATTAAACAGATACTATTTATAGTCAACATTGTTCCATTTACAGCATTTTATTATATTTTACAAAAATTGGCTGACATAGTGAACACAATAGCCGGTTTTATCGCAAAAAGTTTTATAGACATATCTTTAGTACGAATATAAGGAAATATACTCCCGTGAAGCAGCTTTAATCTATGTAAACTCAAATATATTAAATATTTTTTTATTACTTTATTTTTGTTTCTATGATAACTTTTTTTTTAGATTTTTCCAGTGAACCTTTTAATGCACTAAAATCTCTTTTGTACGGGAAATCTTTGGGACCAGTCCGCTATTGTATTTATTATGTTTTTAAGAGACAATAACCTTTGTTAATATATATATATATATATATAATATATATATATACATCATAACATAATAAGATGATGAAATCTAGCCTTCCCCAGTTACCAGTATAATTCCTGTTTATATGACCAGTATTTTGAACGATTTTTTTTTATTCCTCCTATGGTTTTCTAGGCGTTCTCAAAGTATTTTCCTTGATTCAGTCACAATGTATTAAAATGATTAATGTTGTAAACAGGATGGTGTTTTGTTAGAAAACGGAACTGACGGCGATGTGACAATAGTGAGCTATTGTACTAATAATACATTAGTAAACTCCACAGTTATAATACCGCGAATGAAAGAAGAATACAAAGGAAAATACGAATGCATAGCAACGAACATGTACTCAGAAGAAGTAAAAGTAATTAATCTACTTTTGGAAGGTGTGTAATAACTATTATTTATTTCACGTGTTTCGTATACTGTCTTAATAATTTCATAATCGAATGCATATTCGTGAGAATCGAAACGTGTGGTCATTTATGTAGTTATGTTTTAATTAAATATTTATATGTTCTTTATTACGGCGATATATTAAAAACAACGTTGTAGTGACTGTTTAATTTAAACATTATTTTAGTATAATCATTACTCGAACGGTAATAATCATAGTTAATAGAGCATACAGCTTGTACAAATTCCTACTCTATTATAATGTAACAATGTGATTCGATTATAATAATATGGATTCTAAAAGTAACTGACTGTCACAAGACGGCAAATTCTCATTAAAATCAAATTAGTAGTTTTGTTTGTTAATACGGAGAGTGATTAACGCCTAATAGCCTATGTTCAGGTGTCATCGCTATAGAATAATTTCTCGATGACCGAGCGTTGCGTTAATTTCACGTCCACCTCAAATTTACGTTACTTTTACTGGTATGTTTGAAGAATCGATAAAAATTGATTGAATAATTAATTATTTAGTATTTCAAGTGAAATTTAGTTTATTGTATAAATTATTAGTTTCAGTTACGTATGTACAATGTAAGATAAAGAACAACTCTTGCTTCTTGTTTCTTTTATATATCTAATGGTTATGTAATAGCCATAAGGATAGAAACCTTGACTTAATAGTATAATATCAATTATGTTTAATTTCAAGTAAATATTGATTACAGATAAATCGCCGTACACTACAACTTATCTTAGCATAATTGGAGCGGTATTTATTATTCTTATAATAATAGTAATATATTTGACTTGGAAAATAAGAAGAGAAAAACGCTTCAGAAAAGAGTTGGCGGCAGCTGGTTTGTTGTATTTCAAAGAAGGTGTACCTAATTCCTTGAATCCCGATTTAGTGGTGGATGATCAAGCTGAACTTCTTCCCTATGATGACAGATTCGAATTCCCGTCTGAAAAACTTTTTTTAGGTAAAACTATTCTATAATATTTTATTTTAGAATCAAGTAGACTCTTATATTTTGATATTGATAATGTAATAATTTTATTTTACTGGATGGCGGTTTTGAACTGACTATCTAAAAATTCTTTGTAATTAACAAGGCAGAGTAATGTATTAGACTGACTATATTTTACCAATTACGTCCCCAGGAGAACTTAAGATTCAAAGAAACTATTTTAGACGAGTACATAATCAGAGCATGTTTATTTTTACAGGCAAACAGTTAGGTGCTGGAGCATTCGGAGTGGTGTATAAAGCAGACGCTCGGGGCATTATTAACGCTGAAGAAACGACACCTGTCGCAGTAAAAATGGTGAAGAAGACCGCAGATAATATGTACATAAAGGCATTGGCTTCGGAACTGAAGATAATGGTTCATTTAGGGAAACATATCAACATTGTAAATTTGCTTGGAGCATGCACTAAAAATGTTGGGAAACGTAAGTAACCTAATATTTAATTATTAATATATATACATAGTATAAAATAAAGTCGCTGCCGCTGTCTATCCCTATGTATGCTAAAATCTTTAAATGTGCGCAACGCATTTTGATCGATTTTTTTAATAGATAGAGTAATTCAAGAGGAATGTTTATATATATATATATATATATACATGTACAGCCATGCGAAGCCGGGGCGAATAGCTAGTATAATATAAATAATATTTTTTTTTACTATGATGGTGACAAATAAGCAAACTGATGATAAATCTAGTGGTAAATGGTTACGGTACGGTTATTACACGATTAACTATTTAGTTTTGAAGTCTCAAAGCGTTTGTAGTAATTATGGTATCTCGATATTTTAACAACGTCTCAACAACTAGTTTTAAAGTAAAATTAATGTATCTAATTATCATAAAAGTTCTCTCTCTCGAAATCTTAAAACTTTTACACTACTCGACAAGTTAGATATCTAAATTAATAATTAATTCAATAGGTAAACAGACTATTTTAGGTACAGTAGTATATTTCTTTCAGGTGAACTGATTGTCATTGTTGAATATTGCAAGTTTGGTAATATTCATAATTACATGCAAAAACACCGAGATGTCTTTATTGATCAACTCACCGATAATACGGAAAAGAATCTCGGAAAGATTAACAGAGGCTACTCCTGTAGCAGCGCCAGTAGTGGGTAAGAATGATAAACAATCAGTTTTTGACTACTATTGTTATACGTAAAAGTCTAATTAATAAATGTTCCAAACTATATATATTTATATGTATATATATATTTATTTGTTTTTAATACAATAATTTTCTAGTATAATATAATGGTTATTTTTAATTTAATAGATAACAATGTTTATTAATATAATATATCTACTCATTTTATTTATACTCTTAGTTAATGCCTTCTTAAATAGTGTACGAATAAACTGCGGCATAATTTTAAATCGTTTACGTAATTTTTTTTTAACTAATTGAGGAATTCACTAACATAATCTAAAATTTGAGAAAGTATTCTATACATTATGTTTTTATGTTATCTATTTCAGAATGCATTCAGATTATTTCGGCTCCAATAACACACAAGCTACAGATCACACGTTCCTGAATACGGCTAACACTACTAAATCTGGACGGAAAGGTAAGTAATCGTAACTCAACATTCTAATACAACATCTAAACAAGCGGTATCTTTAAAATATCTATAAGGAGGTAATAGGTTGGGTAATAATTTAATGTTTTATCATGAAAATAATGCTGATTAGTAATATAATTAAGTAGGTACTAATCAAGTCAATATTTTGCCAGACAAAGCCAATCAGCACGTGGAATTCTTAAAAGGTAACAATAAAACAATGCACTCACTCTGTTACTTTTTGTTATAATAATATAAAGCACGGTACTGGTATTTATTAAAAGAATTGCATATTTTTAATAATTGTGTAATTATTGTGTAAACACCAGCTAGCTTTAATTTCAATTAAATAATTGCGAATTAAGGTGTGTATTAAGCTTATTTCATATAGGTACTTGTGTAATTAATGCATGTATGTATTATTCTTCTGTGTAAATTTATTTATCTATCACATAACCTCTCAAAGTGTTAAAATAGACATACATATATTTCTAAAAAATTGTTCAGATAATAGATCTCTCTAAAATAACAGTAGTCATAATTCATCCTATAATATTGTATTCACACATTTCCGCTCACAGTAAACAAAGAGCGCTTTGTATGTATCAAATTATCACAATTGTCCAGAATTTTTCATTTGCACATTTTCACCTTCGTTGCCTACATCGTATTCGAATACTTCATTGCAATTTTTATAACTATAGGTTTCGTCTTTTTTCGTTTGCTTGCATACTTGTAATAGATATTAACTTATATAGTAATATTTTATATTATATAATATTATCTTTTGACTTTACGCATATACAACAGTTGATGTCTGAATTTGTCGTGGGACTACGTCTCTTATATTAATTTTGGTTTATAACTCCGGAGAGAGAGTTATACATATAAATCGGGACACAAGACAGTTTATTGTTGTTGTTTAATCAATAGGGACAACGCTCTAAGAAATGAATAATCAATTAATCTTGTTTATATTTCTAGTATCAGAAGGGCATGTGCAGCCCGAGTGGCGATCTAACTACGAGACTGATTACGTCTACGATACACGCAACCCTCGGCCGTTATCTTCTCGTGATTTACTTGCGTGGGCCTTTCAGATTGCTAGAGGCATGGAATATCTTGCCAGCAGAAAGGTAACATATACTTTTATTATAATTTGTTTATATTCGTAAACTCAGATACGACGGCTGATAGAGATCAGTGTAATAAGATGAAATTCGACATTTGTAAATGCCGCGATATATAATAAAGAGAGTATATAATTAATAATAATAACCTAGAACAATTTAGGCAGTGCCGTCTAGTCCAAACTAAATAAAGCTTGTATTATGAGTATCAGACAATTAATAGAAAAAACATATTTTTTTTTGTGAATATGTACGTAATATACATAGAAAACATTCAGGTTAATTAATACAAACAAATATAGTCATATATACAAACAATTGCGTCGTGTGAAGAATCAAATTCGGGACCATTGGAAGTAAGGCGATGTGTCAAACCGTTAGTACAAAGTAGGTACTTGTCAAATTATATCAATTGACTTATCTAATTCAATTATGGTTAATTCTTGTGGTGAATTGACAACGAGTGATTCGAAAAAGGACCGCTTAGAATTCTACCTGATCATTTTATATTATTCACGATAATTGCTACATGTGTTGTGTATTATAGATACCATGCCTGAATGATTATAAAATTTACGTTTTGACCGGCTAATTGCTCAACTAACTGTCATAAAATTAGCTTTTACTATGAACCTATATAAGAATAGATCTAGTTTTATTCTATTCTTTTAGAATTCAAGTTTTAGATATATATATAGTACGCACTCATATCTACAAATAACAAATATGGGAACCACTGCAGCGATTCTTGACTGAAACATTCGTTTAATGTTAGGAAAAAGGTACACTATTCTAGAGCGACATAATCATCATATTATAGCGTAATGGAAAAAATCCCCCAAAGTAACGTATGAAACCGGGATGGGTCATTAGTATTTAATATATTAGAATGTTCAAAGTACTCTTAATATTACAACTTTCGTTAATTACTACAAAGTTCGTATTGTCATATTTCAGGTGCTGCATGGAGATTTGGCTGCTAGAAACATATTGCTAGCAGACGATAACATTGTGAAAATTTGCGACTTTGGCTTAGCTAGAAGTATTTATAAAAATGACGAATACCAAAAGAAGGAAAATGTAAGTATTTTAAATGGACATCATACAAGTTTCAGCCAGCCGGCGCTAGCCAGTTCTGCAAAATGTGATACTTTTTGCAGAACTCATATGGTTTAATGTCATATATTATTTTGATAATAATTTTTGTATGTTAGTCTAGAATTTTGTAGGTATATCTGTGTTGAAAACATTCACGTGTAAGTAAAATTAATTTGCTGCTTCATGGTAAAACCATCAGTGCAGTACATACATATCCATAGGATTTTGATGTTGCCTCATTTACGTGGAAATCAGCGTGTAGTAGCTAAATTAAATGAGAAATGGGCCTGTAATAACTGTCATAAATAAATGAACCTATAAAATTCATTCTCTCTTGGGTCTGAGATGGCATTTTTTTGTAAAATTAATATATCACTGAGAATATTATAATTTTATTAAAATTATCATTATTGTCTCAAGTAATTTTAATAAAGATATTGCTTCTGTATGTGTGTTTATCATTTAACTCTTCCTAAGCGGCAGTTTGTTACTAAATACTTTGTAAATATAATTAGTAGATAATGCTGCTTTTTCGGGCAGGACAACGTTTGCTGAGTCCGTTAGTTATACATATATATAATATCCATTTACAGAGTCCATTGCCAGTGAAGTGGTTAGCCATAGAATGTATGACGGATAGAATATTCTCAACACAATCGGACGTGTGGTCGTTCGGCATTGTGCTGTGGGAATTATTCTCGCTCGCCAAGACTCCTTATCCAAATATGAGTCCACAAAACTTGCTGCAATGGCTCACTGATGGGTAAGTATATTTATATACAAATCATAAATTTTATTTCATAACTACTTTTGTTTATATATCCTATGTATTGTAATTATGTCTCTACTTAGTCGTCGTTTGGAGAAACCAACATATGCAGACGACAGATTATACGATGTGATGAGACAATGCTGGGAACATAAGCCGACCATGAGGCCATCGTTTACTCGGCTACAGGAACTTCTCGGATCATTCCTCGAAGATAACGTTCGAAACGTAAGTATTGCAAATGAAATATGCCCTCTCCATTTTAAATATTCATAGAGACGAATCGATCATAAATTACATAATTTATACTAGATTTTAACAGTAGCTAATTACCATTAAGCAGCGAACTAAAAATACTCAGTAAAATTTTGCGTATTTGTCTTTTTTTATATTTATACTTAAGTCTGACACTGGCATATTTTATATTATTTCTAACATACAACTAATTTGTAAAATAATACTTTGAAGTACCTACAACTACGAATTTCGAAATGAATCTGCGAATCTGCGAAAATCATTTCAATATTGATCTTAGCCTAATCGTTACATATTTTTCTTATTTCAGCACTACGTGGACCTGAATTCTTCATGTATGGATACAAATGCTAAGAACGAGCCTCAAGAAGATTACTTAGCGATGATGAATTCGCCGGACTACAATAACATTGTGACTCCCAGTCCGCATCACTATGTCAATGAGGTTAGAAGTTTCTTCCCTCCATCTCCGACGGAAATTCCACATGGTAAGTATTATCTTCACTTTTTTAAAAAAGATATATTACAATTCTTGTGTCATAATACTATAAAATTATCTGTTTTTAATGAATATTTTTCCATATAGTTCTACCACTATTAGTATGAAGTGAATTGACTGTTCTAAAAAATCCTTAAGAGGTAATGTTCACATAAAGAAAATTAGTTCTATGGAAAGGTTAAATCATACTAATAGTGGCTGAACGGTTATAAGTATTTCTTGTTGTTGAAAGTTTAAAATACTAATATAGTTTTGTTTTTGTAGCAAAAAAATTAACGTAATATAATACATTAGATTAATTTACTAATTACAAATATTATATTTTAAATTTGGTTTACATGCAGCTGAAGTACAACAGGGTACAATAGGTATACAAGGTACTCCATTATGAATAATATTAAGAATATTTTTATACATCAATTTACTAACATTAAGTTAATATTTTATAATTAAAACTAAATCGCTTCCCTCCGTCAGATGGTATGGATATTTCCACTTTGTGATACGAGGAGCTAAAATCATAATACGGTAACGAATTCATCCGAAATTTATTTGATGTCATTTTATCAGTGAACTAACATAAAAGTTGTTATAAAGTCTGACTAATAACAACAAATATCAAGAGTTAGTTGTGGTAACTCACATTTATTACAAATACTAGAATGCACTTATTTTCAAGTAAAATTTTTCAACTAACAACATTACAATTGCAATTGTTTTATTACTAAGTAATATATGTAATGGAAACAGTGTAAGAATATTAATTCTATCTATAATATTAGTAGGTATAACTACTCAAAATACTTTCGCAAAGAGCATAGATGCGAATACAATTATTTTATCCCACCTGATCTACAAAGATCTACAAATTACCATGTACCATTGTCGTAAAGGTTATATAGGTAATTGTAGTAGTTACTTAAATAGCTAATATAGCTGCATTTCAGTTTTGTGCACTCTTTTCTATTACATCAATTAAGTAGTAAAATATTAAATATTGTTCGACGCACATTCACTTACAAATACACTGTCTACATACTATTACATACAATCTCCTACAAAACAGCGAGATCTCTCAGCAATAAGATAATTCTGATATTATTTATACTTTCTGATACATGTTTTTATGTTTCAGTAAACCAGTGATTTCTCAATAATTTAAATTATAAGTTATTAAGGTTCTACTGTTAAAAACTATACTTCTATGCGTGTGTGTGTTAAATACATGGTAATGTGTGTAATGTTTTTTATTGTATTCATGTATTTTTTCTATATATTAAAACAAAATATTTGCATTCTTTACTACTATAAGTGTGCAAACTCTATATAAACTATAAGTGTGCAAAATTTCATACCTCTCCGTTCTCGCAATTTTCGTAAACACGGTTATACAGTTTTTGTTTCACGTGTTAATATAATGATGCTCTTGTTATTTATCGAATAGCACGGGTAAAAGGGATTATTTTTTGCACTTTCGTGTATGCATGCACAGTCACGTTATATGTAATTTAGTAAACGGATAACCATTTACCATCAGATGAACCGTGTGCTTGTTTGCCACCATAGTAGTATAAAAAAAATTGTAAAGGAATAAATGTCAAATTTAGACATTACATTACTTTTATAACGCCATGTATCGTTTAAAATACCTATTTTTAAACAATTTAAGCTGTTATAGTAATAGTAAATATTAGTATGCAGACTAGGTAGTCTAAGTAGTAAGTTTTTTTAAGAGAGTACTTACTATTTTATCAAATATTAGATTGAAATATCTAGAATATAGAAGTTGAATTTATGTACGATATTGTTAAACGTTATAGTTATAAAATAAATATTATAAATTAAAGTTGATAATAGATACAAGTTAGATCAATCATCTTATGGTACTACCTATAATAAAAGTGCAAAAGAAGTAACACGTAAAACGACTAAAAAACATAAAATAACAAATGAAAATAGAAATATAACTCAATTTATCTCATATCAAACTAGGAATAGACAGCAAGCTACAGATTCACAGGACTCTGATAGAGATATAGATATATAACATAGCATCTAGCAGCGCCTCCTCAAACCGGAACACAAACAGACACTTATAGAACCACAAGTTCTTTCCCAATACGGCCGGTCCCCGTGGGAATAGTAGACCAAAACCTTCCAACCTTAAGCAAAGTAACAATTTTAAGATAATATATTGTAAATAATTACGCACCCCAATATGCAAAAATTGAACAGAAAACATATATATATATAAATAGTAATAATAATAATATGAAAAAAAAAATGAAAACAAATGATTTAATGTCTGTACATATAAGATTTTATGCCTATAGTCACTTGTGTGCACTATTAAAATGTTAAAAAAAAAGCCAATGGTAAAATGGAAAAGGTCGGAAGAGGCCTATATCCTTAAATGGATACCCAAATAAAAAAGATAAATGGATAATTGGTGTAATTCTAATAATTATTGCATGCTAATAATAAG
The DNA here is from genome assembly GCF_030625045.1 of Achroia grisella. Taxonomy (NCBI): domain Eukaryota; kingdom Metazoa; phylum Arthropoda; class Insecta; order Lepidoptera; family Pyralidae; genus Achroia; species Achroia grisella. The sequence goes on along the minus strand of NW_026712606.1, from coordinate 396,886 downwards.
TTAACAAAAATATATAAATAAAGTGAATACAAATTACCAGAATAATATAAGTTAAATAGTAATATAATTAAAGAAATGCATGTAATATTATTATTTTGGAAAATAAAAGGCTTTTTTATTTTATAATAGATATAAGTACAGAAATCTAAAAACTTCACACACGTAATATATTTATATATAGGTGTAGGCGACGGTCACCGTTTACCATTGAATATTTATGTTTACAAAATACCCGTAATTTCTATGAGAAATCTTTTAACAATATTATCATTTTCTAGATGAAGAGGGGTACTTACAAATGACGCCAGCTAACAAGATGCCATTTAGTCCAAGACCACAAAATACGCAGTTCGATTTCGATGCCCGAAAAATGAATAATAGAGCGACGGAAGCAAGTAACTGCGGCTCTGAGCTGACACCAATGTTAACACTGAACAATCTGCCCAGGAGTGGATCCGAGTCAGACCACGAAGGCAACCACTCGCCATATCTCAACATGTGCCCGCGTATCGAAGAAGAAACCGATGAAGTCTTTTTGGATACAAAATCTCAAAATATTAAGAACATTCAGAACAGTGCTGTGACAAATCCCACTTATATTACTTTTGGTATGGACATTGAAAAGAAATCTCAAGATATTAATAATAGTTATATTAATATACCGAATGGTCTAGTCAAATGAGTATGAACTGTATTCTTACCCGTGTTAAACGTTACATTTACAAAGTTAATAAGTGTTGTAATGTTTGTTGAAGTGGATCTCCTCTGTTAGATAGACGTTTATTCTAAAGCTGGTATTGAAAGCTCAATATTTTTCTACTAATAGATATGCATAATAATATCCATTTTATAAAACACCAGTTTCTAATATCCTTCCTGATCTATACAATCTCATACATAGTTTATATTTGTATATTTTCTGGGTGTAGGTACGATAGTAGCAGTTCTTTATGCATAGATAATGTAGCTTTTGTATTGATAATTCTATGTAATGTGGAATGTAGGACAGATTCATTGTATGTAAACTATACGTTATGTCTTCAATGTTATGTATACTAACTTTCTAAAATGATTCTAGAATTTCAATTAATTTTAAACTCTATTTCTAAACTATTTTTTTATATAATGTTTTCAGATGCTTTGATATATGTTTTCTGCAATAATTAATAATATTATCGTGTCAAGGTTTTTTGTGAACACCAAATATTATGTACGATTTTTTATTTTATGTTTAATATAAATCATGCGCGTGGTGAAAGGCATTGGTTAAGGCTATATTCAGCAATGGATTAGTATATGAGATAATTCCATCGGAATATGAATAGATTAGTAATCAACAGTAACGTAGTGAGAGTATAATTGCTAGTAAATTGATCTGTAGTCAATGATGTTCTTGTAAATAATATTAATATGGAAATGAAATGAATGATGTGATATTTTGTAGTATACCACTGATCAAAACAATACAGACCAATAACAATTATTATATATCTAGAATCTATACACTATTTTTTTAATGTTACTTTTATAGAGGCTTCTGTTCACTTAGATAAATACGCCACTCACACAGGATATCTCGATAAAATTGTATGAAAATGAAAGCTAGCTGTTGAAAAATCACAGTCAATAGGTTCAAATCAAAAGTTTTAATTAAAAAAAAAATAATATTCATTTATAATGAAAATATGAAGTACATAGAATTCTATATTTTAGTAAGATATATATAATAACAGTGTTAAATATACCCACCAGAATTAGATTTGTAATGAAATATATTATGAGAGTAATTTTGCCATTGCCTACTAATACTTTATCATTCCTGTACAACTATGTACTCGTAATATGAAATTTTGAAAATAGAATTATAGTTTTGATGTATTATTACATGCAAGGATAATTAGTATATGTTTCGGTATGTGATATGCCCAATTATATGGTTTTATTAATGTACTAGCGATGTGGTAATATGTAAAAAACTAAAAAAAATATCTCATATTTTGTATCATAAAAATGTATCCATCCGATATCAGTTTAAAAAGGGATATAATTCTATTTTACTTGTATAATAATTAAATTACCAATCTATATATAAACTTTTAAATATTGTATACTCCAACAAAAGTATTCATTTGTATTAAGTTAACATGTTATATTATAGATTTTATATCAGCAAATTTTTATATATATTTATATCGTTACACGTGTATATGTCTAGTCCATATTAATTATAGTACAAGAGATATTGAATGGCATAATGTTACCATCGGAATAAAATAAGGCGATCTAATTAAATTGTAAAGAAATAGGTAGATATTATAAAAAAATATTATTGTTTTTGTAAGATTTATTTTAATAATTGGAAGTAGAAGCGTGTGTTTAACTATAATGCAATCAACATTAATATTAGTTCAACATTCAAAATTCCTAAAAAAGTTCCATTGGATCAAATGTATTTATAGTTATATTTATATGTAAAATATCAAAAAACTAGCAGATGATACGATACCCGTAGTTTTTCCGAAATAAAATCGTCAGTAATATATTATGTTTGACATTTGACTTACAAAAATATATAAACATGTTTTATTTTTTTTTTGTTTAAGTACTATTAATGCTGACTGTATGTATGTTATAGACTGAGGCGGGATAAGAAGTAAAGATTGATTTATTTTATATAATGTAAAGTTATTACGATAACTTATATTTTTTGTATTTACAATACGTCATGTAATAAAATATTCTGTAATTACGTTAGTATCTATACCTAATAATGAATCAACCATGTTTTTATTTTTTAATAGTGTTTGAGCCAGTAAATGTAAATGAAGAGGACATGATGAATATAATACGTAAGGGAGAAATGTTGGATATTTTATATGTTTATTTTTTTAAATATCGATTGTTGTGTTAATTTTTATTGTTAACAATGCTAAATTTATTAAATAATTAAGTACCGATTCGAATTATTATAAAATTGGATTTCAGTTAAATTATTCACTCAACTGAGAACAATACGTCTGAAAGGTCTAAAATAAAATAAAAAATATTGAGTGTATCGTTTTTTATTTAAGTATTTCTCTCAACTTATTACTAGAACTTTAATAATTAAATGTCCTTTTACCTATTATGCAAATAATAATATACATACGATGATAATATAATTTTTATTTTTCATCATATTAAGAATACATTGACGACCTCGGTGGTCTAGCGGTCCAGTCTACCGCTTTACGACCGATGGTCGCGGGTTCGATTGCTCGCACGGCACAAACATTTGTATTCATGAGTATGATTGTTTGTATCGGTCTGGGTATTTTCTATGTATAATATGTACGTATTTATGAAAAAAAAAAAATCTATGTATTTGTATCAGTTGTCTAGGACCCATAATACAAGCTTTAGCTAGCTTAACTTGGGTCTAGATGGCGCTGTGTGAATTGTTCTGGGATTATTATTATTATTATTATACATATATAAAAAGAAGATGTACAATGAATTATCAAGTATTTATGCAGAGGTAATTCTGAAGGGCTGTAAGCCTTGTGGATAATATAAGATGCAATCACTTTCACTATGAAACAAAATAGGAATCTGACATATAACCATGTATGGGAATTTAATGATTCGCGATAATCATTTAAACTTTATCAAGTCTTTTTCAGGACTACGGAAGATCTTACTAGAATTGTCTCTAAAGACGGAACCATGGTAAATTCATTGAATTCTCGTACATATTTCTACAATATTAGTGCAAAATGAACATAAGTTTTAAAAATAGTATGGATACCTAATAATCAATTTTGAACAAGATGACAAATATTATAATATAATTAATATTTCAAATCTTCATACAAACTCCGTGCAGTTTAAAAATTATTTCATAATCTTTATACGAACTGATATTTAAGACTACTTTACTTCTTAGAGATAGGTGTTTAGTTTTATGTATACAGTCACTGGTTCCTGTTTTGTTATTCCCTTTATGGCTAATGTTGTATGTGCCATCCATTTGAATGCATATCGATTGAAATATGACTAGTTGCCATTTTCATCTATTAGCGGTTAAAAAATCGCTTTCATAATTGCTACCACTGTTGTTTCGATTGCATCAGCACCCTAAAACCAATACATATTATTATAATGCAAAAAACAGTTTAAAAAAAATGTCAAAAGCATCGGCTATATAACCGGGAAAGAAATAAACTTACGTCCTTAAAAGCCTCTACAAGACCCATGGGAACGTCGATAAGCATTTTCACGAAGCTGGCGAGTGCCTGTCCAAATAAAAAGTTATTTATTTGTATCGAAAGGTTTTAAAAATTTATTCCTGGCTTATTGAAGTCGATATAGAGGTATTATATATACATGTAGCACTAGTGAAAAATGTTTCTATCGTCTAGTCTACCATAATACCTAAGCTCATAATTCGTAAATGCAACAAAGATGTTCATCCTTATTCATCCTTGGGATTTATGCAATATTAAAAATTAATACTTATATTTAAATTTATTTATAATCACACAATCGCTCAGACTCCTTAAATTAACTAGGATTGTTTTAATAAATTGGCCGAGCCACTATTGGATCAAACAAGGGACCTCATTTACAATAAGTTGAGTCCTGTAAACACACTTTTATATTTTTTAAACATATATTTGTGACTAAATGATAGAGAAAATACCTTTAGGCTCCTTAATTATGTAATTAGAAATTTTATATAAGCTGATCTTTCAAGTGATGATAAATACTAAAAGGTCACCTTAATATTATGCGTTGCTATCCGGAGTACAGAGATGTATTGTAACTGGCTACTTGCCCCGGCTTCGTATAGGGATAAATATATTATAAACCTTCCGCTAGAATCACTCTTATCTATAAAAAAAAAACCGCTTCAAAATCCGTTGCGTTGTTTTAAAGATTTAAGCATACATAGGGACAGACAGGACAGCGTTTTTATTTTATACTATGTAATGATTATACTGCATTATAACCTATAGGGTAAAAACCGGAAACTTTTTGAAATTTTTACTCTGTATTGTGAAGCTGAATAAATTATTATTAGGTATTATTATATTTTAATTGCGCAAAACAATAGTTATATGTTTACTTACTCCAAGATGTTTAGTATTTTCAGGCGGGACAGGAACTTTGGTTGTGGTGTTATTAACAGCTTCCACTCCATTCAAAATTATATAGATCAGTAAAACAAACAAGTATATCCTCTTGACGCACATGTTAACAACATTCTGTGTAAATAAATGCAAAGTGTATATTCTTATATAAGTAGTTTGCTTTGCATAATCACACATTATTTCTGGCTATGTCGACTAAGACGTATTCCTATGTATTTCTTCTTTCTTTCTTATAATAATGAGATGGTAATGGATTAGAGAAGCTTATTATATATTGTCCATTTCGAGGTAATATGTACAAGGCCTTCCAAGTCAAGGGTAGATCATAATACCTACATATCCTCTGAGTAGGTAGGTAGGATTGGCACAAGACAATGTAATATGTACTATATATGTATAGATACATTACGACTGTATATATATTGTATTTTTTTACAGATGATAATGCAATGATACACTCGCCTTCGCGAATGTTTTACGCTGGCGGGGCCCAGTGTAGGATAAAATAAGCGTGATGTTAGGTCAGTTTTCAGTCAGCCCATTTTGACAAATTCTCCAAGAATTTATCATGATGGTATCCAAGGGTAACCCCGTGGAGGTTAACCTGACATGGTATATTGCCCCCTGTGTATTGTATTTTGTTCAAGGTATAATATATGTATGAATATATATATAATTTGCGAATTCAATGTAAAGCCAAGTCAAATCTCTGCATTTCCCAAAGATTGACTGGTAGAGAATGGCTATAGCAATAAATAACGCCTTTGTACTATATTTTATTAGTCAATAAACCAAATAAATACATAATAAATATAGGTAGCAGTAGGTAGCCGTATGATCTAATAGTAATTAATAGGTAATAGCCAAGTGCATATATAAAAAAAATGGGGTTGTGTTTTATTTTAATATTTCTGTTTATTTTTAGGATACGCCGTTATTGTTCACAGACTGAAGGTCCATGCCCAGTTTACATTTAATTTATATAGTCTATTAATTATTTTCTTTTTTTTCCTGGGTTTGAACTCTTATTATTTTTGAACAATTTTCATATAATTGTACCTACAATTTATATAGAAATCAATAAGAATTTCAAATGTACCTTACCAGTGTTGTACTTTGACAGCCTCGGAGGTCTAGTGGTTTAGCACACCGCTTTACTATCCGATGGTCGTGGGTTCAATTCCTCGCACGGTACAAACATTTGTATTCATGAGTATGATTGTTTGTATCGGTCTGGGTGTTTTCTATGTATAATATGTATTTATTTACAAAAAAAAATGTATCCATGTATTTATATCAGTTGTCTAGTACCCATAACACAAGCTCTGCTTAACTAGATGGCGCTGTGTCAATTGTCTAGACATTATTATTATTATTTTTTTTTTGCGGAGAGGAGATGGCAACATACCCCCGGCTGTGTCAATTGTCCTGAGACATTATTATTATTATTATTATTATTATTATTAGTGTTGTCCATTAAAAATCACTTATCTCCAAAAAAATTGTCCAATTACCATTTCTTTTATTTTTGTATTCAATGATGATGGTGAACAAATGCATCATTTTTAATATTCTATCATTTACTCTAATGATCAGTTAAGTTGTGTAATATGATGTTATCTGTGGTTAAGTTGACGTAACAGTAGGTACACGTACAGATGGGCGATTTCAGTTTTGTGGATTCTCTGGGTAAGAAGTTATTTTATCACTTATATTAATTTTAAATAAATACAAGGCTATGTAAGAAATTAAAATATTTATTGTTATAATTAAATAGTGTACTATACATTAATAAAATACTCCTATCCACACGAACCTCACGTCCAAAGACCAAAGAAATTCTCACCTGCCTCTCCACCCTGAAATAAATAAATATTAAAAGGTATTAACATACACAGATAAACATTTTCGAGGTTAAAAATGGGTACTTTATCCACATGGTAAAGTAACTGAGTAGAATGTGTAAAAGATTTCCATCATCAATCATCACCTTACATACCTAAATTTTGAACTAAGGTAAGAAGTATTTTGGTATAATGTCTCCCCGCTCTAAATGTATATATTCTACAATTATATGAGTTCTATTACTTTTAAAGTAATTTGTTAAACCTAGATGATAGAGACAAATTCATTGATCCTAAGGATAAAAGTAAGTCCTCATGACAAAACTTAAGCTAGTTCATATACCTATGTGCAGAGCAAATAACTACAATGTTCATATTTGCTGAATTTTAGTTTGTATAATACATAAGTGACAGGATTGCTGGCATAATAATAATATTCCTATAATGTATATAACATTAGTATCTATAGAAAGGATTTATAGAACTTACACTTTTACAAGCTTCGAAAATCCCTAACGGAACGGCAGCTATTGCTTCGAATATTTTTCCGAGAACCTGTAAAATATAAATTAATATATCTATCAATGTATCTAGGTATATACATAAATCGAGTTCAGCTGTAAAAATATTTATTGCTTCTGAAACTTATAATAAAAATGCGAATTATTTTGAGAAAACTAAAAATATTAGTATAATATTGTTTAAGCCACGTACAGTTAAACTGACATTATGCTTTAAGAATCAAACAAGATGATTTCTAGAGAGGCGTGGAGAGTGAACTGACTTAATACAATGCTAGCATTATCAGTGATTTTCATTACTAACAATCCTTTCTTCTTTATTGGCGACAGTTATTATTTACCATTAGTTGCAAATCAGCGCATTTGCCAAACTTACCCCAGTATGTTTTTCCGGTTTTGGTGTTGTCGCCGCTGGAGTGGTGGGTGCAGGCGTGGTAGCATTGTCGGCACTCATTCCTATGGCTATGAGGGCAGAAAATAATAATACTAGTAAATACAACTTGAAGTCTGCACGGGCCATGATGCTCTCTTATTAAGACTATATTATGTTTAGCACTTAATTCTTATATAGAAAAGTCTCTTGATTACCGTAACCGTTGCACGAGGTCGTTTACGTCTTATTATGAATTCAATAACCGTTCGGAAACGGATGTGCTATTTCGAGGTCTCAAAGATTTCCTTTCTATTGAAAGATTGAAACAGATTATACTCAATAAGAAATATGTTAAATTTTGTTTTGAAGATATAGACTATTTGTTGATTTGTTGGAATATAGCCAACAAAAGAACTCGAATGAATAAGTCTATAATCGTATTTTTAAGATAAAGAAAAATATCTTAACCGGTATTTACCAAGACTTATTAAACTTTTGAGAAATAAGGTCAGTCACTTTTTTTTTTAGTAAATACTGAATGCCTCTGTAGCAATGATTACAAAATGGGAAAAGTCTCAATTCTCTACAATAGCTATGACTTGATTTTGATTATCTATACCTATGTATACATATAATAAAACAGCAGAGGTCAAATAACTGTACATAGAAAAAAATGTCAAAAACCGAGTCAGGAGGATGTAAGATATGAAATGGAACCGATTTAGATTCTTTTAAATTTATTATTTCTCGGTCTGTTTGCCTATTTGTACAGGTTAATCTCCGAAACTACTGAACCGATTTAAATGAAATTTTGCATAGAGGTAGCTATCATTCCCGGTCAACATCTTAGATTGGGGGGAAGGGGATTGTTAGTAATGTGGACTGATGATCCCATTGCTAGCAATGTACCATGTCAGGTCGACCTCCACGCGGTTCCTCCTGGAAACCATCGTGATAAGTTCCCTGTGAATTTGTCACGTTGGGCTAACTGAACTGACTTCATGTTCATCTTATCATCCTCCACTGGTGCCCCGCCAGCGTAAACCATTAGCGCAGGCGGAGGCACCATTCCATTAATATTCTTAAAAAAAAACATCTTAGATTGTATTGATCACGGAAAATTAAAGAGTACCCGTGGGTTATTAAAAATCATAGTAACTTATTCAGCTTAGTACACAATCTAGTTAATTAAAGTCATGTTGACCTAAAAAAACGGTGAGAACGACATGTCATTTCTTAATTTTGATGCAGTATTTCCAGAGATAATAAATCGATAGGTACATATAACGATATATACTAACTTACAAACCTATGAAATGAACCCTATATTCTGGCTTGTACTAATAATTACAATAATATATTTAAATTTAGTATTATTTAGCATAAACACACTAACCAAAGTCACAGATAACATAGTATTACATACCAACTCTGAAACTCTGAAACTATATTCTCTAAAAATCAATAGATGGCGCTATTCGTTAATTTAATGTTTTGAACTCTTACAACAATTGTTTCGACTTCGTCCGAAAGTCTTCTTCAGGGTGAGTAAGGCCATAGAAAAGCGCCGTACTCACCCTGAACAAGACCTGGATACATCTATGGGTGACGATTCTCTCTCTCAATATGGTTTGCCAGCGCCAACAACAGAATTCGTTAATATGAATCCACATTAATAGAGAATACGCTACGAAAATAATCTATGATGAGAAGGGCAAATCGTTTGCCGGATATGTTATAAATAGGTATTCTATGTAGGAATATAGAATAAAATGAAACCTGAGGACATTTAGATATACATACAAATCCTTATCATTATATAATGTTATAAATGCGAAAATAATTCTGTTTGTCTGTCTGTCTGTCGCTTTTTCCCGCGAAAACTACTAAACCGATTTGAATAAAATTTGGTACTCAGATTGTCTAGACCCTGAGAAAGGACGTAGATGTTTTAGTGCAAAACTACAGTTGTAAGGGTTTGAAAGCGGAGATGAAAAGTTATATGAAAGTATTGTTATTTTTTAAGTAGAACGATGAAACTTTTTTGGATTATAATAGATATTCTTTATTTGGTCAAGGTTACTATTCCATGCGGACGAAGTCGCGGACACAGCTAGTTATTTATAATTTTGCTAATTAGAGTCGCGTATTTATTTTGGAGGTATAAAATATTTTGACTTAAAGATCGCCTAGAAGCGTGCGTAAGTAGTTGCTAGTCACAAAACTGTCATTCATGAGTTTTAAGCTCCTGCATATTTATCCTATGCAAAATTGGTTTAATTATGGTTTAATAAAAAGATTTAAATAGATAAATTATTTGTTACGTATCTATTCTTATAATTATTGTATATTATATTCTATATAGTCTTGTTTTCTAAATTGACATTGAAAGAAACAAGTGCTATTTGGACAAATTATGTTTTATTTAAGTTTCTTCTTCAATAGTTAAATTCTCTAATTTGTATAAAATGTATTTGAGGAAGTTCCTCAAATACATCACAATAATTTTTTTTTTTCGATGCCATCGGTGGTTTATCACTCCGCACATTTTCTTCTGATGGTCGCGAATTCGGTTCCTCGCGTGGTACAAAGATTTGTAGTCATGAGTATCATTGTTTGTATCGGTCTAAGTGTTGTCTATGTAATATGATATAAAAATGTTTCTTTGTATTTATATCTAAACATCAAGAGGTAGAGAGATAAGGCAAATAAGGTGTTTACACTACTTGCCATAAAATTTTTCATGTTTTTGGAAATGTATGGCATTTAGTATAAATGCTGAAATAGATTTTTTCTTATTTTTATATTTCTTAATTTTTATAGGATTCTATGGATGCTGACTACTGTAATTGCCAGGCGAATAACTTTCATATTGAGTACTACCGGTTTTTTTTATTTGTAACCTTGTGGGGGATATTTAGGGTCAATACTTTTTATTTCACGTGCTAAGATCAGACTTAATATTAGTTAAAAATTAGTATTAAACCTAAAAGTTCAAAAATAATTATTTTGAAGAAGGATATATATGTAACATGTAACAATGTAACAATGTTATATGTTAAAATTGTAGAAATGTTACGTGAATAAAGAAAAATACTTCGTAGCTTTTTGTTTTCTTTTGATTTTATTAAATTCTAACCATAAATTGATTGTTGCAAATGTTTAAAAAAACTTTATTACCTACCATAATATTGTAGATATGGTTTTTGTTGTTACTCTCCATCCTACCCTCTTTACACGTTAATTTCTATACAAAACTTTGAAGTCATCTCGTTATAGGTTCAAATACTACTGCGTATCATGATATTGTTGTTGTACAAAGCATTTAAGTTCAATTCAATGTCTGTTATTTTGTTTATGGATGTTTAATTATTTCATTAAAGTAGAATGTCCATACAAGTGAAGACCATAAAAATTAGAAGTCTTTATTAGGAAAGTATTAATTCATATTTTTCCTTAAGCATCACATTATTGGTTATCATCATTTTCAGTAATCATAATTTATCCTATATTATTATCATGAAGATAAATAAGGTGCTGTTAACGCTACTGACGGAAGAGAATGCAACTTTTTTTATTAGACCTTGAAATTTTTAACTATTATATATTATTACTAAATAAATATTATGTATTCAACTGTTCATATCATCCAACGATCATTCATTAACTTGGTCTAACTATATATATATTAAAATTGTGTGATATTCATAAAATACAAGCATTTCACAAAATATCCATAATAATGGTCGATTGTTATTACAATGAAAATATGACCTTAAAGAATCGATTTTATGGAGTAAAATACCGATATGTCATGTATGACCAACAGAGAAAAATACAGGGATAATTAGTAATGGGTCTTATTAGCTTTATTATTGGTATATTAGCAATGTAACTTATCTAGTCGAATTTTATATGTCTGTTTCGAAGACCATAGGCATTGTGGTTATAATACGGCTCTTTTACCACGAGGAGTTAATTATCTGATTTGATGACCTCTCTCTCTTTTACTCTCTTTATTTGTGCAAGTATGGGTTGTATGAGTACATACAACATTATTTTACTGCAAAAATAGACGCCATTGTCTATACATATGTAATTAGAAATTTTGTTACTTTAGACTTATTAAAATAGTATGCAAATTATTTATAACTTTCTATGTTATTGTTGCTGTGCTTGTGATGTTGATTGTGTGTGTTTTCAACTATAAGTATTCAGTAATAATTTCCATATGGTATATTTTAATATGTGGGAGGACCCCTGTGCCCATGACCATGACACACCTCTTAAATATGTTGTCCATTATTTTATGTAGAAAAATGATATATGTCATTGTCATCCTTCTTTTGTTGACTGTTTTACTTTTTTACATAAAATTATATTATTTCTTCCTAAAAACCTTCTTTCCATTATTATATTTACCAGTCCAATAGTCCTTCGCTCACAACTCCCTTACAATGAAATATAAATTTATTTTAGTTATATCATCATTGATCTGACAGTATCCAAACCTACTCCAAATTTTAAATCAATCACTTAGGATCTTTCTTATTGGAATTATAGAAATATTTATGTATATAATATGTTTCGACGGATGAGCATCAATTATATGTGGAAAGAGGATTTATGCGTTTCATTTTTAATATAGTTTTATTTTTAAATAAACAATTGAGGAGCTGAGAGAACGATGTAAGACGATATAAAGACAATTTTAATATGTAAATAAATAATTTAATATTATAACACTATTCTTCAAGTCTCACTTGAAATAATCCCACATATATATTCTAGTCTACTATATTTGAGTGTATATATTTTAGTTCTGAACCAGAACCTTATAAAGTTGCTGAATTTCATTCACTCAATTTTACCTTTTATTAATAATAAATAAGGTGAATGTGAAATAAAACAGTGTATTTTTATTAGTAATTAGTATATAATATTTAAAAAAAAATATTCATATCCGACAGCTTATAACCAACTATCGAATAAACTTTCACCTGCCTCTCCGGCCTGAAATAAAAAAAGAAATGATTTATTTAATGAAAATGTAATTCCGAATAAGTAGCGATGTTAATGAGATATATTTATTATAGTTTAAACAACCGTTTTCCTCACTTCTATTTGTATTTGATAGAACTTCGTACTATTTCATGGTGAATGCCACCACTATTATAATTATAAAATAATTATAATAATAAATATATTATAAATATCGATATCTCAACAATTTCCGTTAAAACGTACTCATATTAATTGAAATTAATAAATAATCAAATTATAAGTATTACTACTCCGTTCTACTTCAAATGAAAAGTAGACACGTATTTGCGATCAAATAAAATAAGTAATGAGTGGTTTCTCTTTCGAAGTTAATAATTTATGAAGTATATATTATATATAAATATATATCGATATTATATATATTTTGAAAATGCAGTAATTCATTATTTACAGTTAACTGATGTCACAATTCAGTGCACTTAATATTATACATCTATATATAACTGTATCTATGTATATGTAAGGAGTATACGTAAGCATACTTACATCTTTACAAGATTCAGCAATCCCTTCTGGAATGTCCACCAATGCTTCTACTAATTTTCCAATGAACTGTAAAGTTAAAATATTTATATATAAATGCAAATAGCAATAAAATGTAATTGTAGTAAGTGAAAAATATCTACAGTTATTGTAACCCATACAGTTCGGGTAATCTAAATACATATTAACATAGATATTATAAAACACGAAACAAAATCGTAAACTTAAAATAAATTATATGGTACACTATTTTCAGTTATTTTTGCAGTTACCTGCGATGTGATATGAGTGTTTATTTGAGACGAAAGGTTTTCTGTGCTATGTCCGTCCTATTGATACAATTATTTATTATTACATCAAATTATCCATTTAATTGAAAATGCAAAAACAATTAGACAGACTATGTAACTTTTGCATTTATATATAATATTTCTTTTTCCGTGGTAAACACAGACATGTTTATAATACTACTAAGGTAAAATATTTTATTCATCAGTAATTTTAATTACTGAAATAAAGGTTAGTAAAAGTCGGACGAATTAAGTCAAATAACTCAGTTAACTTATTATAGTCTTATTTTTTTCTAAATTATTGTATAATCACTAATTATCCATAGTCATAAATTAACAAAAAATAATTGGTTCGGACAATAATTTTTAATCACATAAATTAAAATAACATTTTATACTACTGTTTAATGAAGTTATTATGAATATTATGGAATATTAAAAAATATCTACTTTCATTGTCCACCTTCAACGTGTAGTTAAATAATTTTTATACTTAAATACTTCATCTAATATTCAATAACCTTTCTATGCCACATTTTTCTGTCGTCACAGTGAAATCTCCCATAATTAAACAGTCAATTCTGTCGGATCATTACTATATAATATTGTAATTTAGCTACACTACACTCACCCCTGTATGTTTGTGAGGTTTAGGTGTTGTTGCGGCAGCAGTAGTAGCTGCTGGCGTGGTGGTGGTCGCATTGTCTGCACCAAATCCTACAGATATGAGAACAGAAAAAACCAACACAAGGAAAAATAACTTTAAATCAACGCGACCCATGATGATCTCAGTAATATATTGATATTCACCATACTTTATCGTTACTTATATAGAAAAGCTGTTGATAACCGTAACTATTGTTTTGAATAATTACGCTACGGTTGTTGTTACGAATGTTTACGGTAGAATAGTGTGGTATTCGAGGTCGTAAGTCTTGAATATTCAAGAACTTTTAGGAAATGCAATGTGATTTACAAAGTAGCATAATCGTACAAATATTTTTCACTAAATGTAAACCTAATGCCGTGGCGTCAGCATACCCCTTTACTTCCGGTGGTCGCAGGTTCCATTCGTCGCTCTATGCAAAAAAGATTTGTATTCATGAGAATATTGTTGATACTTACAAAAAATATACTAAAAATATTTCTATCAGTTATCTAGTACCTATATACATTATATTATTAATATCTTTTTTTTTCCTTTTTTTTTATAGTACAAACGAACTTGCGGCTCACTTGATGGTAAGTGATAACCGCCGCCCATGGGCACCTGCAATACCAGGGCAATTGCAAGTGCATGTTACCGGCTATTTAAGAAGGAATAAGCTCTTTTCTTGAAGATTTCAATATCGTATCGGTTCGGAAATACCATTGCAATCACAGTAATTCGGTTCTCTCTTAATATCAAAGAAATATTAGACAATCGATTGGCGCGAAAAAGAGAAAACACAATGGAAATAGAAATCGCTACGATTCCATTTTAATTTTAAAAATATTATCTTTATTTGTAACTTCTCTCTCTCAATTCTCTCTTTCTTACATTTTTCTATTCTACTTTCTTAATTTCTGTGACTGTCAGACTATTTGATATATATTTAAGCTTATTTTTTATATTTATATATTTGTGTATCTGTATAATATAAATAGGTACCTATGTAATATTGAATATATATAATATATTATTGTATCCTTTGGGGTATATATTGTATTTATCGTTCTATTTATTTTTTTATCTTTGATTATATTTGCACCGGCAACAATGATTCTCTACACCATATATGGTTGACTGGTAGAAAATGGCGCATGCTGTTAGATCCGCCAAATGTACCTACTACTATTGTATTGTGTCCATTGAAGCTCAATATATAAATAAATAAAATAAAATTCATAATAGAATGACAGATTCCAAATACAAAATAAATATTTTGTTTATTTTTAATTGTAACAGTATTTATTATGTATTCATTTCATCTTCGTTTTTCAAGTAATGAACATTTATATCGTCCTGAAACTTACATATCTCACTTAGTGCCCACGCACTTACAACATATTAGGGCATAAATGTTGTAAGTGCGTGCCTAAATTGATAAACCCTATACTTCAAGTGAATTTGGGCTAATGCTTTATATGTTTTCTTTGTATTACCTACATGTTGAATAGTTTTACAATTCAACACAACTGTTACATATCCTATATATATCAGTGGATAAAGTTTTTGTAATATATTTCTTGTAGTTCGTAATCTTTATTACTTGATTCTGTACAGCTAACATAAAGCCCCCAGTTTCTAATATATAGATCTCCTCAACTCAGCCATTTGTTCCTTCTCGACTTTAGGTTGCCATAATGTTGTAATATTGGAATGAATAAATAAATAAATAAGTTACAGCTATGCTAATATGCAAAGCCTTTTTGGCTCAATTAGTTTTTTTTCTATTATTACTACATATGTAGACCAAGGTACGTATTATATCTATACGAACAATTATAATTATAACATTCGTGACACCTTCGATGTGTTACCATCACTGGACTCTCCATCACCTGACGACCAAAATCTTTTACGAAACTTTTGATGCAGTTAATGGTATATGGAAATCATCCCAGTAATATTGTCCCAGTAGGCAGGTATTCAGTCATTAGTATAATATATTTATAGATAGGTATCACTATCAAAGAAGTTAGTGTATCTTTTCTTGATTGACGTGGTTCCTCATTGAGGCGGACCTCACCCACACGTGTTATCAACTATTTTCAGTTAAACTCTGTATAGCTCGTTTTGTATCTGAAACTGTCACTGCTACAGTGCATATTTAAAACAAAGTTAATCGCATTGTTGTTAATAATAATGTTTTTTACGAACTGATTATTTCTTACCTTACTTATTTATTTACTTATTCTTATTGTTGGGTATTTCAGAATACTATATGTTAAAACAATTTAAATAAAAAATTCACAAACCAGATCCTGTAATAGAATAATATTTGAGCCTCGAGTATAATTTTAGCAAATGGCATTCGGATGTTAGGTCGATTTATTTTTAAAATTTAATTAGAATCATATAAAACAACTTAATAATTAAATTATCATTGTAGTGAGAGGATTGTCCCGCAATGCACAAATAAATAAAATAGAAATGTAAGATATCGTGGACTATACATATAATATGTGTACATCGTACACTGACATCTCGAACAGAGACTACAGAAATTAAAGTGACTCTAAAAATTGTAATGATATAGTAAATCATTTTAATAATGACTTTATTGACATATCTAATAAAAACAATATTAATCATTATTATTTCCGCTTCTATATCCTTATCAAGACAATAATTTATATTGTAACCAATAAAAATTAATTAATTGTTTAATTTCAGATTATAATAATTCGATTGAAAATTGGTGTAATACTTAATAATTCATTGCTCTAACGAAATAATAATTGAAAATATTAATCATAATAGTTCTACAGACCAACCAAACTTTAATTTGCAATTCTATTATAATATTCCATTATTATGACAATTGTAATTTATTTTTTTATATCGATTTTTATTATTTAAACACGAATACACTTAAGTTATTAATTATTAGTTTAAATGCCTTTCCGTTTATTATATATATTATCATATCTAATCAATTTATTAATGGAATAAGGTAAACCTAGGAGTTCAAGGATAAGATAGAAACAGTACATAAAGAAGGTTATACCAATAAGATTCAAAACTTATTACAATTATTTCTGTTCTCGGAAAAATATTTGAAAAAGTTATAGCCAAACAATTATATATGTTTGTTAACTTCAATTCACTTCAATTCAGCTTTCAAAAAAACAAATCAACAACTCTGGATTTACTCTATTGTTAGATAATTTATTCTAAGCGTATTAGGACAGAAAACAATAATTGTTAGAATTTTTATGTATTTGTCTATGGATTTGATGTGCTCGCTAATCGTAAAAACGCATTAACCGATTTGGTTGCCGTTTACTAATTTACTTAAAGTTTCGTTTTATTCAATCAGTTTACCTACAAGTAAAACTATAATATATGAAGTATTAACACTATATAAACTGTTGTTATTCTGAATACCACGGTTATGAAGTCGAGTTCTGTGCTGGTTATTCATTTAGATCTTTCTGCAATGCAAAAAAATAACTTGTTTAGCTTGTTAGGTTTTATTTAATATGAATTTATAGTATAAAAATCTTCATATAATATAGAAACTTTGTAACATCTATTCTTTGTTCTTGTACATTATAAGTATGTATTATAAAAACGTAAAGTTTAAATAAACAGTATATAAATATAATTAGTATGAGTACTGAAAGTGCATTACTGGGTAATTAAAATTGTCCTTTGTTTGAAACATATTAGGTAATGCAATAATAAATTATACTTACTTCTTTGTAACTCTTAGGAGCATTTACTACTGCATTTACTACATCGTCCAGGCCATATTCATGTAAATTTCCCGAAACCTAGAAAATTAATACCTATTAAAATAACTATATATTAAATAAAAATCAATAAATAAATATTATATGACAATGGGAAATGAACTTGCATGTGAGTAAAACGAAATAATTAGTACTTAACACTACATCAGTAATTTTGGTGTAGTCAAATTAAAATACGTATTTATTTCACAGGTTATTACGTGGTGTATATTTTATTAATAAAGTACCGTTGTACTAGTAGTTGCTGGAGTGGTGTTACTATTACCGCTAATTCCCATGGAAGTTAGAGCAGAAAAAATGGTGATCTCGTGCTAACTTAGGGTTAATTTTTCTTTAAAATAAAACCTCTTGATAACCGTAACCGCTGTACATATTTATCACGGCTTTTAGACAAGTGTGGCGCAACATGTATTTCTATTGTAGCATTGCCAAAGATATAGATTTAAGTACAATAGTAACAATGAGTTATATAAAAATTGTGAAGACTTTCTGCAAAGATATTCTAATATAAATTTATTGCGATATGGAAGACATTATTTATTTTTGACCATACTTCATTTTGTTTCATGTATGTACAATTCCTTTCCTACTCTAAATCGTTGATTTCTTTGGTTCATTTCTTTATTTTCAGGAAATTTATCTGTATTTTGAGTTCCAATTATTACTATTTCTTTATTGTATATTCCAGTTAATGTAATAAAATGTTGTTTTGCATGAGTCCCTATAGTGCAGTTCCCACATAGCTCTCATTTTTTATTCTGGATTTTAAGAAGTTTAACTGTGTTTGTACCATTTGCCCTGGTCTGACTATAGCATTGATGTAACATATCCGTAATGCTACTTCCAGTGCGCAACCAAAACGAATTAACTTATTACATACTTTACTAATATTAATATTCCAATTAATATTCTGATCCAACTATCCGCCAAAGAATTTAATAGACTTCATCATTTTATTTGTCGTTGAATTTAATATCTAATTTTGCTGGAATGGCCTCAGTGGTACGAAATTGCTGTTTTCTCAAAATTGACGTTCATATTGTTTTCATTTAGGTAGGCCAGTATATACTTCTAAGGTCTTTGCTGTTTTATTAATTTCTGATTCGAAAGATTTTTTTATTATGTAATTTAATTATAATCATGTAGTCAGCAAAAAGAATTGATTCATGCAGTGTCCTATGTGGTTAGTCATTTAGGGATATCAAAAACAATAGTGGAGGTAGCATGCTGTCTTTTTAGCTGCTAGCTTTAAAAATCACGATTCTTCCATACAAATTTTTCAGCTCCCTATTCAACCTCTTTTTCGCATTAAAAAGTAGCCTATGTCCTTTCTCAGGGTCTGTACTATCTCGGTACCAAATTTCATTTAAATTGGTTCTGTAGTTTTAGCGTGAAAGCGAAACAGACAGACAGAGATATTTTCGCATTTCTAATATTAGTATAGTAAGTTTAGTATTAGTGAAGTTAGGATTGTTGCTATTTCCGTGCATATATATGGTTCAAAACTTACCGAAAGGATAGATTGTCCTTTCGGTAAGTTTTGAACCATTCGTTTGACGTACCACTGATTCCATTTTTGCATAGATAATGTGTTCAGTAACTTATCGTAATTTACAAAACTGAAACTTGTATCTAAACATTTCATTACTGATTTGTTAAGCTTGAATATTGGCAGAGTAATTGATTTATTTTTCCTCCATAAAAACTATCACTCCTAAGAATATCCATCAATTCTTTTTTAAAGAGCGAGCACGTTAGACTCGTAAGTCGCAGTAATACAGTTCAAAAAATCTAACAAACCCAAAAAAAATATCTTAATAAAAAATCCTCCAGCAAGAAGGGACTTCTGACAATTTCAACTAATAGCGTGCAATCCCGTAGATAACACCTAGTAATCTCATATTTATCTATATGTTCGTTATATTTTTTTGACTATCAGAACCAAATAGTTTATAAAAGAGTCATCTCCTACTGTAAAGGGCATGTATTCATATTCGCTGAGTTGTGAAAACTCATGAAAATGAAATGAAGAATAGCAGTCGGTGCGCCTCGCAACTTTCCGACATCTAGTGTATATCCTATGGAAATTATTTCTCGCCTCCAACACACAAATAATATTTCGTGATAAAAAAAAGGAGGCATTATATCTACATCGCAGTTTTGTGAATATAAAAACACTCAAAACTTCTTTCATCTATTTTCAACCAACATAAAAATAGATGGAGGTATGAATAAGTCCTTCTTTGTACAAACTTATTTATATACAAATACTAAATATAAATAAAATAAAAAAATATATGGATAAACATTTATAAATATAAACTTATTTTTAAAACCAATTTAACAATAAATTTAATAATTCTTCGCCTTTGCAAATGATCTTGCTATTTTGACGCGCAATTCGCGCACTCCCTAACAATGTCAGGAACTATAATAAGAAATTAACAAGACGAAAGGTATAATAAGTACCATGACGATACATTTTTAACACAAATAATACAGTCGATTGGAAAATGTTTTCCATATCCAGGTTGCCTAGAAATATATAAATCAGTTCTTTATATAAAATTTAGATTCTTATTCTATTATTGTTATTTTATATTCTTTGTTATTCTTAAAACAAAGATAAGTACATGCATAAATTAGCCGATTCACGACGTAATAAATAAAATACAATTTTCATGCTACATTTTACATTATTATTTACTTAAATATAAATAACAATCAACGTTTTGTTCAAGTTTTTCTTTTGTATCGTCAAATACCTCATCGATCACAGAATAGAACAGATAACATTCCTGTAGAAGTGTCACTCTTATGATGTTTATAGATGTCTTTTCACATAAGTACTATATGTACTTATGTGAACAGTCCATATCCGCAATTGTATTGTCACATTGTAGAAGGTTCATATGATCAAAAAATATCGAATATGAAATGGTGCACCAGCCTGTGCTAATGGTTTACGCTGGCGGAGCACCAGTGGTGGATAATAAGATGAACATGAGTTCAGGTCAGTTAGCTCATCATGATAAATTGACTTGTTCTAGAAGGAACCGCGTGGAAGTCAATCTGACCATTGGTAACAATGTACCATACATTGTTACCAATGGGATGAAGAGTCCACATTACTAACCATCCTCCCGCCCCCCAATTATTATACATTAGTTTTTTTTATTATAACAGTAGAGTGTAGTAAATTACACGAGCTAGTAATCTATACTTATTTATATTCGTAATACAATAGTATTCGTGATGTAATAGTATTTTATTATTAAAGAAAATTTGAAGAATTCGTACAAAGTTATCTGCGTGAGTACTTACCTATTTCCGCCACCAAGCACCTTGGTTAATTCGTTGTGTTCAGTTATAGAGTGAGATAAAGCAGTGAAATTACAGAATAAGAGGTCAGATATATTAGTTCTCTATAATTGTAACGCATGGCCGGTAACTATTACGTCACGTGATGATTGTCCATTTACATAAAAAAAGTAAATCGTTTAAAATAGCTTCCTCATTAAAATTACTGTTTTCTTTAAAATAATTATACCGGTTTCATTTGCCTATTGTGTGTTATTTAAATGTACAGGGGGATTATTGGGATGTATTTCTTATTTTCATATTTACTATGCAATTTATAGTGTATTACTACAAACATGTATATATATATATATATTCTAAAATAATTAATACCAACGAAAATCTACCATCTACCATTCATTTGAAGTTACATGTCTTTATCATATTTCATTCCGTAGAGTGGGCCGGAGGCATAGGTAATAAGAGGTATTAAAACATTGGCTGTATTGGAACACTGTTCATAGTATTTCAATGATATTAATTCTCTTTCATTGCAGCTGTAAAATCTCATTTTTAGAAGATATTGTAAAATTCTTATTTGATTGTTGGCTATAAAAGGTTGAGAACCCATCTATGATTTATACATTGTTGTAGCTATTTTAGATGTTTCCAATGCTCTAGTATATTAGTTAGAAATCATATGTTTTTGGGTCTCAAACGTATAACTTAGATATCTTTATCACGGCGAATCTGTATGGTCGGAAATCATTAAAACCAAAAGATTACATATGTGTACATAATAAGTGATTATTTATAGAAATATATTTATGAAAACCATTGTCTGGTATACTTAATAAAGAATACAAAATTACTCCCACAGGTATTGATTTGGCCTTCCTCTTTAATCACACAATTAATTAATTACAGTCACTTTTTAATAATGAATACCCCCATATCGTAACGCACCGCAATTAAGGCATATTATGTTAATTGTATCCTTTTGTAAAACTTACATAATGTCTCTTCTTTGATATTATTGATCTCATACATGTCAATGAACGATATGAATATTCACACTCTTTGCCTATTCATAATTCTGTTTGAATATGTTAAACTTTATATGATTCCCGAGTAGAGCACTCTCGGATAGGGGCGAAATAGAATTATCAATCGTTTCAGGCAAAAAGTGTAACCGAGTGGAATTTTATAAAACGTTTTTAGTTTTCACTCAACTAAATTGGATTTCATTCTATATTTATTACTGTTCTACAGACACGGCTAAAATGAGAAATGTCTAAATTCCAATATAATTTAGTGTATACAAATTCATTGATATCTTAATAAAATTCTACGCCTATTTTGATAATTCCGACTACCTAACTGCCTAGCTACCGACTAGTTAATTTCTGGAAACTGAAAATATTTCTAAAATACGCATTTTTTATTTTTATGAAATTAAGTTGAATGTCAATATAATGGCTTTCATAATGACTTAGTAATTTTTCTGCAACATACCATACGTGTCATTGCTATAATAATATTTTATTATATGAAGCAATAAATTATGAAATCACCACACTAGCCATATATAGGTATGTAAATGAAAAAATTCTAGATACCTTCTAGATACCTAAGTAATATTTATTTTACTACGATGGTAGCAAACATGTAAAGTAATAAAGTAATAATAATTAATAATAGTCAAATTAGTGAGCCTCTCTCTAATTACTATTGATATTATATTATATTGATGTGCTATATTGATATCAGATAGGAATATCTATTATTATAAAGATAATAAATAAATAAGGCGCAACGGATTTTTTATTTGAAAGTATCTTATAGACTATCGATCTTTTTCTATTTCTCAGTATTTTTTTACAAATATGATTAATTCTATGATTGAAATAGAAATAATATTTATTCAAATAAACTGAATATAATCACTATTGAATAGTCATATTTTTCCAATTATACCACTCATTCGGAACGCACACTCATCACAAAAGACTGAGCAAGAAATTGTGTGTTGCTCTTTTAAATAATCTGATAATTAACAAGCCTCGTTAAAATTGTCATTTTTATTATATTCGTAAATTATGACCTGCTCTAATTAATTAATTAACATTAGCAAGCGGAGGATAATTGTGGTCACAGAAACATCAAGTTCTATGAAATGTAACTGCAAACGTATGTACCTAACCTTAGGAAGAATTAATTGAAAGAAATTTAATCAAATTAAATTTAAAGAATCTGAAACTCCAAAATATAGATAGAAAAAAGATTTTCACTAATACTTGGATTGTTTTTATATAAAATAATTTATTTGATTATATAATTATGTATGCTGATCTTTTGAAAATGATGATGGTCGTTGACTATAATTTTCATCATTGCCTTATAAATAAATAGAAACAAAATATGTCTATTTAAGCCCGGAAACGCGACGGGTGTGCCGCCCGGGGTGAAGGCAGTGGTGGCAACCGCCTCAACTCGGGAGTAAAACTTACAAGAGAATTACCTTATTACAGAAAAGCCCTACAGGAGGAAATAAAGGGAATTGTAAATCACCCTTATCCTAATCACTCGCTTTTTTCATTTGGAAGTTGTTTTGTCTCTGTTTGATATTGGGATTATCATCATCATATTACACTAGATATCTATATAACTGGTTGCTAATTGCTTGTTTTCAATTCCTTTTTTATATTAGAGTATAGTACATAATGACTATTTTCTTATGAATACGGTTTACAATGTCGAGATTTCTTTTATATCATAAAAATTCTTTATAATCATTAACAACATAGTCACTAACACCGTAGAGTGATGTTGGTATTATAAAAACAACAAACATAAAAATGGGAATATAATATATTATTCGTATTTTCATTTACTACGTACAAGACTTATATATGTATTTTAAATCAAATTTAAATAAGACTCTCTATCAAGAGATTTTTATTCAATTGTACAATATGTAATAAAAAAGAATCTAATAAAATGCTAGATAACATATTTTTCCTTGACATTCGTTTTATCTATATATATTCTAGATATGCAGATATAACGTTTAGTGTTACAAGAAAAAACAAACCGAGCTATAAAAACAAAATAGTAGCTAATTCTATATATTATAAAAGTAAATATCGAAATTTCAAAAATGCCAATTAATTCAGAACCCGTTCGAGATTCGATTGAAAATAATCAAAATCAAACTATACACAAATACTCTTATTAAATACATGAAATGGATAATCTCGTAAGTAACAATTGCGTTGTCATGCTTATTCCGTGACCCCGATGTTTATAGCACCAAAACACAATTTGAGCAGTCGCTTCAGGATGCTAGGGGAAATTCTACTCGCCTTATCCTTTCACGTAGAAAATTAAATGTCTCACGGTAATATCCGTGGGCTGGAGTTTGGTTTTGGCAGTTGATCTACTGTCTGTTGTGGTCGACGTTTAAACTGGCAAACAAGTAATTATTGCCCGAAATGGAAATGACTTTTGTCTTTCTATAGTCTTGAGAAGGTCCGGCGCTATTTGTAACTTCGTTATGCTTATCATCGACTGTTTTGCATTCCAACAATGACTCCACTGTATTTATTGACGTTTGTTATCAATGTTGTTCTGTTCTCTAGCGTACACAACAAAGTCACAGTCATTCATAAAATGTTTGTTAAAGACGTCATGAATGTTACACTATATATGTAGCATAACTCAGTAATTATCATTTACCTAGAAATTAACAATGTATTACGTGCGTGCATGTTAAGACGTATTCGTAATTCTTTGGTGCCTCATTTATTTAAATGAACTGCCGGCTGATGTTTTTGTAGTAATTCACAAAACTATATGAGAAAATTTGTGCCACGTTGTATATATATATATATAAGTGCCCAAAGAGGTGTTTATAGGTACTGTATTGGAATTGGAAGGGTAAGAAATGGTAAAAAATTACGGGGTTCTATGAATCAAGGTTTTCACATCTTAAAGGTGGACAATATGTTACATAATGTCTTTTTGTGACAGAACTGCAACACAATGTATGTTCATTCAAAAAATTTTTAATTTTCAAATAATCATTATCATCATTATTATTACATAGTATAAAACAAAGTAGCTGTCGCTGTCTGTCCCTATATATGCTTAAATCTTTAAAACTACGCAACGGATTTCGAAGCGGTATTTTTAATAGATAGAGCGATTCAAGAGGAAGGTTTATATTTATATATAATACATGTACAACCGCGCGAAGTCGCTAGCTAAGAAAATCCATAATTATTATACTTTTATATAACGTACGAAAATATGTTTTATAAATTTTTGTGTATCATTATTCACGTAAAATCATATGGCACAACGTATTTATGAATATAATAATGATCTGCGAAAAAATATGATACTTCGTATTTATACCAACTAATATATTAAACCATTAATGTAATGATTACAATTAAAGTTAAGCTTATTGTATAGAAAAATAAAACAACTCCCGCGTTTAGCAATATAAAAAAATATAATTACAAAACTTTTTTTTTCTTTCCTATTACCTTGTTACAAACCTTTTATACTAATTAATTCAAGCCATTTAAAATTTAATGCTAAATAAAGAAAAAATATAAAAAGAAGGTTGTCATTCTGGACGGCTCCGGTGTTTATTGCTCAGTCGCTGTAGTCGTAAATTCCTTTTAAAATGAGACTTATTTAATTACGCAAGGGCCGATGATTTAATTCGCGAGCCTCTTTGATATAAGTATACGGACTCACTAATAAAAATATACTCGTTACCGAGTTTACAGAATTTAGAGCTTAAATGATGGCCGATGTAACGCAAAATTTTGCTTCACTTAATATATTTGCAATATATATATATTACAAAATTAGATGTTACTTCTGATAATACATACAGACAACAGAACAATATAAATAAAATAGAATATTTGTCTATTCCATCTTGAAGATTACTAAACCATGCATCATTGCTGGTTATTGGCTAAACATTGTTTTTTTAATATTCTGCATAAATATGATGTTTCACTATGTAATTTTTCATATTACAGACCTTTAAAGCTTAAGTACCCCATCTTGCCACCACCTTCCCTATTACATTTATGTTTGTTATATTCATCAAATTGAAATGAAATTTTGTTTATTCTAAATAACCTATCATGGGACTGGCCATAACACTCTTTGTATCAAAGCTACATTTATATATATATTAGCTTAGCTTAAATATACATAAGCACACTGTGATACATATTTGTTACAAACAACAATGGTTAATTGCTGATGAATTTGCTATGAGGGGATAAATAATATCATAACTTTTTACTTGCGTTTCACCAAGCATCTACTATTAGTATGGTATGTATTATAATAACTATATTAATATACTTAATATTACATTGTGATTATTTTTAATATTAACAATGTAATATTTTTTAACACGAATATTTAAAAATAACACTTATATTTTTTTTATTATAATAAAAACATAATTTACTAATTTTATTCTATGAGTATACTTTTCTAGTGAATGATAGGACAATAATTAATTATCCAAACCCAATCTTTCCATTCAAGAAATCTTTTTTTTATGATTACATTTTTTTAGGGATTTTTATCATAATATGATAATGCCAGTCTCATCGTATCTTAATACTAATCTTATCTTCTACTGTAAAATTAAAATAAAATCTTGATGGCGATGATACAGAATCAGATGGTATACCATGGTACATACCAACATCAAGCCGATTCAAATTCTAATTCAAACCAACAAATCTTTTATAAAATGCCTTTCCAAACATGAAATTTACTCAAATTTACGTACGAGTAGGTACCTACTAACTTTGATCTTCCTTTATTCTATTTGCGATCTTTGCTCACTTCGAGTAATATGATGCAGTGCGGATGCAGTATTTGCATAAAAGCCTCCATTATCCACAGCTTCATCCAAATAAAAAATCAATAAGTGCCGAGACCACACGCCTACATAAATATTAATATTGCTGCTATTACATACGGGAAGTAGGATTCATATTTTAAAGACGAATATCAGTAACATTTATTTAAACTTTTACGTATCATCACCATATTATTATATCCTCAGAGTTTTTATGTTATAAATATTATATTTAAATATTATATTATTATTATAAAGAGCAGAGATTTATTTCTTTGTTAGTATTTTTGTATTTTTGGGCTCTGAAATGCTCTACTAGACCGATTTGAAATTGTTTTACCATTAGATCAAACATAATATATTATGCTTGATGAAAATATGAAAACCTGTCTATCATAGGCATTAATTTCACAATATAGGTATATAAAAGTGAAGACATTCTAGATACCGTAAAGTATTAGTTTTTTTACTACGATGCTGGCAAACAAGCAAAGTAATAAATTAATAATAGTCAAATTAGTGAGCCTCTCTCCAATTACTATTTTTGCTATATAGATATTATATTATATTGATGTACTGTATTGATATTAGACAGGAATATGTTTTCATTGATATAAAGATAGTAAAAAAAATATAGGAAAAACGTTTTACTATAGGAAGCATAAAGGAATAATTAGAGGTATGAATATAGAACAATAGATAATGTTAATTAAATAGTAATAAGACAGGTAATAAGAGAATACTGGTAATAGATAAACATGGCATAGTCATTATACTTATTCCCTTCGATAATATAGTAATGATTAATTTTCTTTTTCTTACTCAAAATTATATAACTATATTAATTATTACTTGTTACTGTATTATTCATTATTTCCTTATAATTCCTTCTCTTCGGTATATTACTCGACTTTAACAACAAAAATAGAAAGTTCGTCGAATCGTGGAAGTCGATATAATTGTGAACATAACAATTTTCATGAAGACCGTTAGTATTAATTAACAGTAACGATGAACCAAAGGCACGCATATCTCTGTAATTACGTACCGAGACATTATCCCTACGAGCCGACAAAGACGAATTAATTTATTAAACGGGTCACAAGTCAGATCACAAATCAAACAAGATTAGAACCTATTGTTGTCAAAGTGACATATACCATTATCATTCAGATATTGCTTGTTAGAATTTGACGATTTGGACAGTTTGTGGAAAAAATCTAATAATCTAAAAATGAAGCATAGGTTCTAGTCAGTATAGGTTGGTAATATAGTTACTTCTCTATTCAGCATTTTCAGTCTTTCGTAGACTGATGGTCATAAATCTTTCATATAGATTATCTGCCATAAATAACAACATACTATACATAGTACAATACAATTACATACATTGCTACTTAATGATTATATTATTAAATTTCATTGGTATGGTATTCAAGATTACAAGACACTGAGATAATCCGCCGATTAAGTTATAGGTAGGTGAGCAAGTTTCCTTGATTAAATTACGAATTTCGTTCAAGTGTATCGCTGAGGTGACTAATGTCAATTATCATCAGTGTATCAGTATATTTATGCTTACTCTTTTGTTGCTAGATCACTCGTGTCCGTGTTAAAATTCAGCTTCTTCCATATGATTACGATTATTAGTTTAGCTAAATTAAGTGACGATAATTTCAGTTGGCTTACCCTGGACACTAATTCCATCACTATATCCATCATATTGAGACCCTTTTTTTGTACTCTTAAATTTACTATCAACGTATTTATCACATATTTAGTTAGGTCAATAAGAAAATAAGTGAAATTGTTATTGATTTATACGGTTTAGTCTAGATAAAGTTTAAATAGTATAGTATAGAAATGGATTGAATTGAAATCTATAATGAGACCTGACTCCAAAGTTCACCTGCAGGGCGGGCAATGTCGCGAGTATACCTTCTGTTATTGTATTATCAGAACTAGCTTACATAACTACAGTAGATCCTATTATAACTATTCTCGTCGCGCTGAAGCTCCTCTCAAGAGACGCCTCGCCTGTACGTGACTAGTACTCACTCGTTCACTGGTTGTCTTCCTACAAGATTCGCTTGGCTGCCACTTTACTAATTGAATTTAACGCAATATGGTTACGCATTTGACTTTAACATTAGTTTCCACAATACAGTAAATTGAGGTACCTTAAATGGGTTGTTTTGCATAGTCGTTTATATTTTTAAACAGTAAATTGAAAAAATCAAGATAAAGAATCGCTTATACTACCCGTATGTCTATTAGGAATATTTCTGATAAGTCAACGTAACGTCAGTTAGGATTATTATCAAAGCTGAGAGAAGTACTAATAAGAAACTATACCTTTTGCTTCTAAACTTTTTGCTTATTAAATTAATGTTATTACAGTAATTTAATGTATTTGTAATTGATAATTTTTTTATTATCATTAAGATGAATTCTAAATACCTAAGTATTATAGTTATAGTAGACCAACGCTGTTCAATTGTCTAATTTAATGAACAAAACTTTAAATAATATATAATACAACGTAGGATAGATAACAACATAACCGCATTTACATGAGCAGTGCGGCGGTCATAGCTACGTTTATATAAAATTAGTGAGTTGTAAGAGCGGCAGCGGCACCTGTTTCCGGCCGCGGACGGGGCACTAACTCAGCGATCCCGGATCCCACCGACGCTACATTTAATTCTTACATTGGGCCATTAAATAAGCGATACTTAGTACTATTTACAATATCATATACATTCTCGTGCAATTTTAAAAATATATGTTATATATAAGTATGTACTGAAAAGACAAATTAAATTAGGTAATATATTTATTCCATCACGTAATCATCTGTTTGCTAATTTGAAAACAGTTATATCGTATATACACACAAGGTATATAAAAACTGCGAAAAACCAGTAGTCACTCTATGAGTGATAATAATATCTAAAATACTCATATCCTTTACCAGCACTATTTAACATTATCTTATGTGTACTTAAGACAGACAGACAGGATATATATGTCCTAATATTTCCCTTTGATGTTCAAATTAAATTTGTTTTTTTGCCCACTACATTATGAAAGAATTGTATGAATTATTAGAATTTTGCTTTTTAAAGTAATACTGAGACAACCGTTAAGTAAGACAATATACACAACAGAACTTAAACTCTTTTATTTATTTGTCACGATACATAGCATAAGCATTTTCACCAAACTTACAACTACCTGAAAATTATTACCAAAACTGATATCGAGCCATTAACTATCTGTATGGATAAATTCACCTCAAAGTAACCAAACAGTTAATGAGAAACGACGTAAATACCTCAGTAAACAATGAACTTTCCACATTTCTGTGTAAATTGTTCTCTCATTATTTCGTCATTTTCATTGTATCCTAATTAATTAACATAAGCTTACAGATCCATTAAGCACAGTTTAATCATGTTGAGAGATTACAACAACATAGACCAGTTAATTAGCATCGAAATTTAAGAAGCACAATAAATAAACTGAAAAGTAAATTTTCAAAGTTCGATTTCTGAAATAATTGCGTAATATTTGCTTAAATATCGAAGAAAGAAGGGATACTTTTTTACTTAATTACTGAGAATCGGTTCACATATATGTCAGTCCAATGAGATTATAAAAACTATTTTATGTTCAGTTCACATAACTTCGCCAGACTACAGCTAGATATCTCATATATAACATTACCAATATATACATATCTATTACAGATACAGACGCCATATTTTCATTGTGAAAAGAGTACTGAAATAGCCTAGGAATAAAATACATAATTTCTAATTTCAAAAATTTCTAATAAAATTAGTAGTTCATAGTTATCCGTCGCCCGCTATTTGTGCGGCCAAATGCTTACTTCGCTGCGGTTTCTGCTTCCGCCGGCTGCTGCTGACTATTAACTTAATTTCAATTCGACTTTTTTCCTTATTTCTTTTCGTTAGCGTACATTGTAACTCTGGATAGTTTTACAATTCATTTGGCAATGTTTGCGGTATGAGTTTTAACCTATTTTAAAAAGGTTTTCTATTTAACTGTATTTTTATTTGTTAAAAAATAATCCTGCTATGTTGATTACAGTAGAGAAGAAAATTAGAAGGTAGAATAAGACACCAGTGGACGATGATTGAATGAGCATGATTTAAGTCATTCAATTAATCTGTTGTGGGTAAACGGAAAGGTAATCGTGATTTAACCACGATGATTTTCAGATGTTTCTGAATCTGTTATTCATTCCACGTGAGGAGATCGCGCGATTGCCCTGTAAGTATATTTCTAAGTAGATCATTGCTCGCAGTGTTTAGAGTAAAAACTGATGTTGAGATCCAATACGAGAGAGAATGCAAATCAAATTAGAAGTAAATCATATACTTCTATGTCGACCAAATACTAAGTTTTCTTCTTCAAGTCAGGTCAACTGGTGTGAATATTTGTAAAATATAATATTTATACGTAGCACTAATACAGATAGATAGATACTCATTATCTGTGTAGGTACGACGTACTTGAAGGTTTCTAATTCTCCATTATTACGATATGGACTTCGCAATAATAATTAAAAATGTTATCATTATTTAGTTGAGAAATAGCATATTATTATTAATATTATATTCCTAGTAAAATAAGAGTGTGCCTTTTATATAATGCTTCACATAATACTCCTTTCAATCTTGCTAACCTTGCATGGTCACCAGGTGTCTCAGGGGCGTAATAATTTATATTTTGCTCTAGTAAGTAAAACAAATGTTTTGTACTTGTCTAATATAAATATTCATATTATATACTAACAGCTTCAGTATTTTAAATGTAATTGAATAAATAAATAAATATTTAATAAAACAATAAACGATATATTTCTATATTTAGTTCCAGATTCACCCAATAAAACCTAATCAGCTTGGCAAATATTAATTTTGTTTCTGTTTTTAACTGTGATCTATTTTTAATGCATTTAAAATCAATAAAATTAATAATAAATAATAGATCGTGTTGAAAGAAAGAAGATTTTATTTATTATTTGTTTAAAATAATTTAGTGGCTTTTATACAAAAAGAGTTTTTTTACACAAAATCTTAAAAGAATAATTACGAATATGTATGTAGTACCTATACTACATACATATTTGTAATGACATAAAAAGTAGCGTTTTTTACACCTCTTATTAAGCAAGCCTGACTGGACCATCCGCCGACTTATACATTAAACCTAATGTTCGATTATTACATCAGAATTGCAGTTATTCTCTGTAGTTAATTCAATTTGTATATGAATTCAAGCTTATTCAGTGACACCACAGTTGTCTAATATTGCACTATAATAATATTTATGTAGACGTCTACAATTGTAAAATTTTTGACCCGGTAAGAAGTCAAATGCTTGGAAAATAGATTACTTATTATAAAATATCCGTAAAATCAGAAGTACCAAGTTCAACAAAAGCTTCTAAAAATGTTTTCATCTTTTTCTCTTTTACAAGTAAAATATATTTCTAAATTTAAATATGGGGGACGCAGAAAACTCTTATCTTAAGGCCTGTAAATTATTATCTCTGATAGCCAAATGGATACTTCCGTGAGAGGTATCGACGTTTTGATAGACCTATGGGAGTGTCATGACATAAATTTAGAAGTTTGTACAATTTTTTTTGGATTTCAAGTAATTTTTTCATAAAATTTATTATCTATCCACTTTTAAATTTTTTTTATATTTTTTTAAGAGCAAGGCGATTCGTGTATTTATGTTATTTTAAGGTATTGAATTTAAAATGGCCCGTCGGTGAACAACATTAAACAGTATGTTTTCATTTTATATAAAACACAGTATGTTTTCTAAGTATTCCACTTGCCTCATATTAAGTAAGTATCTACCTATGAGTAAAACTAATTTCTCCACATTCAATTTTCTTAATGCACGCAAACTTTCTTACTTAGTACACAGTTTATAAAGAGGAAACTTCTACAAAATGTCGGTAATAGATACCGCATATATTTACCATGAATATTTTGTCAGATTTTCCTAATTTTATATCCCAAAATGTCTTAGGTATGTAGATATGTAGATATTTGTATTATCTTTTCTCTAGTGCTTTACACAAAAGAACTGTTTATTTACAAATAGGTACTTATTAAAAAGTATATTCTTCCGTATCAATTAAAATTCTCTAATTCTTATTTCTTCTTTAACATACATATGTAATTGCAAAAGGAAAACAAATACACTCAATTAACCATTACGAGTTATTACTTTTCATATTGGAAAATTTTTTGGAATAGTGACAGAAGCCAATGTTTTGCCAACTTGTGTCATTTATATCATTGATATAGTGTAACTTTTACGCTGTGAAAGAATATTGATCATCGATAGAATGATATCTATTTTACTCTTATCTCAATTTGTATGTCTTCAGGTATTGTTATTAACTTAAGAACTCGAGTTTGATATTATAAAGGTTTTTAATCATCCATCTTCAAAAAAGGAAATTTGTAAAAAACTCTCAATACGACTGTATTTTTTATATGTGTGTTACTTCAAAACTCCATTCTACATGAACCGATTTAAGTTTTATTTTGTTGGATATGAGATCATAAGAACCACCTACTTGGTAGTTCTTATGGTTAAATTTTATTAAGATCTAACCAGTAATTTTTGAGTAATCCTTATATACGATATATGTGACCTGAACACAAGTATAACTTATTAATATCTATCTTACTGCTACACTAAAATACCCTCTTCAATGTAGCTTTTATCAAAAAAATGATCTATTTATTACATAGTATATTGCATATTTTTTAGTCAAAAGTAAATAGGTACATAAAATTGTTTTAACTCAGAAAAATGTCCGCCAATTCACTATTATTTGAGTTCAGTAGATATTTATCATGACTTAGTACGGTAGTTCGTTTCTGTGAAAATTCGGGAATCTACATATTCTCAGTACTTTCCTACGTTGTAAGAAATAGCGGAACAAGTTTCTTATTTGAAGACTTACTAATTTGGGCTGTGCAATGTTTGTCAGTTAATCTGAGTGTTTAAATAAGTTTTGCACATATACATAGTACAGATATTTAATAATTAACATGTTTCCTGACTTCGGGAAAACCTTCAGATATCTCATTTTATATGTATGTATTTAGTTTTTAACGCCTTCATGTTGTGGATTGGTCCTTGTGGCGCCATTCATTTATAGGAATGATATACATAAATGAGACTTCATGTCACGATTATAACAGTTTACCTTTACAAATAAATAAAATTGAAATGTCTGTGTGTAATTTAAATTTAATACAACATTATTTTCCATATTTTGTTTTAGATAAAATGACCATTACAATAATAATAATAACTACCTCTTTTGATCTTAGTTAAAGAGGTTACCGAATTGAGGACAAGAAAATATCCTGTTATGGTGTTACTAGGGCTACTTCGTAACTTATTCAAGAGGTTTCAATAACTCAAGGATGTCATTAAATTATTATATTTAGTTTACTCAGCATAAATTCTGTAGGTAAGCAGATCCATAAAATTGAAATATTATTTTCTGGATAATCCTATAAGTAATGAATGTATAAGGTAATCAGGAAGGATAGAAAATATTATTAGATGTATATACATATATATGATGGTAGAACAGATATATGAGGATGTTAGAAAATTGCTCATGTAATACAGAAGTTACGAAGTAACAGATAATAATGGCATAGACATGTCATCCGTAAGAGAAAAAAGGTAAATAATATGATTGTGATGTGTGATGAGAAATTATTAGTACTAATGTGTGAAACAGAGAACTATCTTGAAGCACTTGATTCGAATTTATCAACTTCCGGTACTCTTAAAAATAATTTATAGTTTTATTTCATTTTCGTATTATGATCAAGATTTCATGTTGTTTATTTATTATTGAATATAAATATTCAATAATAAATAAACAACATGAAACGAATACCTTGGTTAAACTAATACATCAAGACTACGAAAGTATGCGAAACATTCCAATGATCTATTGGAATTAGTTTCAAGAGTAGACCGACAAATTACTTCATCTCATGGATAGTCCTTCGATTATGTTTCATACTATGTATTATAGCCGGCCTACAACGTCAACATATAATATATTACTGGAAAGTGCAACGTCAGGAAGACATAATTAAGATCAAATGGTCCTGAACGTTTGTGTGAATTATATGAGAGTAAGACTGTACTGTCTCATAATGTTTCAACTAGATAATTTCATTAATTTCAATAGAAATGAATAAATTATTTGTTGAAAATAGCTGTAAGGGGTTTTTTTTTTTGGTTTCCGGATAGTTAACTACCTATCTTCAAATAAAAATATTAACACTGACATTAATTGACATACATTATTTTCTATCATTAAATGCTAGATGCTAAAAGTTAATAACTTGGGTCGTAAAAAACTTTATGTTTTACAATGTAAACACAATTCCGTCTATTCCTACATTTTACGGCCACATACCTAAATGTTAATCAATTTTTTGTAATAATTTTATCGTCACAAACTTAATAGGTAACAAAATTCGAAAAAAAATAAAAGTATATTAACTCATCTTACTTCCAGTCACTTTGGTTTAATAGCAATTAGTAACAACATCCACAAGTTGTCAAATTCCGGATCTATTTTCAGGAAACGTAAGTAAATCAACATTTGAAAATCAAGCCCATTAGGTGATATAGCAGTGGTCGATGGCTGTAACGACAATGTTTATTAGCATTGGTGGCTCTTCGAATAGGTCCGTTAATCAAAGACGATGTCGTCGGCGGAGGTTTGCGTTCCCGCGCCGCAAGCGTTCCAGCTCGTCGCGCGACATAAATTCTAGCAACGCAAGGCTTAAACGGGACACCGATATATATTATGTTTAAGCACTTTCCCCTTATCTTTACCCCTATGAACAATTTAGTGTGTCCAAGCCAATTAATTATGATTCTCCAATGATACTCGGTTAATTTTATCACATCGTAGTTATTATTTAATGGTTTATCTAGTCTATAAATATAACGAATGTTTGATAAATTACATATATAGTAGTTCGATGCTGCTAGTAGCCATACAGTTGATTGTCACAATTTATTCTCGTATTAAAAATAGATCAACCAGTTGAACTACGAATACACAAAGAGGAATACCTGAATATGTAACACAAACACTTTGAATATGTAATGAAACTTTATAAGTATTTGTACTTCCACAAGTACTATAATATAGTACATACAGAAAACGGTGTATTTAGTATAGAAATAAGAAGCAATATGTATATTTTTCTGTATCAACTTGGTCCATAACGCAAAGAGTAAGCATATATAGATTTTACCACAGAGGTCCTGGTTTATGTGATAAATTGTTTATGCTTATTTTAATACACTGTCTATTATAAAATACATACATGGTCAACCAACCGATTTAATGTGGGCAGCTCTGAAATTTAAAAAACACAATTATCTATTGATTGCCTAAAGAAAAGTGATTCGAAACCATTTAATAAAAGATTCTATTTAACTTCATCTCATTTTTCAGAATATTAATTTTCATACAGTTCTAATACGAAAATTATGCAAGAAAAGTTAGTATTATAGCACAAGTGCAAACAGTCCGTGGAAAGTTACGTAATAATACGATCGAACTATCAACAAAACCTTGTTAGGTTCCTAGATGGTATATTAATTTCCCTGTGTATTTGAAAATTTTATATTTTGGAATTAAATCTTTAAACAACTTGTGATTTTGAAATAATCTGAACTGTTGGCGACCGGCTGCCGCAAACTTTTAAATATTTTTTGTTATTTTTATCTATATTTTTAGAACAGTTCTTTTTATGTGTTGTTTTTTGATATATTTCAATTATTAATTCATTGTTTTTTGATAGTTCGCAACTACATATTAATAGATTATATTATTGTATAATGGTATGGTATGGTATGTTAGACTCCATTCTCCGCAACTAGCCTCACACTCGGGCCGCTGTGCGTGTAGAGCCAGACTACTAACGTAGCCAGCCAAGCTCCTCCCAAAAGCGCAGAAGACTCCTGGTGTCTTCGCAGGCTTCACGGAGCGACCTCACCGTTCCGAGGATTTGTTTTCGTTGTTCGGCCACTGCCGTGCACTCCAGGATTACGTGAGCCGCCGTTTCTTCAGCTTCAAAGCAGCCCCGACAGAGGGGGCTGTCTGTAGCATCAATTTTGTATAAGTGTTTGTTTAAGGAACAATGGCCCGTTATTGTCCCTATCATTATTTTTAGGTTTTGTCTATCTAGATTAAGTAGACGTGTTGTTAACCGATGGTTCGTTTTTGGAATTGCCACTTTAGATTGTTTGCAATCAGTGGTTAGGTTCCATCTTTGGTTTTGTATTTCGGTGGATCTCTGGCGAATCCAGGTGCGAAATTGCGAGAGTAGGATCCGGTATGGTGGTTGCAGGCCCCCTCCCGCTCATGCCAATACCATTCTCGCTAGTTCGTCCGCGGCGTCATTGCCATATGATCCGCTGTGCCCCTTTATCCACTGGATAATTACTCCGTTATGCGTTGCAATTTTTTCCAGGGCGATGTGGCACTCGATTATTAGTTTGTTGTTGGATTTTCTGTTCTGTAGTGCTTTAAGCACGGCTGCACTGTCCGATATGAATTTAATGTTGAAATTGTTGACCCCTAACCTGTATACAGCTTTTGCTGCCTCGGTCAGGGCAACACATTCGCACTGA
The DNA here is from genome assembly GCF_030625045.1 of Achroia grisella. NCBI lineage: Eukaryota > Metazoa > Arthropoda > Insecta > Lepidoptera > Pyralidae > Achroia > Achroia grisella. Next base: position 358,758 of record NW_026712606.1, on the reverse strand, counting down.
AAGATCGAACTGTGTTTGCCGAGCGGTATAGATATGTTCATGTTGAGGTCAAGGGAATGTGCCCCAGCTCCTGAACCGTTCTGTGTTTTGGAGCCATCTGTGTAGATGCGTAGTTCATTTACTGCAGATTGGTCCCTTTCCTCCTCCTTCAATTGTATTTGGTATTTCCTGTTAAACGAGTGGTATGCTTGAGTTCTGTCACACGGAGCGGCAATCAAAGGTTCATATTCGATTGCTTGGTTCAGGATGGTTGTGTGAGAACTGTAATGGTTTTTGCCCCATAGACCAAGATGGTATAATCTTGTGGCAGCTATAGCTGCTTCTTGCTGTATGTATAGGTCAAGGGGTGTAATGTTAAGGGCTATTTCCATTGCCATTGTTGGGGTTGTTTTCATACATCCAGTAACTGAGGAGCATGCAAGTCTTTGGAAAGATCTTATTTGTTGACTGTGGTCGTAAGTTTGTCCACCAAACCAAGGCCCCATATACCAGCATTGGTCTTATTACTGATGTGTATTTGACTTTCCTGGGAATTCCATGAGTGGTCATTGTCCGCAAGGAATCCTGGGAAGTGAGTTGACAGTAGTAGTTCGCAGGTTTCTGTGTCATTTGTTGTGTAGCTATTATCCGATTTTTTAAGACAGCCTATTGTGTGTTCTTTCTCTTTGGAAAGGCAGGCCTTCACTTTGACTGCTTGGTTGTTATTGTCTATGTTGGTACAGAATCGCCTCCAACACTCTTGTCGTCTGTGGCGAATTAGTTTTTTATATTGTTTCCTTTTAGTTGTGTATTTGTCCCAGTCACCTTGAGATCTACTGTTCATAGCTGCGTTGAACAGTTTCCTCAGCTTCCGTCGATGTTTCTCTAGTTCGAAACACCACCAGTGTTGCCTACCTTTGTTTTTGGGTGTGGTAAGAGGGCAAGACCGTTCGTAGCTAGAGGTATATGGACGTAATGTTGTTCGCATAGTTGTCTAGTTCCGTTCTGTCAAGGTTGTCAGGGAGGCAGAGTTGTTCCCCTACGTAAGCACTAACTAATCCTATGAATTTGGATTTGTCCGTGTTCCGGGGTATCCGTCTCGGCTGGGGTTTTGGTAGTGATATGTCAATAGTAAAACGGATCCATCTGTGATCGGAGCATGAAAACACATGCCAATCACGAATGGACCCCGAGATGCCTGTTGATGTTAGTGTTAGGTCTATTATGGTTTGTGATCGGGCATTTATGAACGTTGGTTCCGAGCCCTTGTTTTGTAGAGTGAGATTATTACTAAGAATAAAAAGAGCTAATTCCTCACCTCTGTTGTTCGTCTTACTGTTGCCCCACAGCGTGTGGTGCGCGTTGGAGTCAGTGCCGACGACCAGCTCCAGCTTCTCCCTCTCACAGTACTCAGCCAGCTGGCCGAGCTCTGGTGGTGGTATCTCCCCGTCGCTCGGCATGTACGCTGAGGCGAGGACGATGTCGGGGAGGTGTGCTGCACTGGTAATTCTTACTGGTGTTAAATCCCTTGAACAGAATTCGTTGATTAGTGTTGTTTGTACATGGTTGGGTAAGAATACGCATGTTCTTGGTTTACTTACGGAGGTATCTAGTAGCACTTTTCCTCCGCTATTTCCGAGACCACAAATTTTGTTCTTCCTGATCCACGGCTCTTGGATCAGGGCTATGGTCTCTGCGTTGTTCTCCAGCACTCTGCGAAGAGAAGCCGTCGCAGTTTGGCTGTGCTGGAGGTTGCACTGCAGGATCTTAGTCTTCCCGTAGTGGGGAGGAGTAGAGGACGCTATCGCTAGCTTCGCTCTCTCCCCCCTCCGCCGGAAAGCACTCTTCATCCAGGATGAAATCCGGAGAAGGTGGATCCTGCACTTCCATCGCAGTCGGAGTTACTACTCGTTCTGCCGCAGTTACGGGAACCACTGTCGACGTTGTCGGTTTAGGATCCGTTTGCTGCTCAGCAACTTTCGTAACTTCCGACTGTTTAATATTTGGTTTTGTTTGATGGGAACCATCTTTGTCCATGAAGCGAACGTATGTTTCCCATCATGTAGTAAATCCTTCTTTCCTGGGCCCTTAACACGTCGACATCAGTCTCAGGAATACGGAAGAACAGACAAGTCCCTGGTGGGTCTGTCCTGATCCTCTCGTGTGTCAGGGTCCAGGAGTTCATGTTTAGGTAAAGAAGTTCCCGCAGTTCTGTGGTGTCCCCTGTTTCCCCTGGAACGAAGAGCAGGCACGGCACCTTCTTCGGGATGGCCGATTGTGGTCGAACGACTAGGCTCGAGTCTTCCACTGGAGAGGCCATGGTTTGGACGGTCTGTTCTAGCCAGGCTCTGGTGAAGTCATCCTCGCACCAGGTTTTGAGGACGCCATCCGCAAAATGAGCCTTGCCTCGGAATTTCAGGTCCTTTCTGGTTTTGGCTGGGAGTGTCAGGTTGGCTCTTATTTGTTGCCTGAGCCTCACCTCAATCTGCTTCCTGAGATCCTCAGCTTGGTCTTGTGTTAGGTCAGAGTAGGGTTCCACCATGACCGCAACACAGAGTTCGTTGGCCAGGTAATGGCTGCCGCTTCTGCGTATGTCATAAAAACCAGCGGTTCTGGGTTTTTTACCTTCCCCGGTTGGTGTGACGGTGTCTTCTGACGTGTACGCTTTTGCGGTCTTGCCTCGTTTTTTGGGTCGTTGGTCCTGGGTTTCTTACGGCCTCGCGGTTTCATGCTGCGCTTTTGTGTGCCAGCAGCCAGAACGGCCCTCGTCCCAGTTGCAGGTGCACTGGGTCCACTCGTTGACGCCTCCCCTTTAGGTTTGGTCGTCGCTGGGCAGGACCCGAGTTGATGCCTCGCAGCATCTACCGCTTCTGCGCGTTGTGCCGCTGCCTTGGCTCTGGCTTTCATGCGCCGCTTCTTGGAGGCCGATTTGGGTTTTATTAAGGTGTTCCCTGGTTGTTTCGGCTTTGATGGTGATTGGATCGCGTCTTTCAGTGACGTCAAGTCCATAATTCGGTCCCTGATGCCGCTGAAACAGACATCTCCTCCGATTCCACCTTGAACAGTGCCGCCAGGTTCACCTCGGATGGCTCACTCGTTGACGCAGCCTTATTAGGCGCATCGTGGAGTGAACCCTTCTTTGGTTCCCCTGGTGCGGCGACTATCTTCGGCAGAGAAGTTGGAGCTGCCTTTCTTGGCGCATCTTTGGTCGACGCTACTGGTACTTTACGGAACGCAGCCTGGGTTGGCGCATTCCGCTCAGTCACCTTTTTCGGCGTGTCCCCTGACGCTGCCTCTTCCAGCGCATCTTTGGATGATGTGGTTGGTACTCCACGGGACGCAGCCTTGGTTGGCGCATACCGATCGGTAGCCTTCCTCATCATCTCCTGCGACGCAGCCTTGCACGGCGCATCCTTGGATGACGAGGATGGTACGTCACTGGACGCAGCCTGGGGTAGCGCATCCTGTTCGGTACCCTTCCTCGTCGGTTCTTCGGACGCAGCTTTGCTCGGCGCATCTCCGGTAGAGTGTCCAGGTGCATCAAATGACGCGACCTTGATTATCGTTTTGGCGCATCTGCGACGCAGCCTTCGATGGTCATTGCTTTGATTCGTAGACGCAGCCTGTTGCTTCTTGTTTTTTGGTTTTATTGCCTCTAGATCCATGAGTTGGTTTTTTATATACTTCACCTCAAGCTCTCCACCCTCCACGGAGCCCTCACTTCGGGGACGTCATTCGTTCCACGAATGATCAACTTTGGTATAGGTCCAGCAGGCTGAGAAGTGGACGAGTCCGCACGCAGCGAAGCACAGCGAGGACACCTACCTCACGAGACGATGAGGCAGGCTAGCCCCAAAGCACCGCGCCACGCCGACTGTCACCCCCCAGCTCGCCGAGCCTCGCTTGACTGCCCGCTTATGGGGAATCGCAGCCGGTTGATCGTGGTTAGCTACTCCACGACCGCCCGTTTGAGAGGAAATCCAGACCGAAGAGGTGTGTTGTGAGCAGCATACAACTACAGCCGGTACCCTTCAACCGCCAGGACTCCTATTTTTCATTACTATCCACCTTCAGTTTTTTGCTCGATGATGGACACGCAAGGACATGACCTCTTCATCCCTGCATTTGTCGCCCGGTAGTTTCGTTTTTATTTCATAGGGAACTTAACAGGGCGGCAACCTCGTGAAGGATATCTACCGAACTTGCCTTAAGGATCTACACGACTTGCGCTTTTAAGACCGCGCCTCCCTACCGCCTCTGAAGGAGGTGGTAGAGTAGGCCTGCGCCCATATCTCACTTTTTTTAATGAGATATGACTAGGCCCGCCCCTATTATTGTATAAACAACGTGTTTTCATCATTTAGATACCCATACAGTCCACCGTTCCATTACATAAATTGTTTGTCAGTCTGTCTGTCTGTTTGTTGTTGTTGTAATTAGAATTTGTATAGTTTAGTCATGAATAACGTATTCATAACTAAGCTATACAAATTCTAATTCTAATACTAAACCGCTGAAAAGATCTTAATGAAACACGTGCAGAATGGTTGTATCATGAAGGTATTCATAAGCTATCTTTATCTCAAGAACAGTTTAGTAATCGATAGTATGAAATGAAAAAACCAAAATCTGAGTTGGTGTTTTTATTTATAGACTTGACTGTAGTAGTGGTTGTATTAATAGTTGGCTGCCTGATTAATTATGAATAGAGAGTATAAGTACTTTGATGCTTCGGAATAAATTTACGACTTGTCAGCTAACGTTACTTAAAATTTCCGTTTCTATTTTTATAAAAGGCTTAAATTTCTAAATCGCCGTCGACACACAAAGAAAAGGAACAAATTTAAAACACAATTTTCTATTGTCGTGTTCATGAATACTTTAAATATTTATGCGAATGGAAAGGGTATTTCCATGTTACCCTTTCATTTCACACCTGTCAATGTCAACTCCGCATGAATACCTACCTACTATCAAAATACGACACTTTACGTAAAAGGGGTCGCGGCTGAATGGTAAGTAGCCAGTAACCCAACAGCAGCATGGCAGCGACATGGCCGCGTGCCACGCAACATGTTGCGGTCACGCTGCGGTACAGGCATAGCCCACGGTACACGCACCACAATGTAGGCTCATGCACGTGTATATAGGTAGGTACATACGAATTCTATCGGTCTACCAACATGCCAAAGACAATATCCATTATAAGTATATTCGGTATGTAACACGCGCTGTTTATTAATTTGCAGGGCCTATTGCTAATTAATTAACAGATCATGTTACTACTTCTTAATTGGAAAACTTGATAATAGGATAATATACATGACATTCAAAGATATCGTAATTAAATTTTTATTAGTACCTATCTATTCTAATTAAAGACTCTACATTAAGCCAACTTTTCATAAAGTACTTTTTAAACTAACTTTACCCTTAAAATAGTAACTACTCAAATCTTAAATAAATATTTCAGCACTTACGTCTCTGAAGTTTATAATTTGTAATGTTCTTTACAGTAAATAACTAAATTCATGGCAACATTTAAAGTTTATAAGATACGCCTCTCTAAAATTATAAACTCTACTTAATTCATTTCAGTCTGTCCTTCCCACTAACCTCATTATCTATGTATGAAAATTAGAAATATATAAGACTATATTTAAAATTTTTGCTAGTATCTTGTATGCAAGATGTATTTAGAATGGATTTCAGTGTAAATGTAAGTAGGTATGATGGTGTAATATTTCATGTAGGTATATTTTATATCTAATTTAATGTTTAAATTCAAACGTATAACGTAGTATATATATTCTATATTATAATATAATATATTCTTTATTTATATTTCCTATTCCTTGATTAATATTTCGTGGTGAAATAAGAACAATATAATAAATATTAGAAGATTGCTGTCAATGTGCGTGATATTGTGGGCACCGGCCCTAAAGTCACGTTTTCTATCCATCCATTTCAGGAAATTGGGCTTTTTCCAATGGCGAAAAGCGTTGGGAATCGAAACGGTATTCGAAACATTTTACCGAATGACCCGGGCACGCATTGTGCCCTATAGGTATATGTGTGGTATGCATACGAAATATATATGTAAATTATTTATTTTACTTTGAAGTCAATATATCTCTTGATAAGCAATCCCCAAATGTATTTGACGCTATTATAAATATTCCTGCAATGTTTTTGTTAAAATATTGGTGGTAAAACTTAATGCCTCATATTTTCTAGTATAATATACATTTACTCTAAATTATTTAGGTGTATTTATTATACTTATTATATTATATACGCTATGAGATATGTTTGAGAAATATTGTTCTATAACGTTTATATTATTTTTATTTCGTCAATGAAGTTATCTAAATTAATGTCGATATATTCAGTCATCATCATCATCCATAAACTTTTCTTCCGTCTGGAAAAGAAAAGATCATCGAATTCGATAATATCTCTTAAACAAAAACAGGGGAGTTGAGTTTTATCTTCATCTATTAAATTTATATAACTGAAATTATTAATAATATTAATTATATCAACAAACCTAATGTAGTGGTAGAGTCAAATCGGATATTTCAGTTTTTAATACATTGTATAGTGAATGGACAAGATTAGTGCTACCTTCAGCAGGTGAACTTTCCAGCCTTAAATAAATGAAATTATATCGAATAAAATAGAACAAATATTAAAAATAGTAATTTAATAAGGTTTTGAAAAGGCAAATTCTTGACTGCTCTTCTATTTAATGTTATTAAATTTTTGTCATAAATGTAATATGCTTAAATTTAATTTCCTGAATTATTTCAGTACATAACACCTTTGTCAGCCTACCTCAGATAACAGACGTGAACATAATATTGATATTAGCTGCTAAAAATAACTATAATATAGACGGATAAATTTGTCATTGTGTTTCCTTTTTTATAAATTTTCGATCTTTGTTTTCGCTCATCGCTGTTTGGTTGAGAACTATTTTTATTGAAGTTATTTTTATCGGTCATATATTTTCTCCGTTACTATTAATATAAGCGACCAGCAGGAAGACCGGTCAAAGTCCGCTTGTATTATAGCTTTAAAATTGATTTAAATTTTGTCTTTTGGGCAACCATCATAACATTTGGAATGCATCTACCGTATACGATTTTTTTAATAAGTATTTACTAATGACACACCCGACTGCGCTAATGATATACACTGGAGGATCAATGGAGGGTGATCGCGAAATCCATCCTGATCGTCAAATTAGTCAAGGCATCATTGCAAATTTACCAGATTTTCGCGATGGTTTCCATTCCATTCCATGGATGAGCAACCCTGATAAGGTCTACCCAACATGGTACATTTCTATTATTGGGGCCATTAGTCCCTATTACTATGTAATATTATTTTATCTGTGCTATTACTAATAACACCTGTAGGTACTTAGTATTTAGGATGGAAAAGTTTAAAATATACTTTTTTTATTAATCACATAGTAAATAAAATAAATTAATCTATTATACATATGTCCAAGTCAGACGAAGGGACACAGAGAACATAAATTAAATATTTATATCTCACTGCATATACAACACTGGCTTTCCATGTTAATCAAATCGAGTAAGAATAGACATATCTTTATATCATGTTAGTACGTGGATTTAATAGACACGTTAATATTCTATACGTACATTTATAAATATGTTGCGTACTCGTATTACAAATGCATGAGTTATATTTTTAGAAAGGATTATTTATGTACACATGTAGTCAAAGAAAAACAAGTAGTTAAAATTTTTATATTGAAAATTACGATTAAATATAAGGTTAAGTATTTTCATTTAGTATAAATTTCGCTGTGTGCGAACGTAATCTTTGGTGAGTTAAAATGTGGTAAATCATAGGTCAACCGGCCGAAAGGTTTGCGGAAGTAATGTAATAGAATCAATGATTAAAATCGATATTTAATCAATACCAAGTCTTTACATCCCAGAAAACATGATTACGTTTAAAATACAACAATAAAAAATTGATTAACCTTAAAAAAAATAAAAATACTCAAAGGATATGAAACCCAAACAAAATATTATTGTAAGAAAATTCTGTTCTTTAGTTGACTATAATGCTAACGAAAACAATAGATTAATTATAGAGAATGTCGCATCCCTATTTGGCGGAGTTGTGGCGGGCGGCGTGGCGCATGGCGGGCCAGTCCATTATCCACTACACACGTGTTGCTATTTGTGCGAAAACCTTGTTACCTCGCCCGATGCGCCACTCACTCACTTCTTTTGCTATATGAAAGGAAAGAAAAAGCTATCAATTTTCGGGCGTGCCGCACCGTGCCGTTTCAAATATAATGGGATGTTAGTTCTGTTCAAATTATTTATTATTGTTTCCACCATTTAATTCCTAGGAACTACTGTACGAAAACTTAATGTTTCAACTCCTAGTGTTTATTTAACATGTTTACGGAACATTAACTTTTACAAGTAATTGAATCTACCATGGTATATTCACACATACCAATGTAATTAAATACCTAAAAAAAGTTACAATAATTATGTTGACATTTGGTTCAGATTGACATGTAAAAATTTGTTCGATATCGTAGTTGTATTTATAAAAGGTACACAAATATTTACTTATGTCATCTGAATGAAGCTAGTTACATCATCATCATCATCATCTTCGCAGCCCAGAAGACGTCCACTGCTAGTTACATAAATTAGAAAAAAAAATACTATTAAAAAATGGCACATGATAGAGCCTATTTGTCTACAGCATCGTAACTTATTGCAATTATTATCATAGAGTGTTCCATATCTAAATTAAAAACATATATAAGACAGACAAACAGACACGCATACTGACTATCGACGACATTGTCATTGTGGTCGATGACCAACGTAGCAACCTGTGGCCCAATAACTATTGCAACACTATTATTGCATTCTGTTTGTAAGCTATAAGAAGAATGATAAGAAGACGCGTGGACGCATCTGTTCTTTTCACTCTCCAGAATATTATATATATATTACCTATATTAGCTATACAGTAAAATATTTTTTTTCTCTGTAGAGAAGATATAATAATTATCATTGAAAAAGTAATAGTTCCTTATAAAATTATCAATATACATATTTATGTTCATATTTTTCCACCAATTATGTAGCTTGATTGTTCAAAAATGTTACAAAAATAATTAACTTTAAATTGATTACATACTAATTTCATTTAACAGTTCAAAAATTTTGAGTATTTGAAATTTATTTGGTTTTTTTTTTTAATTTTTAATATCACTATGGTGACAATCATTGTTGTGTGATGTATAGTCGTGATTATCATATCACGGACATGAGGGATTATACATATGCATAACAAAGAATATAAATATGTACTATTACTATTACATACCTGTCCATTACGAAGTACCGCTAATTAACATAATTAATTTCTGATGAGTACTAACCTCATTAAACTTAGTTACGTAATGTAAAATTATAACACAGTTGATACAACTAATTAAACTGAAACAACTGCCGTGATGACCTGTTTCTACTTTGGTATTATTTTATTGGAATGTTATGTGTCCTTTTAGAACCAATGATATTTCTTCATAGCTGTTTATGATTATTTATCGATATTGATCAGCTTGAATTGGGATATACTTACTTCATTAAAGTTTAATTATTTAAGGTCGTTTAACTGACAGTATTGTTGTCAGACACCGTGGGAACACTGGCATGCGAACATTTAGCAGTTTCCTTATTTAAGTTTTAGTATTGAAGTTTTTCTTCTTGGTTACTATAATACTAGAAGTATATTTATATAGTTATATTTTAACTCATTAATAGCACGCTGCTTTCTTAATTTGTATGAAAGTTCATACAAATTAAGAAAGCAGCATGAAAAATATAACAAAACAGATCAACATTTTTAAATATAATAAAACTGTGACAATGCGAAAACTCTTTGTTAGTCTGTTAATGTGTTTAAGTTAAAGTTAATAAAGACTTGATGAAGTTGAATGAAATTCTCACGGAATGTGTCGTTAAATAAGGGATAACTGTATATACAAAGAAAGCTAAGAGAAATACATTAAGTAAAATATATAAAGTTTTCTATTATAGTAGTAGTAGGTCTGGAAAGATATCAGCGACTAGCGCTACCTATTTTGTTCCAAAAATAGCGATTACAAATAAATACAATATTATTATGGAAGCAGTATAAAACCGTATAGATCACTAAAAGTGGTTTCTTTTCATAATTCGTATGGTTTTAAATACACAATATTCAATTTTATAGTTTCTATATATCACTACATTTTTTTTTGTTTTTATTTTATTGGCGATTATTTTAAATATTGTATAGGTTTATTTTTTAATAAATATGTAGGTGCCTACATAATTATTCATAATAAACAAACTAGGAATCTTGTAATAATTGTAACAAAATTCATTTGGGAAAGGAGTCAAGAAACAATATCGCCAGTGTGTGAATATCGGTAAAAGGTTGTGATTTTAAATGTGTTCCATGTTTTCCTTAATTATCGTGTTCTATATAGTATGTACGCTCTACGCGTTTTCTTTTTTATTATAACGCAGTTAGGAAGTGTAGGTACAGTAAATTGTATAATATACATGGATCATAGAAGGTTACATGCTCTTTGTAAGAACTCTTATTAATAAATAAGAAGGGTTTTTATGAATGCCAAACAAGCTAACGGCCTACCTGATGGTAAGTGCTAACTGTTATCATATGACACCACTCATGCTTTGCCATTCCAGTAGACTAAGCTACTTATCCTGTAATTTCACTGCCTTATCTGCACGCTACAACCGCAATACATATTTTTACTCATTATTAAAGCCCTCTATCACTACCTAATGATGGAATGGGATATCCGTAGCATATGGACATGAACAGCTTTATATTTATACATTTTATGGTAACAAATTATTACTATTTATAACAAAAATTATGCGAGATTTCACATTTAATTCTATTGCATTTTGTATGTATTAGTGAAGTAAATTGAGTAATCCGAAATGCCATTTGTGTTAATTCTATATAAAATAAACTGAATAAAAACTAAACAATTCTTAGTAGGTATGAGTAACAACAGTTAAACAATTTAAGTAATTTCTACCTTTCCACACCCTAGTAATCATGAGAAGTGTTGATTTGCAGCGCAAGTTGTAATAAAGTTTTAGTACCGAGATGTAATGAAGTAACTTGCAAATATGCCGCTTGTGTTATGCGAACTGAGCATTCGTCACATCCCTGGAAAGTTGCATACAGTGACTAACACCTGAACTGAACTTTGTTCAAGGATTGCGTCGCAATTTGTATAATGATGTATATCAAACATTCAAATGCCCACCCGAATTTTCATTTCCATTTTCCAACGGTTAGTAAGTATGAATTTCAAAATATAGATATTTATATATGCAAAATATATACATAAAGTAAAAAGAATTTAATTTGCATATATTATGTACATATTTCTATAAGCAAACAATTGATGAGTCATTATAGAAATACTACTGTGAAAGTCATTTTATATTATGTGATACGAATATTAGACCCAAGAGTTTATTAGGCATTCTATTTCTTACAAAAGATACACTTCTTAACTTTATATTTGAAAGTAAACATATCCAGAATTATAAGGAGAATCTGACAGAAAAGTTTTTATTGTAATAACACTGCTTTAATTTGCTGTTAACTTTATTTGTGTAAAGAAAAATAAATTAATTATATTCTGAGTTTCTAAAATTATATATCACGTCAAACTCTTGTTTGCGAATGAAATAAACATTTACGTATTCTAAATATTATGTTATCTGTGTTAACTAAACATTATCTAGATATTATTCATTTATTTATTACAGGCACAAAATAATATGTAATTGTTATACAAATTATACATCTAATTTGTGTGATAGAGAATTAAATCTTAAATATTACAAACGCGAAATTTGTGAGTTTGGATGGATGTTTGTACTCTTTAACGCAAAAACTACTGTACGGATTTTGATGAAACCTTACAGCTTATACATCAGAATAACATATAGGCTATAAATTTCATGCGGGTGAAACCGCGAGCACAGCTAATATAAAAATAAAACCCTATACGTCAAAAAAATAAAACCCTTTGCCGTGGTACACGAGTATGCATTATAAACTTATGTCGAAAGAAGAATGCTGGGCACAGTAGATGATGGACATAAAGGATTGCTATAACAATGATGATGATGAAGGTAGATGCTTATTTATATATTCATTTTCAAGTAGCAAACTTTTAGCATTCGAAATCAGAAAGTTGTTTGAAATATTTCAACATTATGGCGGTGGTGTTTTTGAAGTCGATGTCAAAAGTTCAAAATTAATTCATTACGTTCGCAAAGACAGGCGGATTTTTTGTTCGTAACAAGAGTCGTTCTGTATGATAATTAACTCTCAGTTTTGGGGGCTGCGTATAAATCGTAATAGGGCTTAAAATATGCATAGTACGTGTAACTCTGAATAAATCAGTGCGCCACAACGTATCTATTAATTTTATATTTCTGCTAAAAAACCTGTGCTTTCATCTAATTCCTTTTATGTAAATATGTAATCGTGCAACCGGAAAATAAGTTCCATATCGCACCCTTTTGCTGTGCAGCATGAGTTAGGTGGCACCGGGAGGTCCGGGCGGAGCGGTGGCGTACATAGACGTGACAACAACCTTTATTAGGAGACGAAACAATTTTATGTACGCAGCACTGTACACTTTATGAATAGTAATCAAACCACCATCCTCCCTTCATTTATCTACGGGCGACCAACGATGAAATGTAGATGAGGTCTTTTTGATAAGCTCTTGGAATAAATTTGTACTTTTACTTGGTAATTATCAAATGGTCGTAGAATAAACAAATGGCTTTAGATATTACAATTTGTGAAACCAACGATTAGGTTAACGATTTATTTATTTATGAGCGCATCTTTATGTCTCAAATTTATTTGTCGAATATTCGTGTCCTGATTTTACACGTGTCTCTTAATTACTTTATAAAAATTATTTAGTGCATCCTTAGATGGAATAATGTGAGACATTTAGTGTTTACTAAGGTGCTATTGTATTTTCAACATCATCACCGAATTATCACATACACATAGATGATGTAAAGTATATTAGCCACCCCTTAAATTTGTAAGTATAGTAGAATTTGTTTTGTATTTCACATTACTGTACTGATTACATTGATATTATAAGTAAGTTTAATAAACAATAAGATATCTATGACTAAAATAACCACACGACCAATCTTTCAATGAAATGCCAGATATTTAGTAGAGCTTCAAATATTTAGTAGATACAGAATACTGAATACATGTATGAAGTAAATGAAAATTTATTGTACAGCAAATATATTGTCAAGATATGTGTCATAATATTATGGCTTGAACAGTATTTGTATAAGAAAATTACATTTTTTATGAAATACAAATAAAGTAATATGACTACCAAAAAATAACTCCTTACCTACATATGAAAACAGTTCATTTGCAGTTTATTGTTGTAGAACTGCGACCTTTTCCTTCACCACAATGCCAGGAAAATGAACGTTTCGAACGGGTATCGAACCATATTCTTTAACTTGCTAACTAAATTTTATCAGGTCGCGGAATTTGCTACAAGTATATCTTTATTGTCAAGCAAAATATAGGACGTCTCTGGGGAATAATATTTTTTAAGTTGTAGCCAAATATGAATTCAAGGTACGCTATGTAAATGAAAAGTTTGACGCTGAAAAGTGATATAAAAGAAAATAGAATACAATACATTCATGAAACTCTGTTTGCACATGTCTTTGTGTCATATTTTGTTTATGTAGTTTTGCGTTTTCATACGAAACATTTTCATATAAGTGTTGCTATTATTCAACATTTATATGATAATACATAATAAAATCATATTTTTTGTCATGAAAATCGAATGTAGAAAGATTTTTGTAGGTGAATTTAGAGAGTATATAAATGTTTTGGGGAGGAATGGAGTTTATTATACTCTCAAAACTAAACAAAATAATATATACTTTCATACAATTCATTTATATATATTGATATTAAATAATATGTTTAAGTATATAGATTGCCATTTAGAGACAATAAAATTTGTAACCAAAATTATCCATAGTGCATATTTGATAACTCATTTTATAACATTCCTTTGCAGTAACTCAAATTTGAGCTCTACAAAATAATAGACAAAACAATATATATTACACAAAACATTAGAAAAATGTCACACAAAATACTCAGGGAGGATATTAATCTTCCATAGTGTACGATTAAAATTTAATTTATCTGGATCAGAAACGAGGTCGCTGTAAAAGCCGAGAGCCGTTCGTGCGTCCACGACAGCTGTCAATCAAACCCTGTCGGAGCGAAGGTTGGACATCTGTTAGGTTTCTTGTTATCACGACCCTCATCTTTGAAGAAATTACTTCGTGCATCCATGTCGCTGCCATCTAGTGACAGACCCTATATTTCCGATAGTTGGCCTACTAACGACGACGACCACATCCAGTTTTATATCTGCCAGAAGATATTTAATTTAGCACTCAACTTAAAGTGCCGTCTAAGACGTCGCAAAGGTTTATATGAGAACAGAACAAGTGGGGAAATTAGACTAATTAATGGAGCAATTATGAGGCTACAATACGTTTTACATAACTCTCCTGCTTTTCCACTTAAGCATGTATTCTCGAGAATTTAAATGATATTTTGCGAGCTTTAGACATAATTACGCATAATCCATCACGTATATAATAGATTAGGCACAATAACGCAATTTGAGCTAGTACTTTACATGGTGAACAGTTAAGTGGATAATATGTTTAAATACACAATAACTGTAAATATTGCTCCTGGTGAATTAACAAAAAGAAAGATTTAAGACATTAATTCAAATTAAAATTTTAATTTCCAAGAAAATGTAACTCCCAAAAAATGTAACAAGAAACATTCAAGGAGCGTCTACAGTTGAAAAATAAGCTCATTAAGAAATGTTTAGTCAAGCTAATTTAACCAGGGCCTCCGGTATCCCCGGGGAAATCACGAGCTCTGTGCGTATGTACTTTCAAAAGTTTTTAGAGACTTCGACTAACTGTCTTCTTGATAAAACTTAATAATTATGGTTTACTTATAATATACATAATTTATAACCATTTTATATTTTACCACAATTCTATGTGAGTATAAAATCTATCTGTTATGGGGGCCCTGAAATATATTTATCTATCATTATTAATAAAACCCAAATACTTTTTCTTAAATGATAGTAATTTAGTTTAAATACGACAGCTATCTGTATATATTATCTTTACCGTTCTACAGGTAAAGAGCTGAAGGGGTCTTAATAAAAATTGATGTGAATATATTCTATTTATAAATCCTATTTTTTTTATGTAATTTGCATCCACATCAATTTTCTTCCCTTATTTGACCCTATAATATTTGAATAGACTAGTCCAGTCTTAGTTTATCTTCTTAGTTCTTTTCATTGTATAAGTAATATTCGTGCATAATTTCAAATGCCTATATTTTTATAAATACTTTACCATACTCTTGTAAGTATTTATTAAATTATTTGAAAGTTGCAATGTCGGATTAATTTTATTATTGTTGTACTATATTACAGCATTGGTATGACACGATTCCATAGTCATCTTCTACCATCGCACCACCACCAATAGGGAATTCACCCTCACACCCTAGAATCTACGGATCACGGACAGTACTGCTTTAAAGGTATTCCCTCTCGCGTACACACAAATTGTAGAATGAACTACCTGCCGAAGTTTTCTCTAGAGACTATAGCATAGGGTTTTTCAAAAAGGGTAGCTATGTTAAGGTTCTTAAGGGCCAATACCGTGCACGTGACACCCGTGGTATTTGCCATTAATGCTTCTTTGCCACCCCAAAATAGATGCCAAAATCACTAGAAAAATACGATAAAATTCTTGAACCACTGCAACAGCCTAATACAACTAATTCAGTAATATAATTTCGAAAGTCGCAAATGTCTTTTATCAAATCATAATTTGATCAAAGTATCATATAATTAGCAGCAAGCGCCATCATATGTTATCATAAATTATAATTGTCACTGAATAATAAGTTAATTATACTCACCTTGTAGGTATTTCTCAGACAAAATATGACTTAATTTAATATCAAATTTAGCAATAAAATTAAAGCTGCTAATATTGTTAATGTAGCTCAGCAACACTAGAGTCAGCAAAACTAATTTTCTTTCTTTTTATATGTACTCCTTATCGAATTTACTTTTTATTAAGGTTCAAATATTTAAAATTAGTACACTTACATTATTTACATTTCATTAAGGTATATTTCCTAATAACGACTATTAATATTTTTTTATTAAAAAGTATATGGTATATTTGACACTACTCTCTCATCTTCCTTTACAAGTTAAAGTTAGAATTTTATTTCCAAATTACCTTTTATGCAGATATATTTAGTACTAAATAATATTTCTGATAAGAAATAGATGAAATATTTTATAATTTAATAGTTGACTGAGAAGAATTAGGTACTGAGGACATTACGTATTTAGGTACCGTAGCATTTGCGAACAATTTTAATGTAGTAGGTATATGAGTATAATTATTGGCACATAGTTATAAATATCTGATTATTGTAATATGTAGGATATTTTGTTATGTAAAACGACTAGACTATGATTACATGGTCCATGTAATCATACTCTAGTAGTTTTAGTCAAAAAAAAGTCAGAATGGGTTAATATATAAATAATAAATGCATATGTATATATATGTATATACAGTCCTTCTAATCTTATATCTAACTTTCGACTATACGAGATGTATGAACGTTTTCATTGTAGAGTTTCATTAACTTGAGTAATTACTCATATTAAATTAAATCGGCAAACATGGAAGATAATTCAAAACAATAACCGTACCGGTACGCGTATGGAGGTAAATCGTTTAGGTATTTGAACGAATGAGAGCAGTATTCCACGGTAATTGGAACTGTCACACGGACAAATGCGCTGTCCACCGTGTGCCAGATAGTCACTCTAACTGCCGCCATTAGCTGCGAGATAATCTTAAATTACTACCAACACACTCGATTACTGTGTCACATCCTGAACTCTAAATAATTCGTTACAATTTTCTGGCCTCCATCGCTAATTTTATTTCATTATCTTTGTTTAAATATATCATACAACAATCAATATATCATATAATATATTTTATCTGTAATCCTAGTCATCTATGTGGAATATACCTACCTACATTTTGAGTATATTTTTATATACCGTGACAGGGAGAGAGGCCACCGCCGTCTCTCGAATTATTAGTTTTGTTTAATAATCATAAAATCTGTCACAACTAAACAATACACAAAGTTTTTTTGCCACATTCGAACTTACTACTATCGGGTCTATATGGGTTATCAACGCTATCTTTTATTCAACTTATTTATTATGTTTATTTAAAAAATCTGACTTCTTGCATAGGAAATTGTTTTTCAGAGTACTGAGAGCGACGTTCAAACTGTGAAGTCTGAGGTCTCCTATGGAAACTGGTATCACTATAATACCAATGTCTACCATTTCTATTACAATATCGTATCTTCGTAAGTTGGCACTTCTGGGATTAAGCGCCTTTAAAGTTCGTAACTTGTAGATGTAAATTGACAGCACGTCGGTATTATTTAGTTAGATCTATAGTGTCTGTCTAAATACTACAGACACTTACACAAGTCTAACACAAAAAGGACATAACTCTACAGCACTATGAATAATGGAGACACAATATGCGTTTTACACATAGACATAAATCTATCAACTTGTTATATCTGGTAGTAAAATACTTACACGTTCCTTTACGATTTATTACATCCCTAATTACTTTTGTATGTGACATATAGTTATTATTAATACTCTATAAATAAGAAAAACAAAGAGCAGAAAATTTTGCATGTAATCTATATAGGTACATATAGGTGGTCCAAATAATAGACGCGTGATGGGAAATTTAATTATTCAATCCATATTAAGTTATGAGTTTTTTCCATCTCAGTATTATTGTTTCGTATATTTATCCTCGAACGAGCAAGATTTGCCCTAGTATTATTACACTGACAAGACGGTTAGATATATGTATATTTTACTTGCAATTATTTACTTTCTCGTAATTAGGTAAGAATTCAATTTTTATTATTTTTTATAATAAGAATATAGTCACGGAAATAACTGGGAAATATCATACAAAATATTTTAAATTAAAATTATCGTACAATAAGGTCTTATTTAAGACTAAGACATTTCCTAGTTACTCCCGTGACTATGGTGCATGCAAGTGCCAAGTAGGCGATAAAAGTGAGAAAATAAAAATAGGCAAACAGCCTCGTTACACAGAATATGGGTCATTCTATGTTCCTCCAATGTCGATTACTCTCCTGTGGCGCTTAGCTCCAATCAGATTTGTATAACAAATATACTTTAATAAGTATAATAGAAGTACTACACTGCTTTTTATCTTCTTATGTCAGATAATACTAAAAAAATACCCCGCAATAAGTAGAGAGCAACAATACATTAAGTATCCAAGATTGATTGTAGGTGCAAAGGTTAAATTTTTGGCTAGCACCCAGAAGGTATACGGCGGTAGTCCCACATATTCACAATTAAGCAACTTTCGCCACACATTGCCCGTCATTTAACCTCCAGTACGTCGCTCCAAACAAAGCAAAGCGTAACTTAATATAAAGCATGTTGGGATGTCCACAAACTTAGGGGGCGAGTTTCAAAGACGATCCCTCGAGTCTCCTTTATGCAAATCACGGGTAATTTCTTTGGTGGGAGTCACCGGGGACCCTTTGCTAAGATTGCGTTGACTCTTCAACCGTGGGCTACCTCTACTATTGTGTATTAGTTTACTCACAAAATGTCATAAAGTAAATATCGAAGTATCAGATAAACCGTTAAAAGCCAACCCGAGTAGCAAACAATCCTAAGCTGTAATAAAGTTTTAAAGAAGTGGCTATACTTAGAGATAAAGTTACTTACTTGGCCAACGAACGGAAATTGCGACGAGCAAATGTGAAAACTTCTTAATACATGGAGAGCCTAGATAGAAATATCATTGCCCTTGTATGAATATAATGTGCATTAGTGTAACTATAAATATTTAATTACTGTACCCGTAATGTTAATTAAATTATTAATATCTTAATATTAACAACATGATTACAAGTGAAGTAGTAAGTTGATCAAACGCACTCCCAAATGTGATAAACGTACGGCAAACTTTAAATGCATCTGCGATTATACAATTTAACAATTTAAAATTATAATTATATATGTTTATCTAATAGTATAAAATTTTAGAAAATTCGTCTTTTTATATGTACAGCAGGTAAAAGAAAGAGCTTCGGAGCGGTGAGTTGGCTTCGCACGGTGTACATGTATTGTATATATATTTGTTTATACAAGTTTAGAATCACGTTATCTATTAAAAAATATTGTTAAAATTTTACCATTGTCTTAGTTTTAAAGATTTAAGCATACATAGGAATAGACAGTAGTAGTAGTAGTAACAGTAATAACCCGACTCAGAGCATGACCTAGTCTGGTTTACAGACGGGTCCAAAATAGGAGATGATGTAGGATGTGGAATATGCGGACCAATTTCATCACGATAAAACCCAAAATCTGCAAGTATATAAGCTATCAAACCGGTTTTCAATCTTTCGAAAGACGACTTACGCCTTAATTAGATGTCTGGAAGTAATCCTAAACAATACATCAATCAGAACATATACATTTATTCGGACAGACAATTGCTCTACTTAGCAGTTATTATCTTTAATGAAAATCCGTTCTAAACTTATTAGATTATGTATGCCCTACTAAATGAAGCGTATGTAAGAAGAAATAATATTATAGCGGAGATTCATTTGACTCAAGAGGATTCGAATATTGAAGGCAATGAGAATGCCGACCATCTGGCAAAGATATTTTAATAGTTTTTAACGGACTTGAAAAAACGCGTTTTTCTCAAAACTGGGTTTTTCAAACCCTTGTATGTGGTGTGCCTCGTTGCCTAAAACTGGGACATCTCAATATATAATAAACCATGGAATGAACTATTATCAATCGAAAATTTTCAAAACATTCGATTTTTTTAAAGACCTAATAAAACAAAAAAAAAAACGCCTAATAGACTATTTTAAATGTCTATCAAAAAAACAAATTTTTTTATATTCATTTGATTATAGGTCATTCCGTCTTTTACAGGACACTGCAAATTAAAACGAACAAGCCGATCAGGCTGAATCGTGGAGGCCTATTTTTCGACAAGTATCTGCACATTCTGAATATTTTTACTGAAATTTTATATTTATACTGTCCAAATATGTGTTAATAAATGATAAAAAACTTGGAAGTTTAAATATTTACTGGGTAGAAAAAAAATCGAAAATATCTCCTAAAAAACAGGCCGTATCCTTCAATTTAAAATTATAATTATATATGTTTATCTAATAGTATAAAAGAAAGCACATTATATGTCATCTATGTAGGTCGCAGTGCTACATTGTATATATAAACTACACATCTGAAAATAAAATCCATTGCGTAGTTTTAAAGATTTAAGCATACATAGGAATAGACAGTAGTAGTAGTAGTAACAGCAATAACAGTAGCAGTAGTAGTAGTAATGATATTGAATAAACTCAAACATTAATATAATACACCTAATACTCTTACTTATAGATCATTATCATCAGGTGTATTATAGACTTTCACATGAGCAGCGTCGGAGGATATTATATATTTTTTTATGTAAATGTAATGGTAAAAAAACTAACGGCCCATCTGATGGTAAGTGGTGACATTTGCACTTCAAACAGCGTCACGGATATCACGTCATAGTGTGACATCCAACGTACCATGCGTCACTATACTGGAGGACACAATTTGTACTAATTATTATAAAGAGGTAAATCTTGTGAGTTCTTTTAGTCCTGGATAGCCGAGTTATCTAAGAAGGCTTTGGGCCCTACGACTAATAGGAGTGTAGCCACAATGAAATCGCAAAACACGAGAAAAATAAGACGCAGGCCAAATTACGCGGGTCAGTTAGTGCACAGATAACATAATATTACATAGTTAGTGTTAAAAATGGAATTTCAGTTTGTACATTTTAAAGGAATACATCAGTTTGTATCTCATATTTTCTAGTGTCATGTAGAAAATATCATTGCATTATAATTTTATTGTCTTCTGTTGCGTGAAATCTCTATTTCCAATAGTATAAGTATAAATTTCGAAGCTGTAAAGCTGCATAAACAATATAGGGATTGTCTTACACATCTATTGTATATCGTGTTGTATTGTTAGCCAATGACCAGTTCATAATTCATCAAACATTCTGGTGTGCATCAGTGGATGAGAATATGATAAAGCTCTGAATATTCACGTCACTATTTGAATAGTGGGAATACAAACGGCGAGCACATTGAAGCATAGACAATATGATCTGTGTGTAAGACATTGATGAGCTCACTGGTATATCGTGTATCTTGTGAAGCAGTTATTAACTAAAATCTCTGTAAATTCATCGCCGTGTTCAATAAAAACTTAAAACAGTAATGAGACTTATGTCTCATTACTGTTTTAAGTTTTTATTGAAACTAGTTCACATTATGGTAATATTATACGCAAATTGAATATTATTATTAATAGAATAGTTGTAGGTACCTACTACAATATTTTCGTGATATTTGTTTGAAATTTATTTTAATGTTGTTAAAATAAATACCGTTGTTTCAATATTTATTTCCTTCAATAAAATTATTCATGATGTTTATTCAACAACCAACTCACGTTACTGTTTTTGTAGGATTCCATACCAGAAGAGAACAATGAAGTTCATCTGTGTGTCATAGGGGCCTACTTGAAATAATAAAAAGATATAGACACAGGAAAAAGAGTTTTATAAAAATAAAACGTTTTTCAAAAGCTCATCAGACAAAACGTGTAATTTTTTGTAGACCTATTTTTAAGTGATGTTCCGTTATGAATATGAATTTAGTTTTATTTAATTATTAATAATTATACTTATAACTTATATAATATAATTAATAAATATTTATAACTGAAACAGGACATGAAATATAAAAGATATTATTAAATCGGATTTCATGTCAATAAACTCTATGGAATAAATAACTGTTTCAGACTAACTACATATCTGTAACCATATGTCTTGAAATCACATCTTTTTAAAGGTTACGATGGTAACGAGAAGACTAAGTGAATATCCTACACAGTGGTTATGTTTTATTTAATTTCATCTAATATCCAACCAAAACATTGAAATATGAATATAATAGAGAACCCTGACGATGCATGCGGTATCGACCTTGGCTTTATTATGTTAATAGAGGTAATAATGTTGTTTTTTTTGTTATCCATCACATCACTGACTCTTCCTACGTATTTATTTTTAATGTCATTCGTCATATCCAATAAAATATTTCTACTTTATTTATATTTGTGAAGCTATGCCTATTAGAACATTGTTATTTTAGAATAAATCATAGAGGAAAACAGGAGTATCTTCCATATTTTTATACTATTCCATACAATAACCACTTTAAAAGCAGTCACTTTAATATCATTGCTAGCAGTACTCTTTATAAAGATTGGTCTTAAAAGCATTTACTCAGGTCTATTAACTGTATGTTTGTACCTCTGGGAACCAGTTTCTTAAGAAAATAAATTTCAAATTATGTTATTAATATTCAGTACTTACTTAGAGAACGTGTATTTTTTTTAATTATCTCTGTATGGATACACTTGCAAATGTTATTATTTTATTTAAAGACTGACTGAAGTACTAAACATAAAAATTATACTAGTTGAGTTTTTGTCAGTTGTGTTTGTGGTGGTAAGGATGGGGTTAAAAATATTAATATGGCTTGCATAGGTAGTCGAAGGTCATATATGTTTAAATATTTTTGACTTTGACTGTGACATACAAAACGTAATAAAAATATATAAAAAATTTCGACTAATTTAAAAAAAAGGAGGAGGTTTTTATTGGACTGTATGGTTTTTTGTGATACTTCGAACTTTTTTGTGGGCAAAAGTCAACCTCATTTTTTTAAGGACTTGTTCAAGGGGGTCTGAAGAAAAAGTGGAGAGAACTTTTTCTTCAGACCCCCTTGAACAAGTCCTTAAAAAAACTTCACACTGACTGTAGCAATCAGTAACTACCATGGTCATAATATATAACAACAGGAATTGCATACAGGTATCCGATTCAAGAAACCTCTTTTATGAATACTTCAATATCGGAGCTTGTTACAGAAAACATAAATCAGACAACAGTACAGATTGTACCTAATTGAACATAAACTATAGCACTATTAAAGGTTTATTCACACGACACTAATACAGGCCGAAGGCGGCATTGCAGCATACGTCCGGTAACTGTCCGCAAAGCCGTCCGGGTCATGTATATACCACGATTAGAACCAGGGTTGCCAACCATAAAGCATTTAGCCTCGTACGAAGAAATAAAAAATCTGATAAACATCTCGTACATTATAGCTAATTTGGTTCCCTAACGTCGTACATAATAGTATTTGTACCGATTATTGTAGGTAACTCATATCAACTGGTCAAGGATAAAAATAACCTCGTACCAAAAGCCAAAAATCTAATATTTGTACAGAGATCCACGTACGTTGGCATCCCTCATACGGATTGGTATCTCAACGATTCGAGCCGACAATAATCTCTGCCCGCGGGAGTTGTTCGTTGATAACTCACTTGTCATTCATGATTGGTTCTCAACTCACATACTAGCAACATTATTTGTTATTTGAAGGAATTGACTGCGTATTGTATCATACAATCAAAAATTTTTCGAATAGCTAATACCTAATTGTTTTTTTTCCGACTACTCTAATGTTGTTAGGCCCTGTTAGCCCTTACACTTAGCTTCACCGGACGATCGATATATGGTACAAATAAAAAATGTATGTCTGAGTTAATAGTTTAATAGATCTGAGTGATAGAAATCACATATTATTTGGTTTATATTTTAAATAATATAGGAATTATAGATTGTCTTAATTTGTAAAATAATAGTATCCTTCTTATGTAGGAGGTTAATTAGTAAAAATAAAGGACGTAATGATAACAGACTTAATGCAGAACTTCATTCAAAACATTGATTGTCTGTATGATTATTGGTTTATTAATGGTTAATTTATTTCATTTTCTGCATTTCAAACATTACAAAATACTCTATGTGAAATGGGTTTATTTTAAACTAGCAGTATTTTACTTCTTCGCGGGTTGTACAATATATAGCCTATTATAAAGAATAATGGACATTTTAGAATTTTTGAAATATGTACAATGTTTCTTGAGATTACTAGCCACATAGACACATAATTTAAATATGTACTCTCACTTTATAATACTACTACTTTCATTCCATTTCAAATCGTCTACTTGTTACCTTTATATACTCCATACGTTGGAATACGGAATACTCGTCAATTCCCTCCTATGGATTTGTGTAGGTACAATTATGACTGGCTCCACGTGACATTCATGATCGAGTGCTGATTGAATTATTTTTAATTTAATAATATTTACTGTATTTACCTCTAATTTAAACATTGACATATGTAATTATAATTAAGTACAACTTCTTTTACAACAGAAAGCAGTAAGAACAGTTTTCTGTTAGTTCTTCTTGGTTCAAACAAAATTTTAAATTGACGTTACCTTTGAAGTATCATAAGTGTTTGTAATAGACATGAACGAAGATATTTTTATTTGAATTGAAGAAAAATTGTCAAGTCTTTTGATGATATGCATATAATGGAATCCAACAATTCCACACGATGATCAGGACCACTTGTAGCGATGCGCGTTCTCGATTGTACTCGATGTCATCCCTGGCGATTGCCAAGTGCTCTCTATATTACATTATCGAGATGGTATGTACACACATTGTTAGAAATTGTTTTATATTATGATATTATTTCGATATTAAAATTTTATAATAATTTAAATATTTGTTTAACTTGTTCACAACTCATTAAAAAAGTATTAAGTAACGTTAGGTGTTGTAACAAATTTAACAAATACTCTTAAAGCTCAGTATAATAAAACTTACTTACCAACATCAATTTCATGAATATAATTTTAACAAGCCACTTAACTATGTCATATCTACTTAATCAGAGGAGAGATGAACTTAGTAAGCGCCGAAAGCTATTGTGCCGTGCCCACGAAAAACCCAGTATATATTAATTATATACTAAAGTAAAATATAAAATATTAATGTACTACAAAAGTAATTAAAACGTTCTTACTATACAAAAAAAACTTGAAAGAATTAGACATCTCATTATTGTTAAATAATCGTCTTTGTACGTCATGCCATTTCTTAACAAGACTAATTTAGCTTAATGAAGGAATTTACAGCGGACATAAATTTCAAGAATTTAAGAAAAATTGGCTATCGCACCTGTACTAGGTAGAAACGAAAATGAACGCCATTATCCCATACCATAATCTTAAATCACTTCGGCTTAGTGTTTCGATTACAGACAAAAGGTTCGGTGGGAAAGCCCACATTATGATGGTAGTTGAATAATTGTATAGATAAGTGGAATTGATGGCCTTTAGCTTCCGAAGCACTTCGACTCGGACATTTTGAATCCTATCTGATTCAGATTATTTATTATAAATGATAAACTGACCTCGACATAGTTATATTTATTTCTGTTCCTGAATTGTAGTCGATATTACACGTATTGTTTATATTAGCTTGTAATGTTGTGTGAGTACAATATTATTGATATATCTGTCGTTAGAGTAGAAATTCTGTGATCGAAATTTTACTAAATACTATAACAAAGTAACACATATTTAATGTAATATATATCTGACTTACTAGGTACACGCTTTTATGTATTGTATGACCTTATTATAAGTCTCATATTATAACCTACATATTTGTAGTTATATATAGTTCACTTAGATAAAACCGAAGCAATATTAATAACATTTACTATGTCGTTTATAATCACATACTTGTTTGCATTTAGTTTGTTTATAATAAGATAACAGATCTTAAACTGCTTTCCAGTGAAATACATAATATAAGGATTTAAAACTAAAACTCTACAAGAGCTAGTAATAGTCTGCGTCGACTAGGGACCTACAGAAAAGCAGCTGTTCTACTTATGGAACAACAGAATAATAAATGTAAATGTCTATAATGTTTATGAAAAAATATTGCCCATTTTTATCGCTGATAAAGTTGTAGATAATCTACAATACATACTTACATAATTTAGAATTATACTTAGATGGGTTTCAATGGTAGGTATATAAATATGTACAGAATAAAAAAAGTTGATCCCTGTTTTATCTGAGTAAAGGTCGGAGGGCAGGACTTTGACTGGCGCGTGTCAGTACTCAACATTCTAGCAACCCTTTCACAAGCTAATTTATTTGCAGTATCAAATCAATCAAACCAAAATATCATTATTCATGTAGGTCTGTTACAGATTCTTATAATGTTATCATAAAAATATGTCATCTGTTTGGAGTGAAGACGAACTAACAATATGTCTCTAGTTCTTTTCAAATGAATTTATTTGTAAATGACTATAAAAATACAGATTTATTTTTAAATTCTATTTGGAATATGATCGTGACCACTAGCATGTGCTATTGCATTTTTGTTAAAAGAAAATAATCTAATCAGTGGCCGTAACCTGAACAGATAAAGAGAGCAATTTTATTTAGTTGCAGTATATTAATAGTATATTGTATTAAATTATTCAATATTGTATGTATGGATATTAATAAATATTATAAATTCAATAGAGTGGTCTCTGTCTATCTGGACTCATCTAAAAGAAACAGAGAAAAATGCATGGTAACCGAGAAATGTTTTCTATCGAGGCTATCTTTTAATATCTATCTTTTTCACAAAAAGTATACAAATTCGCTGAAAACAAGTAGTTAGATGTAATAGCTTAACAACTAATATATATCTCAAATTCAACAGCTTTTTGGATACAGGGGACATCGTTTCCAAGCAATAAAACCTCTAGGAGCGCCATTGAGCAACAAATAATAATAGAATGTGAAAGTCGGACGCGAGACAACGGTGCGAACGCACACAACTTTTCTCGTTATGTCCTTTAGAGATGTTTTGAGATTTGCAGAAGCTCCGAAGTGCATCGGGCACAATGGTTCTATTCTTATCCTCTTTGCGGGAACACATCTATTTAGACTTTTTGTTGAGGCTTCGGAACAGTTGGTCGCAGGGCACGTACGCTCGCTCGTACACGACGCGCTCAGAATTCAATATCCCTATTTCACGTTACCGTCTTTGGCACACATAAAACAACCAACGGATACTTGGACGTTGTGTAACCTTTTTACTTATACATATTAAAAGTGCGATTACCGACGAACTAACTCAACTACTACCTGTAATTGAATAAGAACACTGCATCGATTTTTCTTGTACTTATAAATTATAATACACTCCGACAACGATACATCGTCTGCTTGTTACTATAGGCCATACACAAAAATGTGCATCATAATTTTAGTTACTACTATACTAAGAGAGTATTAGAGACACCACATATTACATAGAACTACTAAATTAAAACAATAAAATAATAAATACAGTAGAGTAATAATAATGTTCAGCTAATTTAGAAAATAAGAAAGATTTGAATTCATGTTTAAGATTAATATACATTAGCGATATGCATTATATATTTTTAATTCAATGTTAGTACAAAACGCGTTATTATGAATTTTCAATAACTCTTCTTTTGTGACCACAATTAAACATATAGGATTTTAATAATAAAAATAATCACAACACTTATTTATTTACATGTACCATATTACTATCATAAAACGATTCTGTTATAAATACATACAACATAATAATAACACTAAAATAAAAAACAGCATACAAAGTTTATATAAATGGAATAATTATTTATACCATATAATAGAAAGAAAGTTTGATGGAAAAACAATGAGTGAATAAAACATTACTACAACATTAAAATACAAAGAGTTGTCGGTTCATATCTAGGTAATCACAGGTAATTCTCAAGTGATTTAGTTTTAGTTCTTTGTTGGAAAACTAATCCAATCCAGTTAGTTCTTGGATGACAAATGAGTTGACTAGCAATCGATTATTTTTTCAACAACAAGTTATTCTAGATATAATTAATGATCACGAGTTTAATGTAGACTTTTATTTACTGCATGCGCAGCATTTGTTATCTGCCCTGAACATCAATAAAATATTAATAATAATAATCGGTATTTAGTGCCAAGCTAAACAGTGCCTGTGACATGGATACTAGAGAACCGACAATATACTCGAACATACATAGAAAACTCAAGACTACAAATGTTTGTACTATGCGAGGTATTGAACCCGCTACCATCGGAAATAAAGCGATGTGCCCTAGATCACCTAAGCCGTAAAAAATATATACGTTAAAATTAATCATAAGTATTATAATCATAGCTATGAGGATAAATTATTTTAGGATAAATGTGAAGTTTAATTTAATCTTACATTTTTATATATTCCAGTATTATACCTATTTAATTTTGCATCTAACATAAACGAATGTGGTTATTTAATTAAAAGTTCATAGTTCGCCGAGTTTTCTGTTGTAACATGCAAATATGAATTTTTGCTATATTATTTATTGTGAAACAGCGTAACAGCGGTATATTCCTATTTCACATTTTGCTATTTTGCTTTTCTAGAAGTACCTGTACCTATTTTGGTACTTGTATTACAATATTTACCTCTCTTTGTATCTCTGGTAGCAATTTCAGTATAAAATAAGTGCAAATCTCTTAAACTTGTACTTGGCGTAAAATGTTATGACAAAGAAAGTATGTTTAGCAAATAAACCATGGAGAAAAAAGCGTAATCGTTAACTGTGTTGGTTAATTGCTAATGAATTAGCCATGATAGATTAAGGATTATGTGATTTCACCCTCGTCGTTTTGCCTTTCAATGGTCTCCGACCTACGCTTCTATAGGCGCTTGTCTCCTATCGACTTGTTATCATCTTTGATACAATAATGTTAGAATCTAATAATTGTAAAAGCTGGTAGGTCGTCATAAATATTTAGAGAAAAAAGTGGAATACTTAACTTCATTAACAACTAAGTAGGTAATACGAGTATATTATGAGTAGATATGTATGTATATTATAAATTGTCACCTAGTCGTTCTATAATCATTTTGATAAAATAAAATATACCTAGATATATCATCAAAATGAACAGTCAATATGTAATTTAGGTAAATATTTACTAATTAATTATTA
Source organism: Achroia grisella (assembly GCF_030625045.1). Lineage (NCBI taxonomy): Eukaryota > Metazoa > Arthropoda > Insecta > Lepidoptera > Pyralidae > Achroia > Achroia grisella. The sequence goes on along the minus strand of NW_026712606.1, from coordinate 329,310 downwards.
TCAGAGACAAATAGGAAAAATTAAATAATGAATCTTAATAGTCGGAAATTTTAAATAAACTCACAACAGGGATATTCGATTACTGCCTATATTATTGTTATTTTATTACATTTATAGATTTCTAACATTTTGTAACACATAATAATAACCTCAGGACAATTCACACAGCACCATCTAGTCCCAAGTTAAACTAGCTAAAGCTTGTGTTATGTGTACTAGGTAACCAATACATATATATATTTTCTTCTTAAATACATACATATTATACAAAGAAAACACCCAGACCGATACAAATAATCATACTTATGATTACAAATGTTTGAACCTTGCAAGGAATCAAACCCGCGACCATCAGTAGCAAGGCGGTGCACGCGGTGTTCTAAACCGCTAGACCACCGAGGCCGTCAATAATTCAACATTGTGACGCGCCAATATTGTTAGGTATGAGTATTTTACTTTTATTTGAGTTGCTTCCAGGAAACATAATCTGTGGTAATGAAGTATGACTCGGTATCACAATGGAGCGAAGCCTCCCCTCGCTCGCTTCATCGCAACTTGCCACAATACGACTTTCAGAACCTTTCTCATTTCGTTTTTGTTTCGTTCAGCGCCGTTGTCGCGGCCACAGATGTTCCCCCGAAAGCGACGGCTCATCTACGGATTAGTATCCGTTAGGTTTTCGTATTATGTGCCCTACTTACAAATAGAAACTTTTTGAGACAGGATTATACCAAATTTTCTGATATTTTCACACATATATAAGGTTATTTTTAAACGCTTATTTAGCACTTGTACTGTATTACATAATAAAATTAGCAAGTGTATGTGAGAAGTATAGAAAAGGAAATTATTGAGTTATAATTATATATCTCTATATTAAAAAATGATGCTGGTTTTAGCTTCGTTTTTTATAAATTTTTCTTTGAAACAACATTATTCATACAGTAATTATATTATTAACTAACACTCGGTACTATGTATTCAATTGAATTCAATTGTTTAAGAATATTTATTTTTAAACACATAATTCGAAAATGTAATATTCATTTTTTAAATTATTATTTGTACTTTATTTAAAGACAACTTTCAGTAGCATAAACTTAAGATGAATAGTATCTATTTATGAGTAGATAAGGTGTATAAATTTAAGTTGTTATAACCATCAATTTATTATTATATACAAATTTAAATTCAATAAACATTATATGAAATTTAACTCCATGCTTTATAGCGGCATAATCTGATTCTTTATGTTTATTTTATAGGTTTAAAATAAAAACAGCATTGTAATAAAAAACTGCCAATAATATTTTAATGTACTTTAGACTATCTATATATCCATTAATGATTTTATAATAATATATTTATACTATTAAGATCACTTTTAAAATGTCTTTATATATGTGATTGTTAATGGTTCTGTTTTTGAAAGTAAAATGAAATGTTCATTAGTTTTTTGAATTGATTCTATGATTCTACTCATATTGACAAAAGCGATAGTTAGTTTAGTTGTAAGCTATCACTATAAATAAATTACTTTATAGTATACAAAGATATTTTACTTGACTAGTTTTTTCTCAAAATTTCCTTTTTGCTTTTATCATTTAACATTGAACAAAAGCTTCATGTGGAAGCATTTTAGCATAATGTTTCCTGTTCATTTTTACACTCTTCTCGAGCCTGCAAAAATATATTTTGTATATTTTACACCGTAATCATGTATAGCCTTATAAAATATATATTTAATGCGTATGTTTAATAGAACTGGAAGGGTATATTTTTTATTCCGCATAAAATTAATGGAATCCTGATTTGTATTTCTTACTTGGTTTCAATCAAAATTTTGTAATTCTAGGTTCAGCGGTAAATGTGGTAACCTATTATTTTGTCATTGTATTAGAAACAGTAGATTTTTTTTCAATTATAATCTATTTTATAATAATGTCATAGATCAAGTCAACATTTAAAATGAATACTTTTTAAGTAAGTTAAAAGCCTATTATGTACCTACTTACGAAGGAACAAAACTAGCGTCGAAATTACCGGCCTAAAGTTGTGAAATCGATACTAAAAAGAGATTCTGAATAAGCAGTACCTACTAATAATGAAAATATACATTATGACGCAAAGACGATTTAGAGATTAGGTAGCATTGTTTAGTAAAGTACATGTGGAGCATTACATAACTAACTAATGACGAATGTTCACTAACAAAAAGTAGTATAATATTTTCTAATCTGTGGTTGTTGGTACAATCTTCTTTAAAAAGCCCTGTAGTGTTAGAGTTAAACATTAAAATATTCCACAGCAAAATCATACATTGTCAATTTTCGTGTACGAAATTATTGCGTCGTAATATTTATATTGTGTCACAATTTTCTTATTGTTATTATTTTCTCGATGTGACAGCTGACCACTAGTGCGATGACAAGATGTCGCGGCAAAGCTTTAGTTTAGCTATTTATTTTTAGGCTTTTCGACACAGTTCTTTATTTCCAAGCGTTATCGGTACCCATGGGCTATACCGTTCTTGTGCAACCGTTTCATCTTGTTTGCATACAAATATACGTGCTTACCCTATTTTCTTTTATCACATTTGTATGTACGACTATTTTGAGTAAGTTCGAAAATGGAGGAATATACTAATAAAATTTTAATAAGATTATAAATATTCGTAAACACAGCTCTGTGTAAATTATAAAAATCTTATGTAATAATTGAATAATTATACATAAATAAAAATATTATTCAATACATATAAGAAAAACATGTAAATAGGACAATAACTAGGTAAATCAGAAGAGATTAATACAATGAAAGATTATTTTGTAAGCTATTGCTTGGATTTTTAATAACCTGGCAAAACATTCTATAACATATACTACAGACAACACAGATCATTGTTTGGCTATTTTCTATGTGCATTATGCACATGCATGTATGTATTTACAAAAAAAAACTGTGTATTTATATCAGTAGTCTAGTACCCATAACACAAGCTCAGTTTAACTTGGGACTAGATGATGCTGTGTCTTTTGTTCAAGGATATTACTGTTATTTTCACTGTTGTCTCACTATCATATCATTATTATAATGCATTTTCATACATTTATAACATAATTGTGGAATTTAGATACTGGTAATATAGAAGTAACAATACAGAGAAAATAAGAATATACTTAGGCCAAGACTTTTGAAAATAATAAAAGCAGTAGCTACCTACTTCTTTTTTAAAAGGCTTCCTTGAGTAGACACAGAGGGTTATTATAAAAATGTTACAATGCCTTCCAAAAATTGAGTGTCTCAGGTAAGTATTAATGAAAGGTTGCTCCTGTAACAAAGTCCGACCAGCACACTCCCACCGAGGAAATTACGCTAAAATTTACATAATAGAGAATCCGTGGCTGCCCTAGTCCTTTGAAAGTCGGAACTGTGGCCCGCTTCGAGTGACACCGTCGTACATTAAATTAACATCTCTCTCACTTTGTTTGTAAACGTTACACCACTGTTGCCTAATTTGTGATGATGAGAAAGACGTACAGTATATTATTTATGGTAGACTGATGAAGGATGTGTGCTACTAATCAGAATTTATATTTATTACTAAATACTTCAATAAATATATTTAATATTAATAACTAATAAAGAAATTAACCAAAAATGGCCATGTGGTTAATTTATTATATATGCGGTTGAAATGTGAGCGAGAGGTATACAAGCGAAATTTTTATAAGACCTTCTAAAAGATCCTAGCCTGTCTATAACTGCAATAAGTTCTTTACTAGGACGTATCTAGATGCATTAGCAGGTTGCTACCCAATTTGGCTGGGCAAGGAGATAAACACGAGCGGTGAGGGCAAGTGTTGACATATAAATGACTTAAACCCCGTCACATGTATATAATTGATTATTGAAAAAGTTGACATTAGGATTTAGTTTATAAAATAGATTATATCTACATACTGATTGACTAATATTATGACTTTATCCAATACTAGCTTTTGCTCGCGGCTTCGCTCGCGTTAATTTATCCCTTTAAGGGTGGAATTTATCAAAATCCTTTCTTAGCCTACGTCATAGTAAACAAGTTTATAAGCAAGGAAAGTCTCAGTCCGATCGGTTTAAAATTGACGAAGTTTCATACAAACTTTCATCCCCTATTTTATCCCCTTGGGGGTAGAATTAATCAAAATCCTTTCTTAGTGGATGCCTACGTTATAACATCTACCTGCATGCCAAATTCCAGCCCGATCCGTCCAGTGGCTTGGGCTGTGCATTGATAGATCACTATGTCAGTCACCTTTGAGTTATATATATTTAGATATATATATATTATGCAGATTGACAGTGTAGTAAAGAAGCGAATTTTATTTTATGATACTTTTATTATATGTATTTTTAAACACACGAGGACTTTTCCTAGTGTTTATCAAAATATATATATCAGTCCTTTAAATAATGAAAATTAATGGCTGAGTTGATAATACAATCATGTATATATGTACATTATTCGTTTTAAATTAGTATTTAACTCTTTGTATTTAAAACTACTAATGAACGAAAATGACATCCTTTTCTAAATTCGCTTCTTTTACTACAAAATTGGTAACCAAATCAGCGAAACTAAAAACGTAAATGCAGCATTTAACGTAAATTGGGAAACCACTGCGCATCATTAGGTAATTGCAGCTGAGTCGCACCGTCCCACCTAAGCACCCCTTACCCCTACCCCCCGTTGCTGTAATGGGTACCTTGTTAATTTACTCACTATTATCTTAATTTGAAAATATATTGTTAATGATAACAAGAAAAACTTTTTTAAATTTTATTAGCAATTTCAATCTAATCAAAATTGTATAAACAACGAAGTCTTTTTAAATAACTTCAAAAAGGAGGAGGTTCCCAATTGGACTATATTATTCTTTGTAGATTAAACAATTTCTTATAATTTTTAATGAAATTCTTATGACTTTTATTCTGTTTGTTAAGTTTTCTGTTTAATTTATAGTTTAAGTTGCCTAATTTTTTATTTCCGTCGATAAGTGACGACTGAAATGCTTTATTTTGTCAAAAAATGCAAGTCTCTATAATACTGTGTCCTGTGAGTTACTTAACACATTGTTATATATTGCAAATACATCTATGCAAGCTATCAAAAAATATATAAAACAAAGATTTTACATAAGTAACTTGTTATCTTGGAATATGAAATAATAATCTCTCAAGTATTAATTACTTACTTGTTTTTTCTATTGACTTGGCAACACGTTGTTACAAATTTAAGAAATTCATTATTTATGGTATTCTCTTTGTGTTCACTTTCTATTCCAGAAATTTGGACGCTTATTGGCTTTGAAGTCATATTATAACTACATAAGTTAATGGTCTGTTCAACTAAATGATAAAAGAAATTTTTAATTGGATACGTTTGTTTTATTGTGAGCAAATAGGTTATGACCATCTTTGAAAGATGTTGTAGTATATAATGTACATCATTTGTATCTGTTTTTGCAACTTTTGCACTTACGCAGCTCTAAATTTAAGTAAATGCGGTAAACTATGACTTTATAAGATTAAAAGAATTTATACCCAACATATGACATATTTAACAGAGGTATTATCTAATAGTCAGCCATACACTGTTACAGATAAAATAATTTCACACATATAATCATTATAATTATTCATATTTATAAGATAAAACGTTATTTAACGTTAAAAGACGTTGAAGAATATAAATGTGCATGTAACATGCACAGGGCACAGAATTGCAATCAAGTTATACGTGAAAAATCATAAGTACATTATAACATAAAATCAAAAAATATTTTGCAAACCATATCAACTGTTAGACTAATAAATGCTATAAATATCTACTTACTTTAATACTACTTGAATAAAAGAGGATAGATTAACAATATATGGGAGGTCATGACAGAATGTTGAGCCACAGTAAAACGGTAACATTTTATGTGGGGAGAACTGCGCTCCAGTGGCAGAACAGTAAAATGAAAACGATCATTTTATTGTATAATTTATTGCCACGTTTTATGAAGTGTTTTGTGATCGGCGAACAGCCAATAAAAGTTGGTGATTATTTTTTTCGCGCCAAAATTGATTCAAATCAATTTATTTTCCCTACATCCCCTGAAGGGGTATAAATTGAGTTTTTTTGTTTTATGTATTCCAATATCAGTTGTGTGTTTTATTTTTGTTAGACCTTTTTCAATTGTAGACATTTGTTTCCTGTAATATTATATTTACTTAGTGTTTTGTTAGGTACATTTCAAATTTGGACTTCGAAGAATAATTATTATAATAACATTATTAAGTTACAGTAAAACGTTTATGTAGAAATGTAATGCAGTGAAGCTTTGCCTGTGCCTACCTACTATCAGTACACAACTATGATACCCATTAAGTAGAGAACGAATTTTTATATAACAGTATATACTGTGTCCACACAGACATCGCGGGAATTACCTATTTAAATAGTGGGCACCAAAAAAAGACTTTAATAAAGAGAAAAATAGAATATATTAGTATCTACATTCAAAGATATGTAACTTTATTACTACTTATTTGGTGAACATTTATTTAATTGCACACTCAAAAAAGTACAGGCGAATTGAAATAATTCCTTATGAAGGCAGTTGGCAAGTCATGATCAAAATTTGCACGACCTCACCCAATAACATAAAATTTTCTTACCAACGCCATGTAATCAGATAGCTACGTGCCAAAAGTTTACGTGGCTCATCCATAAGTTTTGGATGATTGTCATCACAGGGAAGCTACTGTGTTTTATATCAATTTCTGCCAAGTTTACTGCCCACCCTCAGTTATCACGGCCCGCCTAGAACTCGTTTAATTAAAAGGGAAGCTGCTCTTCGAGTGCAGTTAAGCTTGTTTGCCCTACTATAGTGGTTACATGATCGCTGAAAGGGTTTGAATTATAAGAGGCCTGGCTACCGAGAAAAAATTCCGTCTTTTAATATTAACCTTTACTGACAAAGGATATCCTACTAAAATTGCGTTCTAATAGTAGTCAATATAAATAATATTACTCGATGGAAGGCTCGGTTTACTCTATCTAAATGCTCTGGCTTTGTGACTCATCACAGAGCTAGAGGATTTAGATAGAGTACCTGAGTACAGAAATTACATAAATTAATACATGTATTACCTGTATTAGTACATGTCGTCTGTAGAAAAATTAACTAAGAAAAAGAGATAGATTAACTAAGAAATATAGATAGATCAATATGTCGAGATAATATAAATATTTATCAACATCAAAGAATTCTATTCGTATAAGACATAAATAATATATGAGTATAAATAATGTTTAAATTAAATTTATGATATTTTTTTTCAAATAATCAAGGAAAACTCTTATATTTTGAAATAATATTAAGAATTTAAGTAACATAAATGTTGACTTAAATGTATGTATAGGTTGTAATATACAATATTGTGCAATCTATACAAGTAAAAGCCCCTATTCCTTTTTTTTAATATACACGTGTGATATAGGTGCAAAATCTACTCGTAGCTGTCGGCATCGAACCTGAGATGTTCGATGTCTGGTATTCGATCTGCTGATTGTAAATTTATTTCATATTTAGGTCGATACTTAATTGTACGTAGTCGCCTATGTGTCTGTCTCCCCTAATTCAGTCGCTAAGAAGTATGATTTACAAGATATAGATATATTATTTCAGTTCAAGATAGATTAAGACACTGAAATTACAGACTACAGAGTAATGACATTGTAGTCCTCTGAAATAACAATGTATGAGGTGAGACGATTTGACCACTTCACAACCATGTCGGCCTCCAATACATTTTCCATTTTTATTATATAAAAAAACTTCTGTTATGAGTACTACCCCGCAACACTATTTGATATATCTACTAGTTAGGTTATGTTAACATAAATTAACATGTAACGTATATGATCTTCGTAATTCCTGCCCTCTAAAAATAATTATAAAACACAAGCTTACACCAAACTAGAAAAAATATGTTGAAAATAGTCTATATATACACATAAAATGGAATATTTTATAATAACAGAATGTATAATAGTCTGGTACCGCACATCGCATGCCATTTGAGGACAATGTTACATTTTAATGAGATACCAAATTGTACATTATATACGATGCGGGAAAAAATATACTAGCTCAGTCTATCACTTCAATCAATCAATAAAATACATTTTATGCTATATCACACTATAAAGCCATAAATAGTGTCTAGTAGGGAACTAAAATGTATATATTCTGAGGAATATCTCGGATATAATCCGTTTATATTTATATATAAGAAATTTGCAAATTTCAAATCATTTTCCGTTACCTATACCACCCACCAATATCAACTAAGGGGGAGAAAGGCAGATTGTTAGTAATGTGGACTGATGACCCCCATTGCTAATAATGTACCAGTAATGTGTCAGTTTGACATACACGCAATTCCCCCTGGAAACCATCGTGATGAATTCCTCCTGAATTTATCACGATGTGCTAACTGACCTCATCTCATGCTCATCGTATGATCATCCACTTGGGATCCAGCCAGCATTGTACACCATCCCATTAATTCAGCCATAAAAATACATATCACCCGTTATAAAAATAACTTGCTAAATTAGAAATCCAACCTAGTTTTACATAGCTCTAGGCGTTACCCATTGTCCGTTTTAATGTATAACAAATTGCCTTCATATATAAAAGATAAAAAGAAATTGAGTAAACTCGTTAAATTGTTGAAAATACTATACATAATAAAGCCTATTATTACAATATTTAGATGATACAATACTCGAGTTTGTAAGTCTACATTACAAACTATACAGCATTTTAGTACATGTGTAAGATTTATACTATGAAATGTAAGATATTAACACATGTAAGACTATAAATAAATAAAAAATAAAGATACCTGCAACAATTACAAATGATTTTCTAACCACCTGCATAGGTGACTCTTCTGTAACTTTTGTCTATAGATTTAAGCACGGCATTTTATTGATATCGGTATTTTTCTCCTACATTAAAACTTCATAAAGTTTAAGGGTGTAAATATATGTCCTACAAATCTTCTTTGTGAGTACTCATAGGTGGCAGTAATCACTTTACATCAGGCAAATCCCATACTTTTGTGCCTTCTGCGCTACATATATACCTACATTTAATTTATAAAGGCTGTAGAAATCAATGTTGGCTCCCACAAACTGAAACTGAACAAAGTTAATGTGTGTAGTTTCCGTGTTTGCACAAACTCAACGTTTGTGTTTGTATTGTGCCCAAAACACGATATTAATAATGTCAGGGTAGTAACATGAATTTCAATTCATATATAGCATACATATTTATGTCTCGTTCACAAGACGTTTCGAAGTATATTATCAAATTAGAATATACTATATATGTATACACGTATTAATTACGGAATAGAATTGTATTTGTAAATGTGTTTAAAATTATTACATTCTTATTGGCGTATTGATTCATGAGAAAACAGATAACTGTGATATACAGAGTAGTAGGATTTACCTGTTTCAAAAATATCTGTATAATATAAATATAGAAGGATTTAAAATCTTTAAGAGTATAATTAATTTGTATAGTTTTGAAGAACAACTCTATTGTTTAAGCAAATGATAAAATAAGAAAAACAAACAAACTAATAAAAGCTTACTACATAAATATATGAAAGTAACAATATTAATTATTTATACAAAACAATATGATATAGGAAATGGTATAGTACATATTTTAGACATTATCAAGTGATAACAGGTTACCTTCAGGTTATTAATGTGTAGTAATGAGGATGTACAGAAATTATAAATGAGTATAGTTATCACATGGGTTAGACGTACAATATGTCTGAGTAATTCTTTGCTAGCCGAATAATAATATGATGTACCCTGATGCTAGAAGAATGGTCTCCTTTCTAGTGTATTTTATTATATATCAATAACTTTTGGTATTGAGATTTTCTTATGAGCTATGTTACGTTATAGAGATTATGTTATGTCTTTAGCTCCAAAAAAACAGACGAAAATGCGGCTAATAGCTAGTATGCAATACTTATGCTTTAGATCCTGATCTTTACCAAAGCTGATCAGTTATAATGGTGTTGTACCATGGTACTAAAAATTGAAACTAAAAATAGCCTATGTTCTAAAGCCTCATATCATAATCTCAGTATATATTTCATGAGGATGCAAAGCGGTTTAGTCACAGACCTGTTTCGATCAGACGGACAGGCACATTTTTGTATTTATAATATTAGTGTCAATTGTCATCAAAGTAGTAGTAAGTTTACGTAATTGACTTACAGAACATGTCTATTAGTGTATAGTTAAAAATAATAATGAAATTATATATAGATAGAACAAAAGCTTTCTAAAAATATTACTGCTCAGAATTATCCTGTATTTTGTCCCAATTAGGAGCGAAAAATAACAACCTGTTTTTATATTAATGTTTTTTTAAGTATAAATGTGAAAATGAGTTTCTTTTTCGTTGGTTACCTCTTGGTTTATCCAATTAATATAAACGTCATGCAATTTAATATACATGTCACTACAAAAAGTACCCTATGCCCTTGCGAATACTGCGGACAAATACTTGTATTTCAATTTATTGCTGTCTGTATGTCTCTAAATTTTTGTTGTAGCAATAAAATTTATTTAAGACCGTAACATTTTAAATTTTGTTCCGTATCAAATTTAACTGAAGTAGCTTTGTAATCAGTTATCTGCGTGAGGACCTCAGACTCGCCTATGCGAGATAATCTCTAATCACGCAGATAATCCCCAAGCAGAATATTGAAGTCACCTCGTTACTTTTTAGTCTACCTGGATTATATTTGATGCGGATAAGACTATGAAATTATAGGATAAGGGGGGTAAAAAAATCATAGTACTCCGGAATGGCTTAATTGACTGCAAGCATACATGACCTAATTACTATAACATATTTAAACAACTGAGAACCTAAAATTAAAAAGCTTAAAAAATATAATATAATGACTAAAATATATTATTAAAAGGGGTCCCTTTAGGCGTTCCCTCTTTGAATAGTTAGACTAATTCTTTGTCCAAGTTAGCTGCCAGCTCTTCGGTCTTCTGTGATGTCGACTAACCTTTTCGTTATTTCTTTGAAATAGCGCTAGGATTATATTACTATTATAGGTAGTTTTGAACTTGCCTGGGATATATTTAGACTAGGTATTACTGTCACTGTGTAGGGGCTTTGCTACATGGCCAACGGATTTTATGTAGTCAGAACGGCTGACACGAGTATATTTTATTTATATACTCGTATAGTGGTTTCCTACCTGTTTTTGGCAATTGCTGTCGATCTTATCATGCATTGTATGAATTGTAACGACAATGTGTTTGTATATTATAAGAATAATTTAGTAAATTATAATGATACATTTCTCGCTAACATTCCACTATGAGACTGCTCTACAAATACAATACAATTACCTTAAATTGGAAGTATAAGGTTAGGTATCGCCCAAATATCTAATTCATGCTTCGATGCTCGTTTTGTTCTGAAATGTCCAAACATATCACATGGTTTAAGGAGAATAAACACATGCAGTGACGTAGTTTAAGACATGGTATTTTGAATATTTTTTTCTTAGTTTTTTGTCTGTAGTGCCGAGGATACTCAAAAAATTAACAAGATTAGAACTACTTATGTTACTGAAACGTAATTAAATATAAAGGACTCATACTCATACTCATAAAAATTTAGATCTTAGTATATTTGTATTGACATATTTACCTAAGTTAGGTAAATAGCAAAAGTCTGCCTTTCCCCTTCACTGCCCTTCAACCAATATCTGTTTTTACCCGTTGGTTAGCTGGTAGAGAATGCCATACGGCATTAGGCTGGCTAATTGTACATGTATTTGAAATAGTGCAATAAAGGTAAAAAAAATATTAATGAAAATCTTCAGCTTTATTTCAAAGTCGGTAGAACATTACATGTAGGTTGATATGGCACGAGCTCCAGCCCGCAGACTTCGCCCTGTGTACATTATTAATCATAATAATGGCACCTACTCCTCAACGGCTTAATTATATTAATTAAGCAGTACTAAATATTGCAGACGTACTGCTAACCGAGAACGATGAAATGTTAACAATGTTATTGTTCTAGTGGATTAAATCCAACAGCAGCGGATGGCTCTAATATTAATTTGAATGTTTGGGTGAAATCCGCAGACAAGGTCGTCATTCGTCGTCGTTACGATGTATTAATTTAACGGAGCGCGAAGTTTATCCGGAGTGAAACCATGAAATTTGATTAGGTGTATTCTCTCAGAGGATTAATTTATAACTTTTAGAATAGATCAATTTTGATACGAAAACATATTACTTGTTTGTTATCCATATTCAACCTAGAAACAAACATAATTGTGTGGTTCTCTATAAATAACGTAACGTATCTGTAACTACCTTATTTTGGTATAAATTGTAGATAGGTAAATACTATTTTAGCAAATTTGAATGAATGTGAATCCCCTGAGCTAGTGGGAAGAAATTCCTGACGGCCCTCTAACGAAATATGTAATAAACCAATGTTATAATAAACCAAACCCAATTAACTATTAATCCACCACGATGATTTCCAGGCAAACCACGTGTATCTCGACTTAATAGAGTACAATACTGCTAATATTTTTTGTTACTAACAATACTCACTTTTCAGTAGATACATCAGTTTTTACTTGTTATATGTTATAGTAACCAAAATTTATCATCATTTTAAGTAAATAATCATTAATTTTATTATTGTAATTATTGCAAATTACGGTATAACTATAAATAGCACTAAAATTTGTATTATGTTTTATTTAGATTTTACTATACCAGCATTATCTTTACAATACTGGCTACTAATATTGATTTAGATGTAGATTAGATAGATTTAGAACTTACAACAAGTTTATTTATGTATACCTACACATAAAAACGTGTTGTAAATTCTAAATTCTATTGAAACATATATGTTGTCCAAAACATTGTATGTACTCGTAAATATAGAGACCCTGTAAAATCCGATCAATCCATTATCTTTTCCAATAACGAGATAGTAACGCATTCGGTATAGTTAGTAGAAAGGTTAATCCTCTTTAGGTTTAAGTAGGGTAAGTAACTTTCTCTGTATTAAAACAAATCCACTGATTTAACGCTAAAATATTTATTAAAAACTTTTTTTAAACTAAATTATTTCGGGCTACTGATGATATCACGAAAGTCGTATGGTGAGATGTCTGTGCTGCTGTTCAAGTGTACATATAGGAGACGGATACCGCTCATAATTAGATGGGTCGTCAGTATGTTTGCTATTCCAATAACAAAAAATAATTGAATAGGATATTGTAAACTTTGAATTATTAGAGGTTATTTTGAAAGATGTTTAGTTTATTTATATATTTTTTTAATTCGATATTTATATTCCAGTAATTTCATTATTTATTGTTAAGTCAATATTAAAACTATAATTCTTGACAAAACAAAATACATATTACTTAAACATTTACGCCACAAGTCCATCACACAGCATCATTTTGTAAAATCCAATTCAGTTAATGAGATTTGGTCAATATTTCAACTGTACAAACACATTATGTAGGAGCTAGTATGTACCTTATAAGTATGTAACTTGCGTATGTAATATGAAATTCAACCACGTAATTTTAACAAAATTCACGACTCGAATTGTAAATTTCACAAGAAAACTGACTGTAATCAGCTAAAGGCGCTACGACTTCGTAAAACTTTCTACAAAATAACTCTAAGACACTTCTGTTTAACCTCTTTAGATTCCACAAATATATTTCATTGTGACACATAAGTGGTAAAGCTTCTTGCTTGTTCTTGTACTCAGTTCATACCGCATCATTTAGGTAATTTATATTGCGATATATTAAAAAGGTATACATATGTGCAAACTATCATATATAAGAAAATGTCCTCCTATAAAATGAAGTTAATTATTCTATGCCAGCAGCCATTTACGGGTACCCTACAAAAAGTATGCCCTACAAAAAGAATTCAAAGAACATAAATCTTGATTTTCAGTAATCAAAATTAATTTCAGTAATTTAATTATTTTTAGATGAATCATATTAATGTTACCACGATGCAACAAATATAAAGGTAATTTTTAAAATTAGATGTCAGAATAAAAGTGGAAACCCAAAAAATGAAATTTGGTTGATAAAGTAGAATGAAAAAAAATATATAATGCGCCGTTCTTGGTTTAAGGTCCTTTCGCCTATTCAAAATTAATATTGTCTTTACAACCAGCGTAATAATTAAACATGTTTAATAAAGCGGCTACATACTTGTAGCCTTATTTTGGAAATTAGTAAAAAACAGCAAGCAACATATTCAAATAAATTAATTATTAATTCTTTGAAGTATAACCTGCACTTTTTTAATCATAAGCTAAGTGTCTACTTTGTAATAGCACAGATGAGATAATATTACATAATAATAGTATATAATATTATATTATCTATAGTATTAATAATAGTACTATTTTATTATCCACACGCAGTATTTCCATAACCTTATATAGAGGCCAAATTTATAGAATATAAATTAATAATATCACAGAAGATAATATTACATAATAATATACACAATCTTTTGGTCTTTACACTTACTGAAAATAAAAAATACAGAAAATCTGAATATCGTCTAATTTGCAAGTTACAGAACAAACGTTTCCCTTAATGAGCAGGCACATTCCATCTTTTCAGTACACAAATTAAATTATACTCAGAATAAATGTTAAAATTAAGAAGTCAATCTTTTATACTGTATTCCGTCAATGAATACACATATAGGAATGGCAAAGAGTAAGTCTAAGGAATTTTTCTCTTTAATGTGGATAGAATCTTAAATTAAGCGTAACCTAATGGGTTGAGATGCGGTCTGGGGATTACTGGCTCAAAGTTATAAT
This sequence comes from Achroia grisella, assembly GCF_030625045.1. Classification (NCBI taxonomy): domain Eukaryota; kingdom Metazoa; phylum Arthropoda; class Insecta; order Lepidoptera; family Pyralidae; genus Achroia; species Achroia grisella. The sequence continues at coordinate 314,299 of NW_026712606.1, read as the reverse complement.
CTCATAGATCTAATATGCTACCGTCTGCCAGAAGAGTAGTTCGGCCGAGATTGGCGCACGTCCACGCTACCCGCTATGCAACCTAACGACCGTCTTCACATGGGTAGTTGACGCAATAAAACCGAATTAAATTAATCCTCGTCATATAGTTTTACTTACATTTAGATTAATTTAATTAATGTACCGTAAAGACCGTCTTATCTAATTCACTTGAGGTGTGCCCTTACACTTTTGTTACCACAATATCTTCAGTCTTGCAGAAACATGCACTAATTAACATAAATTTATTCTCCTTCAATATGTTATATTTGTTAATTATAAGATTAGTATACATAAGTAAGTTATTCTACTAAAAATGGGTCTCTTTATAATTAAATTAATATCTATTACTTAATCATTATTGTACTATTAAGAATGAAATTAAATATACAGATGAACAAAATTATTACCTAATTTATTAACATACTAGTACATTTGACCTCCTCGGTGGCTTAGCGGTTTAGCACACCGCTTTATTTCCGATGGTCGCGGGTTCGATTTCTCGCACGATGATTGGTGCCCGTCAGCATATACCGTTAGCATAGTCGGATGTGCCTTTTCATTTTCTTTGATTACAAAAGAATGTTTATATTAATATTATAAACGGCGTATAAGATATTACAGTATTAATAATGAGGTAGTTGAGATGTGTTGTTGTGTAAACAAGTGGCACGTCAGCAAGACGTTGCGGCGTTCAGTATGCGAGGTGCGCAGCTCGTTACTAGTGTGTGCCCGCGGGGCATTAAGTACCACGTCTCAATTATGTCTAACTTCATTGCTCGCACTCGCATACTTTGTTATGAGTATGAGCATAAGCTTAAACTTGACGTTGAAATAGAGGTGAGACGTAACAGGTAAAACACAATACTTGTTCTGTCTAGTTTTATTCCACTGAAACTGTGAACCAGTAACAGTATTTTGCAGTTCGTCTGAACGGCTATTTATGAAAAGTATTAATTTTAGTATCCAAGTATAATTAATGAATAGACGCCTGAAGTACAATTTTCGTATACATTCATACAGTTTATAAATGCGAAAATGTGTCTGTCTATCTATTTATTATACTTCACATTCTCTCTTTATAACTTGAAGGCTAAACAAGTAAATTTGTTACATACTTATATTACATCATGATGAGGAGCATAGGCTAAAACAAATTAAATCGCGGGTAACAGCTAGTATTGTTACAATATTTTTAAGTAACCAATTTCAATAAATAAGGATGTACTGAAAAAGTTATGTCTCGATCATACAGTAGTTTCATTTAATAGATAACTCGTTTTAATATTAGTACTTAGTTTATCTGTTCCAGATCTGGAACTGTTCCACAGACCTGTTCCGTAGTAATACAGCCTGACAGCCATTAGTTGACGTAGAGTGTAGCCCGACACGATGACGTACTGCATACGTATGAGTACTTCTCTAGCTACTAACATGTCTGTTTGTGTAATTAATTTGGTTCCCCTTACGGATCCGTAATTCCCGCTGCTCGACATATCGCAATTTTGTTCTTGTGTAATTTGGCTGGTTCGTATGAAACAGATATTGTTAGACAACTTCCCGCGTGATCTACATTTATTCACGAGATAATTTTCATGCGCCTACGTAAGGTTGAGTTTGCTTTTATGAATATCGACTATGAGGTATTGCACGTACCAGTAGGTAAATATTAGTGTACCAATATACATAGAATATAATCCTAAACATGTCAGTTTGTGTGTTAAAATTTCATGTAAAAATATCAACAGGTATGGGTATTAACTTTTCCCTCTCCCTATGAAAAATACCCGTCGAAAGGGTGAAATATCTTTGTCAATATGTTTCTACATACCACCTTACTTATTAATTTATTAATAAAGAAATAGATTATATTCAATTCTAATATAAACTGGCTGTTTCTGCGGTTTCATCTGCATTGAGAGCCTATGTGTTATTGTGATGTATAAACTTTATTACTTTAAAGTTTAATCAAAATCCGTCCAGTAGTTTTTGTGTGTAAGAGTACAATATGAACTAAAATAATTATTATGAATAAATATTCCATTACATATATTTGTTCTATGATATATATATATAAACATGTGGTTAAGGTAGAGTATAAACTCGGAAAGTGCAGAAATAGTTAACTGTGTGCATCGACGAGTATTTAATTAAATCTCTAAGCCGCAAGTTGAAACGATTAGCGTTTCAAAATAACAACTTAACTTCTAACCAGAGCTGAGAACATGGTGCATGTAGGTCAGCATCATTGGAAAGTTGAGACGATACGATTAAAAGTTTATTGCATAATGTTGCAAACCAGCACCAGTACCGCAAAACTTGAACGTAGTTTCGAGTTAAGTTCACAACAGGCCCACTCACTTGAGGTATTACGCTATTAGCGTTTTAAACATATTAATATTTTTGTATAGAGAAAAAAAATTACGTAAATGATGACAATTTTAATGACCACACTAACTAACTTTACATGCATACTCGTAGCTGTAAGTAGTTAAGCTGTAGCAAGAAAAGAAAATTATACTTATAACATTAGTTCAGAAATCGGTGAGTATATGAAATGATTCATAAATCAGTAAGACAGTTATATATATTACAATATTTTCTACGTATATTTTGTATGTATTTACAAATAAATATTTATTTAATTTTATTTATTTGAAACCTACAAATTTTTAGTATTTCTTTTCAGTTGTTTAGTACCCACACAGCAAGTTCTTTTTGCCTTGGGACTACAAAAAATTAATATAATTATTACCATTATATGAACATTTATTTGACTTTTAATAATTTTATCGTATAAATTTTAAGAAAATGTGTAATATAATACATACAGACATTGTTCATTAACTTTTTATGCTGTGCATCTAACAAAGAACTTTCCATGAACTCTTGACTTGTTCAATCGGAAATGCTTGCTAACGAGCGTTATGTATGTTCCTACTTATGTGTGTGTACACAATAATGAAGCAGAAGTAATTTCTTAATAATTGTTGGTGAGAAAGAGCCAAGGAAGTTGTAGGTCGGTGTCGAGACTTCAAAGAAATTAATGAGTGTTAGCAACTCGCGACGTGCCGCCGCCGACTTGATCATTTTGGACGAAAGCTGAACAAAGTTGCGGGAGCTTAAAGAAATTTCCTGCTAATTGCAGATGGTCCCGAATGCTGTTTCAAACGCCTCATCAAATAATTATTCAAATTATTCAAAACACTGAATAATTTCACCAGAATTTCAGGCTTTACCTGAAATTATGAATTACTGAAGGAAACTCAGCAATAATAACTCGATGTACTTCTAATTACTCAAATTTTACTTATATTGTGGTAAACATATAAACGATATGCTGATAATGAGATTCATGAGCAACAACCAATTAAAACGGACTAATTAATGTTTTTGTTGCAACCATCATGGGAGTAAACCTTATTAAAATAGGTGTGTTATTTACAAACCAATATAGACCACGAATGTAACAAAAATAAAAGCAAAAAAACAGGAATAATATTTTTATACTCATTAAATATCTACTATGAATTATTTTATCGAATTCGGAATTTCCTCCTTTTTTTAATTTGTTAATAAATTAATGTTATAGGTAAAAGACGGTATCGAAATCAATTCCGTTATTCGAATCAGTATCATTTGGGATGGAGTATATTTCATATACAATTATCGACATACATTTGCACATACAAGGATATAGGGCATCGTTCTCATGCTATTTATCTTCTTATCCTAGTGTTCATAAGCGTGTTCTATCATCATTAATAAAACAAAAAGCATTCTAAGGGTTCCATAATTATGAGTTATGTATTTTAAAAAATGTCAAACGTATATTGATAATATTTTAATTATTAAAAATTTTACTACCAGCACCATAAAACAAGTTAATCGTATTGGAATTTTGCAAACAAATAACATGTATGGAACATGACAGGCGAGTCCCGTCGAACTCCATTACTGCAGGGTACAAATGGCCCTTACAGACGCAATGCTCACAGCAGCATTAAGGTAATGCGATTGCGAAAATTCTTCCAATTATATTAAAATGTCTTATAGGTTTTTTATCCAATGATCAAGTATTGTATTAAATAATAACCTAATTTAACTCTAAATAGAGAATATTTAAGTAAGATCTGCCGTTGTAGTCACAATTTTATTCCGGGAAACGACTTGAACTAACATATCTTTTCAATAGTACATAGATAGAATAAACAAAGAAAACGAGAAGTTACTCCGACCCGAAACTAGACTTTTGCTTAACTTAACACTTCAAGCGGGAACTGCATATGGATAATTTATATATTTTCACAGAACAAGAAACAAGAGTACAACAAACAACTTAATAATAGAACTTGTGTCGTTTTCGTAAACGTAATCAATCAACGTGTTAAAAAGTTCAGAGGGGAATAAATATTTACATGAACTTCACGCCTACACTTAAACTTTTACCTTTGAAAGGATATAAATATGCTCTGAGCTTATCCTATTTAAACAAAGATAACATCTGTATTGTCTATCGTAAATGTATACAGAGTATATGTATAAAGGGTTATATACGATGTAAGAAATAAAAAATGGAGAGCTTTAAGCAGTACTCGAAAACTCTATAATCATCTGCTTCTTCCTTATCTGGCTCATTGAGGGTCGGCGTAATATAAAAAACTCAATGTCATGTTAAAATAAAACTATTTTTTTTTCAAGTTCAATTTTAATTGGAAAGTAAACTGTTGTTGTGGTAATAAGATCCATCCTTCAAATGTATTTAATTAAGTATCTACATAAATAATAAAGTGTATTTAAAACGCTATGTATAACATAGTTTTATATTTATTTGCAACAAATTGAATTGCTGTTATATTCGTGATAATCTGTTGTATACTATATATATACCCACATCAGCTCTTGTAAGAATATGTATGTAACGGAAGTCGTAAAAATTGCTATAATAAACTTTTCGAAATATGTCGAAGCGATAGTGAAAACTATATCAAAATCTATTATGTCTTTTAAATGTAAACAAACACATATATAAACAGCGACTTTGCTTTGTACTATTAATAAAGTAGTATTTATTTTAAAGGAATTAGGGGCAGCAACAAATTGGCATGCTTACAGTATACACGAACAAACGATTGCAGCATTTTTTAACTGCAGGTACGAATGCACTAGTCGGTTACTAATTGCGATGCACACCCTCTCGGCTTCAAAAACCGCATGCGACAATTTGAATGGGCCCTGCTAAAACAATGCGCAATAAGCGGTCGCAGCAGACTGCTGCGGTCCACAAAATAAAAGCCTTGTTTTATTTCATTCGCAGACACTCTGAAGACTCCGTCGTTAAATGGTACTTTAAGAAACTCTGGCGATTGCAGATACTTAGTTTAGTAATTCACTTATTTTATTTTTAATTGTCATATGTTTGTTTTATTTTTTTTTTGTTTTATTTTATTTGTTTAACAATGGGTGGAGGAAGTTGCATAAAATTTTATTAGATTATCTTGTTCGATATGAGTCAACTGTAGACTAAAGAAATTAAATACGACAATTGTTGTGTTACTTAATTTCTTAATTTATTAATAAAAAATATTATAAAATATTTTTTTTGTCTATTGATCATAGTTAATAAATATAGTACAAAATATACAGGGAATAATGTCGCGGGCACTAATATGAATAATATATTGCTTAGATGCAAACTTCCAGACAACCTTTAGTAAAAGAGAGAAAATAGATAGTGGTAGGAGTGAATGACAACAACCACATTGTGGACCTTCCAGCAATGGTATTTCCGAACCGATACGATATTGAAACCTTCAAGAAAAGAGCTTATTCCTTTTTAAAAGGCCGACAACGTACTTACGGTAATCACTTACCATCAGGTGAGCCGCTTGCTCGTTTGTCCCCTGTGTTATAAAAAAAAATGAATGGGGCTTCGTCCATTCATGCTGCATTCTGCACTCTTGTAAAAAAGGCATAATATAATATTTTGCACGTATCGGACAGCACCACTGACACTAGTCCTAATATATAAATTTACATAAGTACGAGTACATATGTAGTTATCTAACTACATATGTGAGTACATATGTAGTTAGATAACTACATATGTACTCGTACTTATGTACTATGCATAATAATCTACATCTGTAGATTATTATGCATAGTAGACATTATACTTTCGTTAAATCGTTTCTGATGTCTAAAACATAATATAATAACAAGATTGTTAACACTTGAGTTCAATTATGATGAGAAATACGAATAGTCCGTGAACCATTCAACGTTTGCCCTTAATTCCCATAAACGTCCATTTGAATAAAGCTTGTACCTCTGTAACTCGGTAAACGACGCTAATTGGGGACAATAAAGCTATAATAATGTTAATGTATTTACGTTGACATTTTTTTTTACAGAAATAATTACATAATTTTTATTTACATATGTAGGTGACATTTATAGATTGTAAATAATATATATGTAAGATCACTTCCTACTAGTTTATTATGCTGAAAAATGACTTCAAATTCAGATTTTAAGATTAAATACTTTTAAAGTACACTCCAAGCTAAATTTTGCTTCGGGATATGTATGTTTGTAATAAGAATGTACATACTTGACTCAACGGAAAGTTTTTAATCCAAACGAAGATAATAAACTACATAGTTGCCGATGTGCAATAGCGGTCGGAACGAAATCATTCTGTACACCAGTAATTTCGTTCGGTACATATTCCTGAAATAATTTAAAAATAAAATGAATCCGCTACAATTTCTTGTGAATAGTCTAGTAAAAAAAGTATAATATAATTTTATACATATATTTATTACACTATTTATCATCACAAATTTATATGTGTACAAACATGCCCATAGTTTTGACCGCGATAAAAATCAATATTTAAATTTCAATATAACATATAATTTATGTTATTCTGATTCATAAGCTATATTACTGTAAAATTTCAGCAATATCCGTTTAGTATGTTTTGCTTGAAAGTGTAAAAACCATACTTTCAAACTTTCGCGTTTATAATATTAAGATAAGAAGCGGTCTGGTCAGCATTACATGGCACCATAGTCACGATATGGGATTATTATGATATGGAAGATTTTTACGATTTATTATTACGTTGCCTGATTAAAAATAAATAAAAATAGATACATAAAGAACGTTATATATGTATGTACATAGTCCGTTACTTACAATATATATACCTTATTTGTTGCATTTCACTAGCATGTTAAATAGAGTTAAACTTTCGTATATGACCATCTTTCTAGGTAAATGGATCAATTAGTTGTGTGTGTGTGTGTTAACTGAAAATGTTGCATCTGATTCTTTTTAATATTAATCTTATTATTAATATCAAAAATAATTCAAAACGCCATAGTAAATTCTCTTAAATTCACTTGCAATGACAATTTTATATATTCATATTCTAAAGAAAGTGGATTTTTAAGACGAAATCCCATTCCAGATTTACTGTACCAATGCGAGAAAATATTTCAGTGTGGAAAGGTATATTATTCCAGAATGATATTTGCTAAATATTTACTATAATAAAAATATAAAGACTAAATTATACATAAATAACAAAGTCAATAACAAACTCGTCAGTTTTCTGTGTAGTACAAGAAATACTTAGCACATAGTAGTGAAATACACTCAAAATGCTTTCTGATTTATTGATACATTAATGAAATCTTTATATTTTCAAGAGAAGCAATGTAGACTTATTTGTAACTAGGTACATACGACATATTATTTTTAGCTATGACTTTTTGACTATTGGTTTAAGTACTAAATTCATTTTTCTCAATTATTAGTCTGAACTAATGATACTGTACTGACAGTTAGTATAGTTCTCTTATATCAAGTTTTTACATTTTCTCATAAAAGATATTGAAAGAACAAAACAAATAATATAGTGCTTAAAGCTATAAAATCATTTTTGAAAAGGTTAGTATACGATATTGAATATGAATTTGATTACATCTACCTACAGCTTATATTCAGTTGGAAGTGGGTGCTCTCATAAATACGAAAAACAGAAAGATTACTCCTACACTGATTTAGCGCTTAACTTTAACAACAGTTACAAGCCAATGGCCGAAGTTTTTGTACGATCTGATTGTTCGCGTCTGATATTGCCTACACAAAAGGAAAAAAATAGGTTGTAAACGTTTCATTGCCCAAAAGTCGCCAATATTACAATAGGTATGTAATGATTTTTACAGAATAAAATAGTAATATTTATCACTCAGTCACTGGTAATCGTTGTCTACACTTGGCACAAATTAAAATAAAGGAGCCTTTTCTCTCTAAATCATATGTAGAAACTAGGAAAATATGATATATGTTTGTAAATAAAAGCTATTTTCCTAAATTTTGCCATAGAACATATCAAAGGCATTTAGCCTAACCGACTAGTAAGTAATAAAATTTTCCAATTGTCGAACTTGGCATCAGCATTAACATAATATTCTATTAAATAAAAGTCGAATACGATCAGTGATACATATAATTATGAGAGTGCATCTCTCATAATTATTCTCTTTGTCTAATATGTATAATATAAATACGTAAAAAATTATAGTACTGAAATACTACTGAACTTCTGTTTTGAAAGATTTAATCTGCTTCATTGTATTATTGTATCTTATTCTTCGTGGTACTTCATCCTTTTTATAAGATATTTCATTCCACAAGAAGTTGTAAGAGAATGAGATAACCCGCACATTATACTCATTTAAGAAATGGAAAACTTAAAATAGCAGTTCAATATCAAGCCGCTTGACCGCCGTGGTAATAGCAAGCTAATATTTGGAGAGAGGCCCGCACTCTACAATCGGATATTAATGGGCTGTTATGCTATGGTATTATAGGTATTACATGGGCCTAACTCGGACCTAAGATAGTGAACTCCATCGCCATCGCTATAACGGCTAATAAACTTAATAACACGACCCATGGCTACAATATATTTAAGTAATTCCAAGTTTACTCCGTACAATGTAATAATAGACATAGAAGGTAATGTTTAAACGTTTTCTCCAGTTCCGTTTCTTTTGTGTAATTACTGTGTGTGGGGTTCATAATACGTAACAGAACTAACTGTTACTGCTATCTGGATATAAGGCTACGGGTTCAGAATTTAAGTGATCTTATTTGGTGGCCGGCGAGGCGATTGAGGCGGCCGCGTGTACGTGCGCGTGTTTCGAATCGACAATGTCTCAGCTACCTGCTCCATTTTACCTAATTATTGCTTGGAACTCTATATTGGGTTTTATTTAATTTTCTCAGATGCTACATTTTACAGTTCACGTACCTATTTGGATTCCGCGATGTGTTTAAATTAACGCTTGTACGAGGCGCACGTTGCCTTATAGGTACATGTCGTGGTTGGGGTTTTTTATTTACTACCGCTTCTTCTTCATTGTAATAGTTCAGGCATATATTGTAATCTTTATCATTAACTTTTCATGTATTGTTTACAACTATAACAAGTTCTACCCCAATGCAATATTCAGAAAGAAAATTCAAATTTTTGTTATAACAAAAATAGTCCCAAATTATATTTTGTTTACATGTATGTTTTCTAAATATCCATTAATTTTATTTACATTCAAAATCAATTTTTGGAAACAAATGTTACAAAACAGGGTACTGTCAAAAATATGTGAGAACAAAACTCTGAAAAACAAACAAATCACTGTCACTATATTCGTTCGCTATAGGATAGACCTGCAGGGAAACAATATAGGGATATATATATATATATATATATATATATATATAATGATGGTATTTAAATAATTGCATCCGTTTTAACTTTATTTCGAAACCAACAGCACACACAATATGTAAAAACAAAATAATTGCAAATTAATAGTATAGCGAATAATAGCTTTCTTAAGTTAGTGAACTTGTATATATAGCAGATAATAAGCAAACAGAATAATATCATATACCTAAGTAACTAACTTATAATGCTACTTAATTAATCATTGTATTGACATATTATCGCCGTAATTAGACCTAACCGATATGCTACCTACAAGTTTATACGAAGAGTTGTTGATTTTATTTTGCTACGTCGAGTTTGCTAGTAGACGTCGTTACCCGGCCGAAGTTTAACCATCTGGCTCTTACCATTATTAAAGTTTTACTCAACTAGACTACCACGGAAGCATTCACGACAATATATTATACTATCTGAAGGTTCAACTTGCATATGAAATTAAATAATTCGGATAATGTGTAAATATGTAGAATCAGTGCAAAATACTCAATACAGTAAAATAAATCTGTTGTTCCACGAAAAATCGACTCTATACGTTTTGAAAAATAATAAAAATAAATGGTATTTACTTTTTATATATTTTTTTTACAATATCTTTATTCCATCAAATTTATCGTTCATTATTGCTTCTCTTATTTGTTTAACAGTGGCTACACTTAAAAATTACCCATTAATACTGTTTTAGGTACTATTCTGCCGTTTTCATAATAATTATTTCTAATTCATCCGGAAATCTTCTTTAAACCAAGCAGATACGATAAATTCACCATAGCATCTTGGCTCACTAATGAAAATATAGTAAGTTTCATTACAATTGTGTAGTAGAAGTTATAAAAATGGATATACTAAGATTAAAAATAATATTAATAGATACATAACAGTAAAATATTATTTTGTTGATGAAATAGTGAATAAATAATGTTCAGAACTATAAAATCTGTTTGTAGATTTTATAGTTCTGAACATTAACAATATTTATTCACTATGATGATGAGTAAAACTTTCTCAAGTGACGAGAACATTCCCAGAGAAGATATTTTTGAAAATTCCACAGGAACGTATATATGGTGGATTTTCTGTCCCTTGGTGTAAATTCTTACGTACGGTACTTATTCGTCATAATATATACTTATTCCATAACTAATTATCTAAATAATCAACTGAATTGGCTTTGTCCCTTCTAAGGTAATATAATAAATAATATATAGACTACTGTATCAAAGCATCCAAAACCCTCAAGAAAATTGTGTTATTGTTATGTTATCTAGATTAGTTTTACAATATTACCTACTCATAAATACATTACATATTACATCAATGAACATACAATCATGAACACCATAATCTATTATAATTATTTACCCCTCACCATTTACCATTCATAGAAATTTCCTATCGTTAATATAATAGCTTTTTCATACACTTTTAATATAAATATATTAGGTACATCATTAAGATTTTAGATATTTTATTTAGTAACGATAGTAAAATAATTGTTATTACATTTATTCTGAAAATAATTATCTCGTATGGTTGCAATTATATTCTTTAAATATAATCACTAGGTATTTCCCTTCACAAACAAGCAATGTGACGGGTTAGAGTACTTTTTATCTACCCTACCATCTGCTCTCTAGTCTTTATGGAAGAGAAAATAAATTTTATAATAAGTAGTTTCAAAAGAATTAAAAGAAGGAAACACTGTTTAATTGATCGTACAAGCAGTTAGTTCATTAGAATCTTCTTTAATACCAGGACAACTAATCCCAACGTGCTTTCAATATTGCAACTCAAACAATATGTTGCTGCGCAGTTAGCAATGATACAAATACACTTTCACCTGCTTTACTTATTAAATATGTAGATACAGATATTACAAGTACAGGCTTAATCCTGTACTTGTAAATGTTAACAAGTCGCTTTGTCTTCAAACAAGTTAAACCAAATTAAAAAGTAGCAAGCTGAAAAGTAACTGCTTTTTAATTAAGTATAATAAAGTCCATATAGTGTCCCTCAGCCTGAGGGTTGCGAGTCTTGAGAGACTCTTTAGTAAAACACACGAACAGTAGTTTCACCTACTTAGTACGGCTAAGGCCAATTATTACCACAGTGCAGTGGACTTTCAAAAGTTTTCCCACCACTTCTATATAGCGGCATTATCCCGAATCTCCGTCTCTCGTGTCTAAGTGTTTAATTACTCCGACTTTGTTGTTATAAACAGTGCCACAAGCCGGCGCTATGCTACCAACCACATCTGTGGCGGCATACCGACATAAATTGCTGACCGAATGCCGCTCCCGCCTAAGCAAATTCACCCGACCCCCTCTAATCTGACACTTTTAAATGGATTACTTCCAAAGTTAGTGCGAACACAGATGGCAATGGAGCTCTGGACTGAGACTAAATGTTCCCGACTTGACAGTCAATAGAACTACGGTACTAAGTTCGTTTGTCACGTAACTGTATTAAGACTCGTTTGTTCGTTCCAATAGTAGGTACGAAAGGGGCTAATTATCGATATATAAATATCAGATATACATTTTTGCATTTTCGCAGTGCTTGAAATTTATTTATAATGATTATTACAAAAATGTGTTTCAGTAGACCGTTCTACATTTCAACAAAACAGATAGAACATCTAAAATTGTATAGGTAATGATCATAGCCCTTATAAGATACTTTCCATACGAGTTTGCTAGGCTGTTTTCAAATCGAATTTATAGAAATAAATTAATGACGTATCCAATGTTTTGTATGTTCACAGTTAAATACTAGCTGTGCCTGTGGCTTCACCCGCATGAAATTTGTAGCCTATATATTATTCTGATGTATAAACTAAATTACTGTAAAGTTTCATCTATCCATCAGTAGTTTTTGCGTGAAAGAGTAACAAACATCCATCCATACTCGTAAACTTTCGCGTTCATAATATTAATAAGATGTAGTACATATACTAAACATATTAAATAACAAATGAAGAGCATCCAAGAAAGACACTATTTTATTTCCTTACACGTCAAACAAATAAACTTTAATACTTCAACCGTTTTAGCTACAGAACTACACTTAAAAGTCAAACAAAACACATTTCAACCAGATTTTTACACAAAACATTAGTGGTATTCTCGAGTAGCAAAGGGGCTAAATTTCATTAGCAGTTACGCAAACAATAGAAATATGTATATATTGCACGTACGTACTGAAACTAACCGCAAAGGATTCTGTTCCAGCCAGATTGAGAAACACGTAGTATTAATGAAGAGGGGATGTAAGAAATTGAATTATTAAATAAAACGGATTTATTAACTGTTAATTACTTAGTAATAACATCCAATTGTTATGTCTGTTCACACTATCTATAAAACTACACTTATATCTGGAACTATTTACACTGGAAATATTAATTTAATGGGTTAATTTCTAAATAAAAATCGCTCTTTCGTCGATTATCCACGACTATTTATAGTATATTAAGGAATAGATTTGATCTTATTGTAAATTATATTTACCGTGATTTATGAGCTCCCGATTGTTTCGATGTCGACGCTGTTACTAGCACCCTGGTCATAAATCGATTGGAAAGTGGTGGTGGATGTAAACGATTATTACGGACAGACAAATCTGTCTACTCATTTTCTTTGTCTTTTTCTAAATACGCCGTCACCACTGCCAGTGGAAAACCCGCGATATTTGTTTGTTGAATAGTAAAAATTCTTTTTCAACAAATAAATCTAAAGATGTACTACTTTAAATTTATTTGTTTCTTTTTTAATATTATTTTTAATGACACATATATAGTCTATACAGACTGTACAACTGTAAACAACTACTAACAACGCAGAAAAACCTTTATAGTAAATATGAATAATAATAATATAATTCTTTATCGTGCACAGAAAAAAATATACATACATGTACAAAATATATATATGACAAATGGTGGCCCTATAGCTGAAAGCAATCTCCTACAGATAACATGGGGTTCAATTAATATTACATATATATGTACATCAATTAGTACTTAAAGGTATCTACTGCTTAATGTGAAAATAGCTATTTATTGGATTGCCAATGCGGTGAGCGCATATGAAACGATACATATCTATCGGAACTTGCCATTCGTCTATTAGTCTATGGGGCAACAAAAAGTGTCGTGTGTCAGCTAACTGACGGTTCCGGGCTGCGCCACTGACTGAAAGGACTAACAAGACTTAACCGGATAATCCCATGATTAGGGAGGTTGACGCCACTCTCGCTCTCATTTGCTCAAACTTTCTTGTTTTAGCGGAAATAAAATTTTATTCCGTTTTTATAGTAATGACATGTATTTATGCATTTGCAAATTTATGCAATATGCATGCGCCTTTTCAAATTAAACAAAAGTCATGTAGCTCTGACATTATTTAACATTTATTGTTGTATTGTTACTTTTTAAAATAGTATTAATGATTAAGAATTTGATAGAATATTCTAGATTTTTTATTATCTGGTAATTTTCGCAGAATCTATTCGCAGGATCCTATTGGTACCTAGACAAAAAGTATGGATTTCTGGCTGCAAACAGTCACATGAAACGTACAACCACAGATAATATAATATTACATAACCACTATGTTGTAAAATATATGTGTCTTGAATGTGTAATCTATAGGTATCATGTTGAAAAATTATTTAAACTCAGTTTTGAAAATTTTAAGTATTCGCGTGAATCTACCGCGAATCAAATATTTTTTAACCAAAAAACATAAGTATGCTTAATTAAGCTCTAGATAATAAACTAGAATGTAAGACCTATAACACTAAACGCTGTCTGCGTAGCCCTATTCTTGTTATGTATGCTTATAAAAGCCAAATCTATATCAGTAATCTCACGATTAAGCGATAGGGTAAAGAGTTTTATCAGCAATCTTAACCAAAGTCGTTAAAACTGCCGTAAAAGTAAAGTTTTAATTTTACTCTCTAAAGGTATCAGTCAGGACTTAAAATCACTTTCAAGATTAATATAATGTTACTGTATTGTGACTAAGTACCTACAAAAGTTAAGCATATGAATGAACATTTTAAAAGGAAATCTTATGATTTCAATAATAATAGTAGAACAGCTGTGTCCGCGGTTTCACCCCAGTTAAATTTATAGCCTACTAGATTTTACCCGCGGCTTCGCTCGTATTGAATCAAAAATATTTTATTTTTTTAAATAAAAAGTTCATTCTAATAACTCCAAGAACATGAGTAGAAAATTTCATGATGTACGGTAATAGTCGGTTCAATAGTTTTTGCGTGAGAGCGTAACAAACATCCCTACATACATTTATAATATTATTAAGGATTAAGGTTGTGTTATTGTAAACTACAAGCTATGTTATTATACATTCATTAAACTCTATTCAATAGATTTTGTGTGAAAGAGTAACAAACACCTACCCATCCCATCATCCACACTCACAAACTTACACATTTATAATATTAGTAATATATACATTTTATACGCCATACAAAATTATACAATAAAATATCAAAATCAAAATCGATAGCAGGTATATTTATCCATGTAGACTGTATACGTACATAATAGTGTACATATACATTCATACACTTATGTAGTTTTTGTTTTATGTTTATTTTGTCCAGTTCGTGAAATAACATCAATTAAAAAGTTAAAAAATACTACTAATCCCTTTTCGAATCGTAAACCTTCAATAAAAATGTACGAAGAGTGCTGATAGCAACTATTTGGCATCGTGACTATTATACACTTATATATTATAAGTAGAGGAATGGTATATATAAACACAAAGATTATTATTAAAATTTCTAAAAATCTATGTGCACAGTATTTTTATCATTTGCAGTAGCATAACAGACAGTTATTAGTCTGTTCTTCTCATCTCGAAATCATTCCAAACTGATGGTAGATTTGACATATTCTAAGAGTCTCTAATAGAATCTACATGAATAAAGATATTTTGAATTTGAATTATATGTAAATAGTGAGGTGGATGGTCATGAAAGACGACCTTTTAATAATTGCTATTACAAGAAATATGCTATTCTGTGATCCATCTACTTTATTTTTTAATAATGGACCTAACAAGGAGCCGGGCTTTTCATTATCTTACTTACAATTATTCGTGTTATCATTAAAACAAGTTATTATATTCTTTACCACATGATCGTCACGAGCTTATTAACATGTAAATTTCATCAATTTTCACACGAATTGGTGCACATAATAGGTCAACTCAATTATACATGTTTTACCTAATGTCCCAATGGTAGACTCGTGAAATGAAACCAAACTCGATACGACGACTTTTTTAGCGCGGACTATCCACTGTTGTGATCATAGAGCTAGATTGAACATCGTGTCTTTTGTCTCGCACAGTATATCTGTTCGGAAACGATCTGAAATGGAAAAGATTTGTTGGTTGCAATTCAAACTTGAACAAATCGAATAGTCATAGTCATTCATTTCAAACTCAGCTAGTCGAAATTTGAAGTAACTACACCATGCAGTTGCTTAATATTAGTTATAGCACAGATAAGATAATATTACATAGTTCATACCCAACACTATCGTATTATTTAATGGAGATTCTCTCAAATTCAGTCCATTGAGTGAATTTAAGAAATAAATAGACCGATAAAGTTGTAAATAGTCCCATATTAACTAGGATTAGTCAATGTTAATTCTTTTTAAATAATATGATATAACCGAATGTTTGTTTTATATTAAATCTTTTGACCACAATTGTAAATAATTATTATCTTATTGGTTTTATTAATAGCTAAAAATTAGTAACAATCATGTAACACTCACAAAGGTATCATGTAATAAGAATATACATCATCATCACCATCACCATCAGCCTATCTGTCCACTGTTGGACATAGGCCTTTCCCAAAGACTTCCATCATGTGCGCTCTTCCGCCTTCCGCATCTATCCACTCCCGGCCACCTTCATGATGTCGTCGGTCCATCTTGCAGGAGGGCGCCCGACATTCCGTCGACCCATACGCGGCCTCCACTCCATAACCTTTCTTCCCCATCTATCATCGCTGACTCTGCTGATATGCCCGACCCACTGCCACTTCAGCTGACACACTTTGAGAGCTATGGCCACTTTGGTTCTCCGTCGAATTTCCTCGTTTCGGATCATGTTCCTTAGAGAAACTCCGAGCATAGCCCTCTACGTCGCCCGCTGTGCGACTTTTAATTTATGAAATAGGGCTACGGTTAGTGTCCATGTTTCTGCACCGTAAGTCATTACTGAAATATACATATTCCTATATAATTTTACTTTACCAGTATATACGCAGTACATTGTAAGAATTAGATTAACACGGGTACGATGACGGCGGACTACTTTACGAGTTATACGGCCCTTTAACATTCACAAACAATGTACGTATAGGTTTAAATAGGTCCCTAAAAGTAACGTATGTTGTTGAAAAATAAAACCTCTTACGTCTCTCATATTGACAGTGAAATTGAATTAACTGTCTCGCCAAGGCTTCTAGGTCTCTCTGTAATCCTATTGTGGTCGAGACTTGCGCCAGCTTGCTCCTAAAAGTTTGAGCTTAGGGTAGGCGACGCAGCAAAACTGTTAATACTTTGGATTTAACTTTAACTACACACGGACAAAAGTTCTCACTATACTTTCAAGGTTTTCTATGTGTGTAATATTTACTCCCTTTTTTCCTCAACGTAGTTTTAGAAATTATATTTTTACACAACGCCGTCTAGTCCCAAGTTAAGCAAAAATGGTATCATGGGTACCCGATTACTTTTATAAATATTTAAATATTTTTTTTTTAATAAATATCCACAGAATACAGTAGAATACACATAGAAAACATCTTTTGAAACAATTATACTCTAGAACGTAAATATTTGCATCTAGGAATCGAACACGGTAGAAGACAATAAGCAATTCCTTGATAGCCTCTTTGATACCTATCAAAGAATTCATTATCGTATTATGTCAAGATAATGAATTTATTATCATATAATCAACCAAACCAAATCAAAGTTAGGGATCTACATTATAGTAATAATATACTTACTCCTTCTGTCTATATTAGGATTGTAATAAGTTACACAAAAAGATAGGATGTAACAGACAGTCGTACGTATCCACAGATTTGCATCTAATGCTTTATTTACATTACAAGCGAAAGAAACTGTAGAGGATGTTACATCGTGTGCATTTGAGTTAAAAAAATAATTGCTACGTGTACATAGAAATCTGGTAAGCTGACTAGAACAGTGTGACTTAAAATTCGCATTTATTATTATATTCATGCTGGTATAACTTAAAACAATTGTCGAGAACATTGATCCAAGATAGTTAAAACAATGTACAAATTTTCTATCGACTAGCAGAATAAGCTCAATTTAACATGCATTTGTGGACACACGGACACTCCAAAAGGATCCACGTAATAATCTAAAACAGGCACACAAGAGGAATCCCCAAGGAAAACGGAAACCGCAAGGAAAGCGAAAACCTGATCGCCATAAATAAACCTAGCTATACACGATTATGGCGGAAGGGAACAACATTAGAATTACGTAGAGAGAAATGAAATCACAAGACTAATAGATATAGAAAATATCATCATCACATCAGCTATTACGCCTTAGTTATTAATTAACAACAGTCATAAAAAATATACTGCTAACTATAAATATTTTCACATACGCGACACAATACAGGCCAAGGTCGCATCTATCTCATTGTTGTTGTATTTACTAAACAATATAATCGCTAACAGCTATAATAAATCAATAACTTAACATGTAAACTTAGCAGCGTCCATAACAACTGACCTATAAGTTATCCAATATCCTATGTTACGTTAACATAATCCCCAAATATGTAGAAGCTTGCTCCTACTCGGCTACAACGCAACGAACTCGAAACTCCGGTTGATACTATCTCAACACCGTCGCTGGTAAACATCTACATAATTATATGGAAATGTGCAAACATACGTGCAAACCATATACAAAACAAAGTCGTATTCTGTAGTAATGTCATATTGTATTATTACGAAAGGAAAGCTTCCGGTTTTGTCACAATAAAGGCAAAAAAGCAATGTGTAATTGTATATATCTAAGGTAGATGGTATGCATAAAATTATGAAGTATCTTTAAATCAAATAAATATCTTTAAAAACTAAATATTTTACGAAGCAAAATTTATATTAGAATATTAATAGTATCATTTTCATATTGCTTCTATAATAAAGTATACACTAGAATCAAGTATATATATGAAAAAAAAATTATTTTATATTATAATACTATTTAAAATTTAGTACCTTTACTAGTCATTAAGATCTTTAAATATTTAGATTAGATGTTTCAAAAGAAAAATCAAATTTATGTCTTGAATAGACATGAATTTTTATTTCCCCCAGTGGTATTATTCAACACGAATAGAGTGGAACGAGTACTTGACATAATTATCACGTCATGCTCACCACGCTCACATTCCGGTATATTGGAAACCAAATAATAAAATTCTGATATTGAAATATAATCATCTATATTTTCATGTCTGACAAGCTTATTACAAATCATGTTGTATGTAATTTTTATTATCGAATTTTCGCCTTCCTTCCCAAACAAGATTAAATCCCTAAAGAGAGTTGCCAATGCTGCAACGTCACTTCGTCTCGTATTATAAAATATGCAGATAAGTTACGGGAATTGATTCAAAGCACAAAGGAGGCGAGCAAACTGTCTATAGGCGGGCGTCGAGATTTCGGCAGTAATTTCCCGAGAGGCCACACCTTTATCTCATGACACTGAAAATATTGTGAATTACTTACCCAACTTATTAACATATATTTTAGAGAACCACAACATTCATTAGTTTAATCAGTGTTTATCCGCTTCAAAATTTCACAATTATTTTCCACACATAAGTTTTACTACTATAAACGTTATTTTTAATTGAAAATACAAATTATGTACTAATATAATTTATACATATAATTAAGTACAATTTTCCATATATACGAATAAGGTTACGTCTAACAATTTCAATGTTTTGGCAACAGTAATGGTTTTCAGGCACTTAGTAATGAATAAAAGTTAGGCTTTACAACTGCAACGAACGCAGAATTCCATTTACTGCTACGATTTCTTCTTCATAGTTAGCACTTATAAAGTATCACGTATATATCCTAGATCCGCATACTCTCTAACTTTTAATGACTTAATTACTGAAAGTGGATTAGACGATTTTCTTGTCTGTATATTTATTTTCATATTTTATTAAAAGGAATATGTTTGTCTCCACCGCTATTATATTCATGTATATTATTTATCTATTATCGAATAATAATTATAACATACAAATACAACATACACTTATTAATAATAAAGCTCTAATAAATAGAACGCATATTCTTTTATGCGTGACTTAAACCTTAATAGAGATCATATCGAGGATAATAATTGGTATAGTGAATGTCATTATTATGGGCATTATTACAATGGCGTGACTAAAAAAAATCTAGCATTCATTATTGACACGATATTTATATTTAGAATCTTTTGATAAACTTATTGAGCTATATCTATTTATTTACACTACATATTTAACACC
The DNA here is from genome assembly GCF_030625045.1 of Achroia grisella. NCBI lineage: Eukaryota > Metazoa > Arthropoda > Insecta > Lepidoptera > Pyralidae > Achroia > Achroia grisella. The sequence goes on along the minus strand of NW_026712606.1, from coordinate 293,836 downwards.
TGTGAAAAAATGCTTCGTAATATAATGGCAAAACAATTGTTTCAAAGTTCAAAATAATTAACGTACACTCTGATTATTACTGTACTAAGTACCATGTCTACTTAGTTTTAGAAGAGCAAAATGAAATTCTATAACAAGAAGTGGAGCAAGTTATTTAAATTTCAAATAAAATTAAAAATAACACTCTCCGAAATGAAAAGGAAGAATGGAAAAATAATTCCGAAATTATAATAGCAAATTCCTTTTATTACAACAAATTTTTATACAGTATATATATATACTAAATAGGTAACTATATTAAAATTGAAGTAGTTATAATATCTAACGCATATTTTCAAACTTAAGTCAGTATCAAATAAATATTCCGTTATGCGTATACAAATATATGTTTTATTCCAAAATATAAAATTACCAAAATAAAGACTTAAAGTATATGTTTTATGGTATCTGTAGTAATATAAGTACTCTTCATATCAAAAGAATCGCTATGACGACTTTATTATATTTTTCTCTATATTAACATTTTTAGAGTACCTATATAACTGTATATATGTAGAACTGTTTCTACAAAGTAAAAATAAATTCTTGTTAAAACATGTAAAAGATATATACAGAGTGGATAAATCCATGCAAATAGGATCATCAATATTCTATTACTTTTGACAAAGACGTCCCGTTACATATACATCCAAAAGCAATTAGCGAAATGAGAATCTGTTTCTTTTGGCAGTTGGTAAAAAACTGAGTATAAGTTAAATAAAACGCATTATGAAATCATTTAACCTTATATTTGAAAAGTAATTTTAGTTGAAGATTTCTTTACATAGCTCTTTGCTTCCGACGACCGAGACGACGGACGGCTCACTTCAACTTGCGTTTAACTTGGTTTCTTTTGTGAATGACATCACATACAATTGAATTAAATTACTCCTCCAACTTTTAGCGACCTAAATTGTTTGCTTGTTAACGACCAATTATGAAGGGCATATATTTGATAAATATAATACATTTCACTCTACCCCAATTAAAGGGGTGCGTTTTAATGTTTATTGCACGTTCTACTTAATTATGAATTATAATTATTTTTCATTTATATTTTATTATATATTATACTGTTGTAAAATATACTATTACATTACGATTGTGAGGTTCCTACCGAACAATAATTATTGTATTACATAAAACTAGAACTAGGAAAATCTTTCCATGATTAATATACAACCAATATGAGAGAAAACCTTCTCAATCAGCCATCCTCATTATCAATACAGGTACTGAAGGAGTGAAGACACCTTATAATTTTTGTTTTTAATACAATTCATTATTTTTAGATAGTCACTTATTGTTGTTTTGGTGATGTGCGCCATTTTGGTAGACAAAATTTGGTAAAAAAAAGGTTACTTTTGTATTTAGCACAGGGGATTAATGAGCTTGCGCTTCATCTGATAGTAAGTGATGACCGATGCCCAGGAGAAACCGCAACACCAAGGGAATTGCAAGTGCGTTGCCGGCCTTTTAAGAAAGAAAAAGCTCTTCTATTGAAGGTTTCAATATCGTTTTGTTTCAGAAATATGATTGGTGGAAGATGATACCACAATTAAATTTTTGATGTCACTAAAACTTTCGGAAGTGCAGAAATACTTCTAATATCTATTTATTATATTAATATAAATTCATATTAATACAATAGATATGAGAGTGTCCATCTGTATATGTAGGTATTACCTTTCCACGACTAAACTGTTCGAGTGTGCCTTAATGTAAAATAACCTGAAAACAGATAGTACTATATCACGAGGAAGGACATAGACTATCTTTTATACCAAAAAAGCAGACAAAATCGCTACAAATAGATTTATACTACGCTACCTATGAAATTTCCATGATAATTACATATATGAATTAAAACTCAACATTAAGACATACTGAATAAAAATCTCATCTGATTGTAATTTTAATCTTTGCTGAACTAAAACATAACCCTTCACCACGAATTAGATAACTTCGCCAAAGGGAACCTTTAATAAAACTATTTGATCAGACAGTTCAGTTATTTGTGATTCGTCGACGATTGACTTTTGGTCCGACTATACACCGAGATAGGCGGGGCTAAAGCCTGGGGCGACGCATTTCAAACTGGGGTCTACGTCAGCGCGCTACCACTATCGGCTTACCTTAGATCCTTTGCCGACACTATCTACATTCGCAATTCCAGTCTGTATATTTATACCGTATTTAAATAGTATTTGACTGCGGATTGCCTTTATTCATTTACTACTTAAATTATGCCTGAATACTACTTAAGATAGAATATTATTTTAAAGTTATAATTAACACAAACAAATTATTTCACACTTTCACATTCAAATTTTTTTGTAATGTTATATATCTCACCCTTCATTTAAATCACAGCTTAAAAAACAACTTGCTTAGTAGTTGAAATTGATGAGACAGAACTGCTTACATAGATAACTTTAAACACTGTCTCGTTAAAAAAACTGAATAAACTGAATAACTGTAACCCAGGACATTTAACACAGAGCCACCTAGTTCCACAGCATGCAGAGCATGTGTATATTAGATAACTGATATAAATCGAACCTGCGACCCTTGGAATTATAGGGTGTACTAAACCGCTAGACCACCGAGGCGGTCAAACACATCGCTTACTTTAAAACTATATAATTATTTCTTTTAAATTTTATATTGTCGCGAATCAAGATGTCGTTTATACGTTCATACTACCATCATGTTTATATAAGTAGGGTTCACACTGTATTGTATATGTTTATCCTTTCAATAGTAAGTATAGCACGTACCGCGACGCGTGTACTTTCGCGGCTTACCCGCATGCTAAAACAACTGCGGAACCGTTGTCGGCGCATCTGCTTAAGGAACTCAAACACGGAACACTATAATGAATTAAGTTAGCAACTCTCACGTAGCCGAACCCTACCCTCCTCATGTCACACTTGCGCCCTATTCTATGACCGTATAAATTTAGTAACATTGTCACTGATACTAACCTTTGTTTCACTTTAGTGTTACCATGAATTTTGTATGATTATACATCAGGCAATACATACATCATAAATTATAAGTGAATATTTTGTAAACTAGTCTAAAATGTTACATATGTTGCTATACGCTTTTTTTTATGTAACTACATAGAAGGACAAAGAAGGCAATGGCCCTCCGTATGGATGAATGAATGCCGAGCGCTACGAATAATACGTAATCACGTACTATGGTCCTCAAACATTGGCGTTCCGGATAACTAAGATGTTTTGCCTCCGTACCCTGTCTTTTCGCTGCCATATATTACTCCAACAAAGCTACTTTGCGGCTGGCTTAAAAAAGTTAGACGTAGGTACCCTACAGATACTTAACACAAAGTCTGTCACTGGTACAGTTTATTGACAATGCTTGTCTTATATTGGTGTATTTTCTATTATATAATTTTCATTTACTTATTCATAAACAGAGATGTCTGTCATTTTGTTTAAATATAAGAATACAGATCAGCCTGCCAGATAGTCAACGCCTTACGTTTATATGAACACATTTCGTATGGGAAAATAACGAGATTCGAACACATATATGGCAGGTTCAATCAGGTTATTCAAACATTTTAATATATGTATTTAGTTTATTTATATAAATGATACACATAGTACACAGTGCACTGTTTCATCCGGATAATTTAAATATATATATATATATTGAAAGCATACTTCTCTATTAGGTATACGTAGTATAGATGTTTTTATTACCACTGGTAAATCATATAACATCATTAGAAACGTAAGTACATATTCTACTACAACATAAAATAAACAAATACACTGACACACGATAATTATTTTACGTCAATATGATTTTATTGACGTAAAATGATTATCGAAATCCATACAAATGCAACCAAGATATCGCATAACAAATAAACGAACATTAAGCGCCGTCGGATTGAAACCTTTTGGCATGCAAATGATAACAGTTTACAAAACCACTGATAACGATGAAGCACATGTGGATGAATCACACATTACAACCACATACCAGACAAAGGTTCACTTAATAACGAAAATAAACATAATTTAGTAACGAGACGCGTAATACAATCATCAATTACTGACATGTTGATTGAATGATCGGTCAGATTACGAGAACTGATTGAGGCTCTCCCAAACGTGAAATTAAATAACTGCTGAAAACGTTTACCGAGAGTGGTTCGGAAATTCTGTGTTATAATAATATTCATTCAAATAATAACATAACCAGTAAATTGGCGTAAATCGGCTACAAATGAAATTTTATTACTTGTTACACAAAAATGTAATGCGTAGGAATGAAGATAAAATTTTAAGGAAGGTGTTACATATGAATGTCGATTGTTATAAGAAAAGGCCGAAAAAGAGATGGATGGACTGTGTGAAAGATGATATAGTACTAAGGAAAGTAAATAACGAGATGACTGAGAACAGGTGTGAATGGAAGAGAAAGACATACAACACCGACCCCAAATAAATGGGATAAGGAAGAAGCAGATGATAGTTACAGACACGGTCAATGTCACTCTCTAAACTCAATAGACTTCCTAACAAACGTTTATATTACCACAGACAGTAAGCTGACTTGCTCTAATTCTTAAATACGAATAAATGCAAATACACGGAGTAGAAAATGATGCCCGTAAAATAAAAAAGTATTCATTTCATTATGTATGATTTTAGCAAATTTGGGGAGGTGATTAGTGTTCGAATTCATAATATTGGTAGAAATTGTAAATTTATAAAACCCTGAGTTTTAAACAGCATTATCGTTCTGATTGAGTTTGAATATTCAATATGAGAGAATTTGTTATGAATTGATTTAAAAATTAATTGCTTTTGTATTTAATTTTGCCTACCTATGTTTGTCATCTACATTAATTCATAAGTATTTCGCATTTCATTAGGTTTTCTTTCTGATAATAAAAAACAGAATATTTGATATATTATATATATTATATAGCAAACAATTTAATAGTATCACAATATTGACTCACATTATATTTACTTTAAGACAAACATATATAGAAAATAGTAAAAAATATTTAAAAATAAATATATAACTTTATTCTCCGTGGTCAGGATACTGATAGCGATAGTCTGTTTGATAGCGGTCTACCAGGACTTTATTAGTATAAAGTCCATGGTCTATGTTTATCAACCACTGAATATTTTCAATATTATGTTAATTAGGGTTGAGGTATGGAGGTGTCTCTCAACGCTACATTTACGCCCTTATGGTATTACTACGAAAACCTCAATTTTCTCTATACTTTCAATCCTTTCAAGTTTTTAAATATTGTTACAAATTAAGTCAGTTCTAACAAAATCTTAAATTATAGCCCAGTCTTTATATATGACACTCTACCGGTTCAATCGTAAATGATAGGAATAAAAGCGAAAATAACAGCACTTATGAAACTAGACAAACCTCAATAAATGAAATGGCATAATGAAAATATTATTTAAACTTTCATACAAGTATCTAAATAAAATTAAATGATTATAATTATATATTATAAACAAGACTAAAGATTACTTGGTATAAATACCTACAATAGCAAATACAGATTATCAAAAGGTTCTCGCAGGCATATGTCGCGTGAAATATTGACTATGAGACAATGCTTCGTGGCACAGCTGTTGGACTGATTGCGAGAGTGCGGAACCCCCACCCCAGCTCCACAAAGGACAAAACATGCTTGCTTTCACAACTTTTCAATATTTAACGCTAGATTTGAAAGAGACAAAAAGAAACGCGCAAAAATTACTACAATTTTTGCGCGTTTATTTTGCGTTCACCCTCTTGTATTACCTTATTTTTAGTTTTATATTAAGTGATTGAATACTAACTTTTTCGGAAAATACTGTCCCAAGAAAGCTTTACTATATGTACAGTAACGTTATATACTTATATTGCTTTACATATAGCAGTAAATCTGAAATCACGATATTTGTCTACAAAACTAATTTATTTCAATTTGTTTTGAAAACCTTTTAAATTGTACCAAATTAAAGAGTTTGTAATTTGGTACAATTTAAAAGATAAAATAGTTTTGTCCCGACAAGTGACTTCTTATATATTTTTATTACTATCGAGTAACACCATCGAAGATATTGATTGGGATAACAAGGATTTCTGTATCAGGTAGTATTCTATATTTCATTAGTATAATTAAATGCGGACTAGGAAATTCAAACGATATTGCATTGTATCTACTAAGTATAAATATTATAAAATATGCTGAGTGTAACTAGTATATCCTATTGTAAGCAATCTACCATCAGTCGACCTCCAAGGGGTCCGCTCTGGACCCATATTGGTTAATTCCTAGTAAATTTCCCACGAAAAGTTATCTTCCCTGACTTCATGCTCATCTTAACATCATCCACAAATGAACCGTAGCATAAACCGTAAGTAGGCTCTAATTTACTTCATACCATTCCATTAACAACCATTAAAAACAAATAAAATTAAATTTGATGAATTTATTAAATATTTATTCATTTATATCATCTGAAACAATATCTTTGTAATCAATAACTATGTAGCATTTAGCAAAATCCTATTCTATACGTATGGCTCTTATTAGCTTGTTTATTAACTAACCAGATTTAATCGCTAATATTTGGGGATAGTGAGATAAGAATGTACTTCATATGTACATACTGCATATATCTATACCGCGTGATCTATGAAAATGCTTTAATCAGATTATAAACATCCACACTCAATGAAAATTTAATATTTCAACGATCCGACCTCTACTTGCTAGCAACCTGTGTCTCGAATGAAATTTATTTCACAGGTCAGGGGAAAAACATTGCCTTTTTGTGAGAAGATAACTCAAAATATAACGGATTTGCGTAAAATATGTGAAACCTTTTGTATGCTAATACGATCCCATTGTTCGGAGATTGAATTTTCGGGATATGATGCTTAAGAATTATTCATGACAGATAGGTTACAATTGTTATGATTTCATGAAAGATCAATGACAAACATAATAGGCATGATAAAATGTTTTATGTCTCCTAAACAATATAAATATTATCATTCCATGTTTACACCATGTCCCAATATATATTTTGTTTCTGACATATTACTATTATTTAAGTATTTACAAATACTCGCAATGATTATCTGAAGATTATAGAAAGTATTGGAGTGTAAGTATGGATTTCTAGATCAAAGGTCAAATTGGTAGTTACGAATGATGAATGAACTATGTAAAAGATAAGATTCCACTTAAGCTAAGCAGTAGAAACATATTAAAACATTTTGGATTCTAATGCAAAGAGACATAATATGTACATATTTTACAATTTCTTTATATTTATTTTATTTAAATTAGTAACATATAATACCATTTTTAATTACCATTTCGACATTTAAGTAAATATCATAACTAATAGTATATTGCGACTAAGCGCTTGACAGCCGAACAAAGTCGAAGCAAGCAAGGGTTTCGTTTTACTTTTTTGGCTCGGAACCCAAATGAGTACCAATGAACGTGGAAGCATCATAGAAAAAAATAATGATAATAGAGAATGGCCTAATAGTATATTTTTCATACAAGGACATAATAAAATTGTCACACAAGCACAATTTAAGCTATTAAACTACTAGTAGCAATATGCCTGCTTTTATCAATAAAGTTCGAATATACGACTCTACGAACATGGTGTAGGTCACACATGATAATGCACTGATCAAATGTAAAACAAAATGTGAAAGGGACAGATCAAAAGAAGGGGCATTTATTTGGGAAAGCACCGCACGTCGGTTTCGGCCGGCCCCGATCGGTAGGCGGCGAGCGCGGACAACGGGCTACAGGCGGCGGGAAATGGAAACTTTATATTTGAGCACTTTATCTGATCGACGAACCTGGGCCCTCTCTACCGGAAAATACTTAGACGAAATAAAATAAAGCGTGAACAAATTTCCTCAATACTATTTCTACAGCTATAATGCGATTTAGACAGCGTCTTGTGAGAAATACTTATCGATTCTATTATTTTTTATGTTTGCTAGTCCACCTGTGTGTAGTTACTGTATAATGGAACTTATATTTGCTGTCTATTATAGTTAGTCTAGTAAGTAATACTGTATAAATAATATATTTTTAAGTAATTGAAATTCCAAACATACTTAAGGCCTGCCTGAGCGTATAACACATGAATAACACTATGAGCATCAAGTTATCATTTGACACCCGTGATACATTATAGGCATTGCCATTAGATGTAATGCAAGTTTGACAACCTAATAGCACTCTACAACTACTAACAGCTTCAAAAGCAGGCTACTTGGTGGCTGAAACAGGTTAGATCCACATATCCATAGAAACCGCATTTTACAGTCTACGTATGGTGAAATCTGTATAATATATATATATATATAATACATATAATAATATGCGATAATGTTTACTGTTTTGTAGCCATTGAAATTTACGACAAGCTTATAGAACGTTAAATTAACGTTTCCGAAACGTGATACAGAAATAACATCTAGGTACAACAATGTATTATATTATCTTGCTGCATTCTGAATGTTAATCACATGTAGTCACATATAGGTATAGACGTTGATCTATAATATTCATGAATAAGTATAATAATCTATCCAAAACTAATATTGCAATCACATGTTTTTACGATCGACTATACCGTAAACCATTGTAAGAAAACGTAACCTATTACGTATTCTATACGATAATTTCACATCCCCTGGTTGTAGTTGCCCTATATTGTAGGTATAATGTTAAAGAATCAATGTATAAATTTCCTCGTGGTATGGATGTCTTAAAATAAAATATATTATATATTCTTGTATTTATAAATAGCAATATTTGTAAGAATTTCTTGAATCGCTTATTAGTTTACTAGCTACTCGCCCCGGCTTGGCACGGGTGTACATGTATTATATATAAATTTTCCTCTAGAATCAGTCTATCTATTTAAAAAAAATTGCTTTAAAATCCATTGCGTAGTTTTAAAGATTTAAGACATAGACAGTGAGAGCTACTTTTTTTTATACTATGTAATGATGACGATAATGATTATTTCATACCTTTTATTTTTATATTTCATTAAATAATAGCTGACAGCTCGGTTTGGCCTAAATATAATAACAGAAACTAACAGTTATGTGTGGATATTTTTAATCTCAAATTAAATATATACAGGTTTAATTTGTGTAAACCCTTGGATATTTTCTGATCACTCGTGTTCCGACTGCGCGTAATTTAATTTTAATTTAGTATAGGGATGGACTATATCCATATATGGCTGGCTCATCCATCATACTCGTGAACGAGTGCTTGAATTGCAGGGTGGACTGGTCTGCTCTTATCACTACGACTGATTTAATCTTATTGTATACTAGCTGTTCCCGCGACTTCGTCCACGTGGAATTTAACTTTATTTTTCTAAAATAAAAGCAGCTTAAGTTTCTCCTTATTACATCAGCTACCTGCCAAAAAAAGTCCGGTCAAAATCAATTCAGTCATTTCAGGGATTAGCCGGTACAAACAGACCGACAGACAAACAGACTACCGTATATACATTCATATGCATGTAGTAAAAAACGGTTATATCAATATTACAAACAGACACTCCAATTTTATTTATATGTCTAGATTTATACTTGACCCAAATAAATTAGTGCTGGTCGGTTGTTTCGTTTCACACGTTTCGACTTGTAAAATGTGAACTTACAAGGATTGTTTAAACGAGCAACACACAAGTTTCTTGCTTATTCTTCTTGTGATGAGAGAGTTTTCCGAATAAGCGGTAGATAAATAAAGAAAAAATTGTTGACTATTCAAAAGTTTATTTGAATAAATTTTCTATTCTATTCCATATGTATAGATACTGATATAGGTACCATTATCGTTGGCAAAGCCGCGAGTTACACTTAACAAAATAGTTTCATAATAGATCCCGTATAGGTCGTCCTGATGTACGCTACATTGTTAGCTCTACATTCGCCTTAAATAATAAATATCTAATACAAAATGGTCCATTCATAAACAACGGTTTCTATTTGCTATTTTTTGAGGTTATTTTATTTTTAGAGTAGGGTTTATGCGTTTTTTTTCTTTGGACGCAGAAATTGAGTTTTACGCAACAGCCGAAGCACTCTCTCCATTATTGACATGAGAATTGATCCCACCCTCATACGCGTGGCGTGCATTTCGAGGATTTGCTATAAATATTTACATGGAATTTACGATTGACTGCTACAAAGAGCATGTTATCATTACCAAAGCTTTTTGTGTATAAAACCAATTATCAATATTTGTTCAAAATAATTAATTACATTAATAATTAATGAACGTACCTAAAATTATACTTTGTGGGAGTTGTTATTACGTCTATGTGAAATGAATACCTATTTTAAACGTAATGTTGGAAATATGATATAATGTTTCATCTACTACGCATAAATAGTTTTACTGAAACATGATAAACTCCTGTTTTGGAAATTAAAACATGAATGCAATGAAATATTTTAATCATTATATTATGTAGTTATAATCACATAGCTATTATTAATACATTTATTTAAAGAAAGTTATATTTTTGTAATTTGTATTGTCAATCTATATAGAGGTAAAAATTTAAGTATATAATTTTAAATTTAACTTGGTTTTTGACAATTTCGTAATGTTTCTAAACATTACGAAATTGTCAAGAACCAGGTTAAATTAAATTCTCAAAAATTCAAATGTCAAATTTAAGTACGAAACTAACAAAACAGCAAATCCATTCAATTTTATACATGATTAAAATCAATGAAGAATTGGTATATTTGGTAATCTGTATTTAATATGTTCTGAAATATGCTTATAGCATAACATACAAAAATATACAGTCGACTGAAATTTAAAACCACCTTCTTTGGAAATTGGTTAAAAGCCATTATAACACGTTTAGTATTTTGAGCGCATTCCAGATGAACGAGATTGAATTTCCGATAGATAGCAAGGTGAGACTTTAGCTCTTAGCATGACCTGCAACCAACTTCACAAATACGGGGCTGAAACTCGTTAGCTGCCCTCCCCTGGAGGCTCAGTGTAGCCACACCCCACTATAATATCTCACTCCAATTGTTGTTCAACCGTAACTCCAGAGATTTTGCTTCGATGCAGTAAAGTTTTATTTATTCAGTACACATATCATGTTCAAAACTAACTATGCCTATGCTCATGCTCAGTATATTAAATATGTGAGTATAAATTATGGAATCGAAAATAAGTTCGTATAGGACAACTGTTTCCATTTAGTTTTAACATTAAAACAGTTAGAAATAATTATGCAAACTAAAAAACTATTCAGTACCCATAACCTGAGTAAGAGATTGTCATTTAGGGAAATTGTCTTTACTGATTAATCAACCACGTATTACAAAAGCAAACCAAATTTATCCTGGAGTGTATTTATACTCACATAATACACGTATTATGTACGTACGTTACGTATATTACAGATTTAAGAGCTCATTTTAATCTACACGTTATAAATTATATTATCAAAACTAAAATTCTAAATTTGATTAATAATATTAATATACATATACTATGTATATGTATATATAGATACATATACAAAATATTTAAAACCGAAATTTGATAGCATTAGCAGTAAAATAACTTGAAAAAAATTAACAGTCTTTATTTCAGTTTTAAATGTAATAAATATTTGTATAGAAGCTCTTGTTACACTTGTATCAATACATTAAACGTGGCATGCCCGCAAGCGTCGAAAAAGGGTAAAGCGGGCTAAAGGTACAAAGATCCTGTTATCTTTGCCCTGAAACTTTGACTTCACTGATTTTATCAATCTTGACGTGCTTGAGTTTCTTTTGTGTAATTGCCTACAATCATAGTACACGATCGAATACGGTACTTTATTGTCTTTTTTTTGGTACGTTTCTTTTAGAGGCATAAAATTTGTTTACTTGTATGTCCGAATCAATTGAGCTTTCAGATATTAGTCTCAAGTAAAGTCTAGAACTACATACTCAATTCAATAGGGCACAAATTAGTTAGTTTAGTTATAGTGAAAAATAGTTTTATTTTTAATTAGGTTAGTAAATCCGTGTCACTGCTAATACCAATTCGGTAAGTGACCGCGCGATAGGTACAAATATTAATTTCATATTTTTCGAAAGCACTAACTAATGATATATTTGTGTTGCTTACACAATGAATATTAAATAGTTTAAAAATAATATCTAAACTACGAATCCTAACTCTAACCTTATATAAATATCCAGAATTTAAATTATTAATATCGGTGAAATCAGTTTTAGAAAATACTGTTTATGATTCTCACATCATTTATTTATTAAAATATTAAAACACTTTGCGCTCTTTGATAATGAGTCTGTGAAGATTGACGCTGTAGCCACATAAATATTTTATTTTATTGGAGAGCAGTTAAATACGAGTATCTAACTTGTGAGTGTATAAGCCATAGAATGTTATTAAAATCGGGGAAGTTTTGATCCCTCTGTCCCTAATCCCTTCCCAATGTCGCTTTGAATTTTATACAACTTTGTAAGATATGATCTTATACCAACTAATTCCTCGAAATTGACTTGAACTTTAAAACAAATTTGTTTGATTGTGTTTCTATACTTAAGAAGCAATACAGAAGTTTGTGACAAAGTATATTAAAGCTTGTTATACTTACTGTTAACCTGATACGGCTACTTATAGATCTGTATTGTATTATTTATTCAGAAAAATAGAATGAACTACTACTTCCACCCCTTTAACATAACCTAAATGTTTCCAATTAAAGAAGTAGCCACATTTCAAAATTGTAACAGTTTATCCCATTACTTAACATTATCCCTAGCCAATGGTTGAAAGTTCGATTCCTATTTTTTGCACACAATAAGTAGTATAACATTTACTGCAATCAGTTGATCTTTATTTATTATAGTAAGATCATGTGAGTGATCGTGTTATTTATTATATAAATACTTAATATCTCACATGATCTTACATAGCTATACTTTCATAAATAGACAATATATTTCATACTAAATTGTTATAGTAACAAAATTTTATACTAATATTTTATCCACAGCGAGACACTGCTAAACGAATCCAGATTCCAGGTGTCGGAACAACGCAATCCCGAATTGTCGCTCACTGCCGTTGTCGCACCATGCTGCCTTTCCCGCCGCTAAGCGCCATGCGCTGCCTTTCCAATTCAACAGACACAATGGATTACAAAGTACAATGATGAATACTTTATCAATATGGCGCAGTAGATTTGCAAAATCGTCGTATAATAAATAACTTCTAACAGTTTTATACATCGTAACTTTTATGTTACGGGCACATATGAAATTGTAAAGGGCGATTAAGCTACAGGTAATTGGATAGTCAAACTGACTGACTGATCAACTTTCAGATACAGCTGAAACTATGAATTACTAAATATAAAAAAAATGTGCTGTACTTCTATCTTAAGCTTGTATCTTAAGTAAACAATAAATAGTCATAGTTTTCAAAACAACTGTACCTATAACTTAAAAAAGTAATACCTACATAGTGCAATACAAATAATAACATTAAGCAAAAGTAAATTTAATTGAACAAAACGAAAGCGGACGAATCAGTTTATTTCGTTTAAATCTGCACTAAAACCCCTGAACTAAGTTTCTTTCCAACCCAAATATTCTGTGCTGACAGATTTTACATTACTTCCATAAGGAACCCCAAAAAATTTAAGTGTAGCGGCTGCGTAACTTTGTTGAGAAGAAATTCAGCAAAAGGGAAAAGAAATAAAAAACTGTTGGCTGACGAATTCGACAGAGATTTATCACCTCCGTAAGATTTTAGCGGTTTCTAATTTACCTACCGACTAGAATGAAAAAAATATTTTACGAAGTTTTCCTATCATAATATTTTGACTTTAAAGGTGGACTTTATTTTTAAATAACATGATTATCATATCATTAAATAATACAGCGAGAGAAAAAATGAAATCAGGGAATTTTAGGAATCATGTTAACCGAAACGTATTTTTATTTTAAATATATTTTTATTTAGATGAGATATTAATATAGAAAAGCTACTGCAATAGTAATTATTTACTCAATTAATAACAAAGGCAGAATTATTATTTATTTAAATATGCAATCAGTTCTGTATACTGTGATCAAATAGAGTGTTTTAAATCTCCAAAATAAATAAAGGTAACTGATTTGATACTTGTTTATTGCCAGTAGATAATCAATATTTCCCATTTCACAATACCACGATTTCAATCTTTGTGAAATCAACAAAAATTTGCATACAAAAAGCGCTATCTGTTTTGCATAAATCGATTTACCTATCCTCTTTCAAAAAGCTTTTTCCTTCCCAATTTCAACGCCAAGTTTATTTGTAAACAAAGTAGGAATTGCTCTAGGGTATAACCAAATAAAAGTTGGCCATGTAGCTGAAAATTATTCGCTTTTTAAGTTTTTATGGATGTCAATAAATAAAAACGTAATGGCTTCATTTTTCACTCTCTTTTCACGATATTGATTACACACTGAATATATTTTGAAGGACAATAATCGAGTTTAGACTAAGTACTTTTTCCTTTGATTAGCTGTAATATGTAGGTAACTAATTGATTTAATTTGTCTTATAGATGAGATAGTATTTTTATGTTATATAAAATTCTTCTTCGCTATATGTACTTTTATATACAAATTTCAGTATAAAAATGGAATCATATTTATAGTTTAATAGCTAGGATTTGATAAATTGTAAATTAAAAAAATTACTGCCGTATTAACATTTCAATCGTTTTATTCCAGAACCAGCTCATCGGGCTTTCAGCATCGAGCTAGTAACAGCTATTGTTTCCTACCGACTTTTTTCTTGTTCAACCCGTTCTTTCTTTTATCCCAACAGCTATCGATCTCTCGTAACATCCGCTATAGACACTTCCGATTCATTACAATAGACTACACGTACAAAAGAAATGAAAATGCTTTTAATTTGACAGTGACAATTTATTTTGAAAAATATGAGTGTGTACATTTACCAATAAATTGTCATTTCAATTTAGAATCTTTTTAAATTGACGAATGTATTCCATAAAATTACTATACTATACATAAAATAAGTAGGAGTGAGTTCCTCTGATTTTCATAGACATACCAACCTACGTAAGGTCAGTAAGTAAATAAACTAATTCGAATACTGAATAATTTCATTACTCATAGTTTTATACGAAGTTTCTTATTTTTACTACAATAGAATATTAAAATAAAAACTTTACGAAGGAAACGCAAATTGAATATATTGAAATATTTCTATGTTCGTTTCACACCAATAGGTACATGGTGTTCTTAAGAATGTGTGGAGTTTCTAAGATTTAATTTGTGTCGTCTTGTGGTACTCTTATTTCATGTACAATAAGTATAAATCACCTTTCCCTATTTTAATGTGAATAACCGCATAAGGCAAATACACTCACATATTATCTACCCTTGCCCATTATTTCCTAATAGGGAATGGCGCATAAAATAAATTGCATATTCGATGTAACTTGCCCGTTAAGCGTAATAATGGATTAACGTGTGTTGTTTACGTACAAATACCCACCTAGAGGGCGTTGTTCGCCGTAATAAAACACGTCTATATAATATAATTATAAGTGTACATATGTATGTTTAATGCATATTTACATAAAATATAATAATAATAACCACAAAAGCGCTGGTGGCTTTTTGAAATAGTAATTACTTTTAGCTGCTTGATATTATTATGGACGATAAATATTAAATAATATAAACATATAATTACAATAAGATATCAAATATGAACTACATACTTAGTATCTTATTGTATTTTTTAACTTAGTCCAATTGTAGGGTTGTGAGAATACTGTAGAAAACATAATTAAAAAATATAAAAGTAGGAGTAGTAATAATAGCAGTTGTTTTATTAATATTAATTAGCGCACACTAATTATTAATTTCAAGAATATTCAAATATTTTGTGTGTTTAATAATTATGGTTGATGAATAAACTCATTTTTATTCTCTGTCACATATATTAGCCATTTAATTTAATTTTAGAGTAACATTTTGTAAATCTATTCCTTAAATAATCTAAGATAGATTTCATATGAACCTATTAATAAGGCGTTCGGTTGTAAAAGGTAATAATCAGATAGACATACACGTTTGCAAATAAATAAAATTAGTATGATTGCGATTATGTAACATGATTATGAATGAAGTATTATCCATTCTAATATATTGAACCTCGATAGTCAGAATAGTGAACAGTGAAACAAAGAAATTAGTTTAACAATTAAAATAAATCATATATATATCTAATATTATGCTTTATTTGGAATAACTCCATCAACTCGTACAACTCGTAAGATAATAAGTAAGAAGAATTATAATAAACTTTTAGACTGTCTTTTTTACATCTGAAATGAAATGAAATGACATCGTCATTTCATTTCAGATGTCATCATTCTCGGCTGAACATAATATTCGAGATATTTTTCACTTCGGTGTGAAAAAATGGTTTTGACTGATGTTGATTACCTCTTTTGAGTTGGAATAGAACCATCCCCGATTTATGTTCTGTAATTCTCTTGCATTAATAACCAATTATCGTTAGATTATTACAAAGACATTCACGATGTAATTTTAATACCACTCATCACACTTTTGTCAGTAAGTGCAATATCAGAAGGATTTTGGAAAGGCTGTTATTTGAAGCCAGATTCTTAATTAGTTATATTTCAATTTAAGCTTTTTAATGACCAAAATTTTTATAACATCAATATTATATAACAATAATACGTAATATATTATTCTTTTTTCGTTCCGTGCTGTTAAATATGAGAATATTTAATATGGTACGCTACAAAAATTTAGCTTATTGCCTATTAAAATCTAAATTTCATGGAAATAAAAGTCAGGAAAAGGGACGGTGGTCAAAGAGAGCTTTTATGAGCTCTATTACGTGTGTAATAATAACTCTATGTGCAGTTTCTTTAATCTCATTTTGGACAATTACTTTTAATGCGAATGAAATATTGTATTAAATTATTATTTTGTTACTACTAATACTTTTTATTACTAATTAATTATTATGTTACAAACGTCGATAGAATTTAGAACTTTATATATAAATCAAATAAATGGTAGTATATTTATTTGATTTATATATAAAGTTCTAAATTCTATTGACGTCTGTATTCTATTATACATATATATTTATTATTAAGCGACTGCCAATAAAAAGAGCATCTCAATTCGACAGTATCGTATACATATGTTGATAATATATATTTCAGAACTAACTTTTAATCAATTTAGATTTTTTATTAAGTTACAACACAAATGTGAAAGATTGAAATGTCAACTTTATATACTAACTTTTTTTAACAGTTAGATTTTATGCATCCATCTCTAAGAGTTAAGTCCGCTGTGTGTTATTGACTTTTTATACACATTTATACTCTACTTTACATTGCCAAATGGTTATGGTCATACAAGCCGTCAAGAGTCAACGACTAAAGAAGAAGAAGTCTATCTCATTTATTCTAGCCGCCAAGCAGCTTACTTACCATATAATATGTGTTTTATTTAGGGGTGAGATAAGGCAGTGAAATTACAGGATACAGAGGCCTGACATTTCAGTCCTTTGTAGTGGCAACGCATGAGTGATAATACAGACGCATGCACATGACGACGCGGTCAGTAATACTGCTCCATCTAAGTAGTAATCCTGGCCTATATGAAATAGACTAGAGTTACGACATAGGTGGACCATCAGCTTGATTTACCGTACCAGTATGCAGAAAGTATATAAAAAACTATTCACCTATTAATACGTAATATTCTTGAATACTAAAAGAAAAACTAAGATACCTACTTAAAATGATTTATGATCATTTTAAGTAGGTAGTTTTTCTAGTAGTAGGTATCTTAACGTTCAAAATGACTTTCCAATACTTGAAACAAGGCACTGAAGTCATTTACTTAACATTACTATACCTAAAACGTTGTCCATAAGTCTATTTAGATCTTATCCAATACACGGTGATGGTGACGGTAGACGGTGTATGTAAAGTGAAAATGTACATCATTGTTAAAAATAAAAGTATAAGATTCTACCCACAAAATATAATAATGGTTTTTGTAGAAAGTTCATAATCCTTTCAGAAAATTTATACATGATAAATACAAGCAAGGATGCTTATCCTGCAAGGGGTGCTAAAATGCACCGGGCTGTCGCTTGGATGCCCGGTGCATTTGCACCCCTTTAACTTCAAGTGTCATGCCTATAGCTCTTGAAATACACATAATTTATTTAGTTAATATTTTTATTATTAATAAGAATAACCAGGATAAGTCACAGCATCATCTAGTCCCAGACAAAACTAAACTATGTGAACTAAACAGCTGATAGAAATATATATATTCTTTAGTAGGTACATAGTACTTTAGTAGTAATACATATAAAATTCCCAGACTATATAAATAATGTTCATGAATACAAATGTTTGTGTCGTGCGTAGAATCGTACCTGCGACTAACAGAAGTAAGGTGTTGTATGAAAACCTCTATAGAACAATTGTTAATTACAGTGTTTAATTAGAGTAAATTACTTCAAATTCTTTTTTCAGTAGTGCAACGACTTTTAATACTGACTATACCTATGTAATGATAGGTTATATTCATTCTGTTTCATAATATTACCTACATAGAAAACATAAAGCACATCCAATTTTAAAAGCGCCAAAGGCCGAGCCTGTCTTTGTTATTTGTACCTGCTACTCATTATCTACACCTGCTTTTGAATATTTTTTTCACCAACATTCATGGTGGTAAATTTCATGCCATTTGAGTAACTATAATTTAGTATTTAATAAGTAAATTAATATACGACCATATACAGCCTCATCCACATGTATTAGTAAATATAACCACAATTTTGAAATATTCTTATGTAATAAATTGAGACGATATTAAAGAATTTCTTAAATTTATCAAGTTTCAAAAAGAAATAATATATAAGATACTAAAACCATTTAATGCAATTTAATTTAAACAAATTACAGAAACTTTAATATTTGTTTCATAATTGTACCCATACATATATATAATGAAAATAAAATTAAGATAATGCAAACTAATCAATGAAGAATTACTTACTTCTTAGAAAATGTACCAATGACAATAAAATAAGGAATCTAACATATTTTATTAAATTTATTAGCTCAAGATTGTACAGTAAACATTTCTCTTTGATTCACAAAATACGTAGTAACAATGTTCTTTGGATAGGATTTTCTTAAAAAATATTCTTAGGTAACATAACCCATGTTACTCTTACTCACGAGGCCATAACGAGCCTTTTGATTTTCCTCATTTGTCCAAATCCTATCAGCCGAGTTGAACAAAATATAAAAGAAATACAACGCATACCCTCACGTTGAAACAATGATGTTTTTTCTGTTTTACAAAAATACCTAACTAACGAATGCATTCCCCTTTGTTCCGGACTTCTGAGATCAGTGTAGAGAGGTGTATATATATAGTTTTAATTAACTTATGTATTATATATCTAGGTTAACTAAAACTACACTGCATATACTATATACTACGTAGAGTTCAGTTTTAATTAACTTTATGCTCTATGAAGTACATACATTTCCTTTAATACAAATATAAAATAAGATTAATAGTTTTTTTTTTACACATCATGAAGTCATGTAACAAAATTATAAACATGTAAATGTCTATATTCTAGAGTATATAGATTTAATAGAAACTTTCTTTAAGTAATCAATTGTAAAACTATAAACAATAAATACTAAATAATAAAAAAATTTAATTACTTGAGGTCGCATTCTGATATTTGTGGTGACGTATTAGACTACAAATTATTACGACGGCTTCTCTAATTGATTATTGTATCTACTTTCATTATGGGTCATATGTATTCTTCTAATGGTCAAAGATACGATTCTACCGCCGACCTGTACAAAAACAAGCACAGCCGTTCCATATTTTATTTATACTACTTACAAGATAGATGGGGTAAGACAGATAGGTACAAAGAAAATTTTATCGCTGCAATTCAATGTTTCTTTATTTTGTTAGATTTCCTATCACGTAGGTAGTAAATAGAGGATCAAATCGCCAATGATGACAAAAAAGAACGATAAAATAGGGTTTTATCGTAGCATAAAAGCGTCGCCCTTACCTAAAAGTGCCGAATGTAAAACTCAACTTATTCAACGCCCAGCATATACCTTAAAAAAATTATCAAATCATGTTAGGATAATTTATTATATATTTTTATTGACATCGCTTTTTGCTGACGTTATTACCAATAGTTACTGTAACTTAATCGACCCTCGTCTCTCATCTCGATTACATGACGTAACAAAAATAAATAAATTGGTGGATGGCGATGATGTTACAAATATCATATTACGCCGTATCACATTATAATTTAACGATTATTATTATTATCTGTTCTACAAAGAAACCAAAATTCTACTAATGAAAATATTACTAACAACATAAGAGACAATACTGATTTGAAAAGAATCATTGAAATCCGAACATATTTGATATGATATAACACAACTCCAACTTCATAGAGATAGGTTGTTGGGTTGAATATGCTTATGGAATTTAATTTACTAGCCTATTTTGCAATGGCGTTTTGTCTTATTTTTGTAGATAAAAGATAACCTACATATGTTCATTCTCATGGTGATAGATGTATATGTATATCATATCTTCACATAAAATTTCATTAAGATTCGCTCAGAAATGTATAATACACATAACAAATATATTTTCGCATTTGTGATATTTGTATAATATAATGTATTTGGACAAATGTTATACAATAAATCATACAAATAGACATAAGAACACACAAAATTATCGGTACTAAAATATTTATACTATGAGGATTTAATTTTTAACAGCTTTTATTTTTTTAATCCTACAGAATATTACATATAACCTTCTTTATCGACATAAAGAAGGTTATATATACCTAATATTCTGTGACTTATGAACTAAAACTGATATTTTTACTGATGATTTTATATACATATATATATTATACTTAATACATTATTACAGACATTGTTAAATGATGTTAAGAGATACAAGAAATATTTATCAAATAATATTTTTATATGGAAAATGTTTTTCGACGCTGTAACGTTTACTGTCACCTAACCAAGGGGTTTCCGATCAACAAGTTCGACTATGAGCCGTCAATAACTTTATTAGACACTGTTACGTATCAATAAACTTGGTCTACCCCAAGTACAATGCTCACGAAGTGTGTTTCATAACTATATTATTGGCATTGTCTGCATTTTGTTGATTCAATCTGTGTTTAAAATTTAATATTTCAACCTTCGAGAGTCACAAGTACTTAAATGATATTTTCTTCTATTCACTTTTCATTTTTACGTTTCACAGCCGTCAGTTGCAGGTGGACCCACAGATCATTAAGGCGATTTGTAGAACCTCCGCACCGCGCCGCACTGTACAATGTAATAGGCGCCACGCGACTCTTTCACTCAACGCCAGTGACAGAAATAAATAGAATTCTCATCAATATTTTATAATGCGTTGAACATTACACAATAAAGAATCAGAAAATTTTCACGGTCGAAATATAATTATATACCTATATTACTGATGACTTAAATTTTGTTTATCTACATGTATTAACTTACTAGCCGATTTCGTGACTTGTACTTACTACTATTAAGTTTGTTTGTAAATCGAATTGGAATAAAACAAACATAAAATTTGAAGTGTAGCTGTATTTAAGGTTCTATTACGTTGACAATATCCTCCTATAATTAGTTTCGTCATGTATTTATCACGTACAGACAGCGATCGGGTTTATTTTTTATACCTATATGTAGATTTGGAATAACTATAGGTAACAAGTTATTTAGGTATTACTCTACAAACAGTTGAGAGTACTTCTTATCCGTCAATGACATTGACCTTAATGTTACAAATGGAGTTATAACTGAAACTAGTTTCAGCTTGATGTCCAAATAATTTAAAGTAAGCCATAAAATGAGTAAAGCGGATTGTTGTTACGCAATCATGACAAAAAGCTTTAGTGTGTATTTTGTCGAGGATAAATGTTGTGCCGATCACTGTTGGAGTCACGTAGCGGACTATGATTTAAATGTAAAACTGGTGATGCAAATTACGGCGGTGTAGTCCCGGGACGAAAGTTGTAAATAAATTGTCCATGCTCGTATAGCGAGCGTAGTGAGTGCGCCGATCGATAGCGCACTAATGAGCCGTGACGCGCTGTTTCGCCATATGTGAATTGTGATCAACCACACGTGGGACACGCCGAGCACTGCTCCCGCTGACTGCTAACTGAGTGAGCTTCTCATGTACCTGAATGCCAATGAGCACCCTCCCAACAATTTATTCCACTTTAATTATGCGTCCTCTAATTTCTGTAGTAGCGCCACTATAATGAACTGAGAAATGGTATATTGCTAAATATTTGCATATTTCATATAACCTTTTTTCTCTACTAGCTGTTGCTAAGCACTTCGTCTACCTACTATTTTTGAGATAAAAGATAGCCTATGTCCGCTCTCGTGACACAATCTGTTTTCACGTCACATTATCCATTTAGCTGTGTTATCATGAAAAGGTAACAAACAGAACGACACATTTACGTATTTTTAACATGGATAGTAAAAATTTTTGTCATTTTGTAGTATGTTTGTTTGTCATTCCTACTTACTCTCTCTTTATTTAGTTTAGTAGTAATATTTATATATTTTTTCCTGTAAATGTACGAGTATATACCACGTACATTTCATATTCTTACACCCACATCGTTATTATTATTCAATAATGGCTATTATTGAATATATATTTATGTTTAATAATAAGAAGCCTAATTTTAACCTTTATACTTAGAATGGATATCAAATAATGCTAAATAGAATCTAATAAATTAAAAATTTACTGTTTTGTCTGTTATTCTTTCTTATGTGAATTTATATGTGGGCATTATTTAATTATAAATGTAGTTATGTACAGACAGTAATGTCGTTTTAGTAGGTAAATAGTTACCAAGCTAAACTGACTCAATTTGCTCCCACAGCCCGTGACCGTCGCGTCGGTATTTTGAAACAGCATTGCATTCATTATTGTTCGGTCTCTGCGTTAGATTAATTTGATGGTTGAATGTTGAAAAATTTTATTCAAAAGATTATTTATGCAAATTTACTTTTGCCATAACTTTATAACTAGTCTATTGTAACGCGATTGCTTTAAATTTGAAACCGATTTTGATTATTATTTTTCAGATTAATGTCTTGGATATTATGTTTTTTAAAAATTGTTTAAACACTATACTAATACTCACCAACTTTAATGTACTTTTTTTTATCCACAACTAAAATAGAAGTGCTTTTCAGTAATTGTTTTTATATTCACCTCTATTACTGTGCTCTGATATAATAACCGTCATAAAGTCATATCACTTTTCTTTAGTATTACTGGGATTGAAAACCATTAATTTGCATGTAGTTTGGTTTAAGATAATGAAATAAAATATTAATAATAATTACTTTTAAAATAAATTTGTACTACTTAAATTATATTGAGGAATCTGGTAACTGTAGTCAGCAGTCTCGGCCGAGCGTCGGCAACGCTCGGCGCCGGCCTCCGCACCACATTACTCAGCCGCTATCTGATGTCGTCTGCTAATTGACTAGAAATACAGATAAACGCTATTTTTATACCCTCATAAATCTTCAAATAACTGCGATTTGCGGATCTGTGTTTAAATGTCATGATAAAATTGCGGTAATGTCGGACTAATGTTTCCTATTCCGACTTTTATAGAATATCTACATCTACTTCGTAATAATGATTGATTATTAGAGAACAGCATATAATCTGTTCAACTGTACTGATCAATAACATTTAGTAGCTGATAGTGGTAATGTAGGCAGCTATATTTGCCAGAATAAAAAATACACGTATTTTAAATAATTAGATGTTACTTCAGCATGTCAAATTATATTACAAATTCTATTAAATACAATATTATCAAATATCAATAGTCTACAAAAATTCTAAATTTGTAACTTTTTCTTAAAGAATATTAATTTGTTATTGATAACATACAATTGTGTGGAAATATTATCGAACTTGACGTGGGTGTCGTATGGATTGGTTGACTTCAGGATAATAATGGTTTATAAACAATATTACACCACTTTTGTAATCGTAACGTTGGTTGCATTTATGAAAATTAGTTGATAAAAAATAAAGAAAATAAAACATGTCATTGAAAGGCAAATTTTATTCATGGTCCAACGTATACTCAATGAACGGACCCATTCAATGTAAAACTTCGCATAATTATACTTGATTAGATATATTACAATATTTACAAATGGATACATAATAATTGAACACCGAGGGCAGTTAGCTACTCGCTAAAAATGCGAAGGCGGTCATCGTGAGTGCGAAGTGTGGAAGTGCCAGCGCATATCCTAGGCGGACAGCGCCTGCGCCGGCGGCGGCCCGGGCTCTCGCATTGCCACCAGACTCGCCGCGACATGCCGCTCCTGCAGCCGCTGCGCTAGCCAAACTACGCCCTCGCACTTTTAATGGCGATATGCAAAAATTATCCTCCGCAAACTCCTGTGTAAGAGCCAGTGGGTTTGCTAGAGGATCCCGTCCGCACTCACAAGGTAAATGATTACCTCGAATCACAATATCCTCCACTTCTAACACCACGGACTCTGGTGTCTCTAACATATGATTGCCTGTTAATTTGAACGTTGTGACGCTGTTATTTTGTACTAATGACAACTCCTCGACAGCGTCTATTTTGTTATTGCACATTTCAAGTATTTCAACACGCTGCAGACCATCAAAAGCGCCGACTCTAACAATTCCTAGGTCAGATTCTCGTAACGCAAGACGTCCAACACGTGTCAATCCCCGAAATGTATCGGACAATACTGCTGGGAGGTCCATATAAGCTAACTCCAGTGTACCAATTCCTTCTAGGCCTGCAAAAGCCAGTGGTTCGATCGATCTGATTCCCGAGGGAAGTTCTATTTGTACGATATCTTTGAGTCCCGAGAAGGCGTGAGCTAAAATGCGTTTTATAGGATTATTCCGGAGTGAAATTTGCTTTATAAAATTGGTTCCAGCGAATGCATACCCTTCGATTTGCGCTATTCTGTTATGGGTCAGAATGATAGAGCTGATGTTCTGAAGTGCAGCAAAGGCGAACGCATCGACAGTGGCGAGAGGTGTATGCTGTATGTATAGTTCTCGTAGGCGTGGTAAACCACGAAAGGCGAAAGGCCGTATACGCGTCAGGTTACAAGCGTCAAGTGCAAGTCGCCGTAATTGCCTCAAATGTGCGAACGCATCCGAACGAAGAATACGTATATCTGCACGTGAGAGCGACAGCTGTGTCACACTTGGGCTTAGCGCCGAAGGCACACCGCGGAGCGTTGCACTATTGCACACCACCTGAAACATAATGCAATTGTATTCCTTCTTAATTAACTAAATATACTAATTAAATTACTACTGTAAATATACTAGAGATAGAAAATTGTTCACATGGGCACTTTTTGTGTCATTAATACAGCTTGTTTTGCAAGCTACGAGTATATTTCTGTTGTTATGGATTATATGGCTGTAAAATTACTGGGTATAGATATGTGTTACTAATTTCATTAGACCTTTGCTATGATTATGGAAATTAGTATATTATGTCATGTTCATGTTTATTTGAGACCACTTCCTAATAATACCCTTCACCTTTCAAAAAAATTATACTTACAGTTGTATGGAATACAAATAAGTTGTAAAAAAAAGTCGTTATAAATACTGTTATGGCATTTTATTATTACACTAATAGAAAATTCGTATCTGAAATAGAAAAAATATCCCCAGTTTCGCTATGTCACGGACTAACCATCGCCTCCGCAGTTTGGCCCGTCAATAAAACTGATCCTCAAAATATCCCTGTTGACATACGAGCGTACCGTTCATATTTTGATTGAATTGCTCCAAACTTAAGCTTCACAAATAATTAACTAGTACAAATACCAATTTCATCAGCTTATTCATATACAATCTCAATGTTGACAGTACAGCTTTCATTCCATTCGATCATTCTCATTATACTTTTACACGTAAAGTTATATAGCTGTATTTTGTGGCTTTATCTGTACGGAAATAAATTACTACGCGTTGTTTATTTGTCTTTATATGTATAAAGTAATATATACTTTATAATTTGACGGCCTCAGTGGTCTAGCGGTTTTGCACATCGTCTTACTTCCGATGGTCGCGGGTTCGATTCCTCACACGGCGCAAACATTTGTATTCATGAGTATGATTGTTTGTACCCATAACACAAGTTTTAGGTAGCTTAACTTGGAACTAGATGACGCTGTGTATGTCACACAGCGCCATCTAGTCCTGAGATTACTATTATTATTCATGTAAACTCACTATGGCATTTTAAATATTATACTACAGCTATGAATTGATGAAACGGTTAAAAAAATAGGTGCTTGCCCTTTCTTCTCAACTGAAATAAACCTAGTCGATGGACAGTACAGATTAAATAAAATAGAAAAAAATGATATATTGTAAAATTTTACTTTGACTGTGCTGAATACTCCAATGTCAGTTAATAACAATAAAAGATTTAAACCTGTGATTGTGAAAGACATATGCAGTGCGTGGGACAGGGCGGCGCCAGTGACGGGGCCATTGCCGTGTGTCCTGCGCCACACAGCGTGCCCATCATCGTCACAGCCACCAGATACTGCATCATCCATCTGGTGAATACAAAAATCATCAGAAAGTTCATATTGCAAAATTTCTATTTGAATATACTGTCTGTTGCAAACATGTCAACGAAAGCATGTAACATGCAGTAAAAATTTTAGATTTTCAAAAAGATAGTTAACAACAGCAGGTCAACTTTAATCTGTATCCATTCATTTATTATTTTGCACTAAACATATTTAAATTTATTAGACACAATGAGAAATCCGTGGCCATGATGTTAAAAAGGTTCAAATCTGGGCGAGGACAAAAATTCTTTGTGTATTGTAATAATTTATATATTTCGGACTGCCTCTCCGGTGAAGGAATTTCATGTTTCCTTCACCGGAGAGAGATTTCTTTCAGAAATAAATGCAAGAATAGTTAGTAGGTTAGTTAGATTAAAATACCCAGCGTTATGTGGGTAAATGAAATGATCACAATATCGAGAGTAGGCTTTGCCTCTAACTCCATCTGGTATAACAGTCGTTGCGATATGTCATTTATTCCTCTAATTCATACTATTTGCTTAGATATTGTTTAATTTGCTCATTCTAATACAAATTCCATAATAATATTACATTCAAAGTAGTAAAACGTGAAACTACTAATGAAGAGAAGATGCCTAATTAGAGGTTTACCTAAATATGAAAGCGGGAGCCATGGGCGGGCGCAGGCGAGGCGCCCCGCCCGTCGCGCGCCCTCACCTAAGCACTTCCATCACACCTCCACTGCCTGAAAACAAATATCATCTTACTTAATTATGTCTATTTATGAATGGCAAGCAAGCCTACGTCCCACCTTATGGAAAAGCACCACGAATATTACCTTGTCATGGCACTACTCATACATTCCCTCAGACTAAGAACCATGAACACCCGACTATTAGAAGTATGGCGGTCCTAATCTGCTGGACTACCGAGCCCGTTGTTATACATGCAATAAAGCATAGAATTTGAAGTTGGCTAAGTATTAGCTGTATTAAAGAATAATATGCCATAAATTAAAAATATTTACAACAGTTTATCAATTCAATTAAGGATTTGTTTTATAATTTCCTCAGAGTGTAATAAAGTATGATATAGCGCACTATGTATCACTCCGGTGGAAGTAGATTCTGTACACATGGGATTTAAAATATCAAACGTCAAACTCGTTGGTAATCTATTACTTTCTTTCCTCGCTAAACAACGTACTAGTATTGCCACAGTGAATTACAATTATACAGGAAATAAACATTGCCACTGACTGTTTTATACATTGGTATAAAAAATTTAATATAGTAATTAGCATTCCAAAAATTTAAGAATATGAAAGATATTGTGAACTCACCGTTACAAACATTTAATGGTAATAGCGACAGTATTTTTCTTAATAATAATAGTTACTATCTTCTAGAATCAGCATAGGCTGTAAATAGTAGTATTCCTATATGTATTCGTATGTGCTATTACTAATTGTATAAGGAACACGCGCTTCAGTATAAATCTAAAACTGCGAAATTTCTGCTATAGTTACTTTTTCAGGACTATAGCTATATATTATATATACAATATATTAGAATATATTAATGATATATGAAATACATCGCAGTACGCGCTCTAAACAAGCAGGCGAAGTTACGGGTTGCGAAGTGTATAAGCCGTCTTCATAGGAAACAAAATATCATCAAGTTTGTATATGTAAATGATTATTACTAAACATACCGTCTACGACTAGGACCAACTACATGTCTTTCATATGGTAAAATACATTATGTATAAGAATATAAATTATACAAACATACATAATGTGTTTAAACTTATATCTCATGATATAAGTAATTTATTAGTCTTCAGTAGAAATTTAGGTGATACAGTGACTACATTTTGTCATAATTATCAAGTGGTAGACGATATTGTACTTATGTAGAATAATAATCAGAAGGCGGCTAGACAAATGTCAGGTAATAATATTATAGATCCACTGCCATCTCCAATCCAACAAAAACTATAACG
This sequence comes from Achroia grisella, assembly GCF_030625045.1. Taxonomy (NCBI): domain Eukaryota; kingdom Metazoa; phylum Arthropoda; class Insecta; order Lepidoptera; family Pyralidae; genus Achroia; species Achroia grisella. The sequence goes on along the minus strand of NW_026712606.1, from coordinate 264,890 downwards.
CAATAGCCACAATATTGGAAGTTCATAAAAAAGACAGTCACGGTAAATATCACATTATTATAAGGTGCTCACAATTTATAAACGACATTTTTTAAGAAAGTAAAAGTTTTTATATTTGTTTAAAAAATATTAATTCAAATATATTTAAAACATTTACATAATCCAACTAATAATTTATTATTTTATTATATATGTGTATTTATATATACACTAAAACTTCTTTAAATAACAAGTATATAATATTATATAATAGATGAATAAATGTGCTTAAAGTAATCTTTTACTGCTAAGAAAAAACATGCTTCATATTCAAGTCTGATTCAATTATACTTAGACGGAAATTGAATACGAAGACTTGATAGGATAAGATATAGCATTCTTGCCCCATGAGAACACATTCGTTCTTCTACAATTTTACTTGTAATAGGTTTCGAGCGAAATAAGACGTCACAAGACGATTAAATAATGGGAACTCTAATTTCTTAAAAAAAATCTATTATTATTTACTCTATGTCATAAAATGTAAAAATTAAAAATTTTACCGCTTGGAGCTGTCGAGTAATAACACAAGATTTAATGAAAAGAGATATGATACGAAATGCTAAAATCAAAAGGAAGCAACATAACATAACAAGTTTCTAACTATCGCAGCGGTTCATACAGACAGAGTATACTTTATTACCTTTATCTTACTTATTCCAACCGCCAAGCTGCTTTTTAAAATGTGTTTCGATTGAAGGGCATAAGGTATAATTCTGTAATTAAATTACGGTATTTAAACATTTCTTATGTAATATAAAAATATTTCAGCTATTGTATGTGCTTTACAACAATGCACTACGCAATATTTTTAAAAGGCTGGCACAGATTAGTAAAAAATATATATTATTTCGTTTTGTACTTGGCTTAATGTATTTCTAAAATAAATATTTTTTATTCACATACCGCTCGTATTCTCTACCCTAAATAGTAGATATAAAACATTCTGTTACAATTTTAATCTATATGTATTAGATTACATAATATATAAAATTGTATTGTAACAAAATATATTTTAACTAATTTCTCTAAAAGGAACAAATTCATATAACCCTATAATGGCTATACTGTATATAACGGTCTTTAACCGAGCTAATAATACTCAATTATTCAGTTCCGCGAGGCATTGTAGTAATAAAACGACAGTAACTTAAAGCGACCATAAATGGAGGCCTATACAGTTATAACCGTAGCTTCCATCGATACAAAACATCTTGTCGCTCGGTGTATAACGCTACATGCCAAAAACTTAAAATTGCAGGAGTATGTTTATCCCGAGCATGTGGAGATTCTCAGCGACGCTACGACTCCCCGGAGCGTCATTACTCTGTCCGCTCGAGACGCACACGCTTTTAAACTAAACCACGGTTAAATTGCACGCAAAAATATTAAGGATACGCTTAATTTTTTTTAAATAACCCTAGAGATATACAGAGTATGAGAACATGCATTATACTTATCGCTAAGAAGAGCTCTTAGTCTCCTAAATGTGCTTCTATATGTACTAATAAAAAAAGAGAATTATGTTTCATTTTGTTGTAGATTACAGAATATTATTTTGTCAGTTATCTATTTTTGTCACCAGTTGTTGTTATCTTGCAAGCCGCGATCTGTTGTATAATATAGTACATGGCAATAAAATTACAAAATACGGAAGGATTACAGTCTTTTCTTTACAGATTACAGTCCTTAGTCCTTAAGATTTTAGGTAGTTACAGTTATTGTCGGTCTCGGTGGTGGTAGCGGTTTAGCCGCCTTACTTCCGATGGTCGCGGGTTCAACACAAATATGATAGAAGAAATTTTTAGTTTTTTAGTTTTTCGCACCAAAATAATTTAACTTATGAAGAATATACGAGTATATCTCATGAATAGTAGATACTCATATATGAGAAACTATTTGATACATTGCTTTCGCTGAAACGAGTACAGGTAGTCAAAACTTTTCAATTATTTGTTCAATTTAACCGTTAGTATAGTTACTTTAAATTAGGGAAAGTAAACGTGCTATTTGACAGTCATGATCAAAGTTGTTTTCAAAAGAATATTTATTGCCTGTGTCATAATTTAATATACATTTAATGTCCAATAATTTTGTTTCCTTGAACAAACTTTATGCTCTGAAATTTGAAAGACAAATACTTCGCAATAAAGTTGATAAATTAAAAGGAACAAAGTTATGAAGATCGAATATAACGATTCGCAATAAGAATAAGTCCATATCAATTAATTTGTTTCTAATTTGTCACAAATTTCCAGTTGCTCAGTGTAGTGAACACGTTTAATTGGTTTCCGGTACTATAGATACAGAATGGTTACGAATGATCAATCATAGGAGTGCCGCGAATGTCAGCGGAGCTCAAAATAGTTTTTATCGTTGTCAAATTTTAGCAGAATATATAAATAAAATATTACCGAGACCTACTACAAATGTTGTAATGTTATATAGTTTAAAACTAAGCTTAGTTGTAATTATGGGTATTGATAGTATAAACAGATAAGGTTATAAGAACTAAAAAATATAATTAAGAATATTATTCTCCACCCGAGGGTTCATCTGGTTTTTTTAAATATAAACCAACCCATGTTCATGCTTGGAATTTAAACTAACTTCATGTCAAATTTCGTTAAGTTATCATCGTGAAAAGGTAACAGGCATATATATGTACATACATAAGCATTTATAATATTACTAAGGATATACAAACATAGAGTTAATATTTTTAATATTAACTCTATCTACTTCTTACTTCCAAAATTCTCCTAACGATATTACAAGTACCATTATACCATACCATTAAAGGAACGAAAGTACATATTTGTTGAAGTACGAAACTGTTTAAACATTTATCGACTTTTATCTGATCACAGGGGACAATTTTTGTATCAACATTCTGAAACTCGTTTGTGTCACATAAAAAAATATTTGCAAACATACTTCAAAGTGTCTCAATTGAACAACATAAGAAAAATGTTACATAACAGACAAAATAATATAAATACACAGATACAAGCTTTGTGAGCGATATTTCAACTTTATTTATCAAGGAAAATAAACAATTTAATGACACTTGGCTACATATTAATAGCATGATAAAAATAAACATAGACACTACAAAAATATACTTTTTATCATAATTGTAATAGCAAATATATCGTAGCTCAATTAAGCAAGTAGGTAGTAGATAGTAGTAGGTGGACTATATAAGATAATCGTTTTCGTATTCTTCTAACTAATTAACAAGTAACTGGTACGAAGGTGTAAGCGTCTGTTTCACTGAGGCATAGAGCCGAAACTGTTGTATATACAAATGTAAAATTTTGTACAGAAGTTAAAAAAAGGAACAAGCACGGGAGTAAGTATGGGAAGCAAGTATGGGATTTCTTGAAATTGATTCAAACTAATAGAATAGGAAATAGTTAATGGATATCTGCGAAGTCGCGGAACATAACATAACATAATCTATTTATCTTCACGATAGAACCCATATAGGACAGGCAGAACAAACTAAATTAAACTACACCATTCTATTATCATCAAAAAGTATGTAGTAAATATTAATATAAATTTTGAAATATTAGCAAAGATACGACTATCGAACTATATAATTATTACGCAGACAATAGCCTTTACATTCCGTTGTCGACACTGGCGCAGAGAGTTAGAACTTTAGAAATTGTGGTGCGGTCGTCTGCCCACTTCGTAATTTATGAATTTTGTAGGTATAGTTCTATAAAATTAGTTTTTGATGAATAACTAGCTCCTGCCCCACGGCTATTCTGCTCTGTCCGGTTGCCTTTGATGTCGTAGCCACTTTATATAAAATCAGACTCTTTGTGAACCTATTCAGAGGTCGCTGATTCATTTATACCTATCTAATTTATCCCTTCTTATATTACATTGTTAATGTATAGTACCAAATGGAGTTTCGTTGAATTATTGTAGTAAAAATAGAAAAATAGATCTTATGATTTATTATTAAATTATATATTTTTCGTAGGCATGTATGCTAGCTAAGCTTCATACTTTATTTCAATAATCGTTAAACACGACAGGAGGATATAAAAGGTTGTCAATCATATAATTGATTAGAATATATAAAGAAATCATAGGTTTTCCTTATATAACAATAAATGTTTCAGTAAAATTAAGAATTTAGTATGTTTTATGAATTTAATGAAATTTGGCATACTGACATAATTTCGACAACAACGTAATGTTATATCATAATCCAATGGGCTAATCTGGTGATAAAAATGAAAAATAGTTGTTAGACGTCTAAAATTAATACAACGCCGTCGAGTTCGGACTCATTTAATTTATCTCAATAATTACTTGAACAATAGATACATATTAATCAGGTTTGATCATTCATATAGTCTAAACATTTAACAAAAAGTTGTTATTTGAAATAACTTTGTATCTGTTCTTGAAAGGCTTTCTGAACCTTATATTCAGAAAAACCCCGAAGAAGGCATAACAATTTTATTATTAACAGAATAATATTTTACTACAGACAAATTGTTAAAATATCATACCGAATTTGCGATATTATTTTACTTTATTTCTGCGCGTCTTCCCTAATACACCATTCGTTTAAAATAAATATTTATATTGTAAAATTATAAAAAGCAATTATTCTACGTTTCTTTCAACTAACTATGCTTAGATGTTGCGAATGAGATGTTGGCCCTTACTTTAAATAAACATGGTGGTGAACAGTGACCCGTATAATCTTGCACAGGTGAATATAAGATTACATGTGTCAACTTATTTATCTCGTGCATGCCCATCTTTTAACGTGTAGCGTGGCAAAATTGTCGCTTTGATAATAAATTCGGCGAGAAAAAGACGATCCTGACCTGCGTGAGCTACGTAAATCATTTCAATTTATTATACGCACCGCACGGCCATTGTTGAAACACGTAGGTATAAAAAAATGCGACACGCAAGTACCATATAGCTAAATTAATTCCTGTGATACCAAGATTTTTATCTTCTTGATACATAACATTTTAAAAACAAAATAAATACGTAGAATTAATAATATAATCTACAACTTCAGACTGTTGTAGAGATCCATTACCATCTCTAAGAGTATTGGAATTCTCGGTGTCGACATCTGTAGCACAGTTAAGTTTCGTAGTCACCTCGAAGAAAAGGTCAAGCTGGCGTCCAAAAAACCCGGTGTACTGAATAGAGCGAGGCGGTGCTTCACTGCGGACCAGAGACTTCTCTTGTATAGTCGCAGGTTCGGCCGCAGATGGAGTACTGCTCTCATCTTTGGGCGGGAGCACCTGGATACCAGCTCGGTCCTTTTGACTCGGTTCAGAGACGTGCTATGAGAATTGTCGATGATCCCAATCTCTCAAACGGTATCGAATCACTTAGCTTGAGGCGACACTTCACATCGCTTTGTGTGTTCTACCGAATATACAACGGACTGTGTTCTAATGAATTGTTTGACATGATGCCTACGGCTACCTTTTACCATCACACCGCTCGCCATCGACAGGGAATTCATCCCCACACGCTGGAACCTAAGTGGTTTCCGACAGTGCGGTTTCAGAGGAGCTTCCTCTCGCATACACTTAGATTGTGGAATGAACTACCTGCCGAGGTTTTCTCGATAGACTACAGCATGGGGCTTTTCAAGAAGGGTATATTAAAGATTCTTAAGGGTCGGCAACGCGCATGTGACACTCCTGGTGTTTCAGGCGTCCATAGGCTACGGTAACCGTTTACCATCAAATGGGCCGTATGCTTGTTTAACACCTACGTGGCATATAAAAAAAAGATTTTCTTTTATATAGATATGAAAAGACTCCAAACTGAAATTAACATTCCCTTTACGATCAGAAACAATATAGTTGTTAGATGATTAGTATTGGATATGATTTAGATGATTTTTTTCAAATTGCTAGAATGACAATCGAAAGGATATTTTTTGTTTTTATTTTTAAAGTAAGAGAGTAGGTATATGGTTATAATATTATTATTTAGTTACATATTATATACACATATTTGTATATCTCAACATTCACGCTATTTAAATATCACTAGAAATAAGAAATCTGCGTAATAGTGGAGTTGTATGTAAGAAACGTATATTAATGACTATTCCAAGACAATTCTAATATTTACAATGAATTGCACCTAGAGTAATTGAATAATTTAAAGTAATAGCCTCATAATAAGGAATCTCTTCAGAGATTACATGATCGATGGGTTCATTTCGAATTCAATGAATTCGACAGTAGCAGTACAAATGTCACCAAGTGAGTTTTCACTATAAGTTGATTTAGTAAATTTCGATTAGAACAATGTATATTGAATACTTATATTTCAAAATTAATCACCACCGTTTTTTCTTCCGAAATTCTCTTCTAATCAGTCTTCCCAATTACAATACATTTCAGCTTTCAATAAGATGCAGATAACTCTTAATTTCTACGCAAAAAAATATAAACTAAACTTTGAACTCTTTGGTTTAAGCAGACCTTGTTCTTCATTTTGTGATAATTATCTATATCAGTGATATATGTAGGTATATATCTTTTGAATATTTATATACCTTATAATATTTATGTCAAAATACATTCTCGCTATTAATTTAATAAAGCTTTGCTGTAGAAAGTTAAGAAAGTTAATTATCAAGCCAATTTTAGACTCCTCTACAATTAAGTTTTACAGTAACATCAAAAACTTTTCACATACTTTATACTTTCATATATTTTACAGGCCTGGACTCCTGAATGTGCGAAACTTATGCTGGTATAAAGAAAAGCATACAAACCTACATATGTAGGTTTACGACACAATTCTCGTTGTGAATACAACACAAATTTTGTGGATGAAAACACCCGCTGCTCACATCTTTACAAAGCGCAGTACACGCCTTAGTAGAATCATTCAAAACGAAATGCTTTTAAAACATTTTATCATTTAATTGGCGAAATATTAATTCTATATCATAGAATAATAAATACTGTATGTATCATACTTGATTATGATATAATATAATTATATAAAGAAAGAATATAAGTATATTTGGTACACATAACAATACCAAAAAAATATTTAATTTTTAAATTACATATTGGATTATACGAATTAGATAGTCCAAATAGGTCTCCGCTCAGCATATGTGGTGACGAGGTGCCACGACACTGGTATTCTGCGGTACTTTCTTACATGTAAATATAGTAATAATATACGTACATAAAATTACATTACACACATTCGTTGTTCTTGAATATTTACTATAAAATACTATATTATAAAACTGAAAACGTCTTCCCTTAATTAACTGTTTTGAACCATCAGAAAAATAAACAAAAAAACGACACAAAGTTTTCTCAATTTTCTTACTTTACTAAATAGATCGTACGTCTCTTTTATTGTTGTTCAGGGTACTTACAAAATGTAATGTGTATTGTGTTTATTTGTTTGCTAAACCACCACGCACTCTAAAAACTACAAAAAACAAGTTCCTTTCGTACTAGTACTAACTTAGTGGTTAGTTTACAAAGTAGAAACTGGCATTGCTGGCGAATACTCGTCGTGTGTAAGTGAACGAATAGAGGTTACACTGGCAGAGAATACCTATTTCACAACACAATTAAATTTAAATATTAAATTGGAGAACATGCCCAGAATAAATTGTACCAGCAATAAACAATTAGTTACACAACAAGCAGGTATACAAATAATAGCATCAAAGTAACAGACAAAGGCAACGGGTATGAGCGATAGGGCGCTAAAAGAGTTTCGGGGAGACATCGTTATGACATGAATAACTGATGGACGCCGTCCTTTCCCCTTCATCGCTTGATTAACATTCAGAGTCGCGAGCGACTCCAAGCTCGGTATTCTAGTAACAAAGCCCTGGCACAAAATAAAAGCTTTGCACGTCCACTCGCTGAAAGGCGGACTTCCCGAACTTACGTCATCCAATTTTTATGCTGTGTCAAAGAACTTTGGGAAAATAAAAACAAAGACCCAACACACCTATTGTTAAACAGTATTTCCATTTGCGGCTTAGAAAGGTTCATATCTAAAACAACACTAATCATTTAGATGTTAGAACAAAGGTGAAGTAAAATAAGATTTATTATTCAGGGTTCAAAGAGCACATCAAGTTGTTTCGAGACACCGCACGTTGTCTTGCATTCAAGGGAAACGCGAAGTGGAAAAGGTAATGTCGCTGAAGCATAAACATTGCGAGTATTTTCCCTCTACTCTGATATTATTGTTAAGTAGTAAAGGCGTATAATAATATATTTATACAAATTGTGAAGGAAACGGAAAGGGTGGTATAACAACTCTCTCTGAAGGTAGAGAATGGTGATGATGATACTGAACAACTTTTACATTGGGACCCCGCCCCAATGTAAAAGTTGTTGTAAACTTTAAAATGTTGTTGAATCTTTTATCGTTTAAACAATTGGATATCACACAATAATTAATAATTATATATTATAATTAATAGTAACTTTAGCTCTAACTCAACTTATAATTAAATTTTAGTAATTAATTTAATTTAATACAAGTTGTTACCCTGGACCGCGTTGAATTTGATTTTTATTATATTAAAATATATATAATTTTTAAAATAAGAGAAGCATAAATTACTCCTTATAGCATCAGCTATCTGCAAGCGAAAATCCCATCAAAATCGATTCTGCCTTTTCGGAGATTAGCAAGATTTTTTTTATATATGTATATTATGTATATTTATATAGTTACTTTCATGTGCATTTATTCTCAATTTGGGACAACAAACTAACATTAAAATTTTATTTATCTATATGTTTCTATAGATATATTTGATATCTAAGAATGACATGATACTTTTTTAATATTCATAATGAAATGAATGTGACTTCATCATATTATAATGGAACTCATTCGCGCTGATGTTATAATGTTATGGTAACACGGAATAATATTCATAAAATTCGTTTTCGCCTAGTCTCTTTGGCCCCTGAATTCGGGACCTTAACGCCGCTATTGTCACCCGAAGGCTTATTAGATGTCATTACCATCCTGTGTTTTCACATTTATATTTTAATTAAGAACATCCTGCCGAAAATGAGTTGTACATCTAGATGAGATGGTATTTTGTGGATATTAAACATTCTCATCGATTGAGGAAGCTCCAAATACCACTAAAGCAATTTCACAAAATTACAATATTTATTTATGAAACGCAGCAGTAATAAAGTGTTCAATTGTAGAGAGAGAGAAGAAATACACTTCGCACCTAACATCGCACAATACTGCCGTATTATATCAGTAATAAAACGAAAACAAAGGTAAAACTTCGACATCGCACTGTGCTCCGTTAACGGGACTTCGCGCGCGTTTATTTCGTTTCCTTTGGATGTTTAGCAGGCGATAGTAACGTTGTCTTGTTATTTTTAACAACTCAGAATAATAAGCACGGTGTATCATAGATATAGATACCTATATAATCTGAGATAGATTTATAATTTAGATATTTAATCTTCGACATAAAGAGTGATTAATATTGTTTATATTAAATATATTTCTTTTTTATTTGAAGGATCATTAAATAGATATTAATTTAGTTCATGGAAATCAGACCAGCAGGAAGGATCAAAAATATCTCGTTAGAGAGAATCCTCTAAAATAGTAAATTTGCAGTCATTGATTTGAGACAAGACAAGATTGCATGGAAACTTTTGGTACATAAATAACGGTTCAATGAAATAATACTATGATACAGTTATGTTCAGATTATTCAAAAGGCACATTTCATTACATATTACACATCTTGTAATAAATAGAACAGACGGCTAGCAAGTAAATTGCCTCCGTATATTGCTTATCTGAGCTTGAAATAGTAGGAGTACACTTGGCACTCAGCACTTATTGTTCACTTTTTATATCTACAATATTTTATATATAAACACCAGTGGAGTTCGAATCTCACTCACTGTGTAAAGTATTAAATTCTATCTCTTTTTTTATGTAACTAAAGGTATAATGGCCAACAAGCTGATAGCCCATCAGATGGTAAAAGTTAACTATCCTATATGCATGATATTTAAATCACGACCGCATATTATACCCATGGTGGTTTTGATTGTGGGGACTAAGATGGCATGACCCCGTACTCAGTAATTTCACTGCTACATAATTTTACAGTAACACATCTTGCAAAACAAACTGCTTAGTGATACTTATTAAAATTGGTATAACAGAATACCGATAGAGATGTTTTTGTACGATTTTTTCCTCAGTACAAACCCTCTTAGCCAGAACCCCGATTAACGTTGTCAATGAAAGCAATTAATATGAAAGATATTGGCACCCTCCGACACCTAATGTTAAGTAGATACGATGAACAGTGGGACAGCAATCGATTAAAACTTTGATCACCCTCTATCTCATCTAGCATTACATTATCATGAGCATATAATAAAATTTTATAAACTATATATTACAACTATATGTTCCTAACTGCTAGAATATTGCCTCGTCTCAAGCCTCAGAGATTATGATTAAACCATTTACAGGAGTTCAATGTTAATTAGTGGGAAACCAAAATGAATCTTACTTGAACAATTAAAAATACTAGTTAGACAAGCAGTTGGTAAATATTTTATGCCCATTTTTAGATATTTTATAATGTTATGATTATTTAAGCCGCAGTTTAATTAGTTATTAACGTTTTTCTATAGCGAGTTTAAAATTCTATTGTTTAATGTCGCCCATACATTTGTTTATCAATAGCAATTATTTTTTTTTTAGGATACCAAAAAAGTATCAGTACATTTATGACGTTCATTATTTCAAAAAATCAGCCGAGTGCTTCATGAATATTCTACATTTCTTTATACTCAGAAAAATGAAATTGAATTCGTCTCCCTTCTATAGTACTCTGGGGCATAACCATAATACGCTTGACCTGGTATGTCATGAAAATGCAATTTCTTAATTCTTCTGTCTTGTCAAGTAGCATTTCTTTTTTCAATTACTTAAAATAAATTTAATAATACCTAAAGGAAAAATAAATTGATGTAGATTTAGATAGAAAAGTATTCGAATTATAAATTTGTTCAAACATAAAGGTTATTACAATATAATACGGGATCTCTTAAATTTCTAAACAGTACCTATACTTTTAATTGAAGCAGTCTTGAGAGAAATTAGAGAGAGGAGAGCTAAAATGAACGTTGTAGATGACAAAAGATTTAATTTATATTAGTGCTACACTAAACCTATAATATTCATATATTATAGGTTTATAAATAATGCTAACATCAATGGCTATTTCATATATTATAGGTACTTTATTGGATTGTTTATTGACTGTCTGTCGTATTTTACATTCGAAGCATATTCTGGTAATAAAACAACTATTACCAGAATCTGCTTCGAATGTAAAATTGGTATACGTACTATCTACATATGAAATAAAGTCGAATAAAACTACATAATATCCCTATATAAATGTTTAAAAATATAATTTACTACTAACTAATTATTTTAGACTTTAGTATAATATTAATACAGCAAGCGTTAAATGTCGAAAAATAAAATTATTGCATTTAATTTCCAGTCTTTTATATTTTTTAATTTCCAGAATTAATAATTAATATCGTATAATTTCAACTCCTACGATAATATCCTAACAGTAAAGATGATATCCTAAAACCTATACTATTTTCTATAGTATTTATTATTTCGAACATACATCAGATTCAGCATACAACAGAGTGAATAATATTTCCTATTGCTATCTCTGGTATTTTCGTTATTCACACGAGATGTGACAATAATATTAATTATTACCAATGATTTCTTTAATCATAGCGTGGCTCACTATCACCAGTTAGAAGAAAATAATAGTAGATACGATCTATTTTTATAAGACAGTGATTATCTCTTTATATTAAAACTACATACAGATATAATATTATCTCTAAAAATATACTCTATAAATATGAAATCCTGACAAAAGGCCATTATATCAGGATATAGATATAATACGGAAAATCATTGGTAGTTTTCATTGTACAAATGTAATCGAACTCATAAAAAACTATGTTAGTTTAAATAGACATAATCCAAAAGCGACATGCAAGATTCATTAGATATTAATGCTTGAAAAGCTTCTGTAGAGTACTTGCGCAGCTTAACTCGCCCTTTATGTACATAATTTACGCCACAGACTAGTAATATAAATGACTCGTATAATTTTGTTGACATGGAGAGTAGATATTGATTTTTTTTGTATGCTTTACAGTACCAGTGACTACTCTGAATTATTTAAGAGGAATTATAAGAAGATTATGTTCTTCTCAATCTAAATACAACTTGTATAGTTGATATAAATATCATAACAACAGATCCTATTTTTAAATTTTCCTATGTTAACGTTACAAACAAATTATAATTAGTAATTATAATTTGTTTGTAACGTTAAAAACTTAGTAATTAAAAATGTAAATGCAGGTAAAAAAGATTAGTAAATAAGACCCGATAATATCAAATAAGTAATTTCAATGATTAGTCATGTCAAATTCAAACACAAAAATGTGTTATAGAAATGTATAAAAATTGTGATTAATATTTATGAAAAAAGTTGGTATCTATATTACAAAAGGTATATATATTACAAAGATCACTATCGAATGTAGGGGAGCGTGGGATACAGTGAATCGTGGGTCACAATGGATAGATCATTATAGCTGTCCATGTAGTCCACACAAACACTTGCGTATCCGCGAAGTTGTCGTTCTTACATTTCTTCCTCGTCCTAAATAGTCGCTATCTTAATTTCAGAGATAGAATTTGCGTCGCAGCACACTAGTCGATTACTAACACAAGTAAGATAAAAATATATTTTTACATGTTCTTGTAAAACATTGCGTTTCTGAAGTACAAAAATTTTGCAAGATTTCATTATTTGTTATGATTGGATTTTATTAGTCTGATTTGTTTTTTTAGCAAATAAAACGAATATTGCGATTCTTTAAATCGAATTTCTATCAGTATAAATGCAGTTCCAATATCATCAAAATTATAATATAACACGAAAGTAAATATTAAATAAAACATTATTGAATAGGATCTGGCAAAGTATTTTATAAAAAAAGTCTTTTCTTATATACGTATATAAAAACCTAACCTCATGGTAGAAACTTCTGTTTTAGCATTAATCGGTTATTTTAATTGTAAGAGGCGAAATCTATATATTCACAAAGTAAAACAATAAGATGTTCACTCACATGTACTTGTGCGTGAACATCTGACAAACTAATAATATTTTTATTAGGTAAAGTATAAGAGAGATGACCCATACTGTTAAATACATTTCATTCCAGTTTATGAGTAAAACAAATGGTAAGCCATAATTTTGCCGTAGTCTTCAAATTATATGTAGCACATAGTTAAATGGCTATAAAAAATTCGCATAGATCATCCACGAGTGACCGCCCCGCCCTCGGTCTGCATCCGGCGACAGGGGAAGGCTTTTTCAAATCTCATTACCGACCCACCCGCATATAAACTACGATTGCTGAAGGTAAAATTAAGACCAGTGCATACAAATGATATTGTACTCTCAAATAAAAATATCATGTATCAATATATTTACAAATACAAGTTATAGATATATATAATAGGTGCCCTAGTAATTAAAATAACCTTCATTACCACCAACTTAATCTATTTTAAATACTGAATACCTTTGTAGTTTGACCAGCAATCATAAATGAGTAAACAACTGAAATAAAATTTGTTCTTTCATTGAAAAGAAAAATTATTTATGAGTATAAATTACACATAATATTGTGGAAAAGATATAAAATACACAATAATAAATAAGTAACAACATTTTTCCGTTGTATTGACAGAAGCAAACCAATCTCTACGAATAGGTATCTACTACTCTTTCACTCGTCAGATGAGTGAGCCAGCCATCATTGCATTCAGGTATAATTTAGTGAGATTGAATAACACAGATCTTCACCTCACTACCTGTCTAGACATTTTGACATGATTTAAACGAGGCACTCGACCACAGAATAATTACAACACTTAACAATAAAAAATCATTATCGTAGTCATTGACTAAGACTACGGTCAATGTGATACATCTGATAGAAGTAAGAAAGCTAACAAAACTAAATTGAATATACTAATAAGATATTTTTGATTTAGCTACAGTCTTAGTGAACTCCACACAATTATAACAAATTTTGGATAAGAAAGATAAATGGACCTGAATAAGAAAATATATCTGAGTATTTATAAAAATGAAACTCTATAGAATAAATAAAGATTATCTGCTCCTGCCTACGTATTTGGCTTTGAGGCTCTGAAATTGCCGCTGGTGGACTTTATCTCGTACAATAGCAGTATCCTTCCTGATTAAATACAAATGAAACAAAGATAAATTTATTATAATTGTACTTTTTTGTCTAAAAATATTAATTCAAAAATAGTGTAATTTCTTTGAATTCCTACGAAAAATCTTCAACCAATCTTTTGTCAACATTACAGTTACTTTTTTAATTAATGTATCTTCTAAAGTATTTCTTTTCAGTTTAGTTTTTTGTAATTAATAAGTTCAGTTCATTGATTCCCGGGTTCTTCCTTGAATCCTTCCATCACAGTTATGATATATGAAACATAACACCAAAACCAAAATACATGTTTACAAGGTTTTCATTAAAAAATTCAACCGGAGGTAGTTAGAAAAAAATCGATGTGGGTCGGATCTATCACTTTAATCATCTCGGTTTTTAGATTGTATTATATTATATGTATTCATAATAATGAAATTAGTATAAGATATAATAATTATTAATACATAATAGAAGCAAGTATAGACAAACACCACAGCGGCCATAGTCCAATATAAATACATAACAACTTGTCTAGTTAGATTAGATGTCTATGAACAATTCTGACCAGTTCGGGAATGTATCCGATAATAGAATCGTGTAGATGTGCTGATTTATCTTTTCAATAAATTTAACAACGTACGAACGTAAAATTGTAAGTGTTCCGTCTTGGCAATAAAAATGGGACCGGTGCCGTTTCTATTCTAGGTAATAACCACGTTAAATTATGTCAACGCTTTAAATTTTAGCTGCTGGATTTTCACAAACATAGACGAACAAATCTTTAAATATTCAACTTCATAATAGAAGTAAACAAGGGCATACCTTTGCTTTTAAATTTATTCACTAACGATAGGGTTCCAGAGAACAATTAATGTCCATGTGACTTTTAAATCTCTGCAAAAACAAATGTTTTATAAAACGTTTTACTCTCACCGGAATACAGCACCTGATAAATGATAGCTACGGGCGCTTTATGGAAACATGAAGTGATATAACGTTACATCACTCCATACGATATATGTGTCCATAATATTACATGGCCTAAAATATATTTTTATTTAATTTTTAAATCACAAGTCCAAGTACGTGTAACATCAGACTTCATAGAAAATTGGCTGACATATCAAGAATTTTTTTAGTAAAATGTTATAATTCATATTCCAAATTATAATTACATGTAACTGTAATTATAATTTGGAATGATGATGATGAATGAATTATAACATTTTACTAAAAAAATATATCACCCACCTAATAACCAGTAACTTTAACGTTTGTAACAAACGTTCAATGACTATATTCTCATACATTACGGTTACTTAATGGGTACTGAGTTTTTAAATACTATACCTAACTTAGGTATGCAAAAAAGAGAATAGAGACTAAATAATAAAGATAAAAATTAAACCAACAAAAACACCTACAATATGTATAGCCAACAAAATGCTTGATTTTAATTAAGTTAATTATGATTGAATTTAAGTGCAACGAATATATATAAAGACATAAATATATATTTAAAAACCATTATCCGAAATGTCACATATTGAGTTAATTACCCTTAATTCATGATACTTAATGATTGTCGGGTTTTTACGACCCCATACAATTATCTTAAATGGGAATGAGCTTTGGAATAAAATACATCATATTAAATAATTTCAAACAATTTGAGTTTTTTGCTAAAAGTAATAATACTTGATAAATGTATAATACATTAATGACATTTTTAATGTTAAAAATAAAAAGTATATTATTGATCCATTTAATATCAAGTAAAATCATGTATTATAGATGATTTTATTTAAAATTATTCGTTCGGCTTATCCTGCATACATAGAAAAGAATGGTAATAGTTTTTTTTTTAGACAAAATACAATTTAAAAACTTTATCTTTATTTAAAACTGTCGACGAATAAACATTAACGTGCGTGGTTAGTCTTTTAACCACATTGAGAAAAACTAAATTGGATGAGTAACTCTAGAAATAACTCGCCATTATTTAGTTTTTGTATTCTTTCCAAACCTCAATAATAACAATTATTTTTAGGTTATATTCACAGAATTGAGCTAAATAAATATTCAATTATTTTAATTACTAATAGAACTAGTCAGTCCGTTACTATTTTTATGTCATTTAATATTTTAGTATTAATAATGTTAAGTAGTCACTTTTTCAAAATATTTAAGGACCTTCCTGTTCACATAATTATGAATTAAATAATATAGAATTGTTTGTAGTAATTATTCTATATTTAACAATAATTAGCCAGAATAATATTTTTTTATATTTAGGTACTTAGTTGTGTCGAGGTGACCCTAAAATTAATTTGCGCCATAACTCACGTGTGGTGAGTGGTGAGAGCAACGAAAGGGCGGGGGTCACATATGTCACTATCACAAGTCGTGGCCGCGCTGTCTTTTTATCTCACTGACCCTTATTTACGCTCACAAGTCCAAATTGTTACTGCACTTTGTATAAATGAAATGAGAAAAACAGGTTACCTGTTTTTTGGGCATCGCTTTGTCTTGGGCATCTTGAATTCTAAGAAAATGTAGACTTTACGAGTACTTTACTGTAGTTAAAATTAATTAATATGATTATTTTCTTTAAGTAGATAACAGGAATAGCAATTGTTGCCCTTCCTATTCTGATAGTAAGTGACCATATCGTATTTTTAGTTTCAAACTCCCTTTATCTTACACCCTTGCTACCTTTATTTTACTTACTTTTTTAACAACAATATAACCATACAACAAATATGTTAAATTTCATTACGATCAGCTGAATGTTTAATGCCAATAGGCAACGAAGAGACAGATACACTTTCACGCTTCTAATATTAATAAAATAATCAACATATAATGGATTTGCCATAATTGTGCAGTCTTACAATATTATTATCTACTATCTAATTAGTTTAAATTTTAAATAAATACGAGAAAATAACACTACGCCTACAATAGAGGGCACATTTAAATTCTTGGCCTATTTACAACAGATATCGAACTGTGACACATTTTCATACTCAAACATATTTGAACATCATTCTTTTACAAGATTGCGACGGGTCAACTAGGGAACGCCAAGTCCCAGGTTAGACCTGTTGCGAACTTGTGAGTGATCGATTATTAGGATTGTATTTCCCGATACAGTGGTATGAAATATAATAACTTTTTTTTATATACAAATGCCGAATCGTAATGTAACACAATGTAACATACAATATCTTTTATATTATATTGGTTACGCGATTTCTCTACTATACTATACTATTGTGCTTATTTTTTTTTTAATTGGATTCGTTTTCATGAAACAAAGTAAAATTGTATAGAACTGGAATAATAAATGCATTGATAGTCCTCTTGATATAGAATGTTCATCACAAACATCACAAATTCACTGTAGCGTATCCTTTGCTGCTTTGGCATTACTGAGGATTAAAGTGTTATACTTGGTTACCCCACAACTTGCACTGTCATATATCATCACCTTATTACCCGGGAAGCAGCTTACGGAACAAGCCACTTGGTGATACATATATATATTATTATATAAATAAACATTACAGTCTACGATTTTTATATTCATTTGTTCTTGGTTTATAAACTTTTAAGGCTCAGTAGCGCAAATGTTCCTAAATACTAGATATTACAATAATAAGATTACCTTTATTAAATAAACACCTTTTGATCGCTTTTATGTGCGAATGTAAGGAAATTACTACTATCAATAATAAGTACTTATTCCTTGGGTATTCAAACAACATCGATGGAATACGGCTTTTTGAAGTATCGACATTAAATATCTAGATAGGTATATTTAATTATCTTTCTTCCTTTTCAACAAATAACATCAGACTATTTATAATCTAGAAATATTTAGACTACATTTTTGAGTTTATTCAATTATTTCCATTACTTAGATTATTATTGTATTAACGATTAAGTTTGGTTTAGACCAGAGATATTTATCACACTGTAGTCTGTCAATTCTTATTTACAATCCATATATATAAATTGTTTTTAATATTAATTGTTGTCCATATGATTGATATTGCAGTTTTTATCGTAATCGCCCAAGGGTATCAAACCTTATGACAACATGAATATTGAGTAGTACTCAAATGCAGATCTGTATGGCACTAATGTTATAAAACTAAAGCTAAGTAAATCACTTCTTTGCATATCCATTATTTATTATGAACAATAAATTTTAAATACCTACATATTTAGTATTAAAATCGCAGCTACTTTTTATTTCATTCCAACCAGTTAAATATGTCGTTGGTAAAAACTGCACAAGTTTTAAAATCACATTGTCTAGTTTCGTTTGTCATACAATTAACAATAAATCCGTTTTAACTACATAAAGAAATGTGTGCGTCATCTGACTCACCGAAGAACACTAAATTACATTGTCCGATAACAGAATAATTTTTTCGGTAATAAACGACTAAAGTTTCACAGAAATCTGATATTTCAGAAGATTGCCCAACAAGGTAATGAATTTACATTCTGCCCGCTCTTATACATCATATTTTATCAACATCGCTGAGTCTGCCGTCCGCTCCACCAAGCGTCAGTTAAAGCGATTACCTACTTCAAGTCGAGCATTTCACTTAGGTACGGAGATGGCCACTTATTTGTCTCAAATCCAAGAAATTGTATACTCTCAATTAATTATAAGCCCTATTCTGTAGTTTCCTAATTTGATTATCTATGAAGAATATCTCAAAACAAAGAAGTTAAAAACGCGATAACTCCTTTGCATTTCTAATTGAAATGAATGGCCCAATGATAAATAACGACTAACCTCCTCCACAAGTGCTAGTCATAATTTGAGATGCTGTTAAAATGCTGAGCATAATTCGAGACTTACATTTCTCAATTCTCAATTCAGAAATTTTATAAAGACTAAATCTGTTACACAAAACTAAACCAGCGATCTATATCTGTAAAATTTATCCTAGTCACCATTACACGGCGGCTTCCTGGCAACATGATTACTGGCGGTGACGAAACTAGTTAGTTTTCGTTACGTTAATAGTAAGAATATCTGCAGTCTGTCAAAACCACAACAACCTGTATCGTAACTCCCACTTGTTGTACCTAACCATAAATTGCTGTTGAAATCCACTGAAACAAGTTCCACTTCAATAGTTGAGACTGTTATATTTCAATACGCAAAAACTGAATTGAAATAGCCCCATATTTTTTATTTACATTCTAATTGAGTTTATGACTAATGAAGTCGTTATTTTACTATAGTTTTGATTTTTAATCTGTACGGAGTTGTATTGAATCTTTACCTAGCCCTGACAGATAGACAAACGACCATCGTTGGCGTTACAATAGTTCTATTGGACGCTAAAAACAGTACGGTATGACAACTCATGACAAGTCTTTGTGTGTCGACCGACAAAAGTTTGTGCAAAGCGAAAAGCACATTTCAGTGGAAGCCCCTAAAATAAATGAGCTTGTTTGATGCTCTATGTGTGTGAGAATAGAACTGTCTTTAGATAAACAGAGATAATAAACGACAAGGAAACAGACGTGAACTACTTAAGTGTTTATCTCTCGCATTTCTGTGTTGGTTTTAATAATGGAATATGAAAATGTATTACTATGAAATTGTATTATTTATCATGTACTCTATTAACTTTGTACTAAAATAGTCATATTTGCAGACGTTTCGTATTAAATGTTATTTTCTTTTTTAATAACTGCTATACTCAGTATGTACATTTTCATTTGTAATTTTTATACATAGCCAAATAACCAAAAAGGAAAATAAATTTGTGTCAATCTGCTGTACCAAAAGGATTAAACATGCCGCTCTGTACGAATCGAGTTAGAATTTACTCAACGTAACCGGCCGTGTTCAGGTCTCTCTTGCTGAAAGCATAATAATACCGAGCGAGTACATTTTCATCGACGTTATACACAACAAATCCTATTGTGATTCTTGGACCTGAAGCAGTAATACTCCCTTTAGATCTCCAAGTAATTCAATGTAGTGAAAGTTCGTATTAGTGCTGTAGAAAACTGTATAATATGCTTAATACGCATTACTTATAGAACGCTTATTCAATAAATAATATAGAAAGAACAGTATTTTTAAATGCATAGGACCCTTTCAGATAGAAGTTAAAATTCTTATTATTAATTTCAAATTGACAGACGGATAATTAATATGGATATGCTGTTTAACCCGGCGCTAGTTCTGCTTAATAAATATTTATTATATATCCAGAATGATATACCTAGTATTTATCTAATTAATAAACAGGGTTACTTGTACTTTCTGTGCTGTGTGTGTACTTTTATATATTTAAAGAATATTTAAGAGTAATTTTTTTACTGAGAAAGCGTATGTTTGTATACATGCCGTTTATCTGTGCGTATGGAATAACGGTTTCAATCTCATCTGAAATGCGTTCCAAAGTGGCCCGGGAGGTCGTTACGGCACAACGATCGTATTGCCTCGATTCAACTTTGATGAAAACTTATATTGGGTTACTGTTTTATATAGCCTTGTTAGACTATATGCGACATCAACTCAGCAGCGACACGAGATGAATTATTAATATCAAATTGAATTTGTTTCGACTTCGTAATAATTATTTATGTACTGGTAAATAATATGCCATTATTTAACTCGCTTAGGGGTAGATTTTATGTCATTATTTTTGAAGTGAAATGTCACTCATTGGTTTAATATTCCGCTATTTAGAACCAAACCCAAATCAGAGTTAGATTATCATTAGATTCAATTCCAGCTATAAGTCAATTTAATATGAGATAGTGTCTAATCAGCCTCTATTATATCTTACGCTGTCTTGATCCACTCTTAATATCTTTACCTCCTGTATAAGCTTAAAAAACATATCATGAATGTCATGGTATATTAGATATAGTAATTTAAACATTTACATATAATAAAATCATAAAATCTGGACGACTTATATCTTACTTTTTTTAATTATTTATTATTATTTATTTTTGTCGTTTCATTACAATTCGTATAAAAATGTGACTAAATATTTATTGCTACCACCAACAGCTCAAAGTCCTCGATCGATGCAATAAGTTTATTACCAGATACCTGTGAGACTTTCTAACTTAGTATACCCAATTATATACGGTATGTTAGGGTCCCACCAATTAAGAACAATGAACATGCTGTATATGGTTTCTTTCATAAATTATTAAAATAAGTAAAAAAACGAAATTTAACAAAAAAGGATTGATTGGATTGATTGTGGATATGACAATAAACGTGATAGTGCACGACCATACTTTCTCTTAAAATAAAATACTAAAAATACAGTCCTTAAGAAATCCATATATATTAGTATAATACTGGTATTAGATCAAAATTTGCACAGAAATCTGAGTAAAATTAACAAAAAATGTCACATTATACACACAAATAATACTTATTATATAATAAAATTTAAAACCTTTCACTGTTTGTATTTTACTCATTACAAAACCCCGTAATGTAGACTTCCTATCCAGTGTGGAGTTACTTTTGATGTACCTACCATGTAAGTAGCAAGAAATATTTTTCAACCCGCTATATAAATAGATCAATTTTATAAGTTTTACGTGTCTGTATATGTATCTGTGAGAGGAACTGTGGCATCATAGCACTAAACAAATTAACCATTTATAATACCGTTTTTTTGCTTCCAAGCTTCCAAGCTACCATGATCGAGATGGTT
Source organism: Achroia grisella (assembly GCF_030625045.1). NCBI lineage: Eukaryota > Metazoa > Arthropoda > Insecta > Lepidoptera > Pyralidae > Achroia > Achroia grisella. The sequence goes on along the minus strand of NW_026712606.1, from coordinate 242,737 downwards.
ATTAGCTAGATATTAATAGAGTTTTATTCGGGGTTTACTTAAAATTATTAAGTTTATAATTAATATTTTAAACGAAACCTTCATATATAACAAAGATTATAGTGAGTATACAATTATGACAGCAATGATGTGTTTAAATATCTAAAGGTCAACATCGCTCTTTGACCAATAATAACAAATTAAATCACCTATTTATGTTTAGATTTCGAAAGTTATTCCTTGTAGTAGGAGCTTGAGTATTCAAAAACATTTGGAACTTTTTCAGCGTTTTTTTAAGTGTTTTATGGTTATTAATCCGAACAACCTACACGTATTTTACATGAAATATTTCAGATGATGTTTTTTTTTACAAAATACTATAATTTATTCTACTATAAGTTATAACTCATATCTTTATCTATATCGATAACATTTTTATACCAGTATAAATGTACACTATTCTATAATTACTTATTACATTATGTAGGTATCATAAAATTATGAGTAGATGAAATTTTTTGCAAAATTTTCACATGAACGCAGAAAGATGGATTCACACGGTAGCGTAGAAAATAACTAGTTATTGTGGAGCGAATAAACTTTCATACCTATTCGGAACATACATTAACGTCATACCCTCGGGAAAAGGGGTAATTTCAGGGGTACAGGCAAGGGTACAGTGGATACTCCACTTCTACTAAGGGAACGGTTTGAAAATACGTAATTTGCAAGGTGTGATTTTGTTTATTAACTTTTTAAAATATTTAATGGCACTGATATATAGGGCAAAGCATTATAAATGGATACCGGAACTTGCATCTCGCCTATACACGTAAATATACATAAATAACAAGTCTTTTAGGAAGTTACATATCATTTTTAAGATATGTATCCATTGTATTCTTCAGCGCACAAGTATTATTTTCTTTTAGTGTTTAACCCATGTGCTACTTCTATTTTTTTTTTATATTTTTACAAATGTAGTGAAATCATGAAAAAAGAGATCGTAACCTAGTAGTATTTAACCTATTACTTTAAATCTAATCAAAAATATTGTGTCAATTTATACTTTTGATTAACACTACAAACAAACATAATCTGAGTGAAGGTTGAAAGTTTGCCACATTGAATTCAAATGTATCTAGAGAAGTGGGTAATGTTAACGTCGTTGATAATAATTGTACATTACTTAATGACGGTATTAAAAGTATAACCGAAATATTTACTAAAAGTATATGAATTAAACGGAATAAAAAGGTACAATGGTACACGTATATGGTAAAAATGCGGGCTGCACATAATTCACTGTCACACGCTGTACTTGCTGACGCGTTTTTGTTATTTTACAGCATTTATGTTACAGCCGTGATTAAAGATACGTCATATTAACAATGCTCTGGAAGCATTTCCGGTTCTATTCTATTGCATTCATTGTATGCTAGTAGGTTTTACGTTATTAAAAAAGTTTGCAGGTAGTCTGTAAATAATGATGCGAGTTCTGCCAATATAAATATAATGCAAAGTACGTTTATTGAAATTTGTAGGCATTCGTGAGAAATGAGTATCTATTATTAAAATTAATGTACCTAGCTATTAAATATACCTACCTAGTGAATACAAATTTCCACTTTAAAATTATAAAAGTTATTTTTAGGTATAGGAAATAAATAAATTAATCTTTTTAATATTTTATAGTATACTTAAATTTTTATGGCACACAGCTATGCCGTGTATAACTTTCTTAAATATTCGTTATTAAAAAAGGTATAAGTTGATTGTTGTCAAAAATGTAATAATAAGAAATATATTTAGTATTATATTTTCAGTCAAAACCAATCATAACTACTAAAATGTCTGTTATATTTTTACCATGTTGTCTTAACAGAGTCTATTTCAATTTGAAAGCAGCGAGAATATTGAAAAGTATTTTGATCGCAAAGAACTTTACTTACGTAGAATGGCGAATAATTTTAAAATCTAAAGATGATGAATATTTCTGCGAATACATTAAAACTTTTAATGTAATGTTAGAAATCACAATCTTTGAGATCTTTACTAAAGTTGTGTCTCAAAATGTGTTGAGAAATCAGGTGCCATCAAATCGTAGGTGCCTTTACAAAATACTTGTTTATTTCCATTCCACTAATGACTTGTCAAAAACAAAGTGTCTTGGAAAGTGCTCAGAATGTTTTGCCATTACCAACTGAAGACTGATCTTCAATATTATTCAAATAAGAGCTGTAGAATATTGAGAACGTCTAAATACAATTAGAGACCAATTAACAAGAAATGGCGGGGGTTGGTTAGTTTTCGCTTTGTTTTAATCTACCCTGGAGCAGTCTCAATTTATATTGATTAGAACTATATATGTAGATACCTAGAATATATAATATACTTAACAATTGACAAAGTAATGTATTTTATTAGATTGAATTCTAAGTTAAATAGAGATACTTTTACAACTGTTGCCGTGAACATATACGTCCAAGTTTCGACCAGCATACAATAAGAAAAATATATGCGATTATTGATACAATATGATATTGGTTTATAGTAGTTAGAAAACTACATATGGTATTATAGTAGTAATGTTTATACGGTTAGGTAATCCTGCAGATAGAAACCTATGAACAAAACAAACTATACAAATTCCATTGGACCCTATATATATATAGCATAGGCATAGCGGCATATTTTTTATTACATAATGCCTATAATTTTACTCAATAAATTAATCTTAAATATAAAAAGGTTTGGTTCCTGCGACCAAATATTAAATCACAATGAAACGCGTATTTTTTAGTTAGGTACAGATCCTTGGAAATGTATTTACAAGAATACACCTTTACAACTATAATGATTTAACCTTCACCTGCCGATAGCTAAGAATTACATTTCCGCACAATACTGGCATTCCGTACTCATGTGTACATGTTTATATTGTTATGTATATAGGATTATCTATTATGCTATATACATAACAATATAATAGGATTATCTATTATATTAAGGGTTTGTATAGAACATGCATAATAAAAAAAAATATTGGTTTGGGCTAATTTGGTTTGGATCTTGTCAATGTATTTAAATATCACATTGAAAAAATACTACCTATTACCAGTTACTCTGTTGAGCTAAAATTGACGATGGGTGTCTATACGTATAATTTTTTTACATATCAATGCAGTGACTTAAAAAAAGTTAAGTACCAAATAATACAGTGAATCTAAGATATGTCTACTGCTGGTACAATGTAAGCTACAAATATAAGTACATAATGATCCCATCATCCATTGAAGCATAGTGAGCTTAGTAAACACACAAGTAGGTAGGTAATCTACTAGGCATAATATTTGGCTTAAATTTATTTCTGGAGTTCGAAAGTCGAATATTATCTCCGTCTACCTTTGTGCATTGTTGAAAAATAAATTATCCGCATCAGTTTATAAAGTAAAGGTATCTTACCTTTACTTTATAAACATCAAGAAACTCAAGTAGTAATAACTAAATACAAATTCTTATAAGACTCAGATAAAAATTACTTTTACTTTTTAATTATTTTCGCGGCTAATGTAGATAATATAAATTAATGAAAGATTATCATTATATAGATCTTAATTTGTTAGAATATGAAAAGTTCACTTACACTATTACGCCAACATAGGTAAATAAAGCGTCTTTAATTATTATAAAAAAATCCCATCTGTTACGTGCAAAAAGTTAACAAATAATCGTAATAGAGAGCGAAACTTTATGCCCTTATGACTAAGATTCGTATTAAAGAAAATGCATTCGTAGCCTTGTAGTAAATTTAATAAACAAAATTCACCTGTTTTACTGTTAATATTAATCACTTGAGCTGTCACTGTTAAGTAGCAATAATCATGCGATCACGCGTCTATGAACATCGCTTCGCGCTGCGTAGGATACAAATGTTGGATGAGTAAAGAGAGGAGCGTGCGTCGTAGCCGCGGCGAACGGACTGGCAAGCCCTGTAGTAACGGCTACGCGGCTACGCGCTGCCTTACCGACGTCCGACGCTCGGAGGTCCGCGCAGACGCAATACTTCTATCGAAATCCATCAAGTGTAGGCTCGTACTCGAAAAGTAAGAAAAGACTAATGGTACAATGCCCATGGCTCTACACTCATTTTTGTTCAAAACTTTAATTACCTACAAATTAGTTGACAATGATTGTACTTTTCTAAAGTTCCCTTCTATTTATATCAAAAGTAATATAATTATCTACCTTGACATCTCCCTCACATACTGAGGTGGAATTTTTAGAAAATCGCATACAACTGTCTCGTCTATTTCTGCTTAATTATGATATGCGTTTTAAATTGTAGAATAAAATTAAACAGTAATGTTACAGAATTCGGAGGCATTCCATTCCTTCTCAGTATCAAAACGAGAAAACATAACTAAAAGACATTACGTGACGAGAACATGTTTGTGATACTATTCATATATGCTAGGGATTATTAATAATGGAATGTTATCCTATCTTTCGTAGCGGTCACCAGTTACCTAGCGATTAAACTTCACGCTGGTCCCTCTGGATACTATTGTAACCAATTCTTGGTGTATTCGCCAATTGGGTTCATTATTCTGATTTCATATTAATTCTATAACCGCGACCATACCGCGTCGGTAAATCCACCATTTTATATTTTCTAATGGTACAGTCAAACATACATATATAACAATTTATGATAGGTAGCAAATAAGTTACAGATATCTTTAACGGCCTCAGTGGTTTAGCGGTATATCACACAGCCTTACTTCCGATGGTCGCGGGTTTGATTCCTGGCACAGAAACATTTATATGTATTCATTAGTATCATTTTCATTCAATATGTAATATGTATGTATTTATGAAAAAAAAAAATATATATATATATCTATGTGTGTATGGCCGGATCATTGGGCTCCCTAAAATATGGTCCAGTGCACTGATGGCTGGTTCATACGTCATACTAGTGAACGAGTGCTGCTTGTAGGTACTGGACTGCTCTTATCACTACAACTGATTTAATTTATTGTGTATATAAATATTTAACCCATTTTAATTAGTGCTAGTTTGTACTTTGTATTCACGCATTTCGACTTGAAAAATGTAAACTTACAACAATTATTTAAAAGAGCAATACACAAGTTTCTTACTCGTTCTTCTTGTGATGAGGCAGCTATCCGAATGTGCGGTAAATTTAAAAAAGAATGTTATGACTATTCAAAAGTGCTTAAATTAGATTTATTACAATGAAGGATTTTCTATTCTATTCTATTTAACATTTTTTAGGTAACTTGTGACTAGATGGCACTGTGTGAAATGTCCTGAGATTATTATTATTATACATTGTTTATATGTGTGTTACAATACATAGACACCTTAATATCGCTGATGAAGAGCGACCTAGATTCTACATGGACTTTGGTGTTAACCAAACGCAATGCTCCAACGCTGATGCAGCGGAACGTGCACCAGCGCCGACAATCTGACTTCGCGGTTGCCTAATTGTGCAACCCAACCGGGCTTCCGTCCGCCACTTCTATTCTTGCCTCGATAGAGTCACCTCTCTTTTATTATAATTAGAAATAAGTAATTTTTGTATATTGTAATTTTTAAATAAATTTATATTTAAATAAATTTAGTTTTTTTTAAGTCCTAAGGCTGCGACTTACGTAATTGGCGCAGTCGGTAGGATATTCGAGTCAGTGCGCGTCACGATCGGTCTCCAGCATTCAAAATCGTTGCTCCCAATCCACTGGTTGAGCCACTGGTTGAGCTCTCAAGCCTTCGTCGAGTATCAGAACCACGAGGTACACAGCCACAGAAGAATCCGAAAATCGATTCGCAGGACGAGCAGTTGAATCACTCTTTAGCATTGAATCACTCTTTTGTTGCTTCCTTTAGCGTGTTAATATCCTATCCAAGATTTTCCATCTAGGAAACACACTACCAGCGAGTCTGCATCTCCCAGGCAGTCTCGTCGCCAAACTAGATTAGATTTATATAGAGAAATTAAGTTAAGCAATTTAGATAAAATGTCTTACGAACCAGACACTATTTTTAAGGCACTACATCCCGTTCCGGAGTTTGATGGTAACCCGAACGTACTAGTAAGATTTATAAAGTTATGTGATCAGATTGTGATTACATATTGAAATAACGAACCAGGTAGCGAATTAAGTAATTTATGTCTAATCAATGGCATTTTAAACAAAATAACTGGACCGGCAGCCAATAAAATTAATGTAAATGGCATCCCAGATAACTGGATAGGAATCAGAAATGCTTTAATTAATAATTTTTCAGACCAAAGGGATGAAACAGCCCTTTATAATGACCTTTTATTAGCAACTCAAGGTCACACCACACTACAAGAATTTTTGTTCAGCACAATAATGACGTATATCTCGTTACATGAGTCTCTGCCTACCACCATAGAGGCCAAGCGAGCATTGTACAGTAAGCTTACAATGCAAGCATTTGTACGAAGGCTTAAGGAACCCTTAGGCTCCCGTATACGTTGTATGCGTCTAGAAACAATAGAAAAGGCATTGGAATTCGTTCAGGATGAATTAAATGTAATGTATCTACAACAAAGAAACGCACCCGGCACCTCTAATACTGAACGGAAACCACCACAGGTATTTCAATTTACTAAATCACCACCCCTAGCTTCTATTGCCATGCCACACAAGCCGACTATGTCAGTACCACGACCATTTAATTTTCAACCAAATTGGCAATGATTGAATCCACAACCGCAGGGCTGGAAACCTTATATAAAAATATCGAATCCGCTCCTTAACTTGTTAATTGATACCGGAGCTAACCAATCCTTCATTAGTCCACGTGCAGTACAAGATTATTACTCACACTTACCACTTAATTTTGATCCCTTCGAAGTTACCAACGTCGTGTACGTTAACTAATAAACACGATTATTAGATTACAACTAGTAAAAACGATTATTGTATAACCATCCCTTGTTTTTCAGAGTTTAATAACTCAGAAAACATAATTATTCATTTATAATTTTCATAACTACTTTGACGGACTTATTGGACTAGATTTATTAACCAAATGGGAGGCTAAGATTGACCTAAAAGACAAACTACTTATTACACAGACTTCTACAAATCCCATACAACCCGCAAATTCATCCAAATTAGAATACCTATTAACTCACCTGACGGAGACAGATTCATCCCTCAGCAGTCAATAGGCAATTGTTTAATACACGAATGCGTAACGACCGTGCGTAATAATCGCGGCGTAATTGAAGTCGAAAATACATCACCTAATGACGTTATTTTCTGTGTCGATCGTCCAGTAAAGGCAGTGATTTTTAATATGGAGTACACTCATACTAATCATAGTACTCGAGTAAACGAAGTATTGTCTCGCTTGCGTACTGAACATTTAAATGAAGAAGAGAAAGCAAATTCAATTAATCTTTGTACACAATATTCAGATGTCTTTTATATTGACGGCGAACCGTTATCTTTCACTAACAAAATTAAACACCAAATTAGAACCTCAGATGAAATACCAATACACACTAAGAGCTATCGTTATCCATTCGTGCATCGACAGGAAGTCAGAGACCAGATCACAAAAATGCTGAAACAAAATATAATTAGACCATCTGACTCTGCATGGAGCTCGCTTATTTGGGTTGTTCCTAAAAAGGCAGACGTATCCGGGAAACAAAAATGGAGGTTAGTTGTATATACCCGATACCGAACATTACTGACGTTTTAGACAAGTTAGATAAATATTTTACGACTTTGGACCTGGCTAGTGGATTTTACCAAGTTGAAATGAACCCTGCAGATATATCCAAGACTGCCTTTAACGTAGAGCATGGTCACTTTGAATTTTTACGCATTCCGATGGGTTTAAAGAATTCACCATCTACCTTCCAGAGAGTGATGGATAATGTGTTAAGAGGATTACAAAACGTTATTTCCCTTGTCTATTTAGATGACATAATTGTATTTAGTACATCATTACAAGAACATATTATAAATTTAGAGAAGGTATTTCAAAGACTCTGTGAATCTAATTTTAAGATACAGATGGACAAGTCTGAATTCTTAAAACTAGAAACCGCTTATCTTGGACACATAATTAATAACGAAGGAATCAAACCAAACCCAGATAAAATAGCTGCAATTGAAAAGTATCCACTACCAAAAACTACTAAACAGATTAAACAATTCCTGGGATTGATTGGTTACTATCGTAAATTTATTCCCGATTTTGCTAGAATTACAAAACCTCTTACACAATGTTTAAAGAAAAGCTAACAAATCACTCTTGATAAAAACTACATGGACTGTTTCGAAAGATGCAAACGATTACTGACAAACGATCCCATATTAATGTATCCCGATTTCAGCAGAGACTTTATACTGACAACTGACGCATCCAATGTTGCAATTGGATCCATCCTCTCACAAGGATGTATAGGATCTGATAAACCAGTGTCCTACGCATCTCGCACATTAAATGAAAGCGAATTAAACTACAGTACAATAGAAAAAGAGCTTCTTGTGATCGTCTAGGCTACCAAATACTTTAGACCATATCTTATCTTTTTTAGATTCATAAACCACTTCAGTGGATTATGAATCTAAAAGAGCCAAATTCGCGTTTGTCTCGGTGGAGATTGAAATTAAGTGAATATAATTTTTCAGTTATATACAAAAAGGGTAAGAACAACACAAACGCCGATGAGTTGTCTCGTATCGAAATCTATAACGAAGAAATAAGCTCAATGATCACCAAACCCTCGGAAAGACCACCCTCATCGACAGCATCTATTACCGAAACAGCTCACACAAGCAATGAACACCCCATACTAGAAATACCAATCACTGACGAACCCCTTAACAGATTCCACAGACAGATATGTTTAACTATTGTAGGAGACATTAAAAAACGACCATCAGCGACTAAGCCATTTGACACTCACACACGTACATCAATCCAGATATCTAAATGTAACTTAGAAGAAGACGTAGTAAACGCAATAAAATAATATGTTAACCCGAAATTTAAAACTGCATTATTAATAAACCCACCGTTAACGATGTATTCTATCATACCTATCATCCAAGATAAATTTAAAAGCTCATCCATGAATCTCGTATTAGCTAAAACAGAAATAGAAAATGTTAAGGAATATTTAAGGCAACAAGAAATCATAAAAAACTACCACGAGGGTAAAACTAACCACCGTGGCATCACTGAATGTTACCTAGCACTTTCACAAAAGTATTACTGGCCCAAAATGAAAGATCAAATAACTAAGTATATTAATGAATGTACTATTTGTGGACAGGCGAAATATGATCGCAATTGTATCCAATCAAACAGAAATTCAATATCGTACCCCCTCCTGCAAAACCATTTGAAATTATTCATATGGATCTATTTACAGCTGAAAATGAAAAATACTTAACTCTTATAGATGTCTTTTCAAAATATGCCCAAGCCTATCACCCCAGAGATGGCACTGCAATTAGTATCATACAAGCACTACTACAATTTTCAACTCACCATGGACTACCACTAGTTATAGTGACAGACAATGGGACAGAGTTTACAAACCAACTCTTCTCTGAATTTACTAGACTTCACAAAATATCTCACCACAGGACCTTAGCCCATACTCCAAATCACAATGGTAACATTGAACTACTACATCTTACACTTCTTCTCATCTCCGTGCCCTTCGCTTAAAATATAAAAATGAACCTGTCATTAATCTTATTCCCTATGCCATATTAGCATATAACAGTAGTATCCACAGCTTCACAAGATGTCCAATCGACATAATAACAGTACGTTTTGATCCAAGAGACCCTCTCGATTTAGATCTCAATAGTCATCTGCTGCAACAATGCCTAATAAATCACAAAGAACAGATGAAAAATGTATATGAACTTCATAATGAAACATCTCTCTCTAACCGTACCACCCTTATTGAGAATAGAAATAAGGATCGCGAACCCAAAATTAACTATCAGCCTGATAAACAAGTTTTTATAAAAAATCCCTTCGCATCTAGCCAAAAACTAACCCCACGTTATAATCAAGATACCGTCCTAGCAAACCTATCGATTCATATTTATACCTCAAAAAACGAAATCCTATAGCAAAATCAAGATTAAAACGAATACCTGAATCAGCAAAATTGTTACAGACTGTGAAACCAAGTAGGCGAAGGAGGCTCTGCTAACGTATTAGAATTTAATGCAACAAAGTACATAAATGGCACGAATGAATTTTAATATTACAATAATTAATATAAAGAATCTACGCGCTTTGGTTGACAACCAAACTTTTCATTTAAGTGCGTTCACTTCACTAAATTTATTACCGAAACGAAGTCTTGCAACGTCTGCCTTATCTGTCAAATGTCAATTATCAAAACAAACATTTTGTATTATTTATTTGTAAACGATTACTTAGAAAATTTTATATGCTCCTACTTGTAATTGATATCGAAACAATGCAGTCATCTCAACTTTGTCTTTTTGTTAATTTAATAATTGTATTATCTTGAATGACGGCCGGTGAGTCAGTTCATTATGGACTTTATTTCTTTGATTCTTTGTATACTTCAATTTAATTGTGTTCCCGCTTTAGCTTGAATAAAACGTGGTACTCTCTCCGTTTGTGAATATTTAAAACTATTAAACTAACATGAAACCTAAATCAATATTAACGCGATTCCATAATTGTTATATACTACGTGATAATAAAATAATCAAGGAAGATTTATGGATCCGTGACGGAAAAATCGAAAATCCTGAGCGAATATTTTACGTAGAGAGCCTTGAAGCAGACTTAACTGTAAATTGCGAGGACTTACTCATTACACCTGGGTTCATTGACATTCAAATAAATGGTATGTATGTTTCTAGATAAGTTTTAGACTATTCCTTAATTCCAGTTTTGCTATTTGATTATAAAATAGATAGATAATTATTTTATTTACAATATATAATTCTTCATCATCACTGAAAAAAAAACATACATTGCCTATAAGAGAAGGTTTAAATTACTATTACAATGCTGACCATCCTTCTATATATACAATTGATTTTGAATTTTTCTTCTCTTGCACCAATATGCATACCATTGATATCTTAGTCCTCAATATCAGAGAATAGGCATGGGATAAAAAGTTGAGTTCACAAACTGTATGATGACTACATCACCACATTGAGAATATGTGGAAGATTAATTTCAATTTGTTTTAATATTTTTTATCAATACCTTGTGCTAGTCCCTTATTACTTCATTCGCTTATGTCACTATATTACAAAAGAAGTTATATTTCTGTACAAAGGTGGCTGGGGAGTTGACTTCTCATATGACTCGGAAAATGTTCAAGAAGGATTAGACAAAGTTGCAAAAGAATTATTAGCACATGGAGTTACCTCCTTCTGTCCCACCATGGTTACATCTGAAACAGAAAAATATCACAAAATCTTGCCTCAAATAAAAAAAACACAAGGTGGGAGGCATGGTGCTACTATTCTTGGTGTTCACTTAGAGGGCCCATTTATAAGTCCGGCTAAAAAAGGTGCTCACTTAGATGAATATATTAGGATTCCTGAGAAGGTTAGTGTTAATTTAATTAGCTTATTACTACTTAGTAAGACATAAGGACGCAAGAAAAGAAAATGGAGGACTATTTTAAAGGACTAACAAAAGGAGATATTGTTACTGTATTTTTGTGTATATTTCTTAGATCATTACCAAAAGTTCATAAATATTCATTATTATTTTTTATTTCCAATATAAATTATAGGGTCTCCTTGTATGGGGTATTCTCAGGGGTACCACAAGGGCGAATAATATAAAGGGCAGTAAATAGTAGTGTACATAAATGTGTTGTACAAGATTTCTGTTATTTGCAATTATTTACATGTTTTGCGTTTATAACAATAATGTATTGTCACAGATTGTAGTTTTGGTCACTAGAGGCCTCGTCATTGGCAACATAGGCTCTGGTCGACCTCCATGCAATTTATCTTGGAAACTATTTTAGTTAATTCCTTGTTCATCTGATTCGATTTCATGCAAATCCTGTTATCCTAACTGGTGCACCACCAGTACAGTGCCGGTGGGGCAAGTTGGAATACAATCCCATGAATGGTTCATTAAAAAAAATCAATAAGGTGTTCTCTATTTTTATTGTAATAAATTATAGGCCAGCTTTGTTTTATTGTTTATGTCTGTGGCAATATTTATCACTAGGAGTTTATCATTAACCTACTTTTCAACAAGATACTCATGTGTTTAATGAACTCCTTATCAAGCCGTATCAGCTATTGTACAATGTATGCTATTGAACTTTTTATAAATAATTTGATAACTAATGAGTACTTATTGAAAAATCAGAATTCATACTTATGATCATCATTATATTGTTAATCATATATAGAATATACATTGTACCTAGTAACTCTAATTACATTAAATTTTATATGTACCTATTTATGCCACAGTATCTCTTTAATTTTTCCCAAAAGAACAGCATAAGACCAACATAAGAAAATATTTTAAAAACTATATTTTCTTTCTTTCCCTTTTTTTTTATTACATTTATTTTTTCCCTTTCAATACGATATTTTTTTAGTAATCCATATACACAATGAATTTTAAAATCAATAATTCTCATGCAACTATAAAATTAATAATTCATTATCTTAACGTAGGTTGATTTAGTTTACTTAGGTCTTCCATTTCATGATGTGAGCTGAGTATGAATGAAATATGAAAGAATATATTTTCAGGGACTAGAAACTATAAAACAAGTATACGGTCCTCTGGATGACGTTGTGATTATCACCCTAGCCCCTGAACTACCAGGAGCAACGCAAGCTATAAAGGATCTGACGAAGTTAGGTATAAAAGTAGCTGTTGGTCATTCAACTGCAGGGTTAGCACAAGGAGAGGAAGCAGTGAGGAATGGCGCCAACCTCATCACACATTTATTCAATGCCATGTTACCAGTAAGCATTCATTCTTATATGTATGTAATATCATCCCAAGACTATACGTAAAGCACCTGCTATTCTTAAATTAAGAAGAGAGTACTATGTATACTAATTATTCACATAGATTTTTTTATCCACAATCAACTATCATCCATTTTTAACAACAATCAAATTCAATAATATAAATATTTATATACCGCGAGAATCCATCCCCCGATTATCGTACGCCAAGGACGTCAATATTTATAATGGTTTATTATTTATTATTATGAAACTTACGAAAAATATCTATAAAGATAAAATTATCTATTTTTTGGACCACATCCAATTTAATTATTGTTATTTCATTGTAGTTCCATCATCGTGATCCTGGTTTAGTAGGACTATTGGCATCTACAACAGACAAACAAATATATTACGGAATTATATCCGACGGTATACACACACATCCCTCCGCTCTCCGGATAGCTTGCAGGGCTAATCCTGAAGGTAACACATATTTTTATATATTTTAACATTTTGTTTGGAATAATGTCTTCTAACACCACATCTCATAAAACTGGGAACTGAACATTATTTCAAAATCGAGTAAACCATTTACTATTATTTAATAGGTAATAATGAATGGGTTCCCCCGCCTACGCTAAAAATATCGCTTTAGGGTATCAGTCAGGATGATAGGATGAGCACAATGTCCAGGTCAGTTAGCCTCTTGGACCGAATTACGAATCAACCGCAATGGTTTCCAGGGATAATAGCTTAGAAGTCTAGTCCTCATTACAAACCATTTACTATATCATATGTGGATATCAATACTGAAGAATAAAATTACTAATATCTTACCCAGGACTGGTTTTGGTAAGCGATGCCGTAGCAGCTCAGGGACTAGCAGACGGTAATTACCGAATAGGACCGCAAGCAGTAACAGTTGAGGGTGGCCATGCCTACCTTACAGGAACTAAAGTCCTATGCGGCAGTACCACTGCGTTGGATACGTGTGTACTCACTTTCAAAGAATCTATAGGTTTGTTTGATTGTTTCGTATTTATTATAATTATGTACTTATATTGAATATGAAAATACATATGTGGTGGTATGGTAATAAAAACTCTATGTGGTGTTTATAACAATAAGTTTTGTGTAAAAAGAAATCAGTTTCTATTTTATAGATTTTTTTGTTTTGTTTTTAAAAACTTTTCTATAAACGTGATTAACAAACATCATTCTCATAATTTTTTTATAACATTGTGGAATTATCCCTTTATACCTACTTCACCAGCTCATAATTAGTATCGCCGAACCGGTTCCCATGAGAACTATGGTAAATCTTTAGGAAATGCCTGAATCGTAAGAGATAACTAAACAAAATATAAATTTACACAATCCCAGTTATGTGAATTAGAAAAGCGTGTCATTATCCAAAAGGTGATCTTATTAATCTTCTTATGTATTTTTATGGCCATTATTTAGATTTTAGTAATTTTCTTTAATCGCTAATATAATTAAATCTTGTTTTATCATATAGATCATAATTGTAAAGATTTAAGAAGTTTATCTAAAAGGAGACTTTATTACTAAGCTCTAAGTAATTATCAGTTACAAAATATTTAATCAATTTAACTCAATATTTTACAGAATGCTCATTGGAGTACGCTCTGGAAGCGGCTTCGTTACATCCAGCACGAGCACTTGGCGTCGACGATAGGAAAGGAAAACTGGACTTTGGTTATGATGCAGACTTTATCATTGTACAACCTAAAACATTAAAAGTCCTATCTACATGGATAGCAGGTGAATGCGTTTACACTAGTCAAAATGACATAACGCACAATGCGTAGATAGACATATCTAGAACATTAATCGTTCTAAAAAATATATACATATCTTGTATGTTTGTAGCTTAATTTGTGGCCACGCCTACTCACAGCTGTACAAGCTTAACCTGACCAGCAGGTGATGCCTTACCAGCTATTATCTTAAGTATTGTTATTTCAAATATATGTTCAAAACAACAATGATCACTTAAATTATGGGATATTTGAAGTATATTGTAAGTTACTTCAAATACCCGGTGTCTGTTGTATTAAAAATATATATGTAAAATTGTAAACAGTCCGCGCAGACGAGACCGATTTTATCGGCGAACAATAATACCAGCAGACACGTAGCATGCAATTATAGTACATTTGAAATTTGTCATTTAATAAAATGTGTAAAAATATACAAATATTTCTCAGAAAATCCTATATTGTATTTATTTTCATATATTCTGTAAATTAAATGGGTCCAGTTGTGTTGTGAAAGTAAATAATTTCAAACATACATATATACTAGTTCCTCAGCCTTTTTAATTTTTATATAACAACAATGAAATTAACAGAGCAACAAAAAAATCTACTACTGCATTCGTGAAGTTATGCCTTTTATATGCGGTCAAATATTCGATCACAATATTTATTTAAAATTATAGAATATCCACGTGTAACTTCTAAAATAAGTGGAAACATGCTAACAGTTCCCATGCAGTAAAAATATAATTGTTCTGTTTACCCATGTTGGGTAAATAGAACAATTATATTTTCCAATCCCGAATGTATATCTCTATTGAGAAGCAACCAAAATTGTGATTATGCTGGTGCCTACATATTATTTTTATATAGTTGGCCATTATTCTATAAATGTTATTTTTTATATTATAATAATAAAAATATTTTTAGAATCCGATTTTTTTTTCAATTAAGGAATCAGGATACCTTAACGAACCTAGATACACAGTACTAAAGGATATTGCTAATGACTAATCTACTGACTCGACACAGTTGACTTAGCCAGTAACACAGAACACCAATATCCTAGCAGGCCAGTAACGAATTAGCTGGGAATTTACACGGCCAACAGTTTAAAACGCTGTGTCGGTAGCCGCAGATTCGTTTCCTCGCACGATACAATTCATAGGTATGATTTTGTCTGCGTCTCGACGTTTTCAATGTATATTTATAAAAAATAAATTAAATATTGTAAAAAATATTTTCTTTTGAAGTTTTAGGTCGGGGATATTTTAAGGAACATAGTTTCTTATTAGACTACCTCGGTGGTCACAGCGGTTAGCACTTGCTTTACTTACGATGGTCGCATCTTCGATTGCTGGACGCTACAAACATTTGTATCCATGAAATTACCGGTTCGTATTGATCTCAATATTTTCCTTACAGAAAAATATTTAGGTATGCCTATCAGTTATGTTGAACCCATAGTTAGTTATATTACTGCAGGATTAATTCAATTCGCTGCACAGGTACTTCTTAAGTAATCATTGGAACAAATTTAAAATGATCTAGAGTAAAATAATATGTCCCAAATAGTAAACTAAAATCAAAACCCCATTTAGTGGCATGGAAAATCTTTATTGAAGTAAATATATTTATAAAGTCAGTACAATTTAAGTTCAATAGTTTCCAAAAATATTAAAGTGCAGGTTGCTGATCACCTGGCAATGTTAAATATGATTATTTCTTAATTAAAATACAAGCTAATATTGAGAAAACTGTAATATGTGAATAATAACATGTATATACCTAAATAAAATCATGACAAAAATATATTTTAGGCAGGCTCTGAATTACACTGCTCTATGCTGTTGTTATCCTGGCCACAGTTCACAATAATAAACTTATAATTATTAAGACACCGCTAAGATCACGTGAAAATTTGCACCCACCATAAAAACAAAAAGTAGAAGTGCAACGGGACAAAATATCCACAATTCTCATGTAATTTCAGCGGTGTTTGAATTTGGTCAAAGTAAGATGTGCAACTAGTTCAAATAAATTCTCTCTGTCCACAAATGACTCGGATAAATCTCTTCGGACACGATGTCTAGTATGGCCTATAAATTAAAGACTCAATTCCGCCAGTTTCCGAATGTGGTGGACAGACAACCAGTTGGGCATCTTATTTCACAATAAAATTAAACATCAAATTACAAACCACGCAATGTATATTCATGTATACAATAATATTACTAAGTGTATGTATATAATGTAAATACATTTTCATGAAAAACAAAATAATATCATGGAATATTCAAAGAGCCAAAATACTTGAGATTAACTCTACCTTGATACCACATTAACTTCTAAGATCTAGGCACAATGCAGCAGAGACTCCTGTATGGATTACATAACAATTTTCGTTGACTGTGGGGCAAAATGGTACAATCATACAGTAAACACCATCACACAAGACGTGCTGAAAACATTATCTACAACTGTCGTCTCGCTAAGTACATTGTTTGTATTAAGTATATGAGAAAATATTAACCTCAAGCTTACAGAGCAATCTACAGCAAGCAGTATAGGATAATGGTTTCAGAGGCAGTGATACTCCTATGTGCTGATGCTACTGGTGCCCCTGCAGCGTGCACTCGGCGGCATGCTGCCTTGAAGGCAAACAACTACATCTAATAAAACTTCAACGTTTACAATGTTTTCAAATATATACGGAGGGTATTGTCTGTTAGATATATAATTTTTTGTCGCTGAAGTCCACAGTCACACAAAACACGTCCATGTGGACTACTCCTAACTTTAAAATACTTTTAACAGAATAAAATTATTGAGCAATATATTCTTAATAGAATATAGTAGAGATTTGCTCGGCTGCACCAACTCTACAGAAAAATCATGTTAATCCTAGTATCAAATACCAATGCACACTCCACAAATGTCATTTTTAAGAATTAATAATAATTAAATTAAAGGAATAAAACAATCTTTGGATCAAAATTAAAATATGCATTTCAAACATGCATCTTTCACGCTAAATTACGATAATTTTCACATTTTCAACAAAAAAAAAAAAGATGACAAGAAACTTAATTCAGACCTATAATACACTTAAAACTAATTTAAAAACAAAAAATAGCCATTTTTAACATATATCTAAGCCAAATAGGAAAATTCTGGGAGTTGCAATCACAATTTCAATGAAAACCCAATTGATTCGGCATGATATGTTTTGTTATTTACTGAATAATTTGTGAAATAAGAAATATCTAAATGGCTGCTTATGTGAAAAAAATTATGCTTACAGTTATAGAAACAATTAAAAATAAGATCACTACAATACGTAAATACCAAGAATTGTATATTAAAATATTTGTACTTTTACTGACTAAAGGAAAAACATTGGCAACTGCTAATAATCCTACAATTGTAAAAAAAATAACTTGTATAATGTAGACTGAAAACGGTCATCTCAAATTCGTTCACTCTAAGATGTGGAATGCAATTAGAATTCTTTAACAATATTAAAAGGTATAATAATATATTAAATTTTTATATCAGCTCAACAATGTATATAATCTATAATAATTTAAAAGCCTAGATCCAAACTGTGATATTATTGCACAAGCACACATGTGGCTTAAAATTCCAATGGGAATAGAGCTCACAACCTTATTATTATTTATGTTGTTTTTTTTAAAAAACAGCGGATACGAAACATATAAGGTGGGTAAGAGTTAAGTTACACCATCAACCGTTTGAGCATGCTATTTTCAACATAAAGGAATAAATTGATCAGATGAAAATATAATGTTAAATCCTACCCACAGTCAAGTAACACGTACATAAGTAATAAACAATTGAATCGTTAATGCCACAAAACTCCACCGAAACCATCTAGCTGTGCTTGGTGCCACAACATAGGCAATACGCCCACCTCCAATAGGGAGGGTAACATTAGAGCTCACCTTGTGCGCTGCGAACCCTACAACTATCACTTTACTTGGCACCGAGTGCAGACGTCCTTGACATCCAAGCCTACAATAAGCTACCTCCTAACTCGCTACACATACCTAACCGGCCCACTCGTCTTCACTTTCATTACCAACATTCGTGATGTCAAGAAAATCGCGATATTCAGCGCCATATAAAGCGATACTACACAACTACTGAAGTAATTTATTGCTGGATACATAAGGGAATATAGATTCAAGAGAAATATATTTACCAAAAATTGCTTTAAAGTGTATATAGGTAACTTTTAAGATTCCCGAGAAAGGCTACTGTAATGTACTCTAATGATACAATTATTATCAAGTAATGTCAATGGACAATAAATACCATTTGACCTGCCATTATCTCATGACATAGTGCTTACTTGCTACGGCAAGAATATACAGCCAAGCAGACATGGCGAATACCCGCCGTGCCCGCGCCAACCACTAATAAACATTTCTAAACAACACCACCATATAGGCAAACTTGTGATACTGTTAGGTATGTTGTGTATATAGAATTGAAAAATACTAATTCCTACAAAAACGTCTACGTTGACGATTCTCTACATAAGATATATGGCAAGAACAAAGGAAACATTGTCAATGAGATAACATCAATTAATTCAAGATGTAAATAATATAAACTATAATACTTTTAAAATATAAGAATATCAATGTCATTGCATTTATTTGGGAAGTTACATATATTTATAATAATAGTAATAATTATATAATGACATTTCAACTTTTAAATTTATTAATATTGGAATTCACACATAAAATAGTATAATTTGTAAAATTATCCAAAACTTATCACACCACTTTTTTAATATTTTTATGCAACCCTAAAGCAATATTTATTATTAGCGTCAAACGCTCCCTTTGGGGCAATAATAAGTTCTATTTCGGTTAATTTTACTTCACTAACACACAATAATTTTGATCAATGACAACAAATTAAAAATGAACATTATATTATAAACCCTGAATATTAATAATAAAACAAAAAAATTGGCAACAATTAGTGACTAATTTTACAAAAATATCATACAATAAAATAATTACTATGTGCATGCACAAATATCGTAAGAAAATAATTTGGCAGTAAAAATTCGTAACTCTAAAGGCCTAAACACACTGGCCAAAAATACTATTCAAATATAGGCCCAGAACATATAATTAAACAAAACAATAAAATGAATATTAGAGTATTAATCACACCTACTCATCCGCGAGGGGTATGTAGACTCATTATTTTAAACCTATTTAAAATAAAGAAAATAAAATTCCCTAATGCTATCGGGACAAAAATCCTGAAACAAATAACTTAAAAACAATATGAAAAATAAACCCAAAAGTTACTCACTAATCAATAGAGGATTCAGACTCAAACGTCAATGTTTAACATATCACTGGCTCTCCATCGACGGCCCTACCGCGTTTCTACGCCCAATTTCCCACGCCCCCATACCGCGGTTACAAGTCATAGTGTCTTTGCTATTCTTAAATTGTTGTTCCATAATGTCTCTCTATTATTGCTCATATCACATTAAATGTTGCTAATGTTTCAAATATTGTAAATCTGTTCCAACAACAAATAAAATAAATACCTATTGCTAATTAAGTACAAGTATTAATTTAAAAACTATGTTTCGAACATGTTACGACAATAAATATATTTAATGATAATAATATGGCTCAGCAACTACGATTAAATGTGCCAAATATTTCTGCTGTGTTTAATACATCATCAAAATGCATAGGTAACCGTCCAGCATCAAAGACAAGACAATTACGAAATAAGTTTATATATAACAACTGCGGATATAACACGATTGTGACCCTAATAAGACGCCTTTCAAGCCGTGAATTATGTATACGCTATTAAAGATATAACAAGTGAACATTTTTATATTATTCAACCATTAAACTATGTAATATAGTTCCGTGATTCGATAAGTACTAACCTTTCTTCTACACCTTTAAAGCACAATGCATAAGTGTTGAACATTAGATAAAAAATTTTATTCTTGTCTTTTCAGTTGAACGATCAACATAACGAAACTATGCATATGAAAACTAAATTTATATTATAGTAACATTTAAATCACTACATTTTGAAGCTAAACGCATAAAATTTAGAGAGCTTTATAATAACATGACAAATTAACATAAGCTATAAAATATCACACTTAATTTTAGGTGGTCTGAGTTAAGTACTATTCCAAAATGGTATTTTTTGCAAAACAAAATAATGGTCATGTACAACGGATAGTGAGCTTTAGATATGTTATATACCTATATAAATTTCGTTGGCTGAATTTTGGCTCACCTTAACTTTCTTGCTAGTAAAACCATTGTTATTTATAAGAAAAAAGCGATAATGAGTATATATATCAAATATGTAGTTATTTTAATTTTCGTCGAAAAAGCCTAATTAGAGTTGGAAGACTATGAAATTACGAAATTACATTGTATATTATATTTAAATTTAAATTGTATTTGACCATTACTTGTGAATTACAAATTATTATAGATCTATTACCATATTATTATCGATGTGTCTACATTGAAAAATGTCCCATATTTAATTATAATATCCTATAATAATAATGATTCAACGGGACGAACTATCTATAATGAAGATCTATATATAGTGTCGCATTTTGTGAACCGCAGATCAACCATAATATTTATTATTCGTATATATGTACCTAATACTATGATTCCCAATTTTGAATTTAAATGTGGATAGTTATAAAAAATATGTATATAATTAATATTTTAGCGACAATATAGTGTCGACTTTTCTATAGAAATAAAATACTTTTTTATTAGCAAATTCATGTATACAGCCAAGTTGGGATGATTAGTCTTGGTGCGGTGGGTAAATTACTCATCCATACAGCAGATGCAACAAGTAAATTTTTCAACATAGAAGATCTATGAAATTCGTATAGTGTAATCTTGCGTTTCATTTGTGACAGGTGTTGTGACAAACAACATTACTGCACTAAATTGAAAATGTATCAATCCCAACAAATTAAATTACAATAAACAAATACAACAATATTCATATTAAGCTATATACATGAAGATGCCCCCAAACTTTATATATCTTACTTTGTTCAACTATCCCAGATACATTGTACAAATTTATTGCAACGTTATAAAGCAGCTTCCCCCTACTACTGAACCGAATTTTATTAAGTATGTATATCGTAATAGCCTACTCACGAAAAACCTTTCAAATATGTAATAGGCTCTCAAAACAAGAGTACATGAAAAACATTTTGTATAGACACAAGAATTCTGTAAATGGTAAATATATTTTAACGGACAATATATAATAATATTGTATACGAGATTAACCTAAACTAGATGGCACGTTATATTAGTGTCGCCTCCTTTGGTCTTTAACAACACTAAAATTTTATTACGATGAACTCAAATTGTGCGTTCGTATTTGTTCACTATCAAACAAATTGCTAATTTCTAAAACTTTGTCAATTATTTTAAAACAGTGTACGTATATTGGGCGACATTTAAGTTTCATGAGGCGACACTCCCACGCAGTCCCCTAATTGACATGTTTAAACTTCACTCGAACTAGGAACCACCATACCAGCTGCTAATTTAGAAACACAATATTTATAACAGTCCAGTCAATAGATGTGTTATATTTCTGGTTGTAAATTTGGTAGGATGGTAATTTCGAGTCCTAAAATAAGATAAACATTCCCATAAATATAATGTAATATAATAATATTGTCAATATATATTTAGGACTAACATTAAAATTTTTAATATAGCCATAGTACTAATGTAGTTCTTAATTTTACTATGGCTTTAAATTGTTAACTACTATAAAACCTCAATAGCGACAAATATCATATTTAGGACCAAAAACTAAGCACCCAGAACCAAATTAAATAATAATTAACTCCTGCCTGGACATTACAATATAAGACAAATAATATTATATACTAAACTTTGGATTTCCCGTTACTATAACTAAATGCAAAATGAAAGAGGAATAAAACCCAAAATACTCAATCATTCAGTACTTTGGAAATAATGACTTGTATAATCTATCCATAAGCAGTAGTACAATGCTTCTCTCTAAAATGCCACAAATAGAAAAAAATGTATATGAAGCTTAAAAAATGGGATAGCTGTGACTCACTGCACATGGACAGAACGTAAAATCAGACTAACATGAATTTAAACATAAAATAACGAAAAAAAGTAGTAAATACTGGTTTAGCAAAAATGATAAGCTTTGTAAAAACAGCAATTAAATATAAAAGGGAATAAATGTGAGATCTTGTAGTATGCAGACTTACAGCCATGAAAATACTCCTCAGACAATGTAAAGAGTGTTGAGGACTAGAACATGATGATTATTCTTAGCCAGAGTGACAATATACCCCTCGGATGTAATCTTCAAACCGCAGCAGCGAGAAACCTGCAATTAGACAATAAGAAGCTTTAATCTCAATATGCCATTATTACAATTGATATGAAGTATTGTTGGAATACTATAAAAATATACACTTTTTTTTAGAATTAAAAAACGAACTGTAACAGAATATCAACATTAAAAATATAACTACATCTACCTACTTTGTCTTTCTTAACCCATTTATTTCTAAAACAATATGTTGCCAATTCGCCTTTTGATATATGTACGTAATGCTAGAATTGACGGTTCCGATGGTTTTGAACTCATTTGATACTACTTTTTTTTTAAGATCAATAGGGTATATTTATAGGGATATATTTTTGCATTAGCAAATTAAAATACATATGTATTTGTTAATATCATGTTATAACACAAGTCCAAAATTAATATCTTAAGAAAGAGTGGTCTCAATCATCTCATCTCTTCCTAATACAGGTTTATATAAACTCACACACTTATGTATTGTGTCGTAAAATAAAAAAAAATATGTTTGGTATTTGTATCATTACAATTTAAAAAATTCTACTGAAATATACCAAAATTTGGAGAAGATGTCTCGCTATTACTTTTCTTCCATCTAAATTAAAATTTCTGGCATGATAATTGTGTTTGTTAAAGTATAAAACTAGATTTATATACAAAACAACCTTACCTTTACGTAGGGGCATTCAAACTCGGTGACCAGTACACCGTCACGCGAAAACACAGCGACGTGGAACTTGTTACCGTGCGAATCACCAATGAGTACATCGCCGGCATCCGAAACATCTATGCCATTCGGAAAATTGGTCACATTCTCGCATCCTATGCGGCGCAAAAATCTACCCTCATCATCGAACACAACAACGCAGTGACCTTTGAAATCGCACACATAGAATTCTTTACCTGAAATTTAAATAAAAGGTTAAAAGTTGAAAGGGCATTTATAGGACATATATTTATTATAATGTTACTGTAAATTTACCACTAATTGCAATATCCGAAGGCTCCCTCATACATTCGCTACAATCAAACCAGCTCATGAGATCACCTTCCTCAGACAGAATAAAAACAGTAGGTGTTACACTATCAACCGCGACGATTAATCCTTCAGCAGTGACTGCCAGCCCAGCTACTATATCAATGAAGCGCACCTACAAATAACAATAATATTTTCATTCAGTTACACGAAATTAACAAACAATTTAACATGAATAATAAGTACTTACAGCAATCTTCTTCAAAAAATGACCGTTTTTTGTAAAGATTTGCATGCGGGACCTTTCATTACCACGATCGCAGACAACAAACTTTCCAGTTGCACGAACGACTGCTACTTTGCGTGGATACCATAGTTGACCCTCTTCTTTACCAGCCACGCCAAAATTGAACTTGTGATTTCCAGACTTATCAAATACCTATAATGTTTTTAATAGTTTTATAAACCGTAACAGTTATAAACTGTACAGGGTAGAAGGGACAGGTTAGCCAAAACATAAACTAATATATTTAGAATGGTTTAAAACAGATGGTAAATTATTTTCCCACCGGAAAAGCACCACAGCCATATCCGATAATCGACAATCGTTAATATAGTATAAGTAATTTCAACCCATCATGATCATGAACTCATACCGGATGAGTTATAGTGATGTACCAATCTTGAATAGCCAGGATAAGGAGAAACAAAACACAATGTAAGCCTAGTATTATTTGATTTTTTTTTTGTTTTCAGGACAGAATAATAGTCTGATATTACTGTTTCAGTTTTTGCCAATCTGTCCCTTATACCCCCGTATTAAAAAACTTACTGTTATGCGATGATTATTTGTATCTGCAACAATAATGTCCTCATCATTTCCAAGGCAAAATCCATGTGGCGAATTAAATTGTCCTTTGCCGCCACCAAGCTGACCGAATTTAAATCTTATATGCATAGGTGTAGCCTTAGTTGCACGAACAAGCGGCGCTGGTGGAGCAACGAGGGCTGCCTCTTCAGCAGCAGTTAATAAAGGCCGTCCAGGTGACACGCCACGAGGACCCACACCCCCGATTCCACCGACACCCCCAAAGCCATTTACTTCTAAAAATAATAAATGTATATTTTTATTAAACAACAACTATCACATACGAATCTTTACACTTATACAACAATTAATATTAATCCCACTTACCAGTATTCAATCCCAGCTTAGCAAGTGCTTGCAAATTGTTATAAGCTTGAGGAGAATTCAAGTCTCCAGCCAACAATTCAGCTAGAGTAAATGAAGAAGCTGGAGATGCATGAGGGGTTGGAGGCACATCCTTTTCTGCAATGCTGGCCAGTTGTTGCAAATTATATTCCACCATTGAAGGCAAAGCTGGTACGCCACCTACCCCAGCAACAGGTCCCACACCAGGAGCACTATTAACATTTACTACTCCAGGCATGACACTGGAGTTTGCAACTGCACCTACGCCAGGGACAGATCCCACTCCTGGAACACCCATATTTGGTACTGAACCCACACCAGGAACACCCACAATGCCGACGCCAGTTACTCGACGTACATTGCCTAAAGGATAATCATCAAATACAGGTGCATTAGTTACAGATACAGCAGGCGAATGTGAATTAGATGTGATAGACACAATAGCAGAAGATTCACTGGCACGTTTACGCTCTTCGGCTTTGGTAGCTTCTGTTCTAAACACCCCAAATGTTTCTTCGGTGATAGTATCAAACTTATCAATCTTAGTTACAAACTCCAGTGAATAATCCACATCAAATTCAGGAGCGCCTTCGAGCAAGCGTGTAAACTGGGAAGCCACAGTCTTCTTCAACATAACTATTTCTGTACCATCTCCCCGACGAAGGAGTCTTGCCGCGAATTTACAAGCACAATCGATGCGTTGAACAGTCTTATCGACACGATCAAATAGATCCATTACTTTAAGCTCTCTTTCTTTGTGTAAACGTTCGAGTTCTTCAAGAGCCTTTTCACGGCGTCTTTCTAAAGCATCTTTATACGCCTGGAATGCTTCATTGATAATACCTTCAGCTTCATCACGTTGACGTTGTAAATCTCCTAAAGCATCATCAAGCCTCGCTGATGCACCACCAGCGGCAGTTGCACGAGCGTTACCTTCCATTATTAAGTTTCGTAATTCTAGACGCAAGTTGGGTTCAGCATCAACTATTCGTTCACAACGGTGCTCGCCAACTTTATGGTCTACAGTTAGGCATTCAGAACACGCACCGACATCGCATTCACAACAATAAAATTTAAGACTTTCCCCAACATGGCGAGTGCAAAAGATGGGCTTATGGACAGCTGCCTTCTCCTTTGAAGATCTGAGTGCATCAAATGGAACGACGCGGTGATTTTCAAAGCACCTCATGAACTCATGAGCAGAGTTACAATTGGAACACAAAAAATGAGAACAATCGGTACACCTAGCAACAGCTGGTTCCTTACTCTTACAGCAAGTACAAACAACTGATTGATCCATAGCAGAAACATCTAAAATGTTGGTAATGAGATAGTCAGATGGAAGTGATGCTGCTCCACCGCCAGATATCTGGAACAGGTTTATGACAATTAATTTATACACTTAAAAGCCTTAGACTATTGTATTCAGTAATAAACATTTTTTTTATTACCTTAGTCTCTTGTTTGCATATTGGGCATTCCACTGCTAGATCATATTTCAATGAATCACCTGCTTCATTGACCATTAACTTGTCAATACAAGCTTCACAGAATACATGAAGGCATGACAAAACTCGAGGACTGCATAATTTATTGCTACAAAAATTATTAATACATTTTTATTACATTTTTTCCAATTTACAACACACTGCAATAAAAAATCTGGATTTGTGAAATACTCACTCGCAAATGTTACAATTTTGCTCCTGTTTTCCACTGTCAGTAGACTCCAATGAACCCTCATCCCCCAGGCTTAGTAAGCCATCACCATAAAGCTCTCCATTCATGTCTTCCATTTTAACTTATAATTATTTTGGTGTATAATGTAATATTGACTTTATTCAACAAGAATCTAAAACAATATTTTAATATTTATTATTATAAATTTTATTAAAAATTATTTGTAAACATATTTTTTTATTCTATGCCCTTATTTAGAAAAAGTCAGACCACTAAAAGGAGTGGCAATGTATAATTTGATATTGATAGTCTTTGTTAAGTGGTCATGATTTGGCGATGGAAATAAAAACATCAGGACCCACCTATCAGCATGTTTGTCATTTCCGTTGCATAAAAAAAGATCAATTATAGATAAATTAGACAAATAAAAAGAATGGCACAAAAACAAAATACTGAAATAAAAATTAAAGTAGACTGTTAGTTACTTCAAATATCATATACCTATGAAAAATTTAAACAAATATATTTTACTACCTGTTCATGAAATAATCCTAAATAGCAATATAAGTTAATGAGTCAGAATAGTAGCTACAAAACATGTCTTCAGTAATAAGCTGTGTTATTTCGCATTTTATCAATTACTTAGAAATTCAATTATTTTCTGCAAGAATTTTTTTCCTTTTGTTTTATACTTCTTGTAAAACCGGAGCACGCTCCCTCAACCTCAACATACATACTGCTCAATAAACAGTTCAATATTTCAATGTGAATGTGTTGCCCTAACTGAGGTGGCTGCCAACAACTTCAACATTAAATGAAATCTATCAGACAGTGGATCCATGCTGTAAGCACTACAAAACAGAAACCCTAACAACAAATTGTATCTAACATCATTAATCTAACAGCAAATAATGGAGTGCCAGTATGCCATGGACTCCATTATTTGCTGTTATCATTGCACAATGGGGTAATTTTGCAGTAGATAAAATGGTACATTTAACCATGTAATGAGCCTGGAATGAGCAGGCGAAAACCAGATCTGATATGGTGGTATATATATACCAGGGTACACTATATATCATAATATGGTATATAGTGTACCATGCTGCTTTTACCATTACGCTTCTCACAATTTCAAACTTGGATTCACCAGAGATCCTATGCAATACAAAACCAAAGATTGAAATAAACCAGTGATTGTAAACAATTAAAAGTAGCAATTCCAGTAGTAAACCAACAGTTAACAAATATGATAATGATATGGCCAATAATAGGCCACTGTCTCTTAAACAAACACACACACAATAGATTCTACAGATTACAGACAGTATTCTTTGTTAGGCTGCATTAGTGGCCACACAACATACACAAATTCTCGGAATGTTGAAGTAATAGTATGAGCCAGAGTGGCTACTTTAGTAGTCTCGGCCCTACATACAGAACAACGTAGATAAGAGGCTAAATGCAGAGAATAGAGTTCAATTTGCATTTACATATTTCTTGTAAACCAGATAATCTTATGATGGGTTGGATATGCAAAAGACAGTTTAACTATGTCACCATACACCACCTAAGGAAGACGTAAGACTAAAGTACTCTCTTTCTATTATAATACAACTAAAACTATTTCTTTTGTACACTAGGAGTTAAATTTAATAGCAACAAAATAACCACTCATGAAATACAAGAATGTATTCCACACCATCATTGTTGTTTGTTGGGACATAGTCAATACTACACTGCCACAATTATGTTATGCTATAATGGTATAACATAATTTGTTGATATTATAAAATTTAACTTTTATCTCATTAGCTACTTTTGGATTGACTAATTTGCCAGAAATTGTTGTTTCCAATTTCTTCCTACATACTAATATCTATAAGAATCATTTGAAGGTTCTAATTTTAACAAATGTAATAAGTAAAACAATCTATCCCAGATTTGTGAATAACAATCTTCTTACAAAGTCTTTTTTGAAGCTATGAAATATGTACCACTAAACTGTTTTCCTTTTAATACATGACATAAGCTAGGACTATAAATTTATTTCCATATCCTACTTTCCAGTCTCATGACAAATAATATGTAATAAAAGCAGACATTCCAAATTGAGAGTAATATATTTTTTTAAATATGTGACAAATGGATACATGTCACTAAAGTAGAATCATAAGAACACAAAGTACTATTCAAAATGGAAAAAATGCAAATATAAAATACTCAATGTATTTTGTAATTCAAATGTTAAGATATTGACTTATCAAAATAAAATTATTGTTAATAATTGTAATCAATCAAAGCAATAATTTTAAAAAATCTGAACTATACATTTAGTAAGTAGTATTGACACAGTATTCCAGGCTGCAATGATTGAAATTATTTTTATACTAGTCTACAACAAAAGAATGTCCCTAAATAATGTACTTGACAAGCCATAACCTCATTTACTCATTTCCAATGATGTGACACAATCAGGTCTGTACTTTAACAAAATTTCTTATTGGACCTAACAGTTTACTAACCAAACCAAGGAACACCAAAGGCTCAATGATGCCCATGTATACAGTGCAATGTGTTTGTCTCCTTTGTTTAAGTAACACATAGGCACACAGATGTGATATGTTCTAGAACATCAACCACATTTGTATTGAGTGCATCTTAATCAAAGACATGGTTCAGAAAATATTTCATCATTAATCTAGGTTTAAATATTCTTAAATAAAAGATTAATTGAAATAAAGCATAAAAGATCTAAAATCATTCATTTCACCATGTACTCAAATGACATAAAACTATCTAAACATAGAGCCAAATAAATTAGAAAGATATATAGGGTTCTTCACGTTTGATTTCATGTCAAGTAGTTTACGAGAAATATTCTATATACAAAATTAGGTACATAAACATTTAACACGCCACAAATTACTATCAAATGTAAAATTGAAGCAACCGGCGCAGTGCGGTAAAATAATGATAGACAATTTCCAAAAGGTAGTAAAATAAAAATGTATACCTAAATAGAAATAACGCAATGCAGCATCCAGACAATGGCGAAGGTCGATAGTTCGATGGCTAATTTACTCTGCGAAAACGCTCATTTTCATAAAGAAATTAGCAGAATATAAAAGGTAGGATTAAACAAATAATTTACAAACCTTTAACAAGTATATTTTGCTGTGAAAAGGCGAATAACGAAACGCGCAGAATGTTCTACCACGCCGTAACTATGACAATATTCATCACTATGTAAATAAATAAAAAATGAGCATCAAATCTCAAAAAATATTTTTTTAAATAAAAATGGTTTTTTCGATGAATTTAGTTAATGTTTTGTCACGTTCTCATTTTAAAAAGAGGAATACATCACGGTATATTGATTTTCTGCGTTCGTTGGTTGCGATAAGTGTTGCAAGATTCCATTCATCAAAAGTTACTTCTATGTCAATTAATTTTGAAAGCCGAAAAGGGCAGATCTGTACGGTTAAAATGTTTTACTCGTTACAAAATTAAATCCTTAGCAAATCTTATTATGAAAAGTATAAAGCGGCCTTAGGACACCCCATTACCGATATAAAACAAAAATCAATTATCATGAATTAATTGCAATCAGAGATATTAGTAGTCTCAATATGTTCCTCAAAGAAGTCATGTAGAAATATTATATTTATCATACTCCCGATCGATGATTCGAAATATTCTAATACTGTTGGCTACAGCTGACCTTCACAGGTTCCCCGAACTATGTGCATTGCAAATAACACTCCTAAACAGCGGAAGGACTTATGAAGCTACTCAAGGCAGCTCTTGTTTGATGGGTACGAAATACTTTAGTCAAAAGGGCTAGCGGTTCGTATCTCGGTTCAGGCAGTCATAATTTCAATCCCTGTTTGAGTTGGACGGAGGATAGATCGGAGGAGCCCCGTGGCGCCGCGCCGGTATGATGCGCCTGAATGCGCATAAGAGCCTGTTTGATGGAACTAGATACTGTGGTAGAGATTGTGGTCTTCGCCGGCGATAACGACGTCGTGTATTTGTGTTATAACATTGTGGGAATGTTGAACCGGTTTTTTAATAAAAACTTGTCGCAGAATGCATAATCGACCATATTGCCTACAAAATCGTTTCAGTTATAATTAAGAACAGTGGAAGAAACGTCAAGACGCTTCCTGTGTGTTTGATGATGAGCAGAATGACATCGCGGCGAAGATCCGGGTCGCAACCAAACTACAGGGCGCAACAAGACTGTATTTTGAAGTATTTGATGTTGGTGAATTTGGCAGAGAGGTGGCCATGGCCATATACGGGACTAGCGTATGTAATAGTCCATCCGTCCCGGATGCAAGCTTTTTCTACTCCCGGCTAAGGTACACCGCCAAAACACTTGTCAAGCATGAGAACGGTTTTTTGAAACCGTTTCATAATTTATTGGTGGACTTAGCAAATGTAAACAGGACTCTATCATCTGCGAAGAGTGACGTTTCGACTATTCGACTAAAATATATGAACAATAACTATTGCTATCATAACTATTATTTGTATGTATTCTTAACTAACGCACATGTGGGTATATTGCATAAAAGCTTGTATTTGTAAACTATTCAACTGAGATGTCATTAAGGCACTGATCTCGGATGCCCTCTGTGGTACCTATACACCACAAACTCTGCTTAACTTGGGACTACATGGTGCTGAGTAAATTGTCCTGGGTTACAACGATCTACACTAATATTGGTAAGTATGATTATCAAATAATTCATATTAAGGATAAAAGATATAGTTGGCCCTTCATATGCATGTCAATTCGATACATCATAATCTGTCGTAAACACAGTTGAAATACACACATTCCTTCACTATATGGTACATTCGCTTTTCAATACCGTGAAGACATTTTCGACTTATTATTGTGTAAAAAACAAAAAAGTTGTCTGATTAAATGTTATTATCCAATCGTACCTAAAGTGTACAAAATATGAATAAATAGCAACACAAGTATCGACATTGAATGTGACCAGCCCATACGAAAAAAAACTACGATAATAGTACAAAATGAAATGGTCAATTTAAAAAGAAACGGTTAATAGTAGAATTCTGATACAACACGCAACCATGATTACGATCATACATTAAGAGGTACAATTAATGATAAGTATTAATATCATTTGGACTAACGTGTTTAGTGTATTTAGTATTACAAATATATATGAACTAAGAAGCCTTTACTTTTTCTGTTGTGTATTTTTAACAATAATTGAAATTTAACTTTAAGTTATACTCAAAAAGTATAAAAGTTGAATGTTCAGTTCTAGATCAAATTTTTTGTGAAAACTGCTTTTCACAAATCTTGATTTTCTCCAGTTATTTTACAATCGTCAGAAATTATTAATATAGTAATTTTGTATCTAGTTGCGTTGTTCTACTGGGTTGCCGGAAGTGGTAAGACGTACAAGAAAACGACAATACATATTTGGATTCTTCCATATTTTGATCTGAAGAAACTAATGAGTTTTATCGTAATAAGATTTATTTCAATAAAAATTTCGTTTATTATATTATAAGTACATTGAAGAAAGTAATTGCGTAATTTAACACAAATCTGTGATTATTACTGAAATCATTATGCAAACTATATAGCTCCGTTTCAGCAAATATAAATTAATAATTTTTTATTTTTTGTTAACATTGTTTAGTTAATGCGTAGAGCGTATTATCGCAATAAGCCTGTCGATTAATAACTGTCGAATCCTTACTCCTGAAGCGGTACGTTGATTGGGCAATCCAAACAGGAGCGTTTAGACTAAAAAAAAGTTTTTTATTTTATTTTAAGGTTGGCAACTCTGGCTTTTGCCTGTGGTACTAATTGCTACATTAATATTCTTTAATATTTTAATTTAAATCTTTTTAATTAGTGATTTAAATATTAGACCTATGATACCAACAAAATCATGATTATTTCGATTGAAATTAAATAAACGTGCTATGACTTGTATTATTAAAAAGAGCCTAGGACACGAGGGTTCTCTATTTCACTTAGACAAATTAAAAATTGTGGTGTAAGTAAGGTAAACCTGCAATAGCCGGCTTAAACCTTTGGCTTAAAACTTAAGTCTTTGGCGAATGCACATTGTGCCAAGCCATAATAAAATATAATGTAATAATGTCTACGTCACTATTGTCTGTCACTATTGACCATATTGTTCAATGTTCTGTGTCTATACGTGACATCAGTGTCATGTGTAGTGTAAGTTTTTATTTTGTTGTTTTCGTCATTGGTACATTAACTTTCCTAAATTAATATAATTTATTATCATAATAAATTATAAGTGTCTATTGTTTCCATACTACTTTTAAAAGACTTAATTTTACTTTAAATTAGTACAGTTTTAAAAATGACTTTCATACCTAACTGGGAAGAGTTTGAAAAGTCTGCAGAAATGTTGTATTTGCGGAATCCTCTCAATACTCGTTACAGTACTAAGTATTCACATTCAAAAGGAGTGTTTCTGGTCAAAATTACAGACAATAAAAAGGTAATAAAAATGTAAAAAGTACTTAATTGATTTCAATTCATGTCTGGATTTGTAGAATCGTGTACCTCACACGATTTATCATCCGAATGGTAGGCCCATTCTGTTAGATCATGACAAAATAATTATGTGATTTTTTTCTTGGGATCAGTTAGACTTCCATGGTAATGAAAATAATACACAATCTCTATCTGTTATATTGTCTCGATTATACAGAAACCAAATGAATATTTGGTTTAGATATATTTTTTATAAACAGATTACCTCTATAAGGGTGCAATGTAGGGTCTTGGGGCAGACCCAACATTGACTCTAGGTATAACAACCCCTGGTACTGGATTTAAGCTCTTTTATGTGTTCAGTATTATTTCATTTTTTTTTATTAGAGCAATTGGACATAAGTCTATATATATAGGATATGTTTACATATATAATATGGGAATTGGCAGAGAGCTGATGCAGGGCAGGAGGGAAGAAGGGGATTGTTAGTAATAGGGACTAGGATCCCATTCATAGTAACATACCATGTTGGGTCACTCACATGTCACTGGTACCTTGCCAGCGTACATCATTAGTGCATGTAGGAGAAGTTTTCTATTGTCATCCATTAAAAAAAATATGATAGTGGAAAGATGGGGGAAATTAGGAAAAGTAATGTAATGTAAGTGTGATATATACCATATTTTATATGTAAAACAATAATGAGTTTCATGTTTTTTTATTATTTCCCTGTCCCTGTCAGCTGCCAACGTTTGTGACATCTGTCCCTAGTCTGATGTGACAATATTTTGTGATATTACCCTACTAAAGCAAGTATAAACTGAAAAATACTTAAATGAGTTTTTGACTTTTGAAATGAATGAAAATAAAACATTTTGTGCCATTTGCCCTTAAATACTTAGCAGTTCAATATGGAGGTTAAATGTTCTAATTAAATAACTTTAATTATTAATTTAGTAACTAATTTTGGCACATATAATAATTAAAATAAAAAAAAACAGAAAAGAAGTATATTAATATTGATGATTAAATAAAATATAATCTATTTCTTACAATTTCAGTGTCTTCAATACAAAACTGAGGTTCAGCAGGATGTACGGAAAATTGACAAATTTATCACAAACCTAATGAGGCATATGGCTTCTGATGAATAGATTAAGTAAATGTTTTATTTAAAAACACTTTTTTTAATTTGATATCTACCCTACATATATACCATTACCAGCCAACTATATACTAACTTTATACCCATTATTAGATAAACTCAAGAAATGTTTTACATTATGTGTTAAGAACTGATAATTTCAGTGAGTAAAACAGTGGACTGTTTATATCATCTGTAACTGGTGTATTTTTGGATAATTAAATTACAAATTTTAGCCCACTTATAGAATGTGAATATAAATATAAAGAAATATATGTACATCGCCATGTGTCTCAGCTGCCAGTGGCTAGCGGCGGCTGCATCATCTTATAATCATGCCCCCAGGTCTCATTGGGGACATCATGTTCACTGTTTATGGCTTGATAGACTTAAACCGAGCGGGACATATAAATATGTCAAATGTCAAACTTTCGTGTATGTGTAGGAAATATGTATACCTACATTTTTTAAATTTCTGCTGCGCCCTGGAACCTGGAGCGGGTGGAATATTTCATAACAAAAATATATACATTGAATTATATTGTGCTAGTGAGAGACAGTGCCCATTATATGCTGCATAATTCAAAAAGGAATTCCCCGGTTAACAGGTTAAAGGATGTATATCACTTAATTTTAACTAGGTTTTAGAATATTAGTGTTCTGTGACTCCAAACTCGGTTAGCTCAGTGTTTAAAGGTAAGACTCAATTTAATTTGTATAAGGAAAGGCAAACTTTTTAGTATACCATGGATTCACCATGCGGGTCCAGGATTTTCCTAAGCCATGCATCTTGGTAACTGAGATGTTTATAAAGTTCCGAAGGTTTCTAACTATAAATTTTTAGGTTGAATTTAATCAACCCAAAACTTGTGGGGGGAAGGGGATTGTTAGCACTGGGAACTAGTAGCTCCTATTGCTAGCAATGTACCATGTTAGGTCGCCCTCCACGTGCTTCTCCCTGGAAACCATCGTGATGATTTCTTGGTGAATTTGTCATGATGGGCTAACTGACCTGACCTCATGCTCATTTTATTATCCTCCACTGGTAACCCGCCAGCGTAAATCGTTAGCACAGGCGGGTGCACCATTCCATTGTCATCCATAAAAAAGTACCCATAGTACATATACATAGAGGTACTGTTTATAATTACCAAAAATGTATTTAATTAATAAAAAAAACTCCTAGACCAATACAAATAGTAATATTTATAAATACAAATGAATCGTAAATAATATTCATAAATACATCGAAGTGCGAAGAATCAAAACCACGACCGCAAGAAGTAAACACAAAATTTGCAGTTTCAATCGTTGAGCAACTAATCACTACGCTTATTTTTGTTTAGTACTTATTTCAACTTTTAAATGTGGCTACATATTAATTTAAAGATTTAAAGAATATATACATATAATTTTTAGAAACTAGCTTAGCTTGTTAGCTTTCAGCTAGTTAAAAATAATAGTTCCTTAAAATTGAGTTTTGATGAGTAGATAATATGCACGTCTTTTATCGTTTCGGGTTTTAGTTTAAAGATATCTACGTTATATTGTATTGTTTCACGTACCTTATTACCTTATTATTATACCTTAAGCTACCTTCTACCTTGACATTAATTTGACATAGAATTCATCATCGCAGTTTGGAACCGAAGTGGTTACGAATATTGAGGTTTCAGAGGAGTTCCTTCTTGTGTAAACTCAAATTGTATAGGTTTACGCGACCCTGTGAATTTAACTTAAAGTATTTATCAATTCAAGTCATTACCCATCCAATTGTGAAATTACATATGAATATTCATTTTCTGTAATGTAGGTATATTTTACTTTTAAAATACTACACAATTAATTACATTTTTGCACGATAACAATAGTTATTTCTAATAAAAAATAATTATAGTGATTTTTGCTGATTAATTGTAGGCGTTTGACGGACAAGTGTTACATTTCTACTTTATCATAATGATATCATGATTTCTTAAAAGAGTTTTTTTTAATAGCAATACTAATTGCTTGTCACTTTCGTGTTCCAGGACCTTAAAATACTTAATAAAAAAAATTGTTACTTTCGTTTTTCGTTCGACTACTCGAGTGAACTGTCAAAAATGTTGACGGAAATTTAGACATGTTATTTTACTGTCACACAGCGTGAAACATAAATAAAACATAATAGTTTTTCTAAAAATCATGACTTAATATTAGGCTGTAAACTATTAATATGAAGTAATACATTTAAAAATATAGCTGCCATTTACATATTTGTTTTATCTAATGACATTATGGATGGTTTAATTCACGCGGCATTGGAAGCTGAGGTATTTTATAATACAATATTACATATATTATTATAACGTTTATCGTCGCGACATAACGTGATCTGAAATTGTTGTTTATTTAATAAGAATATTTTATATTTCAGTCTATTCTGAACCGGGCGAAACATGTGAATAGTACTTCGTCACAATTTGACAGTGGTGTCCCAGACCATAAAATGACTTGGACCCACGATAAGATGCATCTGACTGAGTCTGTTGATAACTCTAGAATGAAATTTCAAAGGAACTCTGTTGGATCCGCCGCTTCTAAGCCAGAAAAGTTTGATTTGTTCAAGAAGCTTCATGAACTATATAATGATTTGAGTAGAGATGAAGCATCACAGGTGAACTATGTGAGTTTTGTATATACAATATTCAATGTAACTTATACAGCTACAATTAAAGACTAACTGTGTTACTAATGCCACATTAAGGTTTAATTTTATCACGGAATCAATTGTTTTCATTAAAGTAATCTGCCTGTGGTATAGTATTCCGTCTCTAGTCAGAGCTATAACTATGTTATTTTGGTATTGTTCTATTATATAATTACTTTAATTAACTTCATTTATTTTAATGGTCTTAAAAACTGAGGCATAATTGTAAGGTTATTTCCATATAAATTTTTGTTTATAATATGTCATAAAATAGGCCTCAATGCTCTATACATAATAATTTTAACAGTAGTGCTTGTAATAATTTTAAAAATTTATAAACTTAAAAACACCAATTATATAGAGAATTTGTCTGAACAGGGAAATTGTGGAGACGGGAATGAGTGCTTATTCTTCTGTCATTATGTTAAGTCAGTTAAAGTGGTGGAAGGTGGGAGAGGGAGGAAGGGGAGGAAGACTGAAATAAAATAGATATCTATTATCACCTTCCCATAGAAGGATTATAAAGTATAACATTCATTTCTATATATTTGTGTAGTAATTTTGATATTATTTTAATTACAGCAAGGTTTAAAGACATCATCATATCTACTAGAAAAGTTATTGGCAACATATAATCTAAATACATTAATAATTAACTTGTATCCAGGAAACAAAGGATATTCATTGTCTCTGAGAGTTAATGGCAATACACAATATCTACATCCATCAGATGCTAATGTAAGTATTATAATAATTAGTTTATAATAGATGGCACATAACTCTATACATGGTATAACTAAATGTAAATAAAAATAATATGTATACTATAAACTCAACTGATATAAGAAACCATATCAGTTGAATTTCCCATCAGTTTTTCTAAAGTGACTGCCAGATGATGATTATTGTAATAAATCATTAGCTTTGTGTATTACTTAATAAATGAGCTAAGTTATAAGTTATTTAGACAACAAAATTGAACAATCTTTCTAAATAATTTAGCATATAGTTGTTTTGACTATATTAGGATACATGAACAATTAAATTTTGTACATATAGATTCTATAGACTAACAGAATGGTAAACAGTTGAAATCAGCATTTATAATAAATAAAATGTAGAAAAATGTTCAAAAAGTGAGAGTATACTAATATGTTCTGGTAATAAAGACAAGGTTTCAATAAAATATAATAATAAAAATGTCTTTTGTATGCAGACATCATCAGCTCAAGATGAGACTTTAATAGAAACACCACGATGGCCATATGAGGAGGAGGAACTTTTGAGTTACATTGACAATGAAGAGCTACCTGTTGTGCTGCTTGACTTGTTGGAATCTGAACACTCATGTCTTTTTTACTCAGGGTGTATAATAGCTCAGATAAGGGATTACAGACAGGCATATCCTAGTTTTCTTTGTGATACACACCATGTGTTGCTAAGGCCTACAAATCAGGTATGTACTTCAGAAAATATGTTTCATCTTCTATATTATTATTCATATACATTATTTGACTAGGCTCCTTTCTCTGTTATAAAGTTCTTATATTTTTATAAAATAGGTAATAAGTATAAATAAAAGTCTTACAATTTCAATAGACATGAATATATTGTATAGATGAGTCTATTAAAATGATTGGTTTTGTATTTAGTGAACTATGAATATCCATCTGTCAGAAAATATTATAACAGTACAGCTCATTTATATTATCCAAATTACGTACGCGCGATTTAGATCCCGAATTTTCTAAGAATTTGTGTATGAATGACTGATGTGCTAAACTGCAGCTAACTGTTCACTTTAATATTCTGTGACAAATCATTTGAATAAAATTTTCCTCAGTATATGGTGTAAAATAACATATAGATATATACAGGACAACTGTCTTGTTCAGCCTAATCAATGGGTGATTCTCAAAGTATTATATCCAGTCATTCTAGTGTTCTTATGAGATCCTAACATAAGGAATATGTAACAAACATATTGTATTGCATCATCATACAGAGAGTATACCACAAGGTAAAAATAATGAATGTCGGTATGTACAGAGCATAATAACCGACGCGATGTGTATCGGCGGACGATGCGGGTGGGCGGGCGAGGAGCGTGGGGCGCTGGAGGCGTTGGAAGCTGCGCTGGTGCATGCGGCGGCTCCCCCGCTGTGCCTAGACCCGCGGCCGGCTGTCGGATTGCTGGCTGCCCGGCTGCACGCTGCACCTCGCTTACTCAACACACCACGCATCAGGCGTCAGGCGAAGAGGTTCTCACAGGTTAGGTGTATGGCATAGTACTGGAGTATGACTATAGATAAAAATGCTTGCATAGTATAACTATACTATGCAAGCATTTTTATCTATGGTTAGTTACAAGAGCAAGAAATGAGGAAGAATATTTTGGAGGTGAGATTAGAGAAGCTAAGAATAAGGATAGAGAGAGGTAGAAAATGTTACAGCAGGTCTTTCCCTACAAGTCATAATCGGATTGATGCATCATAGTACATAATTATAATGTGAAATACTATACTGTCTGAATAAAGGCTTTATGTAATGATATTTGATATTACATTACATATGTATGTAATGTAATATCAAATATTTTTTTTTATAAAAACCAATCTATTCATGCTTTTTATAGAATTCATTATTTCACATCGTCTACATAACCAAATACAAACAATTCATATCAGGATACTTAGACCACAATAATGATTTAAATACATTTTTATTTCTCAGGTTGCAGTAAATAGAAAACGTAAATTAGATCAATTCACACATTATCATGGATTAGAGTTGTTGGAACTAATACACAAACAGAGGGTGAAGAACAGTAGACAGTCTGTGCCTCCTACAAGGTTGTCATCCAAATACCCAAAGAAGCCTCCAGAGGTATTTAATTTTTGTTGATTTTTGAAACAAATATGGTTTTTTTTAGAATATAGTATAGTTAGATATATATATATATATATTTGTAATGTCCCTGTTTAGGTTTTCAAGCCTATAGAAGCTCCAAGAATGGATCCACTATCTTTGGCTATGCCATCAGAGCCAAGTGGACCACTTCGGGTAGCACGAGCTTATGAGCGTCCAAGGCCTACTTCAGACTGTCAGCCACAACTCTTTGAAGAGTACATTCTGGAGACAGAAAAAACATCTCCACACGCCGGAGCTGGCTTCTTCCATATAAAACTATCAATACTACAGAGACCGTCCGATCAAGAGTTCCTTGGTGAATTATATGTAGATAGAGATCATGTTGAAGGGGAAAGAAATGGAGCTGCATGTAGATTTTCTTTAGGTAAGACATTATATATTCTTTTTTGTGTTAATTGTCAGTCAGCAACTGTATGTAGCCTCTGCCTTGAAATTGGTGGGTTGTTAATTGTTAATTTAATAGCTGAATATAACATGACTTTAAAACTACATTTTGTAGATATAGTCTAGTGTAAATATAGTTCTTAAATGTACTCAATATACCTTTGAGGACTATATTTATACTAGAATTTTTACCCAAATTTATGATTTCAGTAAATTTAACAGAATTATATTGCGACTAGCAAACACCTTTGATGTCTGCCTGTCCAGAAAAGCAGATCCACCATGCTGCTTGTACTTTCAAATCATTGAGGAACCCATTGAAATTTACACACAAAATATCATTCAAATCAGTCCAGCCCTCAGGGTGATATGCACCATACAAAAGTATTATATATGTGCTTTTGTATTTTCTCATTATATAAATTCCATTTGTGTTACATCCCAGTTTATTTTTACAGGGTCAAGAGTACAAGCTAACAAATATATACAACAGTTTACGGAGATATTCACTGAAGAGGGTCGTAAATCAGTCAGAATAAAGCACATTGTACCTGGACAGCTTCCAAGAGTGTCATTTACAGGAAGCATGAGAGAATTGGTATGTTGTATTATATTATTAATGACATATTAAGTTAATTTGTTTACTAGTGTGTCTTTTACATACATTAATCAATATCGTTTTCTACCATAGATCACAATTATTTTACATAAGTAACGATATGTATTTGCATATGTAATTAAATACAAATTACATAGACTTTTGTTGAAACTAGCAGTTCCGACAAACATTGTTTTGCCATATATATTAATATCGCAATTAAAAAATAGAGGTTGATGGTAGAGAGGTGAAAATTTTGAGTGGCACCTTAATATTTTATACAAAAAATTTAAGAATTGTAAAAAGATGGTAATGTTGGTAATGTTGTTATCTCTGAGATAAAAAACAGTCTATAGTTTTCAGAAGCAGATTTAAGATTATGACAATTTTTTTACAACTGCATTAGCACTTCATTAAATCTCGGCGGCTGTTCGGTTTAGAACATCCCATTAAAATCAAACATTTGTATTCACGAATATAATTATTTGTATTGGTTTTCTATGTATATTATGTATGTATTTATAATTATATGTTATATATATATATAACTAATAATATGTTAAAATAATGTACGATAAACATTATAATAATATGATAAACATCAAAAAAATATTAGCAGGGTCAACAATTGTTGCTTCAACGGTCGGCGGCGGCTGCCGCGGCGGCTGCAGCGGCCAGCAGCGCAACTGTACACACTCACGCCACTACAGTGCCTATTGTGTGAGTACTTAGTTTCTTAGTCTTACTATTAGACCTTAGACCTATTAAACTGTGCATATGAGGTAATTTGTCCAAATGGACAAAACTTCGTCGTGTAAACGGGGTGATAAACATGTAATGCAATATATAAAAATGTCACAATTTTTAAGGCCTAACGTTCGTTGAGGAAGCTTCTTCGTCTGCGAGGCCTTAATCTATACATATAAATAAAATTGGAATGTCTGTTTGTAATATTGAAATAACCGTGTTTTACTATGTAGTATTATATTTATATGTATGTGCATATAAATATAAATACGGTACACACACTAAAATAACATTTTTTTACCCTTTTTGTCTGTCTGCCTGTTTGTTCCGGCTAATCTCAGAAACGCCGGGACCGATTTTGACGGGACTTTATTTGGCTACCTGCCAAATAAAGTCCCGTCAAAATCGGTCCAGGTGAAGTAATAAGGAGTAATAAGGAGTAACTTAGGCTACCTTTATTTTAGAAAAAATGTTTTATTTTAGAAAAATAAAGTTAAATTCCACGCGGACGGCGTCGCGGGTACAGCTAGTTTACATTTCAGACTACTGTAATAAGATTATTAAAATTAAAGTGGTATAAGTATTAAGATTTATGATATTATTTACAGGACATCTGCAATTGCGCCAACTCCGAATACTCATACAAGTACACGTCAGTTGCCGATACTGGTTAGTAAACTTTCATATCATATTTTAATAAGTAATTTAAAATAAACAATATCGAAATTGATTATAAATTGTCAAGGTACATTTGTGATAAATTTGCTGTCTATATTATACATTTATAATATTAAAATTAATTGTTATTCATCTGGTGGTGAACTATTCAAAGATCAACCCTACGTAGTAGGTAAAAAGAAACAAAGTAGTTTAAAAGAAATATGATTTTCTTCGCTTGTTTTATTTTTATCTAAAACAACACAATAGTTTTGAGAGCATATTAATACTTGATTAATATATTTTCTTGGATTATAACATGATGGTATTATCAATATGTAGGAGGCAATTTTTTTTTTCAATTATATGTGACATTGAACTGTAATAGCAGGCACAACTTCAGCAAGTTGGTAGCATAGGCAACGTGGCGGCCGTCGGCAACGTGGTGGGCAGTGTCGGGACAGTTGGCAGTGTGGGCAGCGTCGGTAGTGTGGGCAGTGTTGGCAGCGTGGGCAGTGTTAGCAGTGTGGGCAGCGTTGGCAGTGTGGCAGCGGAGACTGTACTCAAACAGCAGCCTTCGCCCAGTACTCCGCGGTTGTCTCCACAGGTGAATATTGTATTGTTCTTAATTTTATGATGCTAGTGACTTCTAGTTACGTCAATCTACGTGCAACGCCAGTGACTAATGTTGGCGTAACTATTTTGTCGCAAAATCGACTCTGTATTATCGAGGCTATCCTGTGACAAATGGTTAAAATATACCTTAGTAATATAACTTCGCATTTTTGACTCTCTTTAAGTTGTTTTGAATGGCGAAAAGTTGTACATATGTGTATGGTGATTTTACAAATATATGTGTATGAATGAGCAACAGATTTAACAGACCTTTTTATATAATAGTAGATATTTTTAGGTAATTGAAATGCCAAACATGGTGACAGACCGCCCTCCTGATGGTGAGCAGTACCCATTGCCACCACAGACATCTCGTTCGTTTCGTTGCTATTCCAGAGTATTAAGATATAATGCCTTTATTCTGTAATTGCGTGTGCAAAGAAATTTGAAATATCACTTAGAGGCACTAAACTTCATTACACTGTAATGAGTCCAGTACACTTAATGATGGAAGTAGTTATATGAACGTGTCAATAGTATTCTAAAGTTATAATATAAAATCCGGTACAATTAGAAAATTGCATACCACCTCTATGTTCTTTTTAATCATAAAATGATTTAATAACAGGTGCACGACATCCACTCAACGCAGGCGTCGTCAAACCAATTACTCGCGCAGCAACTTACTAATCCCCAACAACCACTGAATCCACAAAAGATGCAGTCGGCTATAATACATATACAGCACCCGCTCATGTCTACTGCTGGCACGTCGCAGGTATTTTGTTGTATAGTAATATTATATATGTTAGTAGCTGTGCACACATTTATTACGCATTGTTTGATTAAAAACCAAGCTTCGCCATGATTCAGTCCAATAAAAATGTTTTTGTTCGCATGGAAACCTAGCCATAGAAAGTATATAAACCTTATGTTACTGTACTTTATACAATAGATATGCATCTTTTTTTATTAATTTAAAGCAATTTCGTCAATTTGCTAGAAGCTCATAACTAGATTGATGTATGAGAATCATACGGAGCCTGAATTTATAAAAATATATGGATATAAGTATATTATTTTTAGGTACAAAATATTCAGTACACAAACACGTCATCAACACAACAGAAAGCGACAATTACAAAACCGCGAACAACGAATCCTGCCATCAGTGCGCTAGTGACTAGCCTGATGAATTCAGCACAACAGTTTCAGCAAGGTTAGTTGATACTATTAGTTTGGAGCAGAACAAGGTATCAGTTAAGAGCAAGGTTCACTTTAATATATAATTATTAATAAGGAAATGATAAGGAAATAATTAAGGATTCCTTTCAACGAATATTTACTAAAACAAATGCTATAAGCCCGGCAAATTGTGGTCTTTACATTTTTTTGAGGATGACTAAGGCATCCACACAAATTTGGACAGTGAA
Source organism: Achroia grisella (assembly GCF_030625045.1). Classification (NCBI taxonomy): domain Eukaryota; kingdom Metazoa; phylum Arthropoda; class Insecta; order Lepidoptera; family Pyralidae; genus Achroia; species Achroia grisella. The sequence goes on along the minus strand of NW_026712606.1, from coordinate 197,901 downwards.
GCGGAAAAAAGAGGCTGCGAGTTCATGTTTTACAAACTATGCCGCAACATAAGATATTACTGATTTTATAAACGCGGCATTATTTAAGTGTGGATGGATATTGGTTACTCTTTCACGCAAAAACTAATAATGTACCTTATACATTAGAATAATAGGCTATCAATTTGGCGCGAGGATAATCGCGGGCACAGCTAGTAATATATCGAGCACTGGTAGTAGTTTTTGTTTTTAAATAGTACATTATTATTATCTCTAGCAGCGAGCCAGAACGCCGCTAAGAACGTAGCGAGCACTTCTAACAGCAACGCGACGATACTGAACCTGCTGAACAGCGCGCCGGCCGCGATGACGCACGTGACGTCATCCGCGGAGTCGCCGGACACGCACAAGTTGCTCGGCCGCGTGTCCATCGCGGGCGCCCGCCTCCTGCCCGCCACCACCGCCTCGCATCCCTCGCATCCCTCGCATCCCTCGCATCCCTCGCATCCCTCGCATCCCTCGCATGCACTTCCGGCGTATACACAACAGGTGGGATCATATTTGTATTTACTACGTTGCGATAAAAATAAAGAAAATATATCTATTCTTTTATGTCCCAGAAATATAAGCAAATTTTAAGAAAGTGAAATTTAATTTTCTTCTATTTGTTACAACCTATTGAACAACTAATATTAGATTTTGGATCATGTATGTATCATGTCAGCTATTAGCCATAGGACTGATGCTTCTTCACTTGATACATTAGTCTTTTATAAGATCTCTTAAGCGATGACCATGGAACTGTGGGGTTCAATCTCAACTAGTATAGTTTAACAAAACTACATATAACTAATTAGCTCCTAGTTTATTTGTAACTCGGAGGTTTATCACACACAATAAATAAAAATATAAAACCAAACTACTCAGACACCCAAATAAACTTGCTGTGTAACTGACACTGTCGGATTATATGACACGTCTTAAGAGATGTAAAATACCAGACTTCAAGAACTTGACATAAGCTGGAATATCTGATGCTGAATTGTCAATGCAGAATCACCTTTCACGTGATTTTACGACATTTGACAAATCTGTTTATAGTCTGGAAGACAGATTGCACGATATAAAAACAAAAATGGAGGTATAGTGTAACATGATATCGATATAGTTCTAATTGTCATAATGAAATAAATCACATTGAATGCAGGGTGTGGGTGTACAAGTAATGAGCGGGTACGCGCGCGAGAACGAGTCGACAAACGTGTCGAGCAGCGAGAGTGCGCTGCTTGAGCGGCTTATAGGTTCCGAGGGCGCGCCAGCCACGCAACAGCAACCACAGGCGCAACAGCAACCTCAAGCACAAGCGCAACCTGTCTGCCATTTACAGGTATTTGTTTTAGTTTTGACTAAATAAATACTTGAATACACTGTGTTGGTCCTTTGTAGGAGATACGTAAAAATAAAGCTATAACGAAAAACTAATAGTTAAATAGTAATCTCTTCTATTTCAACTTTAATATGTATAGTTGAAAATATTATTAAAATAATGTGGTATATATCGCATTCAAGTGCATACATTGTACTACTAAGATTAACGAATTTTGCAACACCAATATGTGTGTTACGGCACGAGACTGACAACAATTACTATATTTTCTATTTGTAGGGGTTTTGTTCCTACACTTGTTAATAATGATAAATGATATTGATAATTGATAATCTACGGGGATGATAAATAAAAGATACGTCCCGTAGTGAGCGCTTGATGTTATACACTGATTTATTGTATAGTAATATATGTATAGTGAAATGATATATGCTACGTAAGTGATAATTTATAAGTATATTATTATTATGGTACGGTGTTCCGTACACTATTAAATAACTATATTAAAAGTGTTGTGCCTGTAATTTTATTTATAATAATACATAAATATGTATGTCAGTTGGTTTAATATTTTAACTTCAGGGCTTAAGCCTAGCATCTCTCCAAGGGCTGCAAGGTATTCAAGGTTTGCAGAATGTGCAAGTGCAAATACCGGGGTTGTCGGCGCCAATATCGCTGTCGCTGAACATGTCTGGTGCTCCAAGCGGTCTGCTCGTCTCCGTCCCCTCCACCACGTCTGTGGTGCTTACTAATCAACCGTCGGTGCTTTCGTTACCTATTGGTGAGCTTTTTTAAAATTTATGTTGTTTTAACTACCTACAAATTATAAAATTTTATTTATTTAATTGTAATGCCAAACAAATTGATGGCCCACCCGATAGATAGTGCTAACGCTAATGTACACAACTTGACGGAAGTTTTTATAAAGCAATTTACTACTACTACGTAGATGGTCCTGTATAAAGCCATCTGTGGACTTTCTGCATAATTTTCATGAAATGATTTGAAAAGAATATTTTGACCGCTTATGAACGTTTTTGTATTAATATTTTATCCCCACCGTCCAGTTCAGTATACAAATTATATTGGAAGAACTGACAAGAGACTGAATTTTTATTTTTTCAAAAGCCAGTTTATTTACTCTTTGTACTTACATAGGTGTCTATGTCTAACATTAAATGAAAATCCCGTGCATGAATAACTATTGCGTATAGCATTCATGACGTTCGTCATCAACACACATTAGTATATATTAAAGTATAAGCGACTATGTGCCTATTCGGTTTCCACTTAATGTCTGTTATTGTTTGGCGCCGACGTAACTTAAATGGTGTTCTCCCAGCGCACCTGATGTCTGGCGGCGTGAAGGGCGCGGTGCGGGGCGGCGCGGTGCAGGTGGTGCGCGGGGCGCGCGGCGGGCGGCCCCCCCCGCGGCCCGCGGCGCGCGCCGCCGCCCCCGCGGGCCCCGCCCCCGCCCCCGCCGCCCCCGCCGCCCCCGCCGCCGCCGCCGCCGCCGGCTCCACCGCGCACTCCATCGCCACGCTGCAGCCCGCCGCCGCGCCCTCCGGTGAATACTCTTTTTGATCTAATGTTTACCGCCGCCGTGGTATGACAAAATATATTTAGTGATGCATGTACATTGTACGCATATTATTTACGTTATAATAGATTAAAGTATTATAATAGCTTTATTTTTGTGACTGTACTGAAAAATATTTAGAAATGTGTGTGTGTGTGTAAGATATAACAGTGCTAATTACACTGTTATACATATAGGGTCGCAGAGAAAAAGTTAATACTTATATTATTATACTACGTAGACTAAGCATATTTCTCAAAACATTTGTTAATTCTTTAAAAACCTTTAAAAGATTAAATTTTACCTGAAGTAAACTGTTAATAGTCGTCTACGTACTTGCGTAGTCACCTAAATTTGAGGCAGGACATTCCAGTCCTCTGGAATGGGCAGCGTCCATGTCCATTTATGTATCTAGGCCATACAACGGTTACCGCTTATTATCAAATGGGCCGTCAGCTTATTTGCCGTTACATAAAAAATATAGGTTTTTAGTTTTTGTTGCTTAGAACTGAATTAACATTGTTGAGCTGTTTCACATCCATCTAGTGTACGAAACGACCATTTTTTATAGCTAATCATGGATTTTTTTTAACCTGCCTATACGCAGGCGGTATAGCAATTCTGAGAATTAATTTCACTTTTATTTTACGCATTTGCGAATTCTTATACCCCATTATTATCACAATGTCTTGTTTTGAAATATATGTGACCAGATTATATATTTCCAGGTACTACACAATTCATCACTCAAGCCCAGGCGCAGGCTTTAAACGCGCATCAAGTTAGGCGAAAATCCAACGCTGAGAGTTCATAGTAAATATATAATTGTAGTATACTGCCGGCCTAGAGAATGTCTGTAAATACACATTAGGTAAATTTATTGTAGGTGTAATTAAATTAAGATGACTGCTTATGGTGAATTCCACATGTAAAATGTAGTATTTAACAATTTTTTAAGAGACCAAACTATGCCATTTGGTTACAGCATTATAGAGTTAGCTTGATACCAAGTGCATGTGAATTTTATCCAAGCTTCATATTTTAGAAAAGGTAAATTATTTAATATTTCGACCTCTAATTATCGGACATACAGAGACATTTGATAATTTAAAAATCGAATTTCGTTGCGTAAATGATGTTTGACTACGATGAACTTTATTTTGTTTCTAATCGTTTTATCGTACATTATATTTTCTTAATTATACATCTCAATCATGTATTTTTTATTGTTCAAAGGTCACAAATATAAATATGAATTTTAATTTTATCGTAACTCCTGACATTATAGTGACATGGATCATGACATAATTTTGAAGTGTTGATGTGGTTATTAAAGTGTTTTACTAATTAAAAATATTGTTGATGGATTTGTTGAAAATATGTAAATATCTATGTTGTAGACCGGTGTTAGATTTGTTAATTTGTTTAAAATTAAGATACTGAATGTAATATACTACTGTAAATCAAATGGTTGATGTATATTAACTAAATCTCTATATCAATTTCTAAACGCAAGACCAAACTATTGATCGCAATTTTGCCCTAAAACGTTTCCCAAATATCATTTTATTTAAGGAAACAGAAACGTAAGATTTGTACACATACCTAATCTTGTATTGGTACTTAACTTATATCGATTAGGAAAATTCACAATATATGAATGAATTGGCCAGTATTATATGAATTATGCGGGCAATACTCGTTCAAGTGTTATTCACCGTACTTGGTATGTCAATAAAAGTACAATACTTTGCAATATTCGAGAATGTGTTATAAGATGTAAATATATAATAGGTAGGCTTATGTAAACATCACAAAATATGAATTAGGATTATGAATTTAATTTTATTGTACATTAAATAAAATATATCACGCCATTATTATTTACGCTATTACGAATAAAATAGATGTATGAGTTAATCGTGATATGTGTAAAGGGTCCACAGCGGCCGCTGGCTACAACGATTAATAATGTTGTATTATGAAGAATTTTGTAAATAAATGAAGTGATAAGCGGTGTCGGTCACCGTAATACTCAATAAAATAGGGATCAAATTAGTACTTTATAATTTTGCTTGTTATATGTAACTAAATCCAATGCAAATTAGCATTTAAGATAGTATGATCCCTCGGTGTTCAAGTTGCCAGCTGCATTTTAGCGCTAATTTGGCATAATAATATATATTTAAAAACTCAGTTGATAATATTTTAGACGAGTTGCACGTTAACATGTAAATTAATATACAGTTCATTATTCTATTTTTCATACGCACAATTATCATTTTTATCACTATTTTGTTATTTACTTTAACAGCATTGGTGATGTCTCCATCATTTATTTTATTCCGAATAATACCTAGACTGTTGCTATTACAATTAAAGGATGATAGTTATCAGAAATGTGTTCATATAAGCATTCTTTTATATTTGTAACAAATATTGTATATACTGTTTGCATCAGTATAAACTATGCATGAATATGTATATTTTAATTTAAGTAGGTGCATACTATGAGTCCAACGACAATTGCATTACCTGTCAAATTTTAAATGTTCAAATACGTAGGGCTGTGCGATACATTGAAATACTAATATTGATAATCTCCAATTTAAAATGGCAACCTGGCATGACTTATCCGAAGGAATGTTGAAACCGTCACCTATAGATACGAATTCGAAGAACTATGGATACTCAGAATAATTCTGTGATATCTCTAGTATTTATCGCCATTTTTGAGTACTAACAAATTTCTATATATTTATATCACTTCCTATAACATAATTATTATTCACACATATAGTATACGTTGTAGGCAAACAGCCTACTTTTATGGCTGTCTATAAGCCATAAAAGTAGGCTGTTTGCCTACAACGTATACTATATGTGTATTTATAGTGTTGATGATTATTTAATGTTGATTTTATTGAAACTGTAATGTTTGAAAATATTGTATATTCACTAAACTTATTTATTTAACTAGACTAGCAGTGTTCCGCGTCTTTATTTTACATAACTCATAATTAATTTTATATGATTCGATAGTTTTGTACACTGTAAGCAGTGCTGATCAGGATGAGATCTATGATGATGTCAACGACAATGATGCTGTATATGACGACGTCTAATAAGATGATTTTTTTAAATATCGTTTCAATGACATCAAAATCACCATCATCATTATGCATCATCAATCTCATCATTATTACCAACACCACCATCACCATCATTGTCATCATCGTCGTCGTCTTCATTACCTTCATCCACATCGACAAAAATTACGATTATTATTAATTGGAATCGTGATCAAACTAACGGCCCATCTGACGACTATGACGATACCGACGGATACATTGTTATCACATCATTTATTATCTCAGGCGGGTGACAGTATTATGAACTACATCGTCATGGGATACGCGCTATACTACTAATGTGTTGTCATCCTGGAAAACAGATATTTTTTGGTTTAATACCTTCTAATTTCACTGGCATATCTCATCACCTTTTAACCGAATAGCAACGTACATAGCAAGAAGACAAAAATACCAAGGTAGACGAATTTGTACAAGGTCCACCTCCGTTAAATTAACCAAGTTTGAACATAGTTAATCAAATACTACAAATAGTTAATTTAATTAATGATTAAGATTTTTAATAATTTGTTTTAATCGTCTATCAAGTTTACTTATAGCCAGCACTGACTTCATCTCAACATCATTTAACACGCGATTAATCTGAGTATGATATGTCAGCTCGGGACTTCTCCGGTAACAGATTGATTCTTACAGCATAAACAATATTCGCTCTATTACTGAAAGCTGTAATGTATATTGACAGATGTTAAAGCTATAGAGAGCTATAAAGATATAGGCGTGTAATTAATATATTTTGTGGTAAATGTGACAGGTAATGCAAACATTAGTCGTACGATACGTGTCCGCTTATTAAGAGCATGCGTTGCTGTACTTTATAATGTATTTATTTACGTCGTATAGCTCAATAATGTAAATGTGTTTTTTGTTATTTGTAAAATAATTATACTTTATTCGGAACCTGTAAATGTATATTTTAAGAGATGATAATATTATTATTGTATATATTTTGTAATTGAGATTTTTATACATAACTCGTTTTTATTCAGTTTCATTGTTGTCATTTCCACTGTCAACAATTTCTAGTACTGCATTGTAAATATAATTGTAATGAAATGTGATATGCCTTCTATTTACGTAGTGGTATATCCAAAAAAATATATGATTGCGTTGATATGGATTTGTAAATAAATTGATATTATAAATATTAACTTGAATGTGTTGTTCAGAGGTTGACCTTTCGAACATAATTAAATAACTTTTACACAAAATATTTTTTTATACCGAGCCTTATTATTAAGATTAAGAACTTGAGCAGAACTTCACTATTATGTTATTTTATATTTATTAAATTTTAAATATATTACATATTTTATAGTAGGTACCGAAATGTACTTGCTGGAATTCTACCTCGCTAGCGGATACCAGCTTAAATACTCATGAGTAAGAGAACTCATGAATATTTAAGCTGGTATTCGCTTGAATATATTTATGTTTTTAGAAATGCATTCTGGACTTGGAATAGCCTAGACTAGAATAGAACAGATAATAATGTTATATACTGTTTTAAATTTGACGCGGTCATTATTTATACGTATAATTAGTAAATATAACAAATTTTTATATTTATTATATCAGTGGTAAGATCCCGTCATTTTTACTAATTATACAAATAATAATTTTATTTATAATCATGCGCTTGTCAAGCTTTTGTGACAGGTGTATGATTAGATGAGGTTAGTAATTAGTAAAATAACTTGTCAAGGTGCATGACCTTTGACTAGTCAAGTAGCAATATTGGAAAACAAAACGTAAAACTTATTTCTATAAATTTTATTTCGATCTGAAGAAGTTAGGGTTAAAACTGACAGTACCACAGTTCACTTTTGAGAATTGACTCGATCTCAGTTATTGATCCATGTTGTTTTTTTAAACAATACAGAACACTGTATTACATGGCTAAACATTAAGTGGCTATGGTTTCTGGCTATCCATTTCACTAGGAACGCAAGTTCTTAACACATGTGAGACGAATCATAAACAAGTTGAAATCGCAAATGAGTTGGAAGAATTTCTGGCTGTAGGTACTGTATGTACTCAGTGGCTGTAATGTACAGTGAACCTAGTGGACATGCTTTTGTAAAAGGATAAATAACAGAAAACTGCAAAATTATTTGGTTAAAAAAGTATGCCTTTTTATTCTTTCAAATAGTTTTCATCTAAATTTTTATAAGAACATTGGACACAATCGAAGCTTTTTTACCGATAAATAAGTATAAATAATTTCATATTCACATAAATTGTCTTATTTATACATACATTACATTTATTTAATATCAGTCCTCTCAAAAGGTCCACTCTCTCCCTGCAAATTAAACTTTATTATTTACACAGCGATAGGGATTCGCGTCTACCATACATACATACATCAACAATTAACAATTAATAGAGACTATGTACAAAATATATTATTCACAATCACACTATCGATCCATCCGTCATCGTTCACACACGTGTCGATTTCGCACTCACTCGATTTGGCATATGGATGGCGGTACGCAACGGCGCACTAGCGGACTACTAGCCAGCCACTAAGGACACTAGCAGTCACTCACGAGCCACCAGGGCCCGCGGCAGGACGCAGCACGCTTCCGCCGGCGCCTTTCAGCTCGGTCCGACCGTTTCTTCACGAAGCGCACGTTGTACGGGTCTTCGGCTAGTTCGGGGTAACGCGCCACGTCGTGGACGTATTCGCCTTCGTAGCCACTAGCAGAGCCCGCCTTCTGGATCTCGTCAAGTTCAGCCGCAGACCAGTCGAGCGAGCCGCCGAGTCCGCCACGCAGGGCCTCGCGTTCTCGATGCCACGCCTTGCGGACAGCTGTGGAGCGCGCGTGGTGAAGCAGTCGTTGCCGCTCGCGTTCCGCACTCGTGCCATATCGCAAGTTTACTATGCTCGTTCGCCCGTGAATTTTCACGTCGGCGTATGAGCGTCCGCCTTCGGCGACTTCATGGAAGGTCACGTTTAGTTTACCCTGCATACGTTTCAACTGCTGCTTGTCGTCGGCGGCGCGCCACGTCTCCTCCTTTACGAAGTAGAATACATCTTGCTGGTCACCGTGCACAACGAACGAAAACGGTAATAAGTGTGATCGATTGAATACTGACGTATACACGTCTCTGTAGATGGCATTCGCTGACGGTACGGCGGTGACGACGGCGCGCCCGCGAGAGTTTCGAGATACGAGGATACCTCGCCCGAAAGGTGGTTCTGAATCAGAGCCGATGCGTTTTGGTGCCAACTGCAGTGCATCTGTTTTTAGCGCAGACATTGCAGGTATCGACAAACTTCGGAAGTCTGCTATTCTCTTATTGGACATGTGAGACAAGAAACCTGACTCTATTGTAACACTAGGCAGCAGTGACATTGCAGAGGGTAGGCCTGGGCTAGAGTCGGTTGGTGCTGTACCCCAAACAGGCCGACCACGAGGAATGCTTGGAAGTACTGAGCCACCTGGCAGCTCATCAGGGTATAATTGTGGCGCCAAACTTTTCGTGTCGTAGCCAAGTAATTTTAACCATGATAGATGATCTGAAACGGGCAGAAAGATGGATTATGATACAGATATTCTAATGTAGATATTATTATATACTGTGTGAAAACAGTAAAAAACTATCTTATTTATTTATGTGTATGTCCAATATTCACATCAGAATAATAAATATATAAACATCTTAACACATTTTCTCATGTGTAATATTAGGCTATTAGCTATAGTAGTATTGTTACCTGTTGGTTTCTTATTCTGTGGTCTAACATTAATGGGATCGTTCCCATTGAATCGGTATAAATGTAACTGCGTTGGGTTATGTATTCTTTCAATAAGACTTTCCCAGAGTGGAGACATCCATTGTCCAATCAGCGGATCATAAACTTTGCCATTTGCCATGTGCACTAGTGATGTTACTTGATCTAGAAGACCGCCGCAAAAGTCTACTGGCAAGTACAAGTAGGGATTAGAATCGTAAACAATATGACCGTATGGTGATCTCATTATTTCTCGGATTCCTTCTCCATATTGATTAAATACCATTACAGGTGTTCCGCATTGATCCGTAGCGATATAGTATTTGTGTCTGGCAACCTGTAAAAAAATTATGTACATAGTAATTACACAAATAAACTTAGCATTTTGTATTAAATGAAATTATATATAGATAAATTGAAAAGCTCAGGTTACGAACTATTTCTAGTTAATTTATTATTATAAAATTTTAATACTGTACTGTGTCTAAGGGGTGATAATTACCTGAGTGTAGATGAGGTGTCCTCTATCATCATATACCAGTGTCATAAATCTGTTCTCGCGCGGGGAATAAATATGGCTGACTTCATGAGGTCTTTCCTTATTTGTATAGAAGAATTGAGTAACGTTTCCGAAATTATCTTTACGAGTTGATAACCTGGAATATGTTTTACAAAGGTTACAAAATGGACGCCACGCATCAACGAATATATTGTGGTTCATGTGACTGATTTAGTAAAGTTGGTGGAAGTAATAAAAAGTAAATAAATTTATTTGTTACATACCTGTCTAAATGGTCATAGTAATACCGAACATCAAATCGTCCTCGTTTGGTAGCTCTAATCAGTAATCCTTTGGAATTGTATTGAAACCGTTCTTCTCTAGCATTCTGGGATACCAATCCTCGGCTATCGTATCTATATTGTCCTTCGCCAAACTTGATGATACGGTCCATGTCATTGTATTCCATTGGTATGGTGTTTCCTCTATAAGTTAACGAGAGCATGTTTCCATTGTCGTCATACCTGAAACCCCAAGGTTCTTGTGCTTCGACACCGGTTAACTGGCCGTCACAGTCCCATGTATAGTTTTTAACATTTGTATATGTATTAACACCTACATTTCTTGTGTGAGTTCGTGTCTGTGATATTCTTCCATGTTTGTCGTAAGAGAATTCCATTCTAAATACTTCCATTCTATGAATATTGACTGTGACTTCTTTTTCTAAGAATTGTTCATTGAGGGCGCGAGAAAACATTGCTATTCCATCATATACAGAGGTATCATTCCACTTCTGTTGGGATACAGTAAACTGACCTAAAATTTCCGGAGATCCAGTTTTGCTGTTGTATATAATATGATGCGGAATAAGAGTTTGTCCACCAATTCTTCCTTGAACAGAAGTTATTCTGTAATTGTTATCATATTCGTATATTATTTTAGCATTGCTCAGTCCTGTTTTGGCTCCATAGTCAAGTCTTTCTTCTATCAAAAGGCCACCTGCGTATGTTGATTCCCATCGATAATCAACATCTCGATCAACATGTAAGATTTCTGAGGCAAGGCCACTATTTTCTGAGTAGTGGATTTGAGTTTGACCATCTCCATGCACGACCTCAGAGACTTTATTGGTAGTGAAATAACGGTAAACCACTCTAGCGCCATCTCCAGGAAACACAGTTTGTAACAATTCACCAGTATGAGAATAATGTTGTAAATATTTCTTAGAGGACCCAGGTGGTGTGTATGTGACCCTTAAAAATCCTATAGAAGGTTGGACACTGAAAGAATGATTAGTATTTGATGGTAAAATCACATGGGTCAAACCACCATCGTCATCATACAAGTACTTGAAACTTCTCTGGCTTGCCAAAGTAATTTTGGAGACTAGATTGCCTTCATTATAATAAATGAATTTAGTACCATCTTGGGGACTGGTAATTTCAGATAACATTCCATGTGGGTCGTAGCTGTATGTCTCCTCCGTATCACCCCATTTCCAACCGTTGATTCTGTAGAATCTATCATATGAAATATTTAATGGTACACCAGCATCATGAGGAGTAAATGAAAGTGGTAAACCGGCAACGTCATAAGCTATTGTGAACAGCGGGTTTCTGTCTGCATTGAAAAATGTTTCACGGCTCTTGAACTGATCGAATTCAATAATCAGTACTCTGGAGTCGTTTACCCATATCTCACGATTTAATGTCTGCTGTGGGTTTCTAACATCTCCAACTAATGTGTATAAGGAATACATGTTATTTACTAGGTCATCTCCAAATGTGGTAGTTTGATGGGACCACATATGCAGCATTTCAGCTTCTATAGGAAGAGCAGCTTCTAGTAGCGGATGTTTTGCAGCTGCAATACTTTCGAATTTTCCTGACCATGGCGTTTCAAGAATCAATGTGTTGTTGGTATAAATTCGCCCTTCTGTTACTTGTTTGCCGTTATTTATAGTTATTTGTTTAAACGATTGTCCATGTAGAACATATTCACATTTTTTAGCTACACCGACGGGAATAGTGCTTGATGGATTGGATACCGTTACTGCTAATCCGTAGTTTTTAGCTAAGCCAGATGAAATATGCACTTGTTCACCAGATGGCATGATTATTTTAGTTACACGGCCGAGTTCATCATAGTTGTAGATTACTGTATCACCAGACTGAAAACAAAACATATATTTATTTAATAATTATTATACAGAGATCTTAAAGTATATAGTAGATATTTTTTATGAATATGTGTCGTATTATTGACACTAATGATACAGTAAAGGAAAGAAATGGTAAAAATAGAACTCACACAACTCAATAAAATACAACATAGAATGAATCTTAAAACTATTGCGATATGCAACTTAATATAAACGTAACTCACCCCAGATCGGCTATTAAGAAGTCCCGAATTAGCGTCATAATCTAATTCAATTTCGGATGTGCCTTTCTCTGTTAATTTCGTCAAGTATCCGATTCCTGATATTTTTAGTTCTAGTTTGTGATCTTGAGTATTTTCAATTGAACTAACGACGTTACTGTAGTCTCGTAATAATTGAATTTTGTTCCCGGAAGCATCTGTTACAGTAGACAATTTGCCGAAGCTCGTGTTCTTTGAGTAAAGGAATGAATATCTGGTCTTTCCAGATGTTAAATCTTTTGTAGTGATATGTTGTCCATAGCGATTGAATACATATATTTCTGATGTGGGTGGATAAGGTATTCTAAATTCTCCATTCTCATCGTGTGTTGGTAAGTAATGTTTCAATGCTAATATATGAAGGGATCCTGTACAGAAGACATTTTCATATAAAATAAGAATTTAAAGTTTAATATTATCACACACTTTATATATTACCAATTTTTTACACTGCCACACTGTCTAACTAAAATTGTTATTAAAAGCTTACCTTGATCAACAACATTTAAAACGCCGTCAGGCGTTACGGCAAGAGCAGAGATTGTTTGAAATTTGGCATTAGAGGATAAAAGAGTTTCAGTACTAGTAGGCGGCTCATCTCCTGCTGCAACACTCAATTTACATGGACATCCTGCCCCTTCCTCTCGAGTATTCATGGGGATAGCTGTTGCTGATAATGACGAGTTGCATTCACAACTTAATTCCTTTAAGTTTTCTTGCACTTTGCCTGCAAAATGCATGATCTTCCCTGATGGGTCAATAGATTTTATCGTATTTGACTTTTTGGAATCGGATTCCGCAACATATAGAATACCACTTGGTGCAAATGCTAATGCCAGTATTGTGCCTAAACTAGAATCTTCTCTGAATTCTATGTTGGTTTTATTAGTAGCTTTGACAATTGGTTTTCCATCGCTTCCTATGCGACAATGTGAGGGTTGGCCAGCAACCACTTTAATTTTCATGTCAACAGTTAATTTAAGTATAATTCTATCGTCAATAAAATATAGAGATCCGTCTAGCGGAGATAGAGCTACTCCAGTAGGCCACTGTAATTGAGCTTCATAAGGCGGTATAGCGCCACGGCAAGGAACTGGCGACCAATGATTATGATGACCATGATGGCCAACTAGCGTATGTATGATTCCATTGGGATCAACAGCTCTAATATTGGTTCCATCAGCAATATACATAGTTCTATCTGCCGCAATAGCAAGACCTGCAAAATATATAAGTTATTAATTATTATTGACTACTTGTATCAAAATATTCTGAAAGCATTATTTGTGTAAATTAGTAAACGTACCTTTAGGATGAGCCAGCTTGGCTTTTATAGCGGGTCCTTCATCTCCACAATTAGAATCATCACCGGGCACACAACGGTCCCCATTACCGACAACAGGTTCTGAATTCAATGCTGGATCACGCACTTTCTCTAGCAATAATACTTTCCTAACTTGATGTCTCTCTGAATCTGATATGTAAAGGTTTCCATCGGCTGGTGAGATACAGATGTAATATTGATACGCGACTTGGGTTGTCCTATAATGTAACATTTCAATTTGATACAAAAATAGTCACTGAGTTGTGAAATTGATGTAAGCAAAATTTTTATTGTAATTTTAATAATACTTACTCTAAACGAAGAACAGTAGTCACGACGCCTTCTGGAGTAATACGTCGTACAAAGTTGAAGTCACCTACATAAAGTGAACCGTCGGGGCCTGAAGTTAGTGCCGTAGGGGTCAAGAGACGAGAGTCGGCTGCCTTGCCGTTGCAGTTGTCAGGGCAGTCCAGGCTGCGTTGGAGACCTGTCCCCATTACCACCTAAAAAAAGTAAAGTTATGAATATAATTTTTCTCAATCATTCTCACTACAATTATAGTATAAATGCGAATGCAATTCTGTCTCTCTGTCTGTCTTGCTTACACGCCAAAACTACTGAACTGTTTTAAGTAAAATTAATAACCCTGAATAAAACCCTACATAAAACAAAAAAACCCGAGAAAGAATATTTTTAATGCGAAAAAAGGGTTTTAAGAGAAGATGAAAGGTTGTATAGAATTATCGTCATTCTTAAAGCTAATAGCTTGAAACTTACATATTAAAATGTTGATAAAATATAGATAAATATGACATTCAAAGTTTGTATTGTTCTTAAGCCGGTAAAATAAACTAGGGGATGAAAGTTTGTATGGAAAATCGTCATTTATGAAGCTAGAACATTGAAACTTTTTTCTTTGGTTTTTTGTATTAGCTTATTAAATATTTTTTCCTTATTTAGCCAAAGACACTTCTCCACACGTACGAAGTCGCAATGTAATAATAAAAAGAAACAATTTTCGTCTGCTTTCTGTTTATCGCAGATTTATAGTCTATAATATTTTTAATGCGATAATATAATGCTACATGATTGAGGAAACATTTTAAAATTTCACTTTTCCCAGATTATCAATTTAGATAGTGATGCCCAAATGTATGATGAATTAATGAAAGGGGAATCAAAAATGAAAATTATAGCCCTGAACCATTTGTAGCGCTTGCAAAAGCATCATTAATCAAGTCTGTGAAAGTGAAACGATATAGAATGATAGAAACTGAAAGGCCTTAAGAATTCAGAAAGATCTATGGGTTAGAATAAAGATAAAATAAAGTTACTTTCATATCAACACATTCCTGATAAATATAAATAGATTTATATGATCATGTTACATTGATGTAGTATAAATTATATTTACCTGCACAGTTCGAGGATATTGCTTCAAATGTAATAACGCCCCATCGCCTTTCTGTAGTATGCCTTCGTGGAAGTTATAATGATGATGTATATCAAGTCCCCAGCCTCCTATATCTGAGATATCGACATCAAAGCCAGCTAGAGTTGCGGTTTGCGTCTCCCAAACAATGGATGAACACGACGAGTATTCGTAGCCGATGGAAATCTTAGCTTGAGCTTGCCCGTAAACCTGGTGATTGAGAATATAGTGAAATTGACGTGAATTGTTTTTTAATTATTAATATACCTCTAATAATTGTAATTGTTATTGTATTCCAGCAATTTCCAGTTCATGTTGTTCGCGAGAAAGTCAGCGGTTACCTACTAATTTTAATAATCTTACAATTTACTGTTATAAATATATATCTTATATTATACTATTATATCTTAAGTATATTTTAAAAAAACCTCCATATTTAATATACTTTTCATAGAAAATATATTAATATTTTCTTAATAAGTGAAAGTAAACTTGAAGATCTACAGTTAGAACCTATTTATCTACTATTTGATATGTGTTAACAATGTTTCTTCCGAACATATGTTTCTTACAGTCATGCCGCCATTGCATCTTGTGGGTTTGCACAATACTGTATTAGAGTGCAAATAATACGATTATGTATCGACAGATACCTTCTGTTTGTAGACGTTCCGTTTGTTCCAAGCGAAGACGTGAGTAAGATCAGGGTCTGCCTCGTATGTATGAGTGTGCAGCGATCCCTCTATCTCGACGCGCACGTGAACCCGCGCCAGCGACGCAGGCACCGTGCGGCGCGTAAGTTGCACGTGTACGCACGACAAGTAGCCCGCTGATTGCGAGGACCGGTACGTTAGTTTCACTGATGAGCCCGGAATGCCGATAGATTCACTCACGATCTATAACATTAAATAATATGTATTTAATAAAAAGTCAATTGTGGAAAAAAGCCAAGTTAAATCTTAATTATTGTACTAAGCGTTTTAGTATGCCCAATTAGGTTCTGAAACATAGCGCTGTGATAGACGTAGTTGTGCAGTAAACTTGCAATCTAAGGACCTCTTAGGGTACGACTTTTTAGTATTTTGGTTCTCTACTACTTTAAACTTATTGTAAAGTATCTGCTACCCTAATAGGTAGGTATGTATACCTAATAATATATTCTACAGTAAAATTATCCAAAAGGTCGATGGAGTGAATCGGTGACAAATAATTTGTTAATAATAAATTGAACACATGTTGTCAATAAGGTTATTTTGAAGGAGTCAGTCAAGTCAGTAGAAACATATATATCGTAATGTTTGTTACGTACTACTGATTGTGAGATCACTACACAGTATAAAACAAAGTAGATGTCGCTG
Organism: Achroia grisella; assembly: GCF_030625045.1. Taxonomy (NCBI): domain Eukaryota; kingdom Metazoa; phylum Arthropoda; class Insecta; order Lepidoptera; family Pyralidae; genus Achroia; species Achroia grisella. Next base: position 181,025 of record NW_026712606.1, on the reverse strand, counting down.
TCGGTCAGTCCGTATGTATGCTTAAATCTTTGAAACTACGCAATGGACTTTTTTAAAATAGATAGAGTGATTCAAGAGGAAGGTATAATACATGCATAATATTGTAGAGAAACACTGATAAATTTAGAGGATTCTCTGTTAGTTCTTGTGTTTTGAATTTTCTCTACGATCCTTTAATTGTACACTTTATGTAAACGACATATTTACAATGATTACAATATTTGTCACAGTTGGTCAAGGTGGAGTTCATATACAGTACTACTGTAATGTATATGAATGTATACTGTCATGGTAAATAATTACACGAGGTAACAACCTAATTTATACCTATATATATTATGTACAGTTGTGTTTATGTGATTATAATAGAGACAATCTTTGTAAATTGTTAGATACCTGAGCCTCTGGGTATATGACTGTAGTGGTGATGTGAGAGGAAGCAGCAGGCGCGGCTAGCGGCGGCACGGCCACCACTTCAGGTCGTAGTCGCTCGTGATCATGTGCCGCGCACGGCGGAATCTCTGACTCCCACCACTGAGGCGTTGGTGACCAGTCCAATCTTGGCGGAGATCTACAAATTTTAATAAATACACTTAACACTGGCCTTATCCCGATTCGGTACGATTGTACGAAATATATTATTTCCTGTTCTTGTGGCAATTAAATAAAATCTCTTTGTGATTAAAATGTTATTGTTAAACGATATAATTTTTCTCTTTGTTGCCAAACTAGCATACGCCCCATCTGATGGTAAATTGTTACAGTGTTTTTGGTTTTCGCCAGTAGTTATTATGGCTCGAAGACATTTGAGAAAAAGTTTAATATTTAGTCTTTTTAGTAGTATAAAAATATTGTAGATTATTTTTTTTTATAAAACCTTTAATTTAATTCATGTTAAATTATGATACATAGCCTATATTAAAAAGCTTTCCACGGTATAAATAAGTTAGGTATACGAACTTGTAGAATGTATCGCTTATTAAGCTATATTATTTTCCGCATGGTAAATATAGTTATCCAATATACATTTTTGCAGTCATGAATATCTAACCTTGGAGTTGGTACTTTAACGCTATCGTCACTGAGTTCCATCTCAACAGGCGGCAGCACGACGATCTGATTCCATGGCACGAAGACTGTCTTCCTCAGAGGCTTGAATGGAGAGCGCTGGAACTGAAGAGTCACGGCCCCACCGCCGTTCACCAAAACATCGAACCTGTGACGCATTGTAATATTCATTTATTTGTATTTCAATTATTTTGTTTTCATATTTATTTACTTACGCAGACTTGATAAGTAGTTAATTAATTGTTCTATTAGGAAGTGTCTACCTATATTTATCGATCACTAAAACGCTTCTGTATCATATTAATAATTATGGACTTATTTTATACACATTCTATACATAAATTTAAATACCCGTACTTATACTTTGTAAAACAACCTATTAGAGTATTTTAGAATTATGAATAATAATGTTAAATGATAGTGATAGATTATAAGAAAAGTAGTATGTAGAGTATCAATTTATTAAGAGAACTGGCCTAGTTCATAATCATAATCCGATCACAGATCGTCAGTTCGAAAATGGCTTACACTAATAAATTTTGTATTACAGTTTATATTTGTGACTGACTCCGATCATGAAATTCCTATAACAAATCAAATTAACAGCCGTAGGCTCGCCGCGTGGCTATGTAAAGGGTTTTTAATGGATGATAATGGAATATTGCACCCGCCTGCGCCAACGGTTAACGCTGGCGGGGCACCAGTGGAGGATGATAAGATCAATATGAGGTCACAGTATTTAGTCCGTCGTGACAAATTCACAACGAATTTATCTCGATGGTTTCAAGGGTTAACCGGATGGAGGTCAACCTGACACAATATATTACTAGCAATTGCGTCATTAGACCACATTACGAACGATTCCCTTCGCCCCGCTATATCGAGGCTATATCGACCCACCAAAATTTAGACAGTTATCTTCCACAACTTCATCTGCGATATTGTTATCTCAGGTGGGGTCTTATTACACCAAATTCGATAAACAATGTGTGCAAGGCTACTAACTAATAGCTGCTTTAAATATCATAATTTCTAACCTTTCGGTAATATCATAATACAAAATTTACTTTGTAGAGTCATAGTACAACTACAATAACATATAGTCAAAATTCAAACAAACTTGTTGTATCTTTGTCTATGAATACGTTCACATGGTACTGGTTTCGTTACGGTATCGAGTAATTAGATTTCATACTTGTTTTTACAGAAACGCACAAGGAATTGATAACGACCGTGTCTGAATAGTAATGATGATTACACTGAACTTGCCTCAAATATTTATTTATTTACATTCTTTCGATTGTTGAAGCTTGTTTAAATATATCTGTTTATCACGCAACTTGGATATTAAAATATTTTCACGGTACCTATCACGTGTTACTCATGTTTTTATTACAAATATTTCTACGGTTTTAATTTTATTGCTTTACAGTTTAAAGAAATAAAATGTATTTACCGAAACCAAGAGGATATTCAATTTGTCGATATTTAAATATATTATGTTCAAATTGAGAAATAAAATTTACCTAATAAATAGTTATCTATGCTATTTGCATTCTCTATTAGCCAAATATTCGCTAATTATTCTTTAATATATGATTTCTGTTTGTTTTGCTTATTCCGGTGGATATGCTAAAGGTAGGTATATATAGTATACATACCTACTATTTGTCTGATTGCGTGTACTTCTAACAATATTTTTAACATTCAGTTATCTTAATGTTGAACTACAACATCATACATATAATTATAAGAAATTATAAAGGATAACATTACTAAATAAGTAATAATGTATACCGGTACGAAATCTAGAAGAAAACCTACTCCAAATTGGCAACTGCAATTAAAAGATTAATTATTAATTAAAATATACAAAATGATTTATAAAAATACTCACCATCCACCCTGCCTGGTAAGAGTGAATCCGAACCGTGCTTCTCGGTCTACAGATACCCTGATGCCGATGATTCCCAGACCTTGCGGCGATACAACTTGGCCCCGCATCACGGAAACACGGCTGCACAGATCAATTAACGTCAGTGTGTTTGAGCTTACACAGCACAGCACACCGTGTGATACCATTCTAGTGATTATTATAAAAAAGTGTTATGAAATGATAATGTAATTTCAAAGTTAATGTTGAATGAATATATAATATCTAATTGTGCGTATAGATGAGATGTATTATTCGACTTAATTTGAAGTGTAGGAAAACAAAATTCTGATCGAGACATACATCATTGAATGTTTTTTATTATTCTTTAAAATCAACATGACAATTTACCTGTTTTAACTTATTAGTCTATTGCAATACACATAACAAAGTACGACATCGTTTTTGGTTGAGTATTGCTAGGAAACACTTTTTAAAAATGGAGCATACTCAAGAGATTTCTTGAATCTACCCCATTTTAAAAAGTTGATCATTAAACAAACGTGTCCCCTGTTTTATTTTCTAGTTTTCAGGTTAATTACAGGCACTGATAATCATTAATTGTATTTTTTTCACACAATTTGTTGGCCATAATTTTCCAAAAAGTAGTTTTTAAGGTTCTAGGTAAGTATGTATATATATTCCTGTAAAACAATCAGTAGTAGTAATTAGTAGAAAGGAAAATAAGCTTATTAATAGAATCAGGTAACAGTTTCAGTTCTGACTTTAAGTTGTTGTATAAAGGTTTTAGGTAATTTTTCATAGAAAAGGCAAGTAAGATTCTCTAAGTTTTATTGAAAACCCTAAAATTTAGGAAATTTGTTGTTTAATCTATACATATAAATAAAATTGGAGTGTCTGTTTGTAATATCGAAATAATCGGTTTTTACTACATGCATATGAATATAAATACGGCACATACATCAAAATATTTATTTCTACAATTTTTGTCTGTCTGTTTGTTCCGGCTAATCTCTGAAATGGCTTGACCGATTTTGACGGGACTTTTTTTGACAGGTAGCTGTATAAGGTGTAACTTAGACTATTTTTATTTTAGAAAAATAAAGTAAAATTTCACGCGGACGAAGTCACGGGAACAGCTAGTCTTATATATGTGTATAATATTAAACTGGAGAAGGTAAACTAACTTTGATATTACTGTTAATAAACTATTTTTGTATTTATGATGACAGTTATAACATAATACGTGTATACAATACTACTCTTTATAATAAAGAATGACTGTCGGTTGATAAGATACTTCATCCGGACGAAGAATGAAATACAGACGTATTATTTTGTATTTTCAATGTGATTAAGAGAAATAGAGATAGAAATAATCTTTATTCCAATAAACTCATTACAAGCACTTTTGAATAGTCATATTTTGATTCTACCACTCTTTCGGAATGCAGATTCATCATAAGAAGAATGAGCAAGAAACTTGTGTATTGCTTTTTTGAATAAATGTTTTTTTTATATAAATAATTATAGTATACCAACTAAGAGGCATGCGATAATGAACATAGAAATCGCTACGCTCTCATTATTAGTGTAATCAGATAATATTTCAGTGCTATTTTTATTTTCAGGGATTTTAAGTTTTTCTATAAAAACATTATTGTCGTTAACGAATTCTTCAATTTTATAGTAAGCTTTTTTGCAAAGGAAGTGTTTTATATGACATTTAAATATTTTTTCAGGCAGATTTATAACAGACTCTGGTATTTTATTGTAAAACCTTACGCAGTTGCCATAAAACGAATTACTAAAATTAGCCAAACGACATTTAGGTTAAATCAGTGTGTTATTGTTACGTAAGCTTTTATTAATATGAACTGGTACATCTATATAATTTATTTATTCATCTCACATAATTTTAAGTTTGTTACTAACCAATAGTAAGCATATATAAGGGTAAGAATAAAAAAAACAGTCAAGCTGCTGAAAACAATTGCCAAGGTAATGGCAAACACATAGTTTATTTGTAACCTTTATTCCTAACGTAGTACAATTTACGTGTTTGTTTGGCAGTTGGCACTTGTATTTATTGATGTAAATTATCTATAAACTCTTCATGGAAGATCCATCTGTCACCTACCCAATTGAGTGATGATGAAAACTAAGGTAGTACACCTCAGTTTTCATTCTAATATAGAGTTTACAAATTCCGATGTTTAACTGCGGATTCAATATTAGGACTTTTTGTTACACCCTCGTCTAATATGATAATAATAGACGAGGCTCATGTGAAAAACGAGTCAGTATATTCGTCAATATTGATGCACAAATATCAATTGAGTAGCCTGAAGGTATAGTGACTTTAATTTGGCATTAACATTAATTATTGGTTAATTTTAGGAGTATGGATGGAGATCAATCAGAACTGTTATACTCTTTTCAATTTTGAAATAATCTTCCAATAAGATACCCACCACGTTGTAAATATAACCGAACATTAGAGAACGACGTTAAATAATGAAGTTAGCAAATTCTACATAGAGCTGTTTATTTTACTTTTTAGACAAAGTTGAAGCGCAATTTTGTAGTACCCCTTTTTATGAAAATTGAGATGATGGAAGTGTATGTATAATATATTTAACTTATAGTTCATATGGAGAGTATTGTTAAGTGTATTAGTGTTTATATAGAGTATAATATTCAAATTTCTAATTTAAATCAATTATAATCAAATTTCGAACATTGAGTGACCACTAGTTGACTGGCATTATATTAATACGTGCAGCAAAAATTTTTTACACCGTTTTTACTTCTTTGCCTGGACGGCTAGGTAATTTCACAAGTTTATTTAGAGAAGGAGTGCAAAATGCTAATATTTATTTCAAAATATGCTTAAAAATATATTCAATCAATTAAAAAATATTACACACACTACCTGATATGTGTATCTAATACACATATGCATATAAGTATAGTCATTGACAATAGAACCATAATAATTGTGCAAACTTACAAGTAAAATTTATTATGGTCGTGTTTTGATCATTGGGTGGCCATTAGTTTTTTTAAATCTATTAAAAATAGTAAATCAATAGTAGATATAGAAATATAAGCTAGTTTTACTGGAGTATGAACGGTAGATATGTTCTATTTGGAAACGCTGTTTATTATACTTGTATATTCTCTTATGTAGTAAGATTTCGTACAAATTACAACGAGGGCGAGAAATTTAACTAAATCTTGCGTACCTATAATAAAGGTAAAAACACAGAAAGTTGATGAAGATTCCTTAACTTTTTTTTTTATAACACAGAGGATAAACAAGCATACGGCGCACCTGATGGTAAGTGATTACCGCCGTCCATGAGCACCCGCAACACCAGGGAAATTGCAAGTATGTTGTCGGCCATTTAAAAAGGAATAAGATCTTTTCTTGAAGGTTTCAATATCGTATCGGTTCGGAAATACCATTGCTGGAAGGTGATTCCACAATGTGGTTGTGCGTGGCAAAAAGTTTCTAGAAAACCGCATTGTGGAGGTTTATATTCTAACAGATGATCTAGTTACTTTATTTATTTAATATTCAAAGATTTTTTCACTTGTTATCCTACATAGGGATAGAGTCACTCAGTTAGTCCCATCACTGAGTGACTGTCTGAGATCAGAGAAATCTATGAACGTATAGATTAAACCATTGAGTCTAACTGAAAAAAAAAGAAAGTTCCTCTAATTATAATACTTCACATGCACAAAAGCATTATATGGAATAGAATATCTATATAATGCTTTTGTGCATGTGAAGGCACGGCAGATTTAAATTGGCTACACCACGATTCATTTCTCAGGTATATTAACTGTGTATAACGATAATTTATTTTAAATCGAACTAAAATAAATAGTATATCTTATATATAAAATTCTCGTGTCACAGTTTTCGTTCCCATACTCCTCCGAAACGGCTTGACCGATTCTCGTGAAATTTTGTGAGCGTATTGAGTAGGTCTGAGAATCGGCTAAGATTTATTTTTCATCCCCCTAAATGTTAGGGGTAGTCCACCCCTAAATTTTTTATTTCATTTTAATGCAAAACAACGTTTGCCGGGACAGCTAGTTTATGTTCTAAAAATGTCCAATTCGGTTTTGTCCTAACATATGAATATGTTTATATTTTTTTAAGAACTATGTCTCTATTAAAAACTAAGAAGTTATATAATAGAATTTCCGTCTAAGTATTTAAATTTCTAGATAAAACCAAGTTAGAATCATTATAGAATTTCTGTTATTACGTATTTTTGATCTATATAACATATTTATATAAATTATTTTAATTTATCTAGATGCCTACTTGATGACATAATTGATTTATTTAATGTTAACTAAAATAATATTCACCAAGCGTATTAACGTTATCACATTCCCAACCAATGGGATTGTTATGACTATAATACCTACCTTACTTTTATTAAGTGCAATAATAGGTACCTTTATTTTTATTACAATATACTAATTATTTTTATTGTAAGGTTCCTCCTTAATATCTACTTTGGATTTCTAGAGATTGGCTTTACTTCTCTTCGAATGAGATATAATTAGTATAAAGAATGCTTATACAATCATTTTTGGACATTAATTTATAGAAGTAATCATAATGCGTTATATTTTTGTAATGGATTTCCGCACTATTCTTCCAAATATTCATTTAATTGTTTATATAAAATAAAGTTATCGGATCTCCCAAACTTACTCTGTGGGTTTATTACATATGCATGCTTGTTTGTTGCTTTCATAAAAATAAATCAATGTTTACTTAGTACTTTCGTATTTCAATATTTTTCTTTATAATTTTTTTTATTATAATAATGATATTAAATATACGCTGACCCATCATGCCAAACTTCTGTGAAGTCCCCATCATGCCAAACTTCTGTGAAGTCTGTTGTCTATTGTTTACTAATTTTTTTATCGTGGAGTGAAAGTGCTAAGTTCGTACAATTTTTCAATTCAATCATACTCGAACTATGTAATATTAAACAATATAGTTCGTCATATACCACTTATCTCGGCAATCGAACGGATCTTTACTTGATCGATTTGTTTTGATGCATTATAATTTATCTAATGGTGTTCGCTTCACTTTTCGAAAGTCCGTATTACGTTATAGTTAGAAGTATGTTGACCGATATAATTTTTCATTTGTGTATTTTTTACCTTTATGGTCATGCAATTTGAAATATAATACTTACATACATAGCACATATAGCTACTTATATTACAGTTTATTAATATCATCATTAACATTATAACTCAACTTATAAAATAATCGATTATATATTATATGAAGTGTCTTTTTTCGAGATTCTGAAATTTACAGAAGTAACATTCTGTATTACGAATGTTTATTTTTAAATATATGTTATTAGAAACTTTATACGTTATGCATTCATTAAGCACAAAGAACCTGGTTATTGTATAAAAATTACATTATTTTAATATTACATTATAGAACAATCAGATTCAATAATTAATACTAATTTTTCCCAGTATCATTACTGTTATGGAACTCTTTAGAGATGTTAGAATGAATTACTTTTTATATTTTTTTGACATGTATTTAAAAATGAATGTATCTAGTTGTTGAATTAATATAGTTAGTTTCGCCATTGTTGTACCTAATCCTTCATAATTACAGTATCACTACTTCTCTAATTATTAATTTCGTTAATCATACATTCCGTTATTTCCAATTTTACATCCCTATATATAAGTATATTAAAATTATTTAAGGATTTATTTCATTGATTTTGAGAGTACGTAAGTTAATATTTGTTTCTTAAATTATCTCTCATATATCTTATTTGAAAACGACAATTGTCATAATATTTTAACTTACAGGTAGTATATGGGACGGATAATATACAATTAACCGAATTAAACCATTTTTTTTCAATAAATTAAATTTAATATCTTTCACTTCATTATAATAATTACAAACCGATAAAGAATCGCTAATTTTAAACTACTAACGCACGAACACAGTTTCCGTCGCAAGTTCGATCGTTTTACTATTGCAACTCTAATTATACCAAATATTGCACCAAATCTGTTGGAAATTGAAATCAAAATTCGTTGCCCTCCTAATAATTTTATTTTATGTAATATTAGTAAGTAAAACAACATTACTCCCTGTGATGATCAGCATCATCAGCGAAAACTAAATAGTTTTCACGTGAGAATTGCTAAAATTATATTGAACCTGGATAGCTAATTCTTTTAAATGGTATAATTATATCTTACAATTAAAACAATATTTTAACTGAATTAATCCAAATAATTTATGGACTGCAGTAATATGACTAGACATTTATCGACTATTTTTTATGATTAATTAATTCGCAACAAATAAACTTTCAAATGTAAAAATGTAATCATAAACCGACATTTAATTAGATCCATCAAGTTGATGATAGGCGATCCAATTATTACAAATAGACGAATAGGCGTTAACTTTCTCAAATCAAATTGTGGATCTTAAACATTTTCTGAATATGGATATGTTTTCTTTTCAGTATGTTGAAAGAAAAAGCTTCTCAGTTCTACAGTATTTCTATAGGCATTTTTGTCAAAGTTAAATAATGATAAAATTAAATTACTTTCACAATTGATAGACTTTATTCTCTTGTTAATTTTGATAAAATATATTTCAGAATTGGTAAGCATCTTTTTTTATGTTGAAATAAATTTACTCGTTCAAAATATGTGATCGCTGAATGCGGTTAGAGTTTACGAATTGATATAAAAACAAACATAATTCTATAAACGCCGATATATATCGAGGTACTTTATCCAGTCTAACAAATGAAAATTAATTGCAGTAGATATTTTATCACAGGAGAAAGTTAACGCTTAATAAATCGTATTTTTTGTAACGTCATGGTTTATTAGTGGGACTTAATTTTCATATTAATTGAGATAGTTACGTTGTTTATTTCTATTTATGCCTATGAGGTCACCCATACTAATATAATAGTTGTATCTGTAGCCATAGCAAGTTAAATGTAGTCAAAATAAAATAACTTTAACAGTATTATTATTATATACCTAGTAAAAGAACTAATTTTGCTATGTGTTTTCAAAGTTACAACTCTTACATGATCGTCCTTTCCAGGGTGCAACTCTTGTACGCTACTTAATGCCCACTTTCCAGAAGGTTATTGCATTATTTATTTATCTATATATATTATATATCCATTAAAATATGCACTTATTTGTATAGAATTATTATAACATTTACCTACTTTAATCGTGTTTATCTTTGGTCTTTTCTAGAAATTTAAATAGATAACAATAATTAACACTGTTCCTGAATAAGAATATTGTTAAGTTCCTAAATAATACCTACATATGTATATGTGTTTCATTATAGATTATTACTGCATACGGGGTATACCTAACAAAGTGACTGAAAGTTTTTCATCTCCTATTTAATCTGGAATATTTTAATTCGTGTGCGTGGTAATGTGATTATTATATTACGTAAACAATATTTTTGACCTGTTCATGTTCATGTTTCATTGCTTGGTTATACCACTCTTCAGATTGATCTCATTCTCTAAGTTACACTAAATGTATAAAACTGTATTATTATGTATATCGCTTGTGTTTTACTTCGTGTTTCTGTTTTGTACCTAACAATCGAGTTAATTGTAATCAATTTTTAGTACCTATACCTACAGCAAATGGAAAAAATGAAACTGGTATGAAAACATAATGGTATATTTGGTATTTGGCCATCCTTCCAATTTTAAACTTATGAACTTCATGAATCAGATGACTTATTGGGCTCAAAAGACGCAATGGTTTTTGATCAAGTTATCTGATTACTTGAAAATTTCGATGGTCTCATTGCTTGCAAATTTTAATATATTCTATTAACTGTTGTTTTCGACATCGTCTTATAAGATAACCTTGTCTGTTTTCTTAAATACTCTGTCTTTACGTTTAATTGAAGGAGTTTTGTAAGATTCTTTCACTCGTTTTGTAATGAAAATATCAGAAACAGACAGACAGACTTTCGCAGTTATAATTTAGTATTAATTATGGTTTTCATATCATACGTAGATAAGTTCATATCATACTCGTTACCTAAACTAACATTTAAAGGTTAATCTGATAAACTCTCAGTTAATAAAAAGACGATTTCTATAAACAAATGAAGATTTTTAATTATGTACTTCAATATCCGAGTTAGTTATTTATTTAATGGTCCATTTATGGGTAAATGTAATTTTATAGTAAGGAATACAATAAAAATAAAGGAGACGATTCAGAAATATTACATTTTAAATCTGACTCTAATAATACCAAGCGTAGTCTTGAATTGTCAAGATTTTAAAAGAATACCATTTTATATGGTCTACATTGAAATTGAATATTTAAATCTTGTAGATGTAGCGCAATATCGATTGCTCTCTCACACGATAATAATGTAAAGAATCTATATTTTGTAAAAGAAATAACAGACATAATGTTCGTGTATAGTTGATATATAATTTGAACATCCTGCCTCCGTTCACTGCGGTCAATTATTATATCTAGCTTGACTAGTCCTCTCAATCTGTAATTTTCTTAGTAGATTTATTTTATTAAGAATGGTAAATTTCGATTGTAACCTGTTTTAAAATATTAACCGATGCGAAAACAATTAAACTGTGTATTATTGAATCTATATCACTATTTATTTATTACTTTTGAAGATTAGGGCAATACTTACCTAAGTCCCTAGTATAATTTTGTCACTTTGTAATAGCCCTTAAGAATGTTTAATATAACAGTGCACGTAAAAATATATGTATACATTGGAAACACATTAATAGTTACAGAATCTTAACATATAACACATACATATACATAGAAAACACCTAGAAAGATACAAACAATCATACTCATGAATACTAATGTTTGTACCGTGCGAGGAATCGAACCCGCCACCATGAAAGTAAGGCGGTGTGCTAAACCGCTAGTCCATCGAGGTCGTCTTTAATAAATTTGAAATTCCAAGTAATCTATTTCTTATTATAATATGTTGTATATGTGTGTAATAACTATAGTTATATACATGATTTCTTAATAATACCATAAATAAGTTATCACCTAACCATTGACTCTGTGTAATATCTATTCTGTGACACAATCGGGCTGCGTTTGTAAATTATGTAACCTACTTTTTGTTCGACCTATATACGGGTTCAACAATGACGCGAACCAGTGATTCGAGTCTCGTACTACGGAAAATTTTTTGTTAAACAAAATACTCACAATGTTAAGGGAAGATATTTAAATTGTTAAATTTTCAATAAGTATATTCTGTTTTGGTTCCTATTTTTAGGTAAGTACCGTGTATTATAGAAATTAATATATGAATATAGGATGTGAATAATGGGTACGTAGAAATTCAATAAAAACTGAAACGATTGCTAATATGGAAGAATTAAAGAGGAACATACATCAGACCCCAAAAAATTGGAACCATGACCAACAATTGGATATCGGCATGGTTCTTACTACTACTACTGTTGTACTACTGGAATGTTCTTACTAAATATGATAAAAATATTGTATATTATTAGGTTTATATTTTTAACAAAGGTACTGGACTTAAGGTCCAGACTGAAAGGTAAGGACTGAATAAAAATTAGACGATATTTATTGTTCATATAAGTTATTTATTATATATGTCTCAACATATTTTGTGCTTTATATCTTTTTAACGACGTTTCACGATGTTATACCTTGAAATAATCTTGTAAATGGGTTAAATAATATCAAGTTGAAAATATTCATTAAAACAAGTACAATTATGTATGTCGATCAGTATAAAAGAATTACACAAACTACTAAATACAAAAAAATCCGAAAAGAAATAAAATATTTTTTTGCAATTGTATACGTACTTATATTTTGTTCTTTTACTCATGGTATCACACTGCGGGCTTCTTCGATCGTAAACTGAGCGAAGTTGTGCTAAGATCCGTGTATGTAATTATGAAGTAATGTAAAAAATAATATAAAACATAAAATAAATAAGAAGTCTTAGCATTGCACATTCTCGTACCAGGATCAGCTAAATGCTAGGAAATATTTGAGTTTACAGGTTGTGAATGATATAAGTAAAATGTTATTGAAATTAGTTTATAGTGTGTAAACAGAAATATTCCTAGTAAGGTGTAATTATAATGCATGTAACAGCTGCCACACAAATCATATTTATAATACTTGTGACAATTTTTTTAAACTTTATATCTTATCTATAAGATATAATTGTAATGTTTGAAATTGGTGCAAAAAAAATATCTCAAAGAAATAAAGTGTTATATTATTATAAAAAACAAAAAATACTATGATGCTAATTTAAATAGACTATCTGTTCAAAAATTAATGTATTTAAAACACATAAATTAGATGCTCAAACTAAAATATAATAAGATTAAAAAAGAAACTGAAGTCATTAACGGTTCTAAATTTTAACATTATACGTACATTTAATTATACGTTAAGTATTCTAAGAATTTATATCTTTTGTAAATATGCACAGTATCTGAATATACTGTAATTAAATACAGTACGAAACACATATTTTAAGCAATAATGATAATTTTTATAATCAATAATTCTATGGAAGTATTTCAAAGACAAATTTATTAAATCCCAGACACAGTAATTACTTTAGCACAACGTAGGTATATCAATCTTATGTAGATTATGACAATAGAATTCTAGGAAATATTTTCAAATCACTTACGTTATCTATTGACCATATCGATCTTGACAAGATCAGTAAATTGATATTTGTACTTAACACATTAATGTGTAATTAAAACTACACACTATTATAGTATTTTATTTGATTTCATATGTATATATATAATATTCGAAATTTTATGATATCAATCATTATTATTTATATAAAAACGAATTATGCTGATAATAATGAATAGACTGTAGATACTAGAAGATATTATTTAGGGGAATGTCATTACAAACTATTTAAATGTAAAATGTACCTATAAAAAACTTATGAGAAGTGTTTTCATTCCAAATGCAATAGATATCTAATGCTATAGTTGTACATTACTATCACAATGCACATAATGCGTTTTATATATTCATCAATACATATAAGTAAATATATAAATAACAAAGATATTTCATATAAAGTTAGACATTTTCATTGCACCAATTTTGATGTTAAGAGTAGCCAATGGTTGATTGATGGAAGCAATGTAATGTACAATGTTCACAAGACCGCTATCATTTTGCTGTGAAATAGTCGGAGTACATTCAAATAAGTTGTGTTTTGGTTAGTCACAGTGGGTGAGGATCTAAACACATAAAGAGCTCGGGCGAAGGGTAGGGGGTTGGTTAACAGATGAAAGACGCAGACAAAGGGTAAGGAACACATAAAAGGGTAAGTTTATTTAAAGCTAAATTTGCGTGTTCGCTGAAATTTTGCTTAACTGACAATATGCAACTCGCGTCTCGATTTGTATATTTTACAAGACCTGAACCTAACAATTTGTGTTTTAGACATTTTGCGTGAAAGCGTAAATGATTTTCCTAAGTTTTATACAGTATAACAAAAGTACACCATAGTATATAATATGAGAACTATATAATATAAGCACAGTAGACGAGACAAATAAATATTACAAAAATATATTATTGTGGCTGCGGCAAATTATATTAGAAGTAAGATGCCATTATCGCGTGCGCGGAAGGGTGCTAGTTTGTAGCAGAGTATCAAGTTCTTTGACGCAACCACACGAGAACATTCAAGACAAACATACAGATGTTACATACACATAGAGAATGAAACGAATACAGACAAAGGAGTTAACGAAAAGTGAAAAAGCATCAGTGGCTCCAATCGCGTGTCAGTTGTTATACACGCGAGAGGTGCCCACATCACACACATATGCAGGAATTGCAACAAAAGGGAAGAGGTTAACAGATATTGAACACTGAGGGGCGAGGGCGGGCTGACTGACACTTACCATGGTGTAAAGGAATTCCAGAACTCGCTAGGAGTGGCGGACACACGGCGGCACAGGGACACAGAAAGACAGGACAGATTACTACACAGATACCTACATCCCTCAGTGCAACCACACCCCGGCTTTGCAACCGCTCCGGCCGATTGCACTCGTCTACACTGGTTAACTTGCGTTTTAACACTTGATTTTATTATTAAGTTTAGTTTTATGCGCACTGGGTCATAGACGAAGCCCGTTTGCATTAGAACAACACCACCACTATTAGGATATAGTTTTGGAAATTGTTCCATCCATATTGTGAAAAATGTACACCTACAGATTGTGCTGAGGCACAATAAGAATAAAATGAACTGGACCGTTGATGCAAAGATGGTCAGGACGATGAAACAAATGCCAGAACGCAATGTAACCACTCTAGACTCCTAAACTTAAATAAAATAGTGAAGCGGCTCGTGTTTTAATGCAAACAAACTTTTGAGGCGCTTTTGCATATTAAGCGAGGTGGGTTGACTACTTTATTTTTCAGTTTTGCTTTGTCTTGTTAAATAATAAGAGATTTATATCATATTCGATATCTCGCACGATAGTTTTGTTACGATGTAAACTAAAAGAGCAACTAAAATTTTGAAATTATTATTGTTTTAAACTCAAATCATGAAAGACATATACAATATAATGTCAAAAGTAATAATCATTTTATTACCACAACACAAAATTTCAGTAGATTATATATATAGTAATTAAATTCAGTAGCAATATTTTATTTTTAGAATATATAATTAACGTCTGTCAAGATTCGAGTATTATTTACTTCAACTTCTTGTTGATAATTGTAACGGGAAGACAAACAAAACTGCTCGAAAGCTTTGAACGTTCAATTGATCGTATTAATTTAATTTAATTATAACCATAAGACGCTTTTGCTTTATTTAGACAAACAGGTAGGGTTAGACACACACAAGGGATAAACATTAGACAATACACAACACATCGGATCTGGTGTGAAAAATAATAAATACCAAAACTCATTAGATGAAAATTATGGTTAAGTGTAAAACATAACCATGCTAGGATTGCAAATAAAAACTCAATATTTATACGCGAGAAAACAGAGGAAAATCAAAACACTTCCACCAGATGATAAAATAAATAGTAAGTCATAAAAGTATTGATACCAATTAAATTAAAAATAACCACACCAAATCCTCGGAGAGGTTTAGGAAGATGAGCGGGAGTTAAATGGTTAAGGTGCTAGCTCCTAAATTAAACTTTATGTCTTAATGAATTTTGTATCTTCTTCTTACGGATTTACAATATAGTACGGCGATGATATCACGAATCTAAAATCATTGTAAAGTGCAAATATATTAAATATATGAACTGTGCAAAACCGATTGGTCAGTCCTAAACCAATTTGTGTAAAAGATATCGATGACTTATTGAAATAATCTGACTTTAAGTTGGAAACGATATCTTTTACGCACATGAAGTGATTTGGTGTTCAATAAATAACGGCGTTCTTATAGAATGAATACTCACCTCTCCGAATATTCATCCATGTGGGCATAACTCTGTACAGAGTTCTCTTCTATGAGGAACTTGACGCGTTGATAGAATGTTGCGGTGACAGAAGGAGGTTGCTTACGAAGTAACACTTCTACGGGGTCGTTTGAGGATAGACACATGATGTGCTCTGCGCACTCGGACCGGGTGCAGCATTCCGAATCAGAGCAGTCCGTCATGCCATCTTCAAAATGTTAGTAACATTTACAATTAGCTCAAATATTTGAGTACTTTTCGTTTTTAGGTATGTATAGTAAAACATTTCGATTATTCATATATATATTAATAGAATAGAATATAAAATCATTTATTAAAAAAAAAATTTTTATTAAATAATTATTTGTTCCCACAAGTTTGGAATCTCATTATGAATTAACAGTAAATATAATTTATACTTCTTACATTTTGTATTACAATTGTTATTAGTCGGCAAATATTATATCCGCACGTTTGAATTGTCACTAAGAAGTGCTATAAACAAGTTGTAGCTCACTCAGTTTTTAATAATGGTGTGATTGAATAATGCTGTCGATGATGAAAAACATACATATTCAACATCTCATTGTATGTTTTTTATGCATAATCTATCTATTACTCTCAGAAAAATACATTATGTTTTATTAATATTCATAATTTTATTTATTTTAGAAAAGTTTTTTGAGCTTATAACTTTAGTTCATACCTTGATCGTTATCCTCGTTATCTGTGCACGTGAGTTCAAGGGCAATAGAACAGTCAGTACCGGCCCAACCATCAGAGCAGGAGCACCGATAAACTCCGTCTTCCAAAAGGCACTGGCCGTGTCGAGAGCAGCCATTCGGGCAACCAGCTAAATGTGAATACATTTTATTAGCACCACACTCAGTGTGAAAGTGAAGGACATAAACCTTGAAAAATATGCTGTTATTGCAAGTTTGAGAACAAGAATGAAACAATGACAAACTTTTATTCCTTAAAATAATATAGTGTAACATAAAATCTTGCTGTATCCAATACAATACAAGGTATGTGTAATTTTTTAATAAACGTATACCTATCTTAGTATCAGTGAACGTCTATGTAGTTGTAATAATTTTAAGTTAATGTGAGTAGAATTTGCATTTTATTTTTAAGTATTATATACATAATTTATACTTATAATACTTATAAGTAAGTAAACTAAAATTCTGGTTGTAGAAAATAGTACTAACGAAGTGTGCAATGTTTGCCATTCCAGCCCTGTGTACAAACACATGTTCCATTTCTGCATTGTCCATGGTCGTGGCATCTAATATCACAAGGTCGTTGATCACATAAAGAGCCTGTCCAACCCTCATCACATCTACAAACACCCTCTGCACAGACTCCGTGAGGTCCGCAGTCCAAAGAACATACCACTGAAAATATTGATAATACAGGTTATTTTTGTTACAAGTATACAAATAATTATAATTTTAGATATTTAGAATTATCATTTGTTTTTTACCTTGAGAACAATCATCGCCTGTATAGAGGGGATCACAGACACATCGACCAGCATCTAAATCGTAAATGCCGCGTTGAGAGCAAGCTGGCAGACAACGTTGGACTCGAGCATCACGATCACTACAAGCGGCGCCACGCCATCCTGCTCGACACACACATCGACCACGAACACAGGAGCCATGTCCACCGCAAGTAGGGTCCAGACAATCCTCTAAAAATATTTTAGTTACGATTTAGATAATGTATTACTTTTAAAAATAAATGAAGAACGCAATTTATCAAAGAACATGTTACCTTCATCACATTTGAGACCTTTCCATCCAGCTTTACAGTGACAATGACCAGCATTACATTGTCCACGACCGGAACAATCGGCAGGTTCACAGTCATGAGCCGGTATATCACATTCTGCTCCTTTCCAACCTTCAGAGCAATGGCATATTCCTCCCGCATAGGCGCCATGCCCAGAACATAGTACAGGACAAACGCCTAAAAAAATAGTTTAATGTGGGTATGATGGCGTGAAATTGACCTATTTTATTAATATAGCTAAATATATGTAACGTAATAATTTATTCAATTTTATGTACTTACTCTTTGAACAGTCATGACCCTCGTACCCATCCATACATTCGCATTTTCCTAAATAACAGGATCCATGACCAGAACAGTCATCAGGGCATGAATTCGTGACTCCTTCAGCTTCGGATACAATCATTTCAACGCTATGCGGTTGAAGTTCATCGTTATATATCGAAATAAACCATCTTCCTGTGTCAAGATACTGTAATATACTGACATTTACTCTCATATCTGTGGATCTCTTGCTTATCGTATGGTTCCATCTTTGAAATGGGCTAAGCGTACTTAATAATGCGTCCCAGTCATCTAGGTTTCGGTGAGAGTCATGTTTATGCGGACTTCTTCTTCTTCTAAGCCTATGATCAACTCTTCCGCCTCTTATAAATTCTACAAAGTCATATTGAGTAACACTAGGAGCAACATTTCGTCTACCATAAACTGCAAAATTTGCACCCCACGGTACAGTGAAATTAAGGCTAACGTATGCGGGCTGTTTGTTTCGGAATTCTGAACTCCAGAACTGGTAAGCAGGTATAACGGCGCTATGTAATTCATCAAACTCTCGTACTTCTAATGCCGGTGACCAAGGCGGAGGCGCAGCTTGTTGTGCTTGTTGTGGTATTACTGCAGATTCTAATGCAGCTTCGGCTGTTGTCGACCATCCGCCTAATGATGATGTTGATATTGATTCTACAAAAAATATTGTATTAAGACGATTTCAAATCATAAAGTAGATTCTATACATAGATCATGATTGTAATAAATTTTGTAACGTACCATCTGAAGGTGATGATGTTGATAAAGCATCTCTAACTCCTTGTGCATGTGTCACTGCTTTTACATCTTGTACTAAGATACAATTTGAATTGTCTATATTACTTTTAATTGACGATAACGCTGTAAAGATGAAAAAATATAGTTAAAAATAATCAAATAGAATGAAGAATATATAGGAAATTACAATTGTTATTATAAAATGGTGGGTACAAGCTTTAAAATCTATTATTTGATCTAAACTTCCAATTAAGTTTCTATCTTATCATTGCCCTAGATCGATAATACCCAGTAGATCAATCGTATTTTATTAAAGTTCACACGTATATATTTTAGGCAACACGTTTTCAAAGTGGTATACAATACAATATGTCATTCAAAAGGTGCTCAAATAGAGCGGGGTAGGTGACGTGACGTCTCGTAGGTTTTTAATTAAGCGAAGCACGGGCGTGGCGCATTTCGTAGCGGTGTGACGGAACGATTTGTTCCGCTGCCGTGGACCCGGCTTGCGGGCACGTAGGTGGTTCAGCGACACCCAACCATTTCTTGCTCAGGGGAATGTCGTTGTCTCCTCATTATGCGACAGTTGCCATCGATCGATTCGATTATCGAATGCCGTAGGCCGCGGTGCCCAGTGTAATTGGATAATTCTTCACGGCTTTAAATAAAAAGAGTATGGATTTGACTACTACTTACGAGTTTTGATTTGTTAAAATATTTTTTAATAATATGCGACGATCAAATTGACTGAAAGACAATTGTTTTTAATTACGATATTATTTTTATTGACTTTGTTACTCTCAATATACTAATAGTTCTACTTATCTAATTGTAATCTTTCAAATTATTTTATTGATTTCACTGTCCATGATACTTTATTTTAAATAGGTTTATAAATAAAAGTTCTGAGGGGCAAACGAATGAAACTGGCATCGCAATGTAAAGCAAATTTATTGTGAACATTTATTAGTTTTGTAAGAACCTTGCGAGCGCTTGCTTTTATGCAATGTTGGGGATCCGATATTTATTTATGCCGGCGCGCGTGCGCAGGATATACGCTTAATCGGTTGGCTTAATGCGTTAAAGCAATACGTCAATTCTTGTAAAATTAATTAAAGTAACTAATAAGCCCTACATTACTATTTATAACTGAGACTATGCAGTATTTTAAACACTGTTTACAATGATTCCTTCTATTTTTATGTTACCAACATATATATCCAGGAAAATGAATGGTTTTTATTTAGGCAAAGAGGCAAGCTTAGGACTCGACTGTGTTTTCCATAAGTGTGTGCGGCTAACCCCGGGCAGTGTTGGAGCAATTAAGTTATCGTCTCGTCCCTCGACAGTCGCCGATATATCTAAGATTTATAGTTAGATAAGAATCGCGATGCGTTGACGCCATTTGGCTGCTTGCGCTTGGATTGGACAATTTTGCAATTTTGTTTTGTAATGCTAAGTAGAGGGTGAATAGTTCAACGAAAATATCATCAGCTTAACAATCGATAAATAAGTTATTTATATTCAGTATTAGTAAGGGAAGTTTAAAAGTACTTTGAGATTAATGTATGTAATAAAAATATACTAACTGCAAAATTATTTTAGTATATATAAAACAGTTTTACAACTATTTTCTAACCAATCAATTTATTTTAATATCATTCAGATACTAAACCTTCTTTCGGATTTTAGTCAAGATATTTTTTTTTTAAGCTTTTTAATTTTAGGTTCTTAGTTGTACAATTAGGTTATGTAAATACTAGCAATAAATTTTAAAATATATATTTATATTAAACTAAAATAGGTAATGTCCTTGTAATATAAAACTTTATGTACTTATTTCGTGGATTAATGCAGCTGGAATAATTTCGTAAACGTTTTATCATTTTATCATATCTTATAGTTAATAGTCGCCTCTCTTAGTGTCTTAGGATATCAATTAAATCATTCATTGGAAATATTTATTTCTATGTTGTGTTTTTTACTATACCAGCCGTCAAAAAATAATTCAGCACAAAGTTCAGCACTAATGGCATTTCTAAGGCCTTTACGATTTATTTATTGAAAAAGTCTATTTCATTTATTAAATATGTACTCGTAATTCTTTCAATGCGAAATGCGCATTGAAAGAATTACGAGTACATATTTTATTATACTATGTCTGTGATATATTTGTAATATCAGTAGTTATGGTTTCACAGTAGATTTTTAAAAACTATTCATTGAATCCAGATAATTGTGCTCAAATGACATAATTTCCGCTCATAAAAATAAAATATGGGGATGTGGTAAGTTTCCCGATGATCCCTCGTAAAATCTATAAATTTTCGCCATATAGATTCGGAGAATAGGAAGTAAGGGTGCTTTAGATGACGACTGGGCTGCAATGCACGAGACGATTGTGTGCAGATGGACGATGTTTGCTATCTCTACTATTTTTCGAGTTAATACAATTTATTGTAATACGATTCAGCATAGATTGCATCGTGCGATGGGGGAGCGAAACTCGTTTGATGGAGTCCCGAGGGATTGAGTGCGACGCGCCGTCGCACAGACTCGGTATTAGTCACGTGATAAATCTTCCGTTTCTCGTATACGTTTCCTATCTTCTTCTATTATTCACGATATCTCATATAACCATCCTTGTCGTTCATTGAGATGATCTACGTTTGAAAGAGGGTCGAGGTCTTGTTCCTCCTGTGTTATAAGAAGCGCGGACAAGTACAAATGTGACTGTGAATATGTGGATTATAAATTTAATTTCGTATCTAATAGCAAAAAGTTTGGTATTTACAAATTTAATTAGGATTACTTTAGGGGCATTGGGATAACAGTAAGTTGAGGAAGTGGAATATAAATGTACAAGTAATTAGAGATTGTTGTGATGAGTAATTTAGACAAGTAGAAGGGCTAGCTTAAACAAAAAAAAATTATATTATAATTTCAAGTTATATGTTAAATCAAAAAAAGGTAACAAGGATATTTGTTTAATTCTCATTTAGTGTCATACTGTTGAAAATATATAGAATAATTTTATTAAAATTGTTTTGATTTGATGTAAAAAAATTCAGCATCGTTAGTATATATTTACATTTAAGCTTAAATACAACCTAAAAATTATATATTTAGAAGTACACTTTAAGCATAATTATAATATAGGTTGTCAAAATATCATAGCGTTCAGCGACTCGTTTTATTGTATACATATAAGTGTATATACCTACTCTTATAGTATTTGTTTTCATTCAGCAGTCTATTGAAAATATATTTAGAAATAAATTAAAAAATACTAACAGTAGTAGTGTTTATTGCCCATTCTTATCGATTGGGACTTATTTTATTATAGGATGATAAGTATAAAATATTATTTTAAATGTAATAATAAGAATATTAATTTATTATGAAGTTCAGAAGAGCATGTGTTATACTTAATATCTTAATAATAATAGACTTTATCTGATATGCAGGTTAATCTAAACGTGTCAATACAGAGAACTGAGTGAGCTTTAATAAAACATTTTGGGGTTCTCACATTTTCAATTACATTAAAAAGTTGATGTGCTATATTTGCCCCCATATTCAACACTATGAATGTAATGAAGGGTGCAACAGATGGTTCACATTTTTTCATTACAATAGTAGAACTACTAATGCGGACCAGAAGATTTATGTCGGATTAAACTACAAAACTGCTTTTATTCGGTATATATCCGGAACGCCAGGAGGCGTGTCCGACAAATATTATATTGTGTTTCTCAAACCCAATCATTGTAGAACAAAACCAAAATGATTTATGATTTGAAAATATACTTAATGAAAATGTGTAGGTAGGTGTACGTTTATTTAATGAGACACTCACTAAAAGCGGCTCATTATTATTAATAGTACCTATGGGTTAAAACTATTATATAAAATTATTTTTTCTTTGATAGCACGTAAACGTTCGATTACATTGCATTGATCGTAGATTCTTAAAGCATCTATAATTTAGGTACCTACTACCATTAACAAATTGATTGATTCCGTAATATCTTAAAGAAATCTAAATGTGGTAATTTAGAGGCGATAGTTCATTCCGTTTGGAAATGTATCTCGTTTTGAAGTGGACGATGTGCCGCTGCTGGCATTTGTATGCGACATGAGGCTCTTATCTTCTGTCCCTGTAATTTAACTAGAATCTAAATGAAGTGAGATCCGATACGATAAGCCTCATTGACTAGAAACACCTCACATTGAGCCCGTTCATTACATTACTGGTGGCATTGAAATGTGAGATATTTATTCTTTTTTACAACATGTCTTCTATTTTCTATTCTATTAGCGGTAATTACTTTTCATTAGAAATTGTAGTTGAACGTACGAATTTCATATAGGAAGTATTATAGCATTTAAACAAAACATGCTTTAAATAATTTCTTTTTTGTTGACAGCAAGTTGCCGAAATAAGGGAAGTTGTTTTACGCTCACATTACATAGCGTGCTGGAAGCGCATTATTTAGTGTTTGTTGAAACAGTTTAATAGAGCCGTGGGTTAACTTAAATTAAAATGATTTTGCCTAAACTGTAACAAGAGACTATGTGGTACCTTCTCTGTAATGATTTTACTAACAACTAATCTACTGGCATCCACGTCATACTCGTACTTATAAATGGCGAGAAGTTTCAGACCCTTAAGATTGCTATAACATTGTTGTGCTAGATGATCTCAAAATCTGTCGTTATATTAGGATAAACTGTATTATGTAAAAGCAAACGATACTTTATTGTCAAGCAACTTGGCTGGATCATAAGTTGTAAATCAGTTTATTGGTTTTTCTTTACGAATTCACTTATTTAAGAAAAAGTAAACGCTAGTAGTAACGCTAGTAACGCTATTTTCAATGTAAAGTCTTGTAATATATAGAATATAGTTTGAGTGAGCAATGCGCATAGTTGCTTTGCGTGATGCAGTGACGTTGTAACTTGCCGAACCCAAGCCCGTTTAGTGTATAGACACTCGAATCACGTCCCGTTTTTACTCCAGTTAAATGATAAGATCTTGGTTAACTTTAAATATTTTAAGTCGCTTTTATTTGGATTCCTTAGCCAATTTAAAGTTATGGTACATTTAGAACGAAAAAGTACCGTGGTCTGTTTATTAGTAAACGAATATTTTACGGAGCTCCCAAATGGTTTCTTTTATTGCAGAATTAAATCTAAAATAGTTTTTTTAATGGAAATAGAAATGATATGTAATAACTAACTAATATTTATTTAATTAGCAAATAGAAGTAACACAATTTTCTTAAATTTGTCCATGCCTCGACCATTAGTAATTTTTTGATATTTGTGAGTTTCGATAATGGTAGTTAAGGTACAGATATCATATAATATTATATAGTTCAGGTAAGTACTGTATATAATTTTGCGGAAATTTCTATTTAAGTAGACGTACGTACTGTTTCATAGCTATGGTTCACTTGGGTTGAAAACAACTTTATTTTTATTATATTTAAAGTTACATTTACGAACTGGTGTTTTTTTAAAATAATTGTTTATACTATCAATTTATGATCTACAGGATTGCAATTCAAAATTCCACATCTATGTTAAGTTGTTTCATGTTATTCCACCATTAACAAGAAAATGCTTTTGATATACACGACGGAAACCACACGTATTCCATTATTATATTCATGTTAATGTGCAAATGGACGTAAAATATTATTACGTTGCAGTACTACGGCATGACTAGTCGTTTTACTTTATATCAAGTGGGGATTTGCTTTTGCGATTTATGAGGTATTAGGTATGTATAAATTACGATCGGCTATTCGGCGGGTAGGCCAGGATTGCGAGTGGCTGATATATCTATAGTAAAATAATACGGGACGTAGAAGTGTAAGATAATTTATAACGGAAAGAACGCGGGCGCGCCGGGCTCGAAGCACGCAGCGCCCGTTGCCTTAGGTTAGACGCATCATTTATATTTTCTTGATGTTTGTTTAGTTTTTTTATGAGGCCCTCTGCGGATGCCGGTTGTGAGATTTAAACAAAGAATGATGAAAGACTAATGGCTGATGTCTGTTTCGGTTGCAACATCGATGTTTAATCAAGTCATTTGCATGCACGATGTGGATATTCAAATATATCACCTACGGTAATTGAGTTTCGATGTGATGATAGAACTATTTTTCTATTATGATCTGAGTGTAAAACGATAAACGCATTAAACTATTTTATGGCTATTCCACAAGAGACAACAGTTATTGGCATGCCATCTATGGATAGATATATACATATAATTATGAACGAATGATTCATTTAAATTCGATTGACTGTGTGCTTAAAAATAACTTACAATATACATATTAATCTACTTATAATATCTTACGTCATTTTATCATCAACATCATGGATATATTTTAATTATATCTTGGTAACTACACACAATTTCATAATTTATACAATATCCATTCTATCAAATTAAATAAAAGTGTATTTTGTGTAGAATGGAATAAGAATTTTTTAAAGATTGTGATAGAGAATAGATTTAAAATTTTCACAATTCTTTTCGTAATTATAAAAGGATCAATCGTTTATGAAGGAATAAAATTTACATTATTGTCAGAAACGAATATGTTTTTCTGTTTTATAAAAATGAGTTGTTGTACATTCGTTTGACTGAAACGTTAGACAAAATCGAGCTTTTTAAACTAAGACCTCAGAGTCGTCGCTAATGCTTCGGAAAGAATAATGTTATGAATATTTTAATCAGCATTCCGAGCGAGTTAATAAAAATACTGTCTTAACGAGACTCACGAGCGTCCCGCTGGGATTATAACAACAAAGATATATTGACAGTATAAATTGTAGTTAAAAACTCCAATATTTAATCGATTGCCGATATAAAACCTTTGTCTATACTTGGGGACCTTTTTGTGATTACAGAATTATTAGAAGATTAAAAGCATTCACTTAAACTTTTACTAGTTAGCTTTTTAGTTACGTTGTATTTATTATAGATTTTTATCACATTTGTTGGAAAAGAAATAATATGACTTCGGGACGTTTGATGGATAGAACATAACTTGTATAAAGGTACAAAGTCCAGGGCCATGATAGAAAGGTAGAAAAGAAAAAAATACCTTAATTGACAGGTGACTATTTTTTAAAATAATTGTTTTGAGCTCATTTTTACATTTTCGACTTTAATGAGAAGAGTGTAATCATTATACTTTATATAATGTACATGCCTTTACATAATTTAAAAAAATTGGTTGTTTTCATTAAATCCGAAATTAAGCTCGTCAAATAAAAACAATAAAGTTCAGGTTTTTTTTTAATTGAGTAGGTTTTACCTACTTAAATAAAAAAAACTCAAACCCATATTGACAAAGCTTTTATAATTTATGCATAATATAATATTGCTACATAAAAGCTGCATTCGTCGTAATACTACTGTTACTAATTACGGTACACTGCCTGTGTGTATACCTACAACGTTATATATAGTTTTGGAAAACCTACGAAACTATCTATATGTACACATAATAACAACAAGATTATTCTTACCTATAAAGTAGGCAAGCATTGCCGCTAAAATGACGCAGAGGCATATCATAGCTATAGCAAGACACTTCCACGTGCATCGGTGTTGGCATCGTTTGTCTATATGGAACCTTGAAGGTGAATACACTGGCACTGGGCTTGGTTGGCTGGCTCTTAGGGGAAAGACTGGCATCACTAGTGGCTGGTTAGCAAGCTGGCAATGCCCACTACCGAGGGTTCCGCCGCCCATCCCGCTAGACATCGCTGCATTGCCCAACCTGGTAGACAAACAAAAAACCTGATTTAACATTGTTTATTACGTACTATAATACTAAATTTACTTATTAAACGTAGCAATATTTGACGTATCTTAAACGGGTTATTTGAACTCGTACTCGATGATGGGGAGGTAAACTTGGACTTAAATTCATCCTGGTAAAAGGTGAAGAAAAGGAATACCGTATAGAAAAAAATATAAATTCATCAGGCCTCGCCTACGAGTGTTCATACGTACTTTAATTGGAGGATCATTTAAAGTAAGATTTCCTCCAAAACGGTAACGTATTTAATTTGATTAGTTTTTTAAACACTTATTAACGAACTGTTCATCATAGTAATGTTACTATGATAATATTAATTTGATAAAATATTAATTTCTAATAACAAATATGGTACCATAACACGTCGTTTGTCATTGTGTAAAGTTGATAAAATGTTAAGTTTAAATAGACGTAAAGATTTTCAGTGTATTTTCAGATTTACCTATTATAAATTATCTGTACATATACACGGTGTATATTTTACATAATGAAAACGCATGATATATTGTTAAACAGTACAGAATTACATATGTATGCGATAATGAAACGCATTATCGCATACACATGTAATTCTGTACTGTTTAACAATACATAACAGCATAAACGTAAATTGACCAATTTTGTTATAAGAACAAATTGGACCACAACTATATTGGACATTACTACATTGAAGTAAAATATTGAAGGCTTAGAAGTAACCAACCGAAACGTTGGCACTTTTTATTGTGATGTAGGTAAAACATTTGTTTTGTTAATGTTTGTGCCACGCCGATTGATAAATCCGGAAAACTTTTTAAATTATGAAACAGATTACATTTTAATAGGCTACCAAATTTTACGTAATTATTGACGAAATATAACTGCCGTGTATTTAATTATCGAAAATG
Source organism: Achroia grisella (assembly GCF_030625045.1). Lineage (NCBI taxonomy): Eukaryota > Metazoa > Arthropoda > Insecta > Lepidoptera > Pyralidae > Achroia > Achroia grisella. Next base: position 152,893 of record NW_026712606.1, on the reverse strand, counting down.
TAACTATTTTTATCTTGTACAATTTCTATATAGTGTAAATAATTAATACATTATGGTCATATCTCGTGATATATATATATTAGAAATTATAAATAATAACCTATTGTTATATATAGGTAAAGGTACTTATACTTTAAATTATATGTACCTATATGTAGAAGATAAGTCTGTCGGTATAAGTAAGTACAGCAGGTAGCTGTAATAGATTTCGTTGGGTACCTGTTTATAAAACGTAACGGCCAACTGTTAGTGAAGCGAATCTGTGCCCGGCACCATATGGCTTTTCTTTATTAATACCTGTGTAGACAATCAAAACGTATCATTACATGGATTCTGACAAAAAAACGATGATCGAGGCGTTTAAACACGTCCGCCCCGAGGGGCCATTAATCAATTATCCGAACTCTCTGTCACGACTAAATTTAAAGGCCGATGCTGAGAACATATGGTGCTACGGCCTTTTGGCCTCGCTTGCCAACTGACGCCACCATAATGACCATCAGTATAAGAATGCGCAAAAAAGGAAGTATAAATAATTGGACCAAGTTTAGCGAGAACGAAGCGTGACTCTTAAAGGGTTTGTTTCGAGAGAGTCTCCTCGCTTTACAGTAATTTTCTTTTGAATAGCGGCTGAGGAACGCTCGAAAGAAGAACGAATTCATTAAAATTTGTGCAGAAATTACAATCCCAGAGATCGAGGATTTTGCTTTCGAGTCACCTTTGGTCAAACGTTCAAAATTTACAAACTATTTCTGCTTATGCATGTAATCTAAAAATATTTATTTAAATTTCAAAATCGGATGTCATCGAAAGTCAGTAAAGACACAAGATAGCCAAAGTAATAATATTGCACAATAATCATAAATATGAATGTGATGGTTAGTAGATAAATAAATATAAGTAATGTTTCTAAATCTACTTCAGAGTACGAGACGATCTTCGGAGTGTCTGTAACTAGTTATTGACGATAGTTACCTAATCCAATTGTAACTGTACATGAAATTGATTTTTTATATCCATAATCATTAGCTATGATTTTATTATTTCAAATTTTGCGTGGCGTGGGTGCTATTAGCGATTGAAGTGCATCATTTCCGTGCGTTACCGAAATGAACACAGCGAACTCATTTGTTTTTGTTAAAGGAAATTTTGTGGTAAAGTAATGAAATGTTACGCAATACCGCAGTGTGTTTGTTTCAATTTCGGAACGGAAACGAGCAGTCTATTTTATGAGTACAGTCGGGTTCTCAAATAAAGGAGATCTCGCGGAGGGAAAACAAGGCGAAGACAATTAACGAGGCCGACGACAGTGTTATTGTAGTGCGATACTGCGATATTTCAAGCGCTGCGGCGGACGGATGGTCGTCAGAGGAGATTTTGACAGCCGCACGTCGTGAGTGAGCTCTTAATGAAGCGGTAAATAAATGAGCGGAGGTGTTGTGGTGTGCAAGAGCCATGACCAAATAATTAATGCTTCTTCACTACAGGGCACACATCTATAACATAAGAATGATTTTAATACAAGAACCCGATATAAATCGTAAACGTTTGTATTGATATTATGTAGGTGGTTTCAGACCAACATGATCATAAATTACAAAAATATAAAAAAACAATGTTGAGATCATTTCAATATTGCCAAAAAGTATGATCCAATTGAGAATATTCTCTTTTGGCCTTCAAAGATTGAGAATATACGTATTGAGAATGACGTTTTAACACTTCTATACAATCTGCAAGTAAATCGGAACGTTGGTAAAATAAATTGAAGAACGGTAAAGTAAAAAAGGGCAGGTAGGCAACGGCTCGTTAGGCGTCCATAGCTTGTCGCTATCTCACAGTTTTTATCGGTACGATCGCGCGTGCAGCGGTCACTTCTAGTCTCAGACCGGCTTGCGCCGACCTCTAACTCGGGAACCAGATGAAACAAAAAGAATGATACGCAGGCACGGGCCGTGAGAACGCGTCTCCATGGCCGCGGCCGCTCTCTGCCGTCCATTTATCTTGCACAGTCGTGCGGGTAGCGATGTGCTTTTATTGCATAGCTTTCCTAAATATAGGTCTGCGAAGGTAAGGTACATCATTTTGGTTTGGATAAAATGGTTCATTCGTATTATATTATATATGCATAATCTGTAGCAAATATTCTTTTTCATTTATAGGCATAAACTAAAGTACATATAGTAAATAATTACTTGGGCATAATCAGGATCATAGGGTATGAGTTTCCATGTTTCAGTTTAAATTCAGAACTATTACTAATAATAACAAAAACAGCCAAAATTTAATAGTTCATAATTTGTAACTATTTTACAGCTGAATAAGTGGTGCTTCGGTTTAAACTCCAAATAACTTCTGTATCTTAAGTAAAATACTTGTACTATATGTTTTTAATAATAAATTTCTATTGCTGGTGAGGACATTAAAAGTACATATTACAAAGTGGCAATACTTCAATGTGGTATACAACTTGAATAATATACAGCTTAAGGACTTTTTTTATTGTACAAAATTAAAACGCCTCCTTGCTTTCAATGCAAGGGTCGAGAGAGAGCCGTCTGGAGATGTTATCGTCCTTATTTAATACGAATAACATATTGTAATAATGTTATCGTGTAGGTTTATTTTCAGGTATCTCGAAACTAATTGCCTTATGGCTCAATGGAACAAAGAGATAATACAAGCATCAGAGGGACTAGCGTAAGCTATTCAATGATTGTTTCTCATACATCTTATTGAACGCAAATTAAGTATAAGGTTACAGGGTGTCTCTCTGTAATAAAGGCTAATAAAATTATATACATAATGCATTCAAATGTCAAGCAGCAGTTTAAAATGTGGATTGTACAATGAAAGTGAGTGAACGCACAAACAATTTAGTTTGGATCAATCGATAAGACTTGTAGCGCGTCGCTTTGAAGACGCCCGATCCCTCGTCGGCCGCCCTCCTGCAAAGTCATGGGTGTAAATTCAAGAAAGGCCCCCAATTTAAAACGAAATGTGTAACAATAGCCAGCCCTGCTATGCCAATTTCCTCCGTCTATCGAACGTTTTACTATAAAGGAATGGAATAAAATTATCACTCAGAGTACGATTTTTATTTAACACTAAATACTTACTTTGTTTATTTGATAGGATAGGATAGGATAGGATTTGATTACATAGGATTTCTAAAATAAGACCGAAGAAGCGGGATATATAAACAGAACTTATAAACAAATGGAGTTGATTCGTTACTTTGAAATTATGGCTCTGCCTGGAATCCGTCCACTTAATAGTTTACTCGACAATGATCACATTGAACAGATTAATTAAGAAACATTCGTCAGAATGGGTTTTTGAATAGGCTTCTTCCTGCAATCATTAATAGATTTATTATTTTATTAATTAAATTTTAAAGTATTAAAATGAATCTCTCCATGCTCAATGAATCTAACTACATCCAATGAAAACTACCACATTATGTAAAAGATACGTTTGTTGTGTGAAATTTTTAAACACATACTTATAAAAAATATTCTATGTATAATATATCTGAGACTGAATGTTTAATACTGACATATTTGTATGCCTCCTTTGAAGTAGAGATGGATATAAACAGATGAACAAATTCTTATTTGGTATATAAATGCATCACGTAATGGTACTCTGATTCAAATACGACACTCGAGGATTCATTGAACTCGTTACTTTTATTAATAACTCATAGCGTGATGTTTGTTTTAGTCGTCTCGTGGCACGGTTAGGTAATGGTGAAGTTGATTCATGAATGGGAGAGTTCGTGCTTATTGCAAGTACGCGCCCACTCGTGTATATTTAGCGAACATAATTTTCCTAGAAATTTATCATAAGACGGAAGTTCCAACATTTGCATTTTACAGAAACTAAATTAGATTAATATTTGACGTTATGTAAAATAAGCATGAAGATTGTCAAATTCAATCATTTTATTAGATTGTAAAGCGAATCTGAGGTAATGAGTATTTTTTATATTTATAATTAATTTCATATAAATAACTAATAGTATATTACCCCGCACCATTTATATTAAGTAGATATTCTACTAAGGGCACCAAGCAGTCTATCTCAACTCCATAATTCAATGCAATGTAAAAAACAGATAGTTTAAACAACCTTTATGTACGAACGTAGAAGGAGCTTACCGACGCATCGACAAAGTGCCCATGGCTAGTTTGGCTGGTTTATCGCTACAAATGAATGGAAGCGATAGCGAATCTGCGACCAATTACAATATAAACTGCTACAGGCCACTGAGTCTAGAACGTAAATAGTCATGCTCACGCACAAGAACCTGATTGTGATAAACAATTTTCCATTAGCGCAGTTAGTTGCACAGAGGGGCGAGGGGACGTGCATATTTCCAATCTCCACCTAACGGAGAACAAGTGTGTAATAACGATAGCCTTTTATTACAGAGTTTGTCGTTTGAAGATATTATTATGGTAATATCGAAGGAATGCAAATTAAGTGCTATAATAAATATGGATAGTAATAGCACGGGGCTGGCAAAAAGAAAATGACTAAATTATCGCATCCTTGTGCTTGACGATTAGGTAAAGTATAAAATGTTTTTTTATAATGACATATATCTAATAAATTAACAATAATATTAATTTGAAAGTGAGTTTGTATGATGTAATACAAACTTAATTGACGACTTGACGACTTAAAGGCCAATCCAATCATCAAGGAAGTTATATAACTTCGAATCTATAAAACTAGTCTGGAATTAAAAACAAATAATGTGTTTGACTTATATTAATACAAGAGTATTTTTATTAAATCGCTAGATAACTATCATTGTGACCCGATTTCGCGAAATGTAAGTTCTAAACTAAACGCTTGCTATTGTTCAGTGAAACGGAAAAACGGTTTCGCAGGAGGCGTCCCTCGGCGGGTGCTCGTATTTCACCCGGAGTTCAATATTATTTCGACAGTCGCCGGCACAAAGAGGCGGAAGGCCCGTGCCGCCGCAGAGCCGCAGGCGCCTCTCGGTATCGTTCCACAATATTGTCCTCCCGACTGCTGCCTCGGGTTACACTGTAAATATTTTTCGGCGGTTGCCTGATTGAAAAATTTTATCGCATTCCACCCCCGCCTTCTTCGATAATGGATTGTGTTCGCTTTTAGGCGTACATTGACATGGGTACTGTCTACCGAGTCCCTTGACTAGCCTATGTACACAACCACACGCGTCGCGTCCAAATAGCTAGCTATTACCACTAATCAAAACGTATGTATTTATATGTATAAAGAAGGCTCAAAGTGAATGCATTCAAGTAACATTCGTGTTCATAAATAGTCCACGTTCTCCATGTTCCTACTTTATAGTAACAGACTAGAGTACCTACACTCAGAGCCGCAATTCGTTACCGTCTATGTAACAGTACAAAAGTGAGCAAGTGACTACGGAATGAGATGCTTATGAGAACACTAACTCATCTACCTTTTCATAAGCAACTTTCGAAATGTATACGCTTCGCAGACCGGCTACGAGTCCGACCCGCATTAGGAAACTTTTTGATGTATTATCGTACCATTTTGTGCTTTTCCGAGTAAGTATTTACACGAGTATACATTCATATAATTTCTGGACATTTGACATAAAATATTAGTAAGTTCGAGAAGGGCTTTATTGCTGGGAAATGAGACTTGCGTGGGTGCAGGGTAAGTGTAATACAACATCGTAACCCAACACGCGCCGGGACAATATCTCTCTAATTATGTTTGTTTTGGGCGGCATTGAGGCGTGCGGATTGTCGTTTGGTGCCATTATTTATACAGCCGAAGATACAAATGACGATCCATTACTGGATTTCCTCGATCTGGGGCTAATGAAAGACAAATAACTTGCGAGTTCAAAGCAATCGATAAGACCATTCACGTTAATTTAAGCGAGGTGATAGCTCAATATAAATGTTTCTATCTATTACACAGTAGATGAAAATCAACCCTCTTCAAGTTTTCTTCTGTATCTCGCATGTCCTGAGAAGAATTGGAGATAGGGTATATCGTACAACACAATTTGATAGAACATTTAATTACAATGCTATTGTAAAATGAAACTGTGTAATAAATACGCAATAAAAGAAAAGTATAATCACAAGTAGCTGTGACCCATAAACATTAAGTGGTTGACAAAATGCCATACAGCGTTGTTATGTCGGTAACAGTCATACATATCACACATACAGGGTCTAACTGAAATCAAACTATAAACCTAAAAGTATACGGAGTAAGTATTTTATTTGATACTTGTGGTAAGTTTTTCAGATTGTAGGGCAAAAGAAAAGGGGATTTGTGTGAGTAATTCAAAGCATTATATTACCCAAATTTTAGCTGAGATATACGTTGCACCCCATTTTTGTGTTACACCCAATTGACATTTTCACTCATCTACATTTTTTGCCTATAAACGATTCTATGGCCCGTGAAATTTATTAAAGGACAATTCCATGTGTAATATTTTATCAATTAAACACGGTTGGTTTCGATTTCGGCATTACGTTGTGCCATTTGAACAACCCGCAATTTATTGCTTGCTACAATTTTGTAAATCAAAATGTCTGATTGTCTCGCTTTAATGGATATTATAATTTGCATGTGGTTAATGGTATGATGGCATGTTTCCAAGTTTTTGGGAGAATATATTATTATGTATATGTAATTGGTGCTAAGATGGTATAATATAATATGTGTGCAAATGAAATTTGTTTATCATGTTGAAGACGAAGTCGAACAAAATAATGTTCTTTTATATTAAAGTTTTGCATTTTGAATTTGATGCACAGGTAACCTCTCACACTATTCCAAATTTCAGCCACCAAGCACCTTGTTTTTTTTTAAGAGTGATACATATAAGGCAATGAAACTACAGGATAATGAGCAAGACTACTATATAGCACTCTTATATATTACCTTTCTTGAGGACGAAGATGTTCTGTGTCATATGTCATTGTATTGCTTATCTTACCCTTCAATCACAACAATATAATAAAAGTAGCGGTGGCACCTACTTAGGTAAGTCACATAGCTCTACCACCTAATTTGTGATCAGGTAGAACTGATTTTTTTCCTTGTTTACTTTTTTTTAAAAGAACAATAGTTGAAACTGCATTTAAGTGTATTACCATAAATTATTATTATATTTTTTTAAAAACTATTGAATAATAACAAATATTGTATACTTAGGTGTTATTACGATGTTAGCATATTTAAAACTTATGAATCACACCAAATTTTATAATTTTATTACATGGAACAAAAAATTCAGTTTAAATAATACAAACTTAATTTTTTGTCTTTTACAGAATTAACTTTGAAATAATTAAATTCCAGTGGTTAGCAATACAAATATTTAAAATATATTCTAATATAATACTAATATAATACATAATGCTATACTGAGTCGCATTGACGAAACTATACTTCTTGCATTGATTTGACGAAATCCTGTAAGTATAGTAACTCTTCAGCCTTAAAATATCATCTGCAAAATTGATTTTATTAATTATGTACATTGATACGTTATTTTTTCCCGGAATATCGAATTCCGAAATATGAGTAATCAATTTGATTTAACATAAAAAACTAAACTTATATCCGTGGTACACTGTTAAGTCATTGAATTGCAAATCGACTTAGTATTTGCACAATGAATAACTGCTGCACTCGTTGATGATTAACGTATCTTATTGACATTTTATGCAACGGGTTAAATGGGTTCAAGTTGTCTACCTTTAATGCATCTATAAATAATGGATAAAATGTTAATAGATAACTTCTAGGTTACGTATAAAAATATAAATATTATCTTCTTAATAATAATTTTAACCATCTTCAAAAAGTAACAAAAAGAAAGATAGCCATTGCAATAATAACTATCTGTTAATATTACCCAAAATAACATTTGAATAGATGTCATTAGAATATAGAATATGGGAAATGGTTCTTCTTTTTCTGTTACGATATGAATAAAGATGGCAAATATAATATGAACTACATGTAAGAGTTACAACCTTATTATATTAACGTTTTCCATAATAAAAGATAGAATTTTGATATTTAGTATTCTTTTTACTTTTTTAATATTAAAATAAAAAAAAATGGTTGTTGTTCAGTATTAAGTATATAAGACAAAGATTAAATGAATGAACTTAGTTATTCCTCCATGTAATATTCATAATAGTAATAGCACAGATAACATATTATTACATAGTAATAGTATATAAACATATAACTTATCAACTAGTTAATAAGTTTCACAGTTTTAAGAATCTTTTCTTATGCATTTTTTCTCATTTGAGTTTAGGTGCATGTAGTTTCAAATTTAAGAGTTTAATAGAAAATGTTAAGTACATTAAACTCATTAAATTGCCATGATAGTTATGTTGGGTCATTAAACTAAAAGAAAAACGATTATCCGCTGTAATAATCTATCGAAATTTATTGTCGACATTATAATCATAGGTTAAGTAGGAGTTAAAAATGGAAAGAACTGGTATGGTATATATTGTGTTTTGTTAATTTTTATGTGAGTCAGTTTTAATAATATAAGTTTCTGATAATGTTAATAAAGATTTTAATTAATTTGTAGTTAAAGATTTTCTTATAAATTAAACCTAGTATTAGTAATTTGATTAAAATTTAAAGAATTTCAAGTAGCTGGAATGAGACATATAGATACGAATTTCTATTACAGTTTTCAACTAGTAAAACTTTTGATTGCTGTTTTACTCCCAAGATCTATTATTGGATTATTTCACTTGATATTTTTTTAATTACCTACTAAAATATTGACAATGAACGTTATTAAAATTAACCCCTTAATTGTAAAAAATGTGTCTCAAAATGCCTAAATTATTGGTAAACAAAAATAATTATGATTTGAAGCATTTTAGATACATTAGACACATTTTAGATTTATAAAATATTAAAAAATGAAACTGTATTTTTGTAGCCATTAAGTACAAACTCATTTGAAATGATTAAGTGCGGAAATTCTTGCCAGTTCTTCTTAGCTCGATAGCACTCCGATTTGACTGTAGAATAGATATATCATTTCTACGGTCAAAAGTCTGTAAAAGACGTATGAATTAAGATATTTTGATTTGATATGATTAAGTTCAAATAGAAAATAATGATTACTGAAGTATGAGATTTGAAAGACTTATTACTAGCAAAGTACCAGTAAGCTAGCTGTTTGAGATATGGAGCCTATGAAAGTGGTTAATGTCAAGTAACGGTGGTTGTGGTAATACTCATTATAGATAGTAAGTAGGTAATTACCAAGCACCTCACGGTATTTTAGTTCTTTCTATATAGAGAACTCACATTAACTCGTTTTCTTGGAGATCTTCATTCCGAATCGCCCACGCGAACGTGCCACGCTGTATTTTGGTCGTATGTCACAGTCACTGCTCAGAGTTACGATTATTTTATAACTAGTGTACTTGTAAACGTGTACCAGGATCCCATGGGTCGTAATAATGGTTGATGTATGTCTCAGGGCGTTAACCCTATCAAATCAAAGGGATTAATGTGTCTCGAGAGTTCTGTGTGTTATTGGTGTCTCTCTAATTACGTTTATGGTTCGGTTAGAGTTATGGTAATGTTCGGCAGCCTGCGTAGAGACCGGCTCCATAGTCCTCACTGATACTTACGACTCTGAATTTAGGGTCTGTAGGGCGAGCCATTCGTTAGTCACGCCCGATGACGTGTACCTTGGACAATACCAAAACTGTTATTAGAAAGGTTTTGTCGGAGTATCTGTGTGGTACTGTCATAAATATTCCTTTCTATCGCCACTGTAAATGGACGCTGTATTTTTTAATGCACTATATTTGCACCTGTTCAATTAAAGTCTTTACTGGTCATGTCACTTTTAAGTACAAAAATAGTCTGCATAATAAATTAAAACGAAAGGGACATTCCTTTTACAATAGTATGTGTCTTCCCTTAACTGCACATTGCGGCAAAATGCATGAATTTCCGGACACAAACAAAGGAACTCGGCACGCAAAGCCTGCAATACCGCGAAGCCCTAAAGGGTTAAAAGAAAAGCCGTTTCGTGGTAAAAAGTAAGTTAGAGCGAAGCTTTGTTTGTGTATGGCGCGAGTTAAGTGTTTAGATAAGTGCAGCTGAGAGCGGTGTGTCCGTTTGTTATCTCTTGGGGAGCATAGGAGTCCGGGCGAATGGAGCCACCCTGTGTGGTCCACTGTTTGGTTGGCTCTCATCTCACCAAATATGTGCGCTCAATTCAGAAATATGATTTACAACAGGCAGTTGGAACTATTACATCACGTGGACTATATAGTAACTTTCACTGCGAATAGTCATCGTAAATGTTAATTCTAGTTTATTGGAGTATTAATTGAAAGACGTGAAACGTGCATTTTAAGTATGCTCCTTCTATAAAAAAAATATATTATATGGATTTGTATCGGTAGTAGAGAATGGAGCACCATATGGCTGTCCATTTCATTTAATTGAAATCATTTGTATTGAATTGAAGTAGCCTGTCCTCTTGAATTATAAAATATTCAAATAAGGAGAGAAATAAATCCACGCGAGGAAACGTCGACATTACATATTACTGCGGGAATGCCAGCCGCCTATTCATTACGGTTATTTATAGGAGGCAGTGTCAAAGCGAGGCTTGTATTTATTCGGACGGCACGGCAGTTTGTTTATTTTTAAAACGAGTTAGGCTGAAATATCCTATTCCGATAAGCGTCCGGTTAACTGCCGATGTGTCACAGAAATAGTTTGCCTGTGCGGCGCTGATCTGGCCGATATCGCTACTACTGTCACCGTGCACTGATTCAGTATGCGCCGCGTCTGGAGATGACGGAATATTACCAAGTATTTTTAGCTTTCCATCATTATTCAATAAACTGTTCAATGAACTCCCTATTTCGTACGGGAAAAGGAAATAGTTATTACGTCATATGAAACAATGAAGTGCTTACTACAATAACAGTAATAGAAAGTTATTCATAACTCTAGTGTATAATAATTATTTGTATTCAATGCAACAGTCAATATCAAAATTAACTTTGACACTATTCCACCGGAAAACAATCTCCAGTGCTGATATCTGTAGTAGGTAGATTGAGACGAACTTAATCAATATTGAAAGCAGACAATAGGCATCTCTTATTCAAAACGGAAACTATTACAGCCGAGCCATTGTATTCAGGGCCTCACCTCAACGAGTATATTATTCAAAAGAAAAGTGGTTTGTTTACAAACGTTAGGCGAGATAAGTATTAGGGATCGCCGACGACAGGAGATTATAGGTGTATGCGGATGACCGTGAAAGATTTATGTCCGACTTTGTGACAGCAGTATCGTTGTGAGCAAACTTGGATTATCCTTTGTCCCAGATACGGATTCATACATTATTGATACGCTCTGTCAGCTCTGCGGCCGGATTGACGCGTTCCCGAAATAAACTAGAATATTCGATAATACTAGTGTCCATTCTTCCAATCAGTTATTTCATTTAAACCATTTAAATATGATTGATTGCTATCTATTATATTTGTATTTTGTATATTAAAGGTTGCTAATATGTGGATGGGTTTTGTATTAGAACTGTATGAATATTATCTAACAATTCACTGTAGCCTATTATTAGTAACAAATAACAATATTTAAGTCATAGTTTATTTTTCAAACATTTGGTATTTATTATACAGCTGGGATTGAACTGCAGTAGGAAAGTATATTAAGGCTATAGAATTATAATGTAATTTACATAGTCTTTTTAAGGAAACATCAAAATAAAGTAAAGACATCAATCTACTTCTATTCCAGCTTATGTCAATACATAATATTAGTAAAATTTGAGGTAACAATAAATATAAAGCAAATACTGCATCATATTAACGACTGGCACGATAACCAATGACACAAACTAATTGCTTCGTTTGATAGAGCCAATTACTATGAATGATTGAAGTAGCAAGATTCAGTTTAATGAAATGATTGTGTCGACATTATACATTAAGTTAAAGGAAGATAATTGAACTTCCTGCAGCGGGCAGCGATTGGTTTGAAGTGAACATGGATGCTATACGCAGTGCCCCTTTCATAACACTAAAAGGTAAAGAGAACGCATAGTGCCTGCCCGTTGGGGCGTTGCCTCTAATTATACGAACTATTAATAAGATTCGAGGCCTAACAATCGATCACTATGCTCTGCAGTTAATGGCTTTGTAAAAGGTTTTATGTACCTACACGTCTAACTTTCGAAGTTCAGGGTTCGGGAACATAAGTTCCACATTTCAATAGGGAGGGCCTAGTATGAAATAAATTGTATAGAAGGTACATCAAAACAAATTAAAAGTAATTAATATAATGAATCGATAAATCTTTACTTTGTAACTAACGGCGTCCATAACTTTATCCGCGTGACCGGGATAAAAACTGACTACTATAAAAATACACAATCCATCCCAAATACTGCGTGTATGGCACATTTTACACGATCGCGTGACCCGTTAAGGCGTCAAGAGGTGAAAAATAAACAATCACCTAACACACATCCTTTATTCTTACTAATAACATTGGAAATATGAAAATTCGTTTATTTGTTTTTTTTTTTATCAGGGTTAGTAATAAGATTATTACGACTAATGATAAATATATCCTTGTCCTGTCTTTTGTCCAATGCGGAATTTGTATATCACAATGTATGTACCTAACCCACTTACATCCATCGGTTTTCTACAATATTTTTAAAAACGTTTCATCTCACGGGGTATGGTTATACGATATATGTATATGAGAAAATTATTTGTCCATTATTATCAAATACTCATGATATGTGGCAACTCTATTACGATTTCAGCTTGCTAATGCCTTCGTATCTCGTACCTTCTTATTTCACTGTAAGAATTACTTTTCTATTCAAACTGTAATATTTGGGTAAAAGTTGCTTGCATGATACTATAATTGCTATATTACATAAAGGCTGCTTACCATTCGATTAAACTCTCTTAACTACAGTTGGCGTTGAATGCAATAATAACGTTCAGTTTTTATTGTTTTGTGAGTAAAATGATAATAATATAAAAGTATCATTAGATGATTACATTTATTTCATTTTAAGTAGTATAATGTAAATATATTTTTCATGGTTTTCATTGTTCACTAAGATTCTACATAGACATTTACAAGCACAAAAAATGGTATAGGATCTATCTTTGACCAAACATTAATTAGACATACGGTTTGAGAGTATAGTGTCCATGTTGAACAAAGTAAAAGCAGGGATGGGAAGCGTTTGTGTCGGGAGCGATCGTCTAAACGCTATTAACAAAGTTGCAGGTTTGAGTTGGAGTTTGATGGGTGAACTGTGTTTGCGTTGTCCGGGACGTATGGAAATCATTTCTTGCTCCGACGAACTTTCCAGCTCCATATGCGACCAAATATTTGCAGTCAGTCCGAAACTCCCATGCACAGTTTACCGATCGTGTCTTTGCAGATATGAGGCCTATTTAACCTTGTTTGTATGGGTCTAGTTATTTACCGAAACTTCAATAAATTTGATGAATATGAAATTTTTGAAGGATTAACTTTAAAATTTAAGCGCTGTTTTAATGGGTTTGTATTTTAATACAATTAAGTGTGATTATGAATTTAGCTTTTCGCTATACTTTCTTCTTATAGTTTTATTAGTGTTGTTCCGTTATCTATTTTTACTACAGAGTTTTACAACAATTCTGTGTTGTGTTTGTGCATAGTGGTGTTGGTCCATCAACCACAAAGATTAAATTGTGTTTCAAAACTAGTTTTGATGTTGCTAGCAACATTGTCTATTCTTAGAAATTGTCTTTGAAAATGATGATAAATCTACATTTTTATGAGACAATTTGTAAGATTGCTATTAAAGATCCTTATTGCTAAAATCAACAACATTTTATTCAAGACTATTTTTTACATTCACAGTTTTACACGTAACAGTCTAATGCACAAGCATTTGTCATGTTTGCTAAGAGTTGTTACCTTTATAATGTTAGATTCCTTCTCGAAGCGTGGCAAGGAAACGCGCTTGGGCAGCGAGCAATGAGGGGCGCTCCTCGATGCTATCTATTCGCTATTGTTACGTGCACTTAACCGTCATATAGTTGCCTTGTTGTCCAGGCCTTGTTAACACATTGTAAAGGAAATTACATTCTTACTCACCGCTCGCACTGGCTGCTAGTGGTTCCGTTATCGATCATCGCTCTAGCATATCAAATTGCTGTCATTAAACAAGTCAATAATAATAAATTAGTTTTTGACATAGATACATTAACATAACGTGGTTCGTTTCTACTTGATTCAGTAATTTTATAAGACGATTAATATTTATTTAAAAATAATAATAGTATTTCATTGTTAGACAATAATAGACCATCTTGTTAATCACAATTACCTATATCAGTACATTATATATATATATAGGATAAAAATATGCTACAAAACATGACAAACTTGAAACATTATAGGTAGATTCTATTATATCACTTTCTTGTAATGTTATAAACGTTATTGTATAGATATTGCAATATTAATAGTTCGGATTCACCCTCGAATCTGTCGAAATTAAGTTGAACAGCGATTGGGGTGTCACAGATGGCGGTAACTGCGAACTCAGTCCTGGCCGGAGGGCGGGCGCGGTGGCGGCGACCGTGCTACGAACGTGCGCCAAGAATAAAAATATGATTTATGATGGAACATATAGGACTGCGCATCCGTTTGGCTCCTATCTAGTTCACCACCGACCATTAGCACACATAAGATCTGCATACAATCATATCCCTTACTCATTGAAACATGTATGTAGGTACGGTTAGCAATGGAAATTTCTTCCAGTGGAAATGCCGATCGACTCCCCAAGGAGATCCCGAATAAGAGCCACAGAATTAGTTTTGTGTGGTACCTTACTTTAATAATGTTCTGCGGTCTTCAGAGGTTTGTAGGGGTTCATTGTGTTTACGTAGTCTTGTGATATATGAAATAGATGTTTTTTGGCTTCAGGCACTTTATTATTACTTTGAAGAGTGGATACAAATACAAGGGGCGGCGAGCTCATAGGGTAGGAAAGCAAACAAGTGCTACTGGCTGATTCAACTAGTCAATCGAATTTAATATTTTCTACATTTTTATCAGATTTGTTCATTACATTTCTTCATACGTAATTATTTATTAATTGTCTGTAAACGTAATTTAAAAAATGAAATTAAAATGTAAAAAAAAAACACGATATTTTACAAGTTGCATGGAATATCCATATGATTGTAACACCAGTGTTCACGGTAAGCTTTCTATGTAGCCGGTCTTTATCAAAAGCTCAGTAATTTATGTGTTCCATGGGTTCAGGCGTTGTACTTTATCTTGCCGCTGTTGAATCGTCTATGTATTTGATAACGTCTATTACAATTAACTCGTATCTTTTGTATTTGTTAATCTTAGACTGATAAGACGTTTAAATTTGTATTGAAACGGAAAATGTTGTTTAATGTATTACAACGATAACTCGTGAACTGATCTTTTGCACGTTTGCTATCATAATTGTTATTGCATATTATATTAGGTGGTTAGTTTACTTATTTATTTTATAGACGAGTAACTAATTGAGTACATACGTAAATAATTTTGTTAATTTATACAACAAAGTTTAGAATATAATTTTATTATCATTTGTAAGTTCTGAAATTCTGCTTAAAAGAAGAAACAAATCGGTTTTAAATAATTACATAGCTAACACAGCAAAAGTAGTAAATATGTTTATTTTTCTTTCCAATCTTATATAATTTGAGAGAAGTAAACACTATCAAACGTATTAGTAAAAATGTCGGTTATACACTCATTACCACTTACTTATTAAAATAAATTTACTTTGTTCTGTAGATTAAACTTCTGGAAGTGTCATTATTAATTTTGGAGTAATTGGGCAGATACGTATATAATACTGAACCAAAAGTTACTTGTAGATAAGTGTTAATCTGGTTCTATTAGTGTAACTGTTTTTAAGTAAGTAGATATTCTATACTTTATAAACAATGGCATTTTTGAAATGAATATTCGAAATGTGTTATGTTAATGATATCAGTATTTAGATTGAACTAATCAAAGAAGACTTACCTAGGATCTACGAAGGGTTCTGCGTAGATGTTTCTAACAGGCTGACGACGTGGTAGCGGCGGAGGAACCGGGCTGAAGCCCTCCATCATGTCCTCCCGCTCGCTATACTTCAGCGATTTCATCGTCATCCTGATTGAGTGTTATACCTCAGTCCACTTCACAAATAGGTCTCCAAATCCAACATCTCACTATTTTAACGTCAACATTTATCACTTACATCGTTAGTTGCACTATTGTATAAACGTTCATTATCATCGCGTGAGTTAAGTAATCCAACTTAGAGTTCACTATTTTGAGTTTAACATTTCTATAAGATACGTGTTATTTTGTATAACTTATTTTAACTGTAAAGGGAAAATCATTGTTGTTAGTTACGTAGTTTGTGTAAGTCTTTTACGGTTCTGGTATAGTGTGCTAGCAGTATGCGTGTGCGCGACCGACTGGCTCACTCACTCATCACTAGCTAGCTATGGCTACGACACAAGGCGGCACAGTGTGCTCCCTCGTCCCGACCCTCGTTCTAACTACACTTGAGCTTTGTCGTTTTTTGCGCCTGCGCCGAGGTGCCATCGAAGCTTGCCGACTTATTAGACAAGCGAACAAAAAATACGAAATGTACGCAACATCGTCTTTCGTACCTACGTAAAGTTGAAAGCTTCCAACACGTGACGCGGTTAAGTTTTCTATTGTATTATTGAAGAATATCTGTTGTATAAAGTGTGAATAAAAGCTGTCTTCTTAAAGACGAGGGTGTTCTTTATGTAATGCCGCATTACGTCGAATACTTATTTTTTTAGATTGCATATTTTTATATTTCGTAGAAAATTATTATAATCCATAATAATTGTACACTAAACGGGTAAGTATAGTAGATTATATATAATGGATACAATCTGTCGGAAACTAAATAAAATGACCTATTAATTTAATTTAAATGAAATATCTTAGTTAATAAGTAAGTAAGTACTTATATTATAAAAATAGTATAGTTTTAGGTATAAGTAGACAGTACTTATTTAAAGCTAGCTATTACGAAGCATTCTTAAATT
Source organism: Achroia grisella (assembly GCF_030625045.1). Lineage (NCBI taxonomy): Eukaryota > Metazoa > Arthropoda > Insecta > Lepidoptera > Pyralidae > Achroia > Achroia grisella. Next base: position 135,686 of record NW_026712606.1, on the reverse strand, counting down.
CCTAATTTCTAAGAGTAATTAGTAATATGCTACTACTAATTACTAATATAATATGATAAGATAATATGACTATAGTAAGTATGATAGTAGTAATAGGTAATAACGGACAGTAATAAACACAAAATTAAAAGAAAATAAAAATATGTTTAAGAATCTGGCAATAGTGATAGAGTATGAATTATTATAAAAATAATTGAAGTAGGAGAGACTGGAGAGTGAAGTTGCACTACAAATCGGTAGATTAGTACCTACATCTGTAGTAATTTTGTGAGTTATTTCTGTCATTAAACAGCGGGTCTGTGTTCTGATTTGAAGATTGGATCTAGCAATGAAATTCTTGGGTATATGGAGTCATCAGATCTTAATTTTTAAGAATGCCTGTACGTAATAATCGTCTCGAAGGTACTTCAATATATTCTATAACATCGGTGTTTATTTACATGCTCGCGCGTACACGCACATATACATGTGGGTATTTATAATATATTTATTTATGACGGTTCTACTTTTCTTAATATGGATATATATGCATAGAAGTTAGATGTATATAGAAGATGTATAAAAACCTAATTTAATTCAATGTCTATAAGCAACGTTCCATGCTACTTTATGATCAAGTTTTTAATTAAATCATGGATAAGAAAGCACAAGAAGACGTTTAACCAATACGATTATTGTAAGGATGAAGCTAGAGCAAAAAGGGGATGGAGTTGCGGCAAAATGATAAGGGACAGTTCTCACGGAAGGTATTTTTACCTATGACTTTTTGTATTTGAAAATGGAATTAATCGTTGTTTAAATCTATGATGTAGAGCTATTCTTTGTATTTAGGTTAATTTACTTATAATTACTTAGAAGTTTTTAGGGTCCGTGTAAGTGTATTAAATAGGTACATCAAGTTTATGAGTATGCATTTATGCTCTTGTGATAGTTCAAAGACCTATTCAAATACATATTCCGTTCCCCTGCCAAGCCACAGAGGCGGCTGGTTGATCTCTACGCTTTGCATGTCAAACAATTACCCCTACATACATTGTTCACAATAAATACGACAGGCGTACACTCGGTTACCCTTTTTGTTTTGTAAAATATTTGTTTTCAAAACTCGTTACCCTTTGCTCAAATTTTATTTACGATCTCCAAAATTGTATTACGGTATGGTGATTTATTGAATGTTTACTAATTTAACAGCGCCCGTTCTTGTGTGACCAATAAAAATACGCGAAAAATGTTACTATGCAGAGGTGAATAGAAAGGCCCGCGGTGAAATTATGTAAAAACCTGTCCTATGGGCCTGAATTATCCCACAAGGATAAGGAATAAGAATATAAAAGAGGCTTAGAGTTTTCCATACGGCTTTTTCAAGAAGCAACGAACGTGAGATTTACATACATACATGTGGGTAAACATGCTCGTTGCCGAAGTGTCTCCGAGTACCTGTATAATAAATTGATTTAAGCGCCTCCTGACAGGTTTAAGTATGTTTTGACAAACATTAGGGAATTTAAAGCCCCTGTGACAAAACTTTGTTTTGTGTCTCTCGAGCGTCGTCTATCGAAGAGGCACGAAGTGAATTTTCGTCAAGTTACGTTGTCGAAATTCGTTTTGCAAAAGAACTTCTATCTAAGGATTCTAAGGACTAACTCAAACGTGAATCATTTGAATAAGTAATCGCTCTACTTAAGTTGGGTCTTGTTTTATTGTAATGGAGTCTGGATACCTAAATTATGATCGAGTATATATTAAACTACCTGATTAGACTTGTGAATAATAAGATATGTTAGTACATGTAATATACGTAGCCTATAAATGAGAACAATATTTATTACATTAGTCTTAGCTTGTTCCCCTTAATAGTTGAATAAACATACTGGGCTAAGCCTAGTCTTCAAAGTACTAAACGTTGTTTTATTTAGGTACGCAATTGCAATTACATACTTGCTTTACAACGCATGGGTCTTGTTGTATCGCCTACGCGGTTCAAATTTTATTGATGTAACGTTTGAAGTTATAAGTGGGATTATATGTTTTATGATGGATTAGAAGTAGTGTATCAAGATTTTGCTGTCGATGAAAGCTTGTTCGGTATGCCCTGTGTAATGTAGTCGGTGCATATAAGGGAAAGAGGAAGTATAATACGTTCTGGAATATTTTCCCATGCTACATTGATTTGATGTATTTCTGACTAAGTTGACATTACATAACTGATGTTTCTTGCACTTGAATTGCATCTATACTTGGCTTGTAATATACCGTATAAGTTGTAGTATTCTCTAAATATATTATTTGCTACAAATGGTCTGATTTGCTCTACAGGCTTGACGATCCTAATAGCAAACATAATATATTACATCAATAAGGACTTCGATTGCAGTCTCGATGGGGTTAATTTAGGATAATGATTCAGAATTATTAATACTTAAGTGTAATAGATGCCTAGACAATATAGGACTTCTAGTGTTCATCAGTCTTCAGTAAATAGTATTGCTTGTAATTAAGTATGATATAAGGCGTGGTAGCTCGGATCTCACGAACTGTTATAAAAATTAACGTGCTTCCATAATATGGACATATTATAAAAGTTACAAAACATTAAACATCTGTTTTAATTATATCAAGAAAAACCCAACCTCATTTAGTCGTATTCATTACGTTCATCAATTGTCAATGTTCAGATGTTACTTATATTGGGCAAACTTTGGGCAGAAAGCATATACATATTAAGTATGTTATAGGCTTCGCGAGACTATACTGGTTAGAAATAAATTCTTTGGCTTGAGACTTCAGAACAGAACTTAAATAAAGTATACACGGTCTTTATGTGTTGATGAACAATGTTGTTAAAACGCTGCAACAATTAGTCATGTTTATTTTGTTAGAGTACTAGGCTGTTACGCAGTTAAGAGAGTAGTTGACTAATAAACACATTTTAGCCGGTGTATTTACACAAACATTAACAAGGCGCCCGTTCGTTTGAACCGTATTAATCTTCACTCCTGGCCCAAATAAATTTCGGCATCCGTTAGACGGCTGCGGCACAAAAAGTCACCGAGCTATTTTAATTGGCGTAACAGTTTGATGTTTCTATGTGAAAAATGTCAATGAATTGGCTCACACTTCACATCTGTGGTTTGTGTGAATCATATCATATTGAAACTTATATTATTTACAGAATATGCCTTATCTAACGATGTTTAATAATAATAGTTTCAGCTATTATGCCTAGTAGCTTGAAGTAAAAAAAAATTTAATTAGATTTTAAGTATAGTAGAATGTCAACGTGCTTCATTTGCGTAATTATACTAATGTTTCAATAAAATAAATTTTAAATCAAATCTGATTTATAATACCAAAATATGTTTAAAAATATATTTCTTGTAATTTTACCTAGGTATATCATAATAATAAAATGTATATGTGAGTAAGAACGTGAACGTGACGCACGAACAAAATTTTCATCTGTATTTTACTTTAGAAACTACTATTTATAAATATAATTTTCAAACGGGTTTTGCAGGTATCTACTAATAATATTTATATCTTACATGATTTATTAATCAATGTTTAATATTTACGTATTTGTAAAAGGTAAAGTAAGTTGCAAACAGTTGTAGAAACACATTTTATGCATGTATAAATAGAAGTGTCAATGTTTATGACCATATTATTCTTGCAATAACTGTGTAATCATTACAATAAATTAAATTTAAAATTAGATAATAACATGACATAATTAAAAACTATAGTAGAAATAAAGTATAAACATACTCATTGTTTTAAATTGGTTGCGAAATAGATTAGATTACTAACACAGAAGGTGAGACTTATTATTTATGTTACTACAATAATAGTGTGATACATATACTAAATAAATGGGTACTAAATACACGTAAACAATGAATATCCAATAGCCAGTTTTAATTTAAAATTTCGAGCATACCTTCAATGGACAGGAGCGAAGAAATTTGGATTAATTATCGCTTCTTAGCTCATATTTGTTCATTTATTCTCGTATGTTAGCAACCCTAGTGAACTCTAGTGTGAGTGGTGCGAGATCGTGATGGTGTGTGTATGTGGAGCACGTTTCATAAGATAAAAGACGATATTGATTCCGTGACGAGCCGAGAGCGGGCTGTGGGAAATGATTCCTGTCCGTTTAATAGATGCCCTGAGGAGACGGGCTCTTCAACACTCTTTGTTCGAGAGTATTCCAAGAAAAATCATTAAAAACAGCACGATATACAACTCTGTATTACACAAACCTTCCAGTGACTTCAAACTTTGAATGTAGAATTTCTGTGACATGTATATTAAGTTTGCAAGTGTAATTAACGAGTTAAGGGCACCATGGCGAGCACTTTATTCGTAGTTTAGTAAGGAGGCCGAGTCTGTCCCAGCCACAGAACTTGCCACATTCTCGACGGGTAATTACGCACGCCCGTCTCGTTCCCAAGCCTCAACTTTAACATTTTATGCCTCATTTCGTAGTATATGATTTGTTGCACACATCACTTATAATCATTATAGTGAACAGAGCTATTTCAATTCCAACATAAAACTTAGGGGGCGTGCAAATCAAAATCTGATGATATTTCGACGATAGCTGGTTATTATTTTGTTGATTGATATTTAACTTAATTGTAGTATTTAGAATTACCTTAAGTAAATATAAAAACTACTTAGTAATGGCTATTGTTATCTCCATTGCAGGCAATGGCTCCTATGATCAATATGTACGCAGTTTCGGTAGTTAATTCTTACTAAATTCACAAGAATGGTTGACCCATTCTTGTGAATTTAGTAATAGTAATAGTGAGATGACTTCGTTCTCTGGTTGTACTATTCGCTAGTATAGAAAGTGGAATCTTCATTAAGACAAAGATTTATTTTGAACAATATATTATAATTTGAAGCATTTACAATAAACTGACAACGATTTTATTGCTATTGACTCCAGAATTGGTTTTTGTTATAATACACTATGCATATAAATACACGAATATTAGTGAACAAATTCTATATGTTAAGTTGTTCCACATTTTTACTATTGAAAATCTTTGAACGAAAAGATCAAATAGTTTCTTAAGTAGCTAGTGATGATTTACACGAGAGTGTGCTGTAGCATTATGATGGCTGACACGCAATAACGCTTGGCGCCGCGACGCAGACATCGCTAATGTCGTTTGGTCAGTACAAGTTTTCTCAGCCTCCTAGCTCCAAGTCATCATTCAACATTGTTTATGCGAAACGCTACAAGTTAAAAGCGTCAACTCATAGCTTTTTATTCCAGTGTTTTTTTACCCTGCTCCACCTTTTAACGGTTAATTTGTCATTAGCTCTGCATCTGTCAGCACGTTCAGTTTGTCGCTTGCAGACTTGAGAGAAAAATAAAAGAGTTATTATTTTTCGGACCTTTCGTAGTGAGCAAAAACCACGCCGTTTTTAACAATAAACTTTAATATATTTTCAAGCTCATCTATAATTTCTAATAACGGTAATACGGACAAATCGACTGTCTGCGCAAAACGACGATAGAATTACAATTTGCGATAGAGTTGCGTGTTATTTAAACAATGAATTAGAGAATCAATGTAAGCATTCGGTAATGGCATCGTGGCATCATTAATGATTATAATGGCTAGGGAATTGTTTCTAGTGCGTAATGGAGGGAAGGTAGGGGCGGGCCCGGAAATTGTCCTCTTGTCGGGCCTCCGACGCATTAGCCGAGGACATTAGGCCAACGCACACCAAGTATGTATGCATAGAGTATCATTTGTGACTTGTGACATTCGACGCCACTCATTTTACTTTCGGAGACGAAATCTGGACAATGAGTCGACGATATTATGACAGATAACAGCGTGAGAACGCAAACAGGCGGACGGGAGGAGCAATCTTCGTCATGTGTCATGGTTTAGTCGAACCATTAACGATCGACGAATCTTCCAGCAATTTAGTTTGAGCACATAATTGCGAGAACAAGTCGAAGCTAATTGATGTCCGGACCCAAGTTCAAGTTGCCGTTAATATATCGCGGAGCAGGTTCTTGCATATACATACATATTATACTACGTAGTTAATAGAAATCGTGAGACTCACCAATATGGAGAACGCTGATTTGATTACGCTATCATTGATTTATTAGATGTTGGTATCTACTATTATAATAGTATCGTTAATATTAGAATATACGTACAATAAATTACAATTATATTTTAATTTTGCAACACAATTACATGGTATATAATAGTGTATTTATAGTAACTAATGTAATTATATTACAATAAATAATGACGACCTCGGTATATATCCGATGGTCGCGGGTTCGAGCACGGCACAAACATTTGTATTCATGAGTATGATTGTTTGTATCGGTCTGGGTATTTTCTATGTATATTATGTATGTATTTACGAAAAAAAAAATATCTATGTACTTGTATCAGTTATCTAGTACCCGTAACACAAGCTTTAGATAGCTTAACTCGGGTCTAGATGGCGCTGTGTGAATTGTTATTAGATTATTATTATTATTATTATTATTATTAAATAATGTGAATTTTTATATTTGTGGTACTTACTTAGTCACCTATTCTGAAGCAATGTTTCTATATCTATATTGAGAAAGCTAGTAGTGCTGAATGTAAAACAGTTTAGTAATGTATGTGTGAGAAATTATTTGTATTATTTGCTGACTTATCGTTTTGTTATTTTATCACCAATCGTTGATCTAAAATAACTAATTGAGTGCAATTGAAATTTAATTGAGTACCATAAGTATATAAAATTAAAACCCACTTAAACTTTAGACATATGTAATGCTGCTAGTTTAAACAATCATTGTGGTTAGCCTGTTTATTTTATCATATCTTCAATGAGGTATTAAAAGTAAATGTGCTTTTGTAACGGCTTTGGGTATACTATAGCGTGACGGTTAAAGACGCCATTAAACTATAATAATTATGTCAATTAAGCCCACTATTAAACAATCGAAGACAAATAGATCTCACTTAGGTAGGTGCGCCATCTGTTTTGCTTTGTCGTAAACTGGACATTCACAAAACTTCATTATTCAATTACATTTAATAACTATCTATTATAATACCAAATGAAAAATAAACTATTGTTCCTAATGGGCATATTTTAGTTCTTGGTATAATGATAGAAAATTTTATATAGAAAAGTTTTAAATATTTTAAACTTACTGTTTACTTTTACACACAGTCATTTACATATGAATTAGGTTAAGTCAGATATGTTCCTCTATAGAAATACAAAAAAAGGGAGATACCACAGATAGAACTAACCAATGTAAATATTTATTTGATGAAATTAATGTGTCAATATGGAGTTGTTATAGGATAGGACGTGTGTACCATGTCATATAGCTGAACCGGAACAAATAAAGCATCTACGGGAAAAAGTACCTCAACCCCAGTATAATAACTATCTATGCTAGTTTTAGATAGAGTGCTATTACTAATACTGAATAACAGAGATATATTTTATAATCTATCTTTATTTCTCTAAGACCCTAGATTCTAGATAGCTGGGTATAGAGAAAATAGAGAGACGGGGACTCCAGTATCTGTATTGCATACATTGAGAATAATGCAATCGACCCAAGTAACATTATAAACGCGAAGGTGGGTTTGTTTGTTATGTTGCATGACATATTTTTACGACAAAACGTATGATCAAATTTGAATGAATTTTCCCCTGATTATAAATTGTATCACCAGAATGGACATAGGCTATCATTTATCTTTACTGTATACTATTCTGTCTTTAATTTTCACAAAGGTAAACTTTAATTTTATATACTGCAAATTTCCAGAATATATTATTATCAGTATTCACTATAAAAATTCTAACGTAAATAACGAAATAGATAGGATAAAAAGGATAAATATGGCCTCTATTTATAATATTCACTGGCTAGAAACAATTACTACACAGTCTTTACAAGGTGGTTTGTATTTAACCATTATTAAAAATATGGTAGATGATGGCGTTACTAAAAATAAGTTATATCTTGATTTTGTAACTAAGATACTCTGAAAAGAAAATCATCGATGAACCGGGTTGTACAACGTATCTTTTAATTTTATTATTGTATTTTTTTATAACATTGTTTAAATAATCTTTATTAGTGTATATAAAACTAATATATACACTCGTTAAAAGTAGTTATAATGCCTATAAATAATGTTATACAATTTATTAAAAATTCTATCTATTCATATGCAGCACGTATTTAATTAACAAATAATTTTCCCTATTACAAATTGAACCCAAATAGGTACATAATTTGCGTATGAAATTAAATCTGGAAGCCATGGTAAATTGCGGCTTGTGAATTGAGCGAAAATATTCGTACGATGTTGCTACAAATCATTTCGAATTATGTTTTGTACAAGTTATGAAGAAATATATATAAATTTAGTTAAGGACGGTTTAAAGATTCAGATATACTCAAATTAATCATTATTGATTGATTATTATGATTATTTATAATATTGACTTGCAATATTTAGTTTTGTCGATTAAATAACTTCCTTTACAATTAGGTATTTATAATCGTTAAAAAAAATCACATGTATGTCTACTAATAACGCTGAAGTGTTTGTTTATTTAGTTGAATGCGTTAACATCAGGAACTACTAGATCGCACTTGATTTTTTTTAGTGTTGGATATCCCATGTATCGAGAATGCGTATAATATAGGCTTTAATATTACAATACCAACGATAGAAATGGAGCACCAATGAAATTAAGCAGGTCAGCGCAACTAGGCTTTAATAAAAAGAAGTATATTTATATATGTAATTGAATGGTATAAACAACAATAACATATGAAGGAAAGTAATAATAGACAATAGTAATCTACATAAAATAAAAACTTTTCATCAATTGTTTTTTTAGATAAGAATAATATTTATATTTAGAGGATCAATGAAAACTAAAAATTACTTTAAAGTATATTAGAAACTATCTCTTTTAATTGAATCGTCTGGACGTAGTCGAAATTTTGAATAACTGGTCTATTATATTGGAAATAAAATAACACCTTTTAGATATACATATAATATGTAGTAAAAACAACAGCATATTGTGTAGCATGTAGTACCTCTTCCTTATACGTTATCATTCTTCAGAACTATTATCCCTCCGTAGAAGGGTAAATAACATAATTTAAAATTGTCTATTATGCAGAGGTTATCATTATGATGTATGTATATAATGTTCTATATATTTATAAAAATTTCAGGCGGCAAATTGGTCTGATATCGTTCTCTACCATTGCGATAAATAGAGAAAATTTAACAGTGTATTAATGTATAATATGTGTGGAATATATAATAGTAAAATATATATAGAAAACATATATAAACCGTTATCGAACTTGGCTAGTTCAGAAGCCAGGACTACACAGAAATACTGAAAGGATTGATTTTGTCTTGAAAGTGTACCTATTGTATAAATAACATTGTAACGATCTTTCTGAATTAAATAAAGATTATTATTATTTATAGGTTTATTTAGAATTGCACAATTATAACTCGATATCTTTTTTAATAACTATGAATGTAAAAAACTTCATTTTAAATTATATATACTAATGATACTTTAAAATAGGTATAAATATTACATTACTTCTTAAAGGATGAGTGAAATAAATACAATCATGGGCACACTAAGTATCTATTTTAACAAATGGAATAAGGTTAATCAAAAACCATAATGGGAGCAGTCCATCAACTCACTCTGCTTGATGGAATGAGTCCCTCATAATTCACTGGTTACACAGTCCAACCATGTAATTCAAGGCATTTTACTACGACGAAAACACATTCCGAGGAAAACAATAAACACTAAAAACAATAACGAACAAATTAAAGTTGGACACAGAATAAGCGGGCTGTGTATTGCCGTTTACGGTAATATTGTAGGTTATCACGCTATATCGAGGGTCGAGACTACATGGTGTATATAGAACTTTGACAGCATAGGGCTGGCAAAGAGCTTGTGAGCCGCGGCGCATATGTCTTAGAGTTCACAAGTTAACCGTGGTCGTTTGTACGTGCCAGTGTTGGTATCGGTCAGTCACCGCGCAGAAGGTCGCGCACGAGCACCGAGTATACCTCTCGCCGTCGGAGGTGATGTGTCGAGTGACCGCGCAGAACAGCAAAAACGCGCGCGAACTAAGCGCCCTCCGCAGGCGATTTGATGCCCTCCGCGCGACGCCTCTGCGCGCGCATTCTACGCGAAAGATAGGTAATGCCGCCCTGTCCCATGTCGAACATCGAGATATCGAGTTATCCGACGAGAGTGGTTATCCTGCTTAACCCTGTCAGTCAGTAAAATAGATGTAAGAAAATTCCAATTGCACGAGGGAAAAAGGTTTCCCCGCTAATATTTATTCAGAAGAGTAGAGAATAGGTCTTACTAAAAAAATAATCAGTGTAACATTAGTGTTAGATAACAGAGTAATGCAGAGAATTATTTATTGCTCTGCATTTAAATCGGTATTAAATATGAAAATAAATTTTAATCGACAATAGACATCACTAAACAGATTATAATTGGAGCATGCGTGGTACGAGGGTTGAGGGTAAGAGGATGACGATAAGGGGGCGGCGCGGCGGGCGGGAGGAAGGCGCGCGTGACACCCGCGGCGGCGCGACGCTACGACGACGTGATCTTGACACCGCGTATGCAGAGGCTACCACTCTGATGGGCCACACTTTGTAAATACATTTTTTAATCAGTTGTTCAAAATAAACAAAACTACCAAGAGAATAGATTTAATGGAACTGTGCCAGCGAAAGTAAACACGTTGGCATCATAATCGTTTACATTTTACTATCACAGAAACACAGCTGGAAAAATATTTTTTTAGTAACAATGATCCGTTTAATGGAGCTATACTTAACCAGTTTGATTTCAATGTTCCCATATAAAAAGGGATAGTCATGTTTAAAATTGTGTTCCAATTTTAAATGAAATGGTATTCTAAATAAAAAAACAACGGCCGCATAGATTGTTATTGCTGTCTTGTAATAAGGAGTCGAGAATAAAGATCTAGGTAGAATGTAGTACCCGTGAAGATTAGTGTAGGTTACTTGAAGGCTATGGATTTTTTTACACGGGGCGAACAAACGGACAGGCGGGGACGTCTGGATACAAAATCCTTGGCGCGTGACTCTCGTTCACGCTCTATCGGCTCAAAAGCATGTCGTATCAACAAAACAATCTATTAAGAATTTAAATCTAAAAAACACGATAACCTTTCAGCGCAACGAATTACAATATTTATGAGTAGGTACTACATAGAAATTTATATGTACTGCATGTTTTTATATTTTTTCTTTATTTCACAATTACTTGAATTATATATTAATAGTCCAAGATTTCTTTCAACTTGTTGCAATAGACCTTGTTAATTTACATAATTTATTTCCCTCATAAAGAAGAGACTTCCTAACGATTTACGCATTGTTCAATGTCTATTATTTTATTGGTTCCTTATGGTTTTAGTTTTTTGTAATCGAAATAATTACTTAGTCCTTTTGACGGTATTTCTGTATGTACTTTTAAATTTAATATGATTAAAATAAAGTATTGTCTAAAAATAGAAAAAATGAAAGATGACTCAATAAATGTTACTAATTATTATATTATCTATGTTAATAGGTACATATTGCATATCTAAATAACGAATTTCAATAAAATTAATTGACATTGCAGGTGATTGTAATGAAGTTGGTTCACTCCACCCGCTCAATAGTTTATTTAAACGACTAGGTATGGCCTACGATGTTTCGTTCCTCACCGCAGGTGGACAAGGAGATGTTATCCATGTTGGTTACATATTAGTTTTTATTTCGGAGGCTCTCCTCCTTGTAGTCCACTAGATGTTACATGCGACTTCGTATGCTTTTTTTGAGTTGAAATATATATTTCATTAATATCCGTTTAGCCATTTAGTTGTGAAGAGATCATAAATAAACTGACAGACAATCAAAGTTTTTAATTTATAATATTAAGTATAAATATAGTATAGATACGAACTATGTACATTTTTTAATAATACTCTTGTACTAAATCATTTAATGCATTAACAAGCAGGATTGCAGGATCCGCGATTAGGTTCAATTGAACCCAGTGATTTCATTCACTTGCGCGATCAAGTGAAGTTTATTGTTTTTTTTAATGGATGGATTATCAAATGTGGTGCCCGCCTGCGCTAACTGCGGGATGCCAGTGAAGAATGACAGTATGAGTTTGTAATAGTATCTTCTCTGTGGTATGAGCATAAAGTCAGATCAGAGAACATTGTTGCGAAGTTAAATTAAATTTCTATGAGAGCTAACAAAACCGTTTTCATATTATTATACAGTAATATCACATATAACTAAATAATATATAGTAATATTAAAACAATAAACAAGTGCCGACGTTTTTAACAAAATGAAAAATGAATAATATCTATGTGTACCAAATGTACTTTAAGTCATGGAAATGACGATATGCCAGTATATTATAGTTCTTTATTGTGTTTGTTTTTCTTTTGGATAAAGCCTTGTTTATCGTATAAAAATGAACATGATTCTTTACATACATACAAAAGTAAATGAAATAAAGCAGTAATAATGCAGTAATATATATATTTTAAAACATAGTCGTTTATCATACATAACTCGGTTTGTAATTCATGGCGGAGTTAGCCGGGCACGGTAAGGTTTCGCTCGGTTCGCGCCGCCCTCGCGCTCGCGGTCGCTAAAGGGTTTTGTTTTCTTTATAAACAAGCGCTAAGGTGCTGCTAACGACCCCACGAACAAATACGAAATTCGATCTTCCATTACGCATACAAATGGCTCCCCTACAACCCGCCACCTTCTGTGCTGTTAACGGTATTGTCTTACTCAAATCTGATCGGCACCTATTACTCGTTCGCCCTAAAACTTCATGCTAACTATTGTTTATGTTTATTAATCTATTCAAATGACAACACCTGTCAGTGACGGCTAGGGTATGAAAGGGTTCCATCATTTTTGAATTATATATAGTTTTATAAAATTCTTATCACTTTATTGAATCCACATGAAAAGGAAATTAATGAAATGAAGATATCGGTCCCATAAAAGTAGAAGTGGCGCTATCGCTTTGATCTTGGCAGAGTATTTTGACAGTTTTCAATTCTGAAAGATATTGAAATATCCCATTTCTTCAATACCTCCTATTTTATTCAAATTTATACTAATTAATTTGATTAAAAATTAAAATAAGTATATAAATATTTTTCTTATCTACACCAAAAAAATATTGAGATAATATGTATAGTTTACTTTTGTACATCGAATAACGACATAGTACTAGATCAGTCATCAAGTCTATATAGTTTTATATACGACCCCGTGCCACAAAAATATAAAAAAGACATTTGACAAAAAATATAGGTGGAACATAAATCGAAGCATTTCTATTGAGGGCCATGACGTCGCATAAATGTCGGGCACGAATGTTGTTTGTCACCGAGGAAAGCGGCCGCCACCATCGCAGTTGCCGGCTCGGTTTGGTCGGGCGCACCTCAGATGGTATGATAATGCCACAGACAGTCACTGTTATACAGATAATACTAAAATATATGAAATATTAATTGTATCCCATGTGAATTCGAGCAAAAAGTATATAACACAGTTCGTTAGGTTACTAATAGCTAATAGTAAATAGGGTATTTACCTCCCTCGATGTTTATTAGCATTGGTAATAAGTATAGTATCGGTTAATATGTGTGTGATCATGTGAATGTTTTGTTTCATGGACAATTTTGTGACAACTACAACGGGTATTACAACTTAATGGAAATGTGTCTGGCAAGCAAAGCTGGAAGCAAAAACCAAAAATTATTCCTGTTAAATCCCGACATAAGATACTAAATGGTTTCTTTTGAAATTTTACTAAAAAGTCATTATTCAATGCTATGATCTCTCTATTTATATGCACAAAATCAAGTGTAAGTATGTGCATCCGTGTCAGAGAAGTAAAATCACCAGCGACGAAAGCCATGGGCGTGATAATATTAGGCTCCAGACGGGAGAGTCCTGTTCAATGCAATGGAATGTGACGTTTTAATAAATGTACATATATTTATAAAATGTACATATAATTATTTATTATGGTATATTATCTTCATTATGGTAGATTTTTTTGGTATAAATGTCACTGTCGATTTATTTAATTAAAATGATTTATAATCATTTATAAGCAACAATCTTTTAAATCTTCTTCTAATGGCAATTTAACGTGCTATTACTTATTAGTATAATATTAGGATACCTATTTGTATAAAATGAGGTTAAAATGAACATTGTGGATGGATGATTGTCATATAGATCTTTAATATAAGCGGCTTACGTCTTTCAGCGCGCATGTATGTAAACGAGAGCCGATAAGCTATGTCAAAAGCTATTGAGAAACTTTAACAATGTCAGCAATTTATCACAAATAATTTATAAATTCTACTTTAATTCCATATCTATGTAGGTATATGCGCCGATCAGAATGGATATGGGTATCCAGAATATTCATAAAAGAGGGAGTATATAAACTAAATTGATAAACGATACCTATTAAATAAATTACGTAGCAGTGCAGTTTGTGTGAAATAATCAAAACTTCTACTAATTCTGGCTATTCTTCTAAAAAAATTTTTCAACTTCTGTTATATAAAAGTATTATACAATATCAAAAACAGTTAAAGAAAGAGAAAGTAAGGAAACAGAATTTTCCTAATGAACTTCGGTTTTGGTTTCAACAAGTATCGATGCAAAATTGGAGTTTAGCTTTGGTTTAAACTGACTGGAACTAAATCGCGGTGTCTATGGACTAATATATAACTTCCATAATTTATTTCATTAATTTATGTAACTCGATAATACAAGAATATTTCCCAGTTTAAAATACATTCCTCTTCATATGGTATATTCTAAAATTTGATTAACTTTACGTGGCTCTTAAATTATGAATGAATGGCTTTTATTAATATAAATATAACTGCATAAAAAATAATGTTTGAATTAACAACATAAAATTAATAGGAATTTGTACGAAACAAACTTCAAAAGAATTTTCGATTTTGTCCAATTGAAATAGGGTCTGAAAATCTGTTGTTAATATTAATGTATAACATTTATTATTATAGTAATGTACATCATATATGTGGATATTTAAATTCATTCAACGTAAAGAAATAACAAGTGGAGTTCAAATAATGCATTCTATACATAAATCGCTGGTCTCGTGACTAATGGTTTCACATTGGACGTAATCGCCCGGACAGACAAAATATTTTCATTGTTTTCTCGATGCTTTGGAGTTGTAAGAAGGTTAGTATACTATACTGTCTTTAGAGACTGAACTGCATTTACTAGGTTTAAATTTGTTGCACACATAATTATATACTTAGGTTTATGGTTCTCTTTGTGTTGACGAAAAATAATATATCATAATAATTTCGTGAAAAAAAGTACAGTAAATTATTTTTTATGAATTTTAATTGTTTTATTTGACTCCAAAAAGGAATAGTGTCAATCAAATTTTTATAATCTATAACGATCAAAAAATCGACGAAAAAGCTAAGGTATTAGAATATAACGAGTATATTTCTTTATCTGTGTATCTGTCTGTGGCATTCTAACTCTCAAACGTAGGGAGTAATTATAGTTTGTTTTAAAGCTGACGAGATCGAGACGGTTCATAAATACAATTTATGAAGATTTGTTCAAGCATTTCAATCGACTCATTTCTAAGTTAAGAACGGATATCACTAATTTATGTATATAATATATGTCGGAGATATTTTTATTCTCTATGCTTTATAAGTATATCTATAATAGACTTACATTCAGACATTTTTCAAAAAAACTTTAAAAGTAATGGAACATCCCATTACTTTTAAAGGTTATGATTATACATACAATAAAGTCTCGACAAATACCTGTACAAATTGAAGTTAACACTAACAACGTTTATTTCTGATAAAGGTACACCCTCCATTAGGCGCTTTAGTGCGCCTTATTGAATTAACCGCGTTCATATACCGAGATACCAGCTACACCAGCCAACAGCCATCACATTTTGCTTTTAGACTTACAACAATAATACCATTATTATACATATGAATTATTGTAGCTGAAAGATACGATACATTAATATTCTAGTTAGTCGTAGTAGTTATATCTCAGGTTTCCTTAATTATGTAAACAAAAGATATTTTTGGTCAATTTTAATCCTAACATTTATGAATTAGTTAACATATTAGATATTTTTAGTACAAAATCTTATTAGGTACTATAATATAATGAGTAAAAAATATATACAATAGCACAGCTTATTTAAAAAGCTTTGCTTAAAATCACACAAGACTGTTTTATAAAGTTGCTTTTTTGTTTGAGAACGTAGCCCTGCTTCGAATGAATAAATAAGCTACACAATCAAAAGCCCATAATCTTTGTATATTCAGTAGGTACCTATTCAATTCAAAAAGTATAAAACGTAATAAAAACGGTGAAGAAAAAAAAACACTGAATAAACACACACAGACTTAAAAAAATTGTGAGATAAAAAGTGGTACCTCACATTTATAGAGATTAAGCTACTGCAAATGTAACATTATTTGGCAGTAACGGTTCTTTCTTAAGCAGTAGCTTAAGCAGTAACTACAATCATAAGATATTGCTACAAAAAAGTTACTACTAGAATTTTTAATAAACAATAGAGGGTTGTTTTGAACGCGAATTTACTTATGATAGAAAATATCATGTTCTCACGTTATATATTGCCTGCTTTCTTATAGATTAAATATTTTCTTTTGTATATTTCACATAATTACACTGCTATTAGCTGCAGGAATACATATTTTACTCTTTATAGTTATATAAATTAGGTGTTTTAACATCTTCGATATTAATGAGTGGTGAATTTGTTACATCTTGTCCCTAGGGAGATGATTGGTCCTGGGTTTGGAAGTTAGCTTGTTTTCCTGAGTTCTTGTTGAACGATATTGGTATATATTGACCTTGACTTTGTCTTTAATATAGTATATATGAATTACACTGTATGCAAAATATATATCTTACATTGACTTCGCCGATACATCCACGAACACAAACGCGTGTAAGTTTTTATTATTTTTACTTAAAAAATAGACTACTAAGTACATTACATGATATGAAATTTACATGTATGTTATTCAATCTATACCTTATCTTATAAGAGAGGAAGTATCAAAATAGAACTACTCTGTAAAAAATGGACTGTGGTGGTTCATTAACACGTAGTCAAATTAGATACAAAATTTTTATTTGGTATTTTTTTATAATGTCGTATTAAAATATACCTACATAGAAGTCTACATTTTCAACCGCTATTTTTAATAGCGATTTTAATTAGATATATATAGGTTATACTGTTTCTTATGACAACCATTGATACTCTATGGATCAGGTCTATGGCCAACAGACAATAATTACAATGATGACAAAAAGAATAAATTATCTAATTATTAATACATGAAACAAAAACTTTGTACTCCTTTTGAATAATATTACGCGGATGGAGGACAATGAAATTTGGAACACTTATAGTTATACAGAGAAGGAGTACGTAATGCTAATATTTATTAATGTTATGCATAAAAATACATTAATAAAAAAAAACATTTCACAACACCAAGCACTTAACACACACACGCCAACTCCCACACTTCATAATATTTTGTTTATTGTTGAAGTCTGTGGTCAAATTGAGAATAGATTAATATTATTTGTCTATAGTCTTGTGGTATAGTGATGCAAATCAGCACGTTCAGTAAAAGATTGTGCGAGTGTACGTTTTGTATAACGACACGTAGGTCACGCAGTACCTCATATATATAGTTTATGTAATTAGTGTAAGCTAGAGTAATTCAAGATGTAACAGTTAAATATACAAGTTACACCCTACTGTGTGTGTTTACTTTCACCACCACTCCTGTCATCACATGGCAACCGTGACAAAGAAGCTGCATAAATGGATCAAGATCAGACTATACTCTGAAGATCTTCGGGCAGCAAAGAGGTATAAATTATTTACCCTCAATATAATATACGGTGGAAATTAAAGTTCCTAGGCCATCGGTGTCCAATATCCTCAAATTGAGGTTCACCGCATACCTGTGCCTAAAAAAATTGATTGAAGCATCCATAGATGGAATTATAAAGATTGAATAAAAGGGTGCTAGCGGTCTACAAATGTTGTAGTGATTATCAAATGTACCGTGATTAGTGTCATTTCTGAAGACATTTTTATACGTGTTTGGTGCAGTGAAAATATAATTAAGGACATATTAAGTGGTATATAATATTTGATTGTGTATTTAAATTTAAGTCATTTATTTTGAACAGGAAGTAGGCAAACTGTGACAGGCCACTTACACAATTTTTGAAAGAATTTTATATTAGTTTGTATATTTTAAAAATGGCCGCATTTGATTTAAAAACAGCTTTATTGCTATTACCTATAGTGAATCGGGATGAGAAAATTATAAAAAGCCTTTTAGACGGCATTGAATTTTACAAAACCATCCTCAGGCCTGATGACCATACCTTATTAATTAATTTTATATTAAAGACGAGACTTTCTAGTTGTGCCAAATTAAAATTAAAATCAAACTACGATAATATTAATAATTTAACGGAGGATATAAGAAAAATTCTATTACCAAGTAAATCGTATACATTCATTTTAACGCAACTACAAAAATGTAGGCAGGGTAATAGAACAATTTTAGAGTTTGGGGAAAATTGAAAGGTTGTTTGTTGAATTAACAATTGCCCAAGCGGGGGGTTTGAACACCGCGTATGATATTCTATTGCCCATAAATGAGAAAATTGCAATTAGGCAATTTGCATACGGGCTAAACGATAGTAGGTTGACAATGTATATAATATGTCGAAAAATATCAAATTTACAAGAAGCTGTCAAAACAGCAATAGAAGAGGAGGAATTCATTCCTAAGAACTTCCAAACGTGTGTAATAAATAAAATAAATTATGACGCACGAGAATTTGATCGCAGAACAAATCAATGTCAAGTGAAGCGTAATAATACTAAGGCGCGTAGTCAGCAAAATACAAAAATGCATAGTAAAGAAGGTCGCGCAGTTTGTTATAGTAAGCATATGAATTACGTCAAAGCGTCAGCTGATAGTAGGTATAGCGATAGAAAGACATCGTTAGATTTTGTTAATGGAAATAAGAATACCGAAATTTTAGCTTTTAACACAAATAATGTAGTTAAATTTAATTCTTTTAATAATGATATAATTTTGATAGCAGACTCAGGAGCGTCAATGTCAGTTTTAAAGTATGATTGGTTAAAAAATTTGCCTTCAATTAAGATCCATAAAGATAACGCTATAATAAAAGGCGTTTGTGGTAATCTAGAGGCAATGGGATTTGTTTACCTGAATCTTGAATTTCAGAAACTGCAATTTAGACAAAAATTTTATGTATTTAAAGAATTACAGTGCAGTTCCCATGGTATATTAGGAGAAGATTTTTTAATACAATTTAAAGGTATTATAAATTTTGAATTGGGCTGTTTAAGTGTAAAGCCCCACGGATCACTTGATAGGGTCCGTATACCTTTTCAAAAAAGAGAAAATAGTATAAAATATGTTAATTTTCCTAATAAAAGGAAAACTGATTATATTGTGGAAAATGGAAATTGTGCGAAAAATAGAACAACGGACCAATTATCGAAAATAATCGTAACGTCCGATGAGTTAAAAGAATTAAACTCATGCTGTTCAAGCGTTATTAAGCAAGGTCCAAGTAAAAAAAATAATAAATGTTCTCAAGTGAAAGTAAAATCTAGTCCATCAAAGATGGCAGGAATTACTAGAAAATCACAGTTTCGTGTGAAATTAAATATTTGTAATAAGGAGACATTAGGAAAAGTGTTAGGTATGCATAATTTGCATGATAATGCGTGCAATGTAGTTCTATCCGGATCTATAATATATTTAAATCAAACGTCTCTATTAACAAAGGTGGGCGTAGATAAATCATTAAGAGAACTTGTAGAGATATGCAAGGATCATAATATTATGGAAGTTATAATTATTAAAAATATGTACAATAAGTCTCAAGTTAATAAGTTCTGTCGGTATATACAGAAGTATGATGAGTTTTTACGATTATGTAGGTATACTGTAAAATGTATAGATAAGTATAGTACATAAGTCAATAAGTACAGATAATGAAGTGAGCATTGTCACATTGGCCAATAATGTAAAGCATAAAATTTCTTAAAATTGTTATAGAGTAAAAGGCCTAATTTTAATTTTTGGTTACTACTTGTTTAGTAGAAAACAAGATCTGTTAGATGATGACAAATATGTATTAACAATACAATGTAATTATAACAGTTTGTAATTTATTTGTACTCAGGTATGATATACCTTGAGAAATTGTTAAGTTAAATTAATCCTTAGTGCTGTTTTTTTTTCTTTTGTATGTTTAAATAATAAAATTGTCCTTGTAATGTTAAACTTTCAGAGGGAGGGGACACCCTCACCATAGACACCCTACTTTTCAGGGGAGGTGTGGTATAGTGATGCAAATCAGCACGTTCAGTAAAAGATTGTGCGAGTGTACGTTTTGTATAACGACACGTAGGTCACGCAGTACCTCATATATATAGTTTATGTAATTAGTGTAAGCTAGAGTAATTCAAGATGTAACAGTTAAATATACAAGTTACACCCTACTGTGTGTGTTTACTTTCACCACCACTCCTGTCATCACAGTCTTACTGAATGTTAAATTATTTATAGTCGACCACTGAGTGACCACAAGTATTAATTATTAAGTGGTTTAATTTATGAGTAATATGTCATGCCTCGCTTAGCATTTATTACTATCGAAAGCAAGTAAAGTATGATAACACTTTTAAAGCAGACTATGTGCCGGGACGGCGATGAACGCCTGATCTGGACCAAGCAGACAAAATGAGCATACGTTGGCGTACGATTTATGAGGCAACGAGCTATTGTGCCGACACTGATTACTCTTTATGGAGATTTGACGTCCTAGCGCGTCGCGCCCTACATGCACCGTTTGCGTACCAACGGGTTGTATGGACGTAAAACTTTTATGCCTCCACCGCGTTTTACAGCGGGCCTTTTATTATTTAGTGAAAGGAGCGACGGTGATGTCATAAATCTCCGCTCCTGCGTGAACTTTCGCCTCTTATCTCGGCAAAGAAATTATGGAACTTTCTGCCTTCTTCTAGACAAAGTATTTGGCTTTTCGGGATCTTGGGTCACTAAAAGCTTTTCACAAATTAATGAAGATTTTTTTGACTAGATAATTTATTGATAACTGCAATGAAACAAATAAAAATTCCACAGCTTTAGAATATATCAAGACATTAAATAACACTTTCATGGAATCGTTCATTAGCACTTGTTCTGTAAGTGTCTCTAGTAATCGTCTGATATTTTAAAATAGTTGAAGTTTCGAAACTTTAGCGACATTAATGCATTAAATCAAAGGTTATCTTGAAATGACTTAAGTTAGTGATATGTGTCATTTGTTCACTTGAAATATTTTATAATATATTACATAGTCTTGATGGTAATAAATCATCTATAATCATGTATATTTTATTATAACTTTATTGTGTGCATTGTGCACGACACCTTGACGATTCATATATTCAGGCGTTCTTAACTTCTTATTAGTACTTGTACCATTACTCATTAAATGGACCATTAGCCAGTTTGTCATTCTCAATCTACTATTTTTTTCATACTATTTACTACTACTACTTTAATTTTACTATTTCAGTTGAGTTACTAGAATTTATCTAATTAATCATAAGTTAACCAGGATAAAAATAAGCCTTTGATAAACTAAAAAAAATAGGTGGGTATAAAAAATAAATTGTAAAATAAAATAAAAACGAATATTGCACTTATTTTCAAAACAATTAAGATTTTTAGTACTACGTAAAATACAACTACAATTATATACAATTACTTAGGTAGGATACCGTCATGTTTATTTTTCTTTCTAAATATCTTACCCTGACATTCAAAATGTTAAACAACATTATAACTAAAAGTGGAAATTACTATCTATCTAAAGATATTAGTCTTCTAATATCACCCAAAATGAATATTCTAAATTTACAAATGTTAATTACAATAATTCAATTTATTAGTATTAGATATACAACATAACAGCGAGATTATGTCTTAACATAATCAGATTCAGAGATTGTAAGTGTATAGAGTATAGCGGTTTCTATCATATTCAAGTTTGTTAAGAATATCGGTTTAACTAATTAATTACAAAATAATAAAAACTGGCGTATAAGTATGCTTTAATTTCAGCAGTTAATTTAAGGATGTTTCTATACCGATAATATCGATACATACCGATAACACTAATTAATCGTCTTACTATTTAGTTTATGAAGTAACTTTGATCACTGACGGACTTTATAGAGGAGTTAAGTATGTAATTAAATTACATTTAATGCCAGCTAACTCGGACGCACCATTTAATCATATAATTAAATACTTTAAATGAGTTTCGGGGGCGGTCTGATTAGAGTATCCATGATACAATGCGTATTAAGGAGATATCATAAAGGTGTTGTTACTTTTCTGAATACCTCCTTATTTACTTAAGAATAGAAATATTTATATTTAAGGATTCCTAAATATAAATATCCTACAATCATGACCTAAAAAGGTTCGTGAGTATATTATTAACACCTCGATGAATCCTATTCATTATAAACAAAAAATTTAATAAACTTAAAAAGTACAGTCAAATTTTAATTTGTATGTATTATGAATATATCATATCTCATAAGATTAATGTTAGTAATAAGTTTTTATGGGTAACAGTCACAATTACGAAAAGATGTAACTTGAACCATATAATTGTACAATAATAATGAAATAACTGGTATTAATTCACTATGCCGCACTGCCGCTCTCGTCACCAGAGGCTCATACAATTAAACAGATAACATAAAATTAACGAAGTGATGTCGTAAATATGGTCACTTTATTATCTATAAAAGTCACTAATTAATTAATCGAATGATGATTAAATGTTTTCTTCTGTTTTGTTATTTGAAGCCAGCGAATTACTATGGGCATGCCCGTTTACGTGACAGCGTAACTTAGTTATGTCGTTAAGCGTATCATCATAAATAAAAGATATCTCTGGTTTATAATTAACTCAAATACTGCTTTACAAAAACTGATGAGATAAAGTTCATGCTACAATTTCTAGATAAAGCAGCCCACAAGCAGCAGGGCTTACCACAGAACCTCTTTTATGTAGAACTAGGAGAAATACTTATTAGTTAACGTTGCTGCAGTCATTGGACCGTACTAAGTTCCGACTCCAAGCTTTGTCGGTAGTTAATACAGACACCTAGGCTTCGGGAGATAAGCTAACAAGCCTCTTTAGCTAAACAAGAAGCGGGCAAACAATAAAGGCAAGTTAAGCGTCGTGAAATATGGCAGAGACGAGGCGCGATAACTCAGTGTGCTCGCTGGGCTCGCTTCTTTTCCCCTAATTAGCCATTCAATTCCCGTAATCTTGTTTACTCGTCGGGGCGGCTCGCGCTGCCCAGGTGCGATAATGGCCGAGCTATTTGCATGCCGCCATATTGTTTCCCCATGTTCGGCTCGGTGCCGATCCCGTCGGATGCGACCCCCCGCTGTTTTGGCCGGGCTTATTGGATCCGCTTGCGATTACTTTGTATTGATCCCGCCGTCCATTATCTACATTCGTTTATTTTGGTATCACAGTAATGATACTGCCTGATGTCCGCAAATCCAATGAACCCCTTATTTTGTAACAGCAGATATATATTAATTTGCCGTTTCTACATATCGCTCTAGAATCGTCAATTTATAGGATACGAGTCATAACTATATAAATTTAATTATTACATAGCGCCTACAGACGCGCTCTGTACCTAAATATACGTGATTTTAATAAGTTTATTAGTTGTAATAAACTTGTATATGTAATATTAAAGTAACATGAAGAAAACAACTTACTTTTACTCTTCGGCAACATCCCACGCTCAGATCAACATTAACATATTTGCTGGGATAACTACAGATCCAACATATAGTATATTGATCATAGAAAAATTATTTTGTTTGTATTATTTTTTTCTTATTTAATTGACATATCGTTTTATACATTTCTCTTGTAATGTTTTGTCGTAACTGTTTACACTTAGCACTTGAAAATGGCCGGACTATAAATTTACATATATTTGGGAAAACTGCCATAGCTTTATATTCCGGATTATTTTTAATACACTACTAGCTAATAAATTAGAGTATGAAGTATCCGCGTTGCAACTGTATACTACAATATGTAAAAAATAGATTTTCATTGTTTGTTTTATTGTCAGTCCGTTACACATCTAGCTATCCATCAATTAACAATTTTTAAGCCCAGTGGTCTTTGTGTGTGACTATTGTTTCTGTGATGTTAGTGACAATTACGTAGAAATCATTAATGCATAAATACAAACATTTCGTGCAAACATCCACAAACGAGCCACTTAGTAATCTGCGTTCTCGAAATGCCTTTTACGACTATTAGATGCTTAATTACATTATCACAATGTATTATTCCATTAAAATAATTAAATAAGTTGAGAAAGCTGTGTTCACTTGTAACAAAACACTGTTAGGACTGTGTGATAATAATATTGTTAGTTCATATATTTTTTGCTAAAATGGATGCGGGTTCCGACACTAAAGCAGATGGTTTATTCTCAAGTAAAATTTTGATATTAACCCAGGCTGATCACGGAGTTAATCGTTATCCGGAGTAGTAAATTGGACGCGATCTTTCGAACGAGGCGATGCTGGGATATCTTCTATAAATACATTACTGAACACGCTTTATTACTCCGCCATCTTCATCCAATCCTATTGAGTGTCTGTTCGCGAACAGCTTTCCGCTCCTGCGAACGTTCAGTTTTAGGATGGCCATTTTTTAAAATAGTATTAGGGTTCGATAATGGCTTTAACACGATGCGCCCTCTGCGAACGACTATATTACGTGTTGCTGAGGATTTGGCGAGCTAAGGAAATATGCTAAAGTGCTTGGGTGGGACGTGGTGTAGCGTGCTGTGGGGCGGTGTGGTCGCTGACTGCGCGTCTGGTACAGAGAGGCACAGACGCGGACGAGAGGCGATAATTTAACGACAACGGTTCGGAGATTTTCCTTCGAGCGGCGATATTGTTGATATTACGACGTCTTGCCGCGGACCGCGTTTTATAATTTAGACAGCCGTAGCTCAAGGCTGAATAACATTTTACATTTAAGAAACTTTATGCAAATTGTGTTTTGCATTTTAAGAGATATTAAAATATATCCATTCATATTAATCTGTTTTCATGAAACCGTCGATTCTCCTTTTCAGTTTATTTGTGAAACTTTGTATTCATTGAATTAAATTAGCTTATTTTAATACATTGTTATATAATATAAAATTAACCAGATGTCAGATAGAGTTTATCATCAGTAATAGTTTTTAGGGCTGTTCGAAAGTTAAGCTAATGAAATCCAATGGTTAACAGTTAGTCAAAGTTATTATCTTGCAACTATATTATTGGTATACTATAGACTTCGTACAGCCAGCTGACTCACGACGCTGACTTTTTACTATAGAAGAAAAGAAATTAGTTAAAATTTTTAAAATTAATCATAAAAGTAATCCTTACTTATTATTAAACTTTCGGATAAGATATTTGATTTTGATGACGTTTCGATTAGTTTGCACTAGCCATGGTCTCGTGTAACAGTTGTCAATATTCCGTAAATTTAGTCTGTAAATTAAGAGCCGTTTAACTATATTAATTAAGTAATCCTTTTTATATGTCCCACTTTTAGTATCTTGTATTCTCCACACCATACTGTAACACATATAGTTACAAAACGTATAGGTAGAGTTACAAAAATAGGGTGACCATTATTTATATTAAAACAGGATAGCTTGTATAGAGGTAATTTAAATCTGCGATGCATATTACGTTAATTACGGCAGCCTAATCTGCTCATATCACCGGACCTGTATAATTAGGGTGACGACACAATTGTATGCGACGCATACAATACGTCTACACAAACCACATGTCAATTTAATTTGACCCCCGATTCAAGATGGCCGCCAACCCTCGCCCGCGGCGCAGTGTCGAGTCGACTCGACCAAAATGCCTGTGGTTTTAACAGCGACTACTAATTGACGTGTTTTAGAGAAACACTGCATGGTTAGTGTCATGTTTTGTTGTGTTATGTTTTTGTGAACGATATTATTTCTATTTTGGTTAGCGTAAATTCTGAATTGAAAGGCGATTCGTTACTATCGGCAACAAAACAAATAGTACCTACGGTACAGACGTTTTGTATGGTTCTTTTTTCAGTATAATAAAATTCTTTAATATCACTTCAGGCCTCAGTAAATAACCTGACTTACGTACTTAAGTAACCTGTGTAAATAAAAAAAAAATAATCAGTATGTTACCAAACACCTTTAAATATCCAATAAAGTATAATAATAACAGCAGAAGTAATTATAGAGAGGGAAATATTTATTTTTTTAAATAAAAACATAAATTGGTCAGCAATGCACACTTGATACCAATGGTATATCAGGTGTACCTTTAGTACAGTACATAGGCGACGGTGACCGTTTACCATCAGATTGACTGTATACATGATTGCTGACGTCTTAGTATAAAAAAGTAACAAATAAACAAAGTCAATAAATGGTCTCATTTTATTTTTCCTATATTGTACTGTTTGTTCTTGTAATAAAATGATGATTTACCGACATCACCTAATTAACATATGAAATTATACGCTGTAAAAAGGTTTTAAATAAGAGTATAAAGTAAGATAACTGGTATTTCATCGCATAATTTATTATAATTATCACGCTTCGTGTTATTTAAGTGTGAGGGTAAAAGTCGTTAAATATTTTATGATGGTTAACTCATTCGCAATATAGTGACACTAAAACTAAATTTATATTATATGCATTATAACCACGGGACCACCGACACAGGTCAATCTTCTATCTAGCACTCAGCATCCGTTACTTTAAGAATATTAACATACCTTCGTAACCTTTACGTTAGATAAGTCTGTTATATGCGAAATAGTACTTACACTAATGTCAATAAGGCAAAAGTATTAGAATAATGAATATATATTATTGTATACATGTACAACTTTATTTGAAAAGAATACGAGTAGAGTTTCTTGTCAGTTCTTATTATCTCGAAAACATTCCGAACACGCGATAGATTTGACATATCATAAGAGTCTGAAATAGACCTACATGATAAATGTATTTTGAATATGTTCATGTTTTGAAAATCGAATAATTTATCCTGGTTCATCAATTAAAAGTAATCAATATTACCAATATACCACATATGTTGAAATCTTCGAAGTATTTCAATAAGTTCTTACATATATTATTTTAAGTTTAATTACATTATTTGAGATATTGCTAATTACATAAAGTCGTATAATGTATATACACAATTATAAATAGCATACATCACATATATGTGGATAATTTTGTGGAATTTGAACAGTATTAGTACAAACATTTTTTTTTATAAGATTATTTAATATAATATAATATAAATAATATGTTATATTTTTGAGATGAAATAAAATCGCCCATAAATAAATCAAGAGAAATCGAACTGTAATACTGTTAAAAATAAATGCGCCTTAGCTAGCGACTCAATCAATAAAATATTTCCATTGGTCAACACGGGTCGTTATTGCATTATAAGTGTGTCGTCGGCGACCCATCGTTGAAAGTAGATAACGGCTGTTTAAATCATTTTTAGAAGAGATGCTTGAAAAGCGTGTAATCTGATGACAGTATGACGATCGCTATGTTGCGTTATCGATTTAAATCTCCAACATTTGTGTTTTTTTAAATGGAATTGCGAACTAATAGCTCACCTGTTGGTAATTTGGCAATATATATACAATCCATCGCCTATATGCAAGAACAGCTTTACGCATATAACGTCATCATACCCTATACTTTCCATTGCATGCCATCCTGGGGGTCTCTGTTGTTATGCCTTTGTACCTTGTAATTTCACTGACTCATCCTTCATTAAAAAGCAAACTGATGGTGAGTCAGGCACAAATGCAGTAATAGCGACTTTGTACAGAATTTCCTTCAGTAAATTAACTATATAGTAGGTACTATGAACGTTTGGTAATATTTTCGCGAGATTACAATAGAGTTCATTTTCGAATTGAGATCACTCGTCCCGTCAATGGACGCGAATGACATTAAATTGGTTAAATTGCTTTGCTGAGCTTGGTTCTGCAATCCCTTTGGGAGTGGTCCGGTTGCCGCGCCGGCACATGGCTACCGCGGCGCGGCGGCGCGGCGGCGTACACGTTCAGAGATTGATAGTCGGATCAACAGATCGAAATGTGTACGTGTTTTTATCTTAAGAAATATGTACTATCTATGAAGATGTAGAAATTTCAACATAAATAAAAATGCGGACAGTGATTAATATTGCTAATGGCCTAATAGATACAGTGGGGTTAAATAATTCTGGCTTTTACCCGACTACACCTATTATAATATTATAATTTCCATAGTATCTATCTATTTGTTACCTATCCACGACTAGACAGCTGAACGGATCTTAATGAAAATTAATACGAAGATTGCATCATCAGGCTATTTTATCAAAAAACAAATGAAGTTCCTCATAACAAATAGTTAAAACTAAAAGTTATATTATTAGCACTTTATATATGTATGTACGTATTTTCGCATGTTGAAAGTACTCATTCGATTTTAATAAATGGATCCATCAATGAGAATGATCGATAGTTAATCGAGATGGTACGAATATGAATATGATGGATGTCACAAAACAAAATTGTTGGTATATAAAATAAACCTAAAAGAATACATTTTTACATTTTTTAAAGATAAATTGGAGGTGGTATAGCTTCAACTTTATATTAATACTCTACAATTATATATATACATTAATAATAGAATAGATGAAATTAAATAACTCTCCAGTACAATAATAGACCTTGACTTTGTAGTGTACTTGTTGCACAAATTTAACATATATTTCACGCTTTTTGATTATATATAAAAATATTTTTAAGTTAAAGATCTGGTAAAAGGGCACTTGGGTCAATCAGGTTAGATATAAGGGTATGTTCAGTTGTACTTAGGTAGAAGCAACGTAAGTAGAATTGGACTTGCGGTGTATCACTAATCCAGAGTAGAATGTAGTAATGTGGTATGTCTATCAAGTTGAGGAACATAGACAGGGACCGAAACCAATCAATCAGTCCAGCGGAGCGTCGCGCGATAATTGAACTCTTCCCTCGAAGCACCGCGATTCAATAGATAATTACAATCGCAAACCAAAAATTACACGCGGCATTTAACCGTAGGACCCTATTACGTTTCACAAAGCTGGGTCGGTCGCATTCGATCGACGATCTTTGCCGGACGAAGGATTAACTCGCAAGCGGACACAATGAGGGCCTCGAGAGGAGCCGAGTGTGGGGAGGGGATGTATTAATAATGGTCTCCGCAGTGAATGGAACACTTACACGGTCCGGCGGGAGCTGAATGTGTGACTATCGCGTTAGAGCAAATCGAATCGGCGCGGTCGGACGGTTCGCACGCGCCGAATTTGCCGTTTGACCGGAAACATCCAGGAAGAAACCCCAAAACGGAGTAAACATGCCAAATTGTTGCCAGAATACAAAGACATTGTGTAACCTTCGCTTCCACTTGTTCGTACATATTGACACGTCAGTTACTGTTATTGAAATACTCTACAATTTATTTTAGATAATAAAATGAACTAAGTTAACCGAATGTATATGTATTCACTATTCTACATCTATCTATCTTAAATATTTATATGGAAATTGGAAACATTTAAAATTACCGGTAAATGCATGTAAGAACTGTTACTTTAGCTATGTATATATTATATATTGAAAATAAATACCGTAATTATTTATAATAACAAGTATATTTTACCCATCTTTACAAAAAATATAGCACATTATTAATATTACATATATAATTATGTATATTATTAATTTACCTACTCAAAACTGATTAAAAAAATAATGTCAACTGAAAATAATCTTTTCTTATAACAAAATTGGCTGATTTAAACCTTTACAAATATATAACTCAATCTTAAGTAATCTTATTTGTAAAAAAAAATCAGGGTATTCTCTTCTTGATGCTTACATAATAAACGGTATCTAGGTATATTTGATATTGTAAGTATTTTCTTCCACAGGTGTTGTGTGAATCATCCATCAATTTGAAATTTTTATCATTGCCTTTTATAATGGACATAGCATAAACATAGCACATTATGTAAATCTTATATCCTATGCAAGTCTTCAAGAGATAATGGAAAAAGTTGTAAACAGTCGCCGTCAATATGAGTGAATATGCGGGGGTAGATACCTACCTAGCACATTGAACTCGAACCTTTGTTTACTTTAAATTGAGAAAAATAAATTATGATAAGAAACAATTTACTATATTCTAGTAAGTACTTCTATTTTTTCAACAATAAATTTGACCAATTCTATCTTTTTTAGCTAACATTTTGATCCCAAGGCGCTCTCTAAATTTATTGCAATACATCTTTTATGTCACGTACTTATTATTTTTTAAGTAATACACCTACTATGGTTTAGATTACTTTTATTTTATGAAATATAAGTAATCCAATTATCACATATTTTCTGTGATGAAAACAGATGCGATAAGATTTAATATTAAATACTAACTTTACATTAATATATGACATAATAATAGGTATAAAAATTAAGTCGTGGTTTAAATATAACTAGTTTAATATGATTAATCTAAGTTAGATATAATAACGTGTTAGTAAAATGGAAAGTTCAGAGGAGAAAAGTTTCATTGAAAGTCGATTTTCCAAGTTGTTCGACAACGAACGAGACGTGCATTGCAATTCAGAGACGTCTTTTGCATACTAGACATTGTCGCTCGTGATCTTCGGTTCTAGTACCCATTACTCGGACAATCCACTATGTTATACTGTAAGTAAAAGGTTATACTTTTTTAGTACTAATTTATGTACATAAACTAATATTAAAGTTTTGATTGTTGTTAAATAAAATACTAAAGAATCCTTCACCTTTTTTTATTACTTTTATCTTTAAAAACCCGACTTTAATTACCATGCTATTTAATTCTATTTAATAATTGCATTGCGAATTTCAATAGAAACGGGTTGCAGTTGATAAATCTGACAGGTTTATTTTTTAGAATTGTGTTGTATTATTTTTAACATTTAACTAAGAAATACTATTTTGACAAGATGGAAGTTCCATCTTGTCAAAATAGTATTTCTCAGTCAAAAAAACGCAAAAACTTTATTTTGACTATCCAGGTACACCAAAATCAATATAAAGAGCTTCCATAGAATCTTTATTTTAACTAAAAACATTTAAAATACAGATATTCTATTTCTTTCATTTGGATGTGTTACATTTATTATTTCTAGTTAGCTCGTGCATCTTGAATATCGTTTCGACTAAAAGTACATGAATAGTAGTAAATATTCATAGAACTATCGTAGTTAACAAGCTAGAGCACGGATAAAAATGGATAGCTGGATAGGGAATGAAGACAAACAGTGACTTTGTCTGCACTTGGTCGAACCTTCAACTACGTCATGAAGACGTATTATTGTAACAGCAATATTTATTGACGCTGGACAACAAAGTTTTTTTTTTAATAAACTTATTAATAATCTAAGTAAGTATAAGTACTTATTTAGATTATTAATAAGTTAATTTACTGAATAGTTCATATTATAAAATCGGAAATAATTTGTAGGTTTTAGAAACATACTCATCGTTCATAGTGCGTAATTGTTTTATAAATTTTGAACTGTTGTAATTAAGTATATGTTTATTATTTTAACTAAGGAGTTTACAGAATATCCTAAATGTACTCTGTAAACTCATTTATTAAAATATGTTGCCACAAATCAAAATAATCAAAATATATTTAGTAATATATAACTAACTCTAAAATATAATTTTAATTTCCTAACGATGCTGTAAATACCGGATACTGTATACAGCTTCGTTAAGACCAACTTCTCGCATTAAAATGTAAACTGAACATAAAAAACTACAAATTGAAACAAGATATAAAGGTTCAAAGAAACAATAAACGTTAATGATCCTTCCTCGTATTTTAATAGACTTGTTAATTCGTGGAGTTGAAAGTTGATTTTTCTCAAAACAATTCTCAAACAGCAAAGCTGAAACTGAAATACTGGTTCTTCCCAGTCGGTGTTGAATTAATAGAGACTGATGCAAGATAAGCTAAAAATTTCTTTTATTATAACTATTACATTTGCTAATATAATATACTAATATATTTGTTTTCTTTCATACATCTACAACATTCAATTGTTTGTAACCTAAAGATATATTACATATATTTACTTTTTTATTTAATACCTGCTTTATATTGTTTACTGGTTACAGTGGAACCGTAACAATTTCGTCTAACAAAAATACAATGATCGGTAACGTGGGTTTTAAATGAATCGAATTCTGTCACTATTTCCAGCACATAGAACCTCATTGATGGATAGGTATTTCGTATTAAATAATCATACAACATTTAATGTTTACTATATAAATTTTGTTTGTTTGCTTTTTACAAGGATATAATGTTTAAATTCTAAAAATGTATATTGCCTATTTAATTATTTTAAACAACTATATCCAAAAAAATAAGAAGATTATGTAGTAAATTGGATTGTAAAACTAAATAACAAAAACAGTATGCTTGTTCCCAGGTTATCGCATGCACTTTTAAGGTTTGTGACGGAAGTTATAGGTCAGATACCAGGTGGTTCGTCACATGCTTCCGTTTCGTAACAGCATACTGGTCAGATGGATTACAGGTCTTAGATAGCACAGACAAGATTATATTACATACAGAAAAAAAAAAAAATAGTAAATCCACGGTTAGAAAATATACACATATTAGCAAGATTATACAGCCTTATTAAATATTATTGCATATAATTTAAACTATTCAATGTTATAAACTATTTTTGAAATAGCGGGAGCTCATAAATAATATTAAAGAGACAAATATCTTGTTTATATAATGAGTACAATTGTAAACAATTCAATGTTTTAACATACTTTTATCCGGTTGCTTTTGAACGAAGATATAATAAACTACAACGTACTAACGTAATAAGCGCAGTTATTTAAAATACAGAAATTTATTTCAAAAGCATCCAATCATTTCTAAAAGGAAATGAACAAAATAAACGCGCTCCACACAGTCGGAAATAAACTGTGTCTAGTTACTAAAGGAAGAATAGAGCAAAATTACAGTTGCCAGCCATTGCAATGTCTGAGTATGTGTATTGTTGCAATTTCAAAAATTTCCATTACCGCGGAGCAGAGATTGGAGAAAAATAAGAACGGCGACGGACAATAGATATATAGGTATTCTGTGGACAATAGGATCCATGGGCAACGTAGGTGGGAAGTTCGGGGAGGGTGGTAAGTGTGTGGCGTCTCTAGGCAACGGTCCACGCCACTGCTTCGGTGGAGGCTGCAGACAAACGAATACGTCGTTTGGTCTCGACTCCATACGATCTATGTAGTTCATCATAGAGGATGTAAGGAATATAATATCTTCAATATTCCTATGAAGTATCTTAAGACATTAAATACCTATAATTCGAGTTAACACTAATTTTAATCCTATAAAATATAATTTACTTTTAATTATATAAAATAACCGAGATTTTCACAAGACGAATGATCATAACTTATTTGCCTGTCAAGATGACTGGTAAGACTAGCATGTGAACCCATAAACATTATACTTGTAGAATTAGTTAAAGTTTTAGTTTCGCTACGCGAAATTTCTTAGTAGTAAAAGGGGTCTATTTCATATTTTTCGTAATTAATAATTGAAAAAAAGGTAATTGTGGTAAAAGTAAAAAGGTAAGTGTTTACCATATATGATATGTGTAATATTATATTTATGGTATAAATTTGATCTATCATAGTAGTAATTAAAATGGCTCTGTTGCTATCCGTCACTTGTATAAGTTCGTTTTTACGTACTCTTATGTAGCACATAAAATTTCTTCTTATCTGTGAAGCAAATTGTCGTCCATCGATTGACTACCAGCACATTCTAGGTAATAACGTCCGGTATTTTACATGCATGTATCGAAACTGTGAACAATACTTTGCTCTATCCGATACTACATAGAGGATTTATTGTAGTCTTTTGTAAGATAAGGTATAGACAATGGCCTATCAGATGGCACGGCGATAGACAACACGTGTATGCTTTTAGTTGAAACTTCGACACCCAATTACGTGGTCGCTGTCGTCGCCCTCATTCATCACGCACAAACGAGCGATTTTTTATTATACGCGCCGAGGCAAAGGAAAAACATAGGGAAGTCTGACGAGTAAATGATACTCTAAGCGCGGATATGGGGCAATTAGGGACAAAGTTACGTGGATGGATTTTGTATGGATTATATTTTCGGAGTTTTAAACGATAAGCTCTTAAAGAAAACTGTTCACTATAGAGTTTCTACTAAGAACTTCATATGATAATATAAAATTAATATCTCCAGTGCTCAAAAAAATAAATAAAGACGGTATACCCATACCTGAATATTTTTGCATATATGCGCATGTTTCAGTATATTGGATTTGTATCTCATGAGTTCATTTTTCGGCTCTGGAGTCATTTTGTGAGATTTAAAATATTGAAAAGTTCACAATAAGTTCACCCATGGGTATATAAAATATTTTTGTTAACTTCGTGGTCCTTCAAGTTGGATACAAGAATATTTTATACCTTTTATAATCATATAAATAATACATACCTACTCGTGCTACTATACTGTATTTATACGACTATACTGATTGGTAATTTGGCGTAGCCTCTGTGGAATTGCGAGATATACCGTCTGAAATAAGTAGAATCGACGAGTTGTGCACGCCCCCGCGTTTCATTCTAGATATAGCAATTTAACACATCTCGTTACACATTAAGCTTATCTCTCTACTTTACACTCCGCGTGTTACTAATTACGCAATTTATATTAACAAAAAACTTAACAGCAGGCGTTTGTCGCGTATTCATCAGTAGGAGGGTGCAAGTTAATTGTGTAAAGAATTTCATATAAAAGCTATAAAACTCGCATTGTGACATAAAAGGTGAAGTTGAAATAATAAAAACGGGGATGGGAACGTAACCTCGCCCCTGGAGCGCGTTATCGACGATGTCATTAAACGCCACGCGCCGCTTCCGTTACCGCAAGGCCTACAAAATCGCCATTGCATCGAATCGCTCTCGTACTCTCATCGTACCGACATCGCATGGACTAGCTATCAAACTGTTACCCGTGGACCTGATGTGGTATCATCGTATCGTATCCCATCGTACCGTCAACGTATCGCTTTTGCTTCGTTACCGTATCGCCACCGAATTTTCGCTGATAGATACTCGCTAACAGATACCTCTAGAACTTCTATTTTTTCATGCTCCACTAGTCGTTATAGATGGCATACATTATATAATATTGAATGTCGCTTCAAATATACTGCGACCATTTTATTATGCTTGAAATGTAAATTATTTTTATGACGTAACAGCTGAATGACGAATGGGTAAGAAAATGAAGACGGTGTTAGGTTATCATTTATATAAAAAAAGTAGATGAAGTCGAGTAACAGTTAGTTTACAATATATTTAATGTATATATTATAGTAATACCAATTTAAAATTAAAAAAAAACCGAATGTAAACTTAATAGACAGATGTTTTAATACATTCGACCTAATAAAAAATAATACTATATCAAATGACAAAGACAAAATATGTGCAGTTGTGGTGTACATGCGCGGATAAGATCATAGAACTGTGGTACAGTTACTACCCATATCAAAAGTAACCTACATTATTTGCTCGGATATTCAAACACAAAGACTGTGTGTGGTAATTTGAGATCCTGCGTGCTCTAAATTACGCGTATAGATGTGGTTTAAAAGGGTTTTCTTCTGTTTTGCTTTGATCAGATATACGAGTATGTAGGTATATTGTTTATAGACTGACATATTTTACGCTGTTACTAAAAAAATCCCAGTTTTAAAATATCTGAATCTACATATAATTACGTAACATTGAAATTTGTAATAAACGACGAACAATTTTAACAAAAACACTTAATGTACCTGCACAGTTATTATTTGTAATGTATTATGCAATATAATACAATATTTAAAGTTTCAGCTTAAATTTGGTCACAACAAATTGTATTTGAGGTAGAATTATTAACCGTTAATCCAAATTCGATAATAGTATACAGAATATTGGGCGTGCTGATGTTTTTAAATACATTACTCTTGGAATTACAACAATTTATTTGCATTCAATTCCATTTTATATTATATTTTACTTAAGAATTAAACCGTATTTTTACCCTTTCCAGCATAGTAGCTCCAACACATTATTATTGTTAACATCTTACTTGCACGTACCCTAAAGACTCGTAGTGTTATACTGAAAAAGGTAAATTGTCATTGACACAGACGTACGTATTTAAATTAAGCTACTCGTATAAAATGTAGGCAATGTAGAACAATCAATTTTGTTTTGTCGCACAAAAATAATAGTCGGTTCGACGCCGATGCCTTTTCCCCTGTGACATCTATCGAGGCCGCACCGTGTATCAGAATGCCGATAGACATCAGTTCCCGTCGCAGCGTAATGCTAAAGTGATTTTTATTACATTCGATTCGGTTGCTTTGTTCATATTCCGAGCCCTTCTGTGACAATAACTCGTGTAAGGTATCGCTGTGGAAAAACGTATTAGATGTTAGGGAATTCGTAGGAAATTGGATTTTTGAGACGTTATCAAGTTAGCTACTTCTAGTCACGTCGTCTAAATAAATTTGTAAATTGGTAATATGTTACAAAATAGTTAAACTTACGTCATAGTTAGAAATAACCACCTTAAGTAAAGACAAACATTTGAAGCAATTGTATAAGTGTACATACTAGAGTTCAAACAAGTTCATCGATATTTTAATCACGATGTAGATTGTAAAGGTTGAAGGTGTACTTAGGTATAGAAGTGAGTGCACGTGCAGTGAAGGCATAAGGCATGCAAGCGTTCCTGTCCACCTTGATAAGGTTTCTGTCGCTAATGTGGGTACACCGTCTTACCTTATGGCACAATGGCACGCGACCGCATTTCACTCGTTGGTATACACACGGCTTTAGCTCGTCATATTAAGACAACTATATATCTTTATTATATCCTTTTATAATCCTACGACATACATACATTTCATTAAGAATGATATTGCCTAAAAGTCCCATTCATTCAAATCTATCGTAACGCATAAAGTACCTAAATGTCTGGGGCATAGCTTGAATGGAGGCGTGTCTGAAAGTGGCAGCTGAACATAAAGGAATGGAGAATGGTGTACCTCGAGATAGGCACTCTGTGCAGGCTTGTAATTTTAGATATCGCGCCTCTCCCTTCGCCCCGCCGAATCCCCTGGCTCATCCCGACTTCATTGTGGATTAGAATGAAAATACAACGCTTTATTATCTCCCCTTTGACCGTATGTCTTACCTTCACTGAACCACTGTTTTCCTCCTCGGCTTGTCAGGTAAAAATAAATGGATTTTTACTTGAAAATATGTACATCATATGCTGTTAGCATACCTGTAGGATATAAATATTTCTGAGGCATGAGAGAGTAAAAAATTATTATTAGAAAGTACCTACAGTTAAGTTACAGTTAAATATTTTAGTGTCTAGGAGAGTTTTCTTATAAGAAAATCGTTTTTACTGGCAGCAGATCGTGCTACGGGCGACATTTATCTCTCGTTGTACGGGGTACCTCTTTGTAAAGCGTTTGTGGGCGAAAGATTTTACTCCTTTCATTATTTCACATGTAATTTATGACACTTACATTCTCAGATTTCTCGTCTAAGAGAAGTCTTTTGCTTCGTAATCGAAGAATTTAAATTTTTAAGTTGTTTTTACACATTTTTCTTTTGTTTACGGTGTTTGAAAGTTTCCTTATATCAAGTCATAACTCAAATAAGTTTTAGTTTGTTGTTTTACTTTCCCATCAAAGACAGCTCTTTTCTTTTTATATACTGTGGTATATCGTATCTCTGCGATTCCATGCAAGCAAAGTGCCGAGATCAAAGGGTCTTATGCATTATATTAAAGTTTTACTCGACGCCGCCGCGCACCGCCCAGGCCGGCAATTTCCTTTTCAATTACGCCTACTTGAAATAAAAAATACAATTTTTATTTAGATCGTGGTAATTAAAAAGGGATTCTGTAATGAAAAGGTATACCGACAGTTCCGGGCGCTTCTCTCAATTTCGCTTCCGTTTGTTTGTTTCACAGGAGCCACGCCTTCAGGGGTTAAAGTAAAGGGTTCTCTATATGCAGGGTGTGCCTCCAAACGTTTTCAAATCACATATTGATTACAATGGAATTTGATAGACGACTATTCAATATCTAAATTTCATCGAGTTTTGAGTGTCTTATTTCACTACTGACGTTGAAATACTTAAAGCTAATGAGGAAACCTGGAAAATTAATTTAATTTTCTTTTTTTTTTAAATAGGGAAAATGTCAATACCGGCACTGTTATATAACTGTACTTATCAGTAGAATATGTAATATAATGTTTAATACAGCTATGTGTGTATTTAATATATATTTAATTCTAATAATATTAATAGTATTTATAACTATGAATATTAGAAATAGAAAAATTAACACTATCTATTCTGACTAAAATCAACTATTCACTCGTAGAAGAATGTTTATGTTTAATTGGATGTCTTTTTATGTGTATGTTTATTTTGTAAATACTGTATGGTACTATTTCATTTTATCCAGTTCATGTCATTAAATAATGTTAGAAGTGTACTGAATGTAATAAATAGGTAGGTATATAGTATTTGAATTGGCAAGCATGTAAGGAATTCTAGAGTTTGATACAAATGTGCGAGGATATAGCAAAGGTCTTGTCGCTTGGCGGATGTGCGACCGATTGCTGTTCAATGTGGCTTCGATCGTGCTTCCTGTATCTCGGGAAACTATTTGCTGCACACAACTCTTTAATAGCGACGACATGTATAAATAGGAATAGATATCCTATGATATTTAGCTTTTCACATATATTTCAGTTTTTATAAAAATCTTAATAAATAATTTTATCACTATATCACATCGTTTCCTCGACCGTCATGTTTTTATCAAAAAAATAAAGGATTCTTCAGATAAATATATGGTAATAAGAACCTGCTATCTACTGGTATATCAGTACTAGATATAGTAAGTAGTTCCTGGAATGTAAGAAATGTGTTAAGGCTATTTTGACTTAAAATTAATTAATATATTACTTATATTGATTAAAATAATATTTTAGGTTAACAAATAAATTAAAAACTACACAAATACTTTATTTGTAACAATAACGTCTATTTTTAACCTAACTTATGTAACTACGCAGTACATTGAAAATTCTGCAATATGAAACTATTGATCATAGCTGTATTCTCTCGTCTCTAGTTCTAAACTAAAAGTTTAAAGCAGGTTGATCCAATATACATCCAACTTTGAAAGGAGAAAAGTTTTAACATTAAAATTTATGTATAGACGAAAAAAGAGCAAATTGTGTGAGTAATAAATAATCTAGACGGACAGTGATAGACAAGAAATGTATCAGTTGGGTCGTTTTTTAATAACTAACAGATATATTGGATTATATCTTTATGGATAATAATATTTATTACCCTTAAAACTTTTCTAATAAAATTATGGTATTGTTTTAAAGACTCTGACCGGTGTTCCTACCATATTATATACCACTATTATATTATATAGATATATTTACCAGTTCGCCATTAATTTTAAAATACAATGAAATACTCAGTAGGATCTTGAATTTTATGAAGAGATAATGTCCTCCAAAAGCCAGCGACCCTCTTGAAATATTCTAAGAAATTTGTGATTCAAATGCGCAAAGCCGTTTAAAACGTATAACAAATTAAAGGTGGACTCGTTAAGGCAATAATTACTGATTACATTATGACATCATATATCTTCAACACGGAATACTATGACCTACTTAAAATGACTATTATAAATAACCTTTAATGTATAACCGTTTTTAAAAATATTGCATACAAGGAGAAATGTTATGTGCATATAAAGATCACTGCATACTCAACAAACTGTTAACGAAATGCTAGTTCGCAGTCTAGATAAAGTTGAACAGGAGTTCATTCGTTTTAATATTTTATTGCTTCCGCGCTGTATCGTTGAATGTACAAATAAAGCAGCTACCTTAATAACCATGTCGCAGTCCCAACCACACAACTGTACGTGGCGTGGCGTCAGTCCGGGGTTGAAAGCTCTCCTAATCCGACCTCCGCACTTCGTCGGCAAAAGAAGAAGCGACTGGAGCTTTTTAAAAACCCGTTCTACATTCAGATTAGTACAGATAGAGATAAGTCGACTTGTCATCTTATTCTTAGATATATTTTAGTCGCCAAATGTCCACTGGGAAGAAAAATAAACGATGGAGATATTTAATCTGTGAGTGTCCCTGTTTGTTTAAATAGAAGTCACAAGAGACGGCGTCTTATCGGCGCGGCCCGTACCTATTTGCCGAGCCGCAGCACCGGTACCGCCGCCGTAACTTCTCTTGTTTGCAAACTCGAATTGGATCGCGTTCTATTTTCTTGAGAACATTCAGATGTAGTTTTATGACTTAAAATGTTAGAGCAGATCTAACTGAGCGACCGTGGGTTTTAATCTTGTCTTCATCGCTCGAACAATCTGCTAATTTTATTGTCTATTACGTCTCTTCGTTAATTGTTGTGAGTGATATCACTTTCATGTGGGTGTGCGAATAATTTATTTCAAAGAAGCAACAGTTCGCCCGAGATTGGCAGGCGGGGCAATATCGGTCGGCGACATCACAGTGGGAGTCTAGCATTACAATACAATTCATAAGACGTCGCCGCGCATAGGGCTATAGATGAATGTATAAATGACTTTGACCAATTGATTTTAACACCGCATAGTGTATGACAGAGAAAGATGTAGTTGTTGTTGTTTTGTTGTATTTACCTATTTCTTTTAACAAAGAGCGACACGAACAATGTCGACAAAGTTCTCTACTATGTTAAAAACTCAGTCGGAGTTCATATGTATGTATACCTATACGGTATATTTATTTGGAAACATTCCGACCAGAACAGTTAAATCTATTTTGTCGATGTAATTTAAAATCACAACCTCGTGTTTAACCTTAGCGTTTCTCTAGGGATTTATTTGAATACAGAAAGGAATGATGTAAACATTGAAACATAAACAAACGCACTTGTAGATATTTTATGGTAGGGAGCAAGTGCAGGCGCAGCGGGTGTGATTGGGGCGATGCAGGGTAGCGGGATGAGAGGAGCTCGACAAGCTTTTGTTTAGAAACTTTAGAACATAAAATTATACGACACTAATAAATTGTATGTTTACTCGATAAATGAACCGTCTGTCCGCTTTAGAGATTGATTGACTGTGAGACTTAAACTAAAAGCAGTTATTAGCTAACTTCTGAGACTTTAATAAAATTACCTACTAACAGTTAATGGTACAGAATAATACTCATATTTGTATGTTTATAATAAAAAAAGTTAAGTTCTAAGATGAATTAGATATCGTAAATGTATATTTCATACATTTAGGATCTCTAATTCATCTTAGAACTTAACTTTTTTTATTAAGTAAGTACCTCTGCAACTTAATTTTTGAAGGTAAAAAAATGTGATCTCATTCATAATGGACTTCGTTAGGATGACAGATCACAATCTAAATGAAGCATTGCTTTGTGGATAAATTCTTAAATAAACAACCATTGTCAAAACACTCTACTTGACAAAACTTGAAAAGCAGAAATGTCAACTCTTTCTGAGATAATTCCCATTATCTGGTTTACCTGGGGATAGCTTTGGGTGACAATGGCGATGTCGCCAGATGTCTCTGCAAAACAAACTTAACGACAAATCTAAATCATCGCGGGAGATAAAAAAATGTTGGATTAATTATACTGTATAGAATGAGCCGCATATTCTGCGGTGCTGAACAATAAATCGTCATCATTGACGTGAATCACGGTACAAATGTTAATGCCGCGTATTATGTCCAACAACAATGACGTATTGTGCGAAGAATTCGGGGACCGCCGCATGTTGAACATAAAAGTTTCAAAACGTGGCGATATTTGTGTTTTTTTCATACCTATGATTTACAAACACAATGACATTTAAAATTTTGTTTAGTCTAAGAATACCACAACTTTTTTGCACAATATTGATAGTACGAATCTTCTTGTTACACAATATTAATAGCAACAATTTAGGCTACGCATATTAAGATGTAAGTTATGATAAACATAATTATATACTTACGTACTTATCACTGTCACATGGAATTTATTTAGCTTTTCTAAGTTGTTTATTTTGGCTTTTGGTTAATGTACATTAATAAAAAAAGTCCAATGCTAATGCATAATAATTGAAAGCTTATAAATATCACACTATAATATACGTCAATATAATATGTACGTAATGTTAAGAAGAAATGTTTAAACTGGTTTTTGTTATTACTATCTTTAAAGTGGCAATTAACATTTTAAAATCGATACAGATTTATCCCATCCCTACTCGCAGCATTCAAGGCAGAGTACCTGCCAGCAGATAGGTCGGGGGTACGCTCCGGAGCGGATTACGAATCGTCCTTCAGGCGTCTTTATCCTTTAAAGGAACCGATATTGTTGCTTATGCACGGCCGCTCGTCGAGCCCAGCTTCTTTCTTAAGAAGGATTCCGGAATATTTGATTAGGGAACCTCCTTATCTGGCTTTCACGAGCTATTAACATTCTCTCCAGTTAGTCGGAAGAACTCTATAGAAATATATTGTATGTGACCACGCTATTTACAGATTGTATTGAATTAGAACTGCTTTCAACGATGCACATAATTTGAATACATTTTATTATAAATACAA
The DNA here is from genome assembly GCF_030625045.1 of Achroia grisella. Classification (NCBI taxonomy): domain Eukaryota; kingdom Metazoa; phylum Arthropoda; class Insecta; order Lepidoptera; family Pyralidae; genus Achroia; species Achroia grisella. The sequence continues at coordinate 92,374 of NW_026712606.1, read as the reverse complement.
AGGAGAATGAAATAAACATATAATACGATAATTGCATAGAAATTAAGCTCGATCAACAAGGAAGTTTACATCGTTCTATTTCATTACAGGTTGCAGGAAGTTCTGGTCTTGTTATTAGTTGATCCGAAACTCACAGATGTCGCCATACTTGTAACGGGTAGAATTATAACTATCTTTAGCTGCTGTCAAGCTACGATACAAAAGATTCAAAGTCAGTCTTTTTAACTGTAGTCTACACACAGCTGTACGTCTATAGAAAGATATTCTTTTTACGTAGCAAATATTGGGAACAACAAAAGATTTTATCTCGCTAATTCCCGTGTATTATTTGCAATTCGTTTCAATTCTTTAACAAGAGAAATATTTTGTGATATCATATTACGATACATTTAAAATGGCGTCGTATTACTTTAGCAAGAAGATAGTTGATATTTGCTCATATCTAACTACGACGATATGTCACACATAGTGAATCATTCTTTGAATATTTATTGCATAATCGAATCAAAATTCTAAAGCAAAGGACCAGCCATGGTATTTGTGAATTGGAATGCAAACAACAGAAATTGTCTACAACTAACTGTTATTTGAAAGGTCGCTTAATCACTCAAGGGCACGGAGACAGTTCAAATACAAATATTAATTAATGCGGCGATTCCGGGTAACCTAATTCGAGAAGTTCCCCGTATCTGAATAAACAATTAAACTAGAGAAGTGTTGACGCTTCGAAGGGCGCTGGCATGGGTCCAGCGGAGACTATAAATCCACCATGATACCAAAAGTTATTGGAAAATAGTGATTTAGTCGCTGATGGGAACAGATCATTCTTATCAATAGTCATACTTTGCTATGACCTGGTTGCATTGATTTTCTTCGATGAATTATTAATTTACTGATTATTCCAGGACAGATAGATGATATATGTACCTAATAAATAGACCAATAGATTATTAAAGACCGACTTTATAGGTACTTATCTCAACATTTTCATGAAACCAGAATATAAAATGTTCTATATTGTTTTAGATGTTTGAAATACATTAATAATTTATAATAGATAAACTACAAATTATTAATGTAGTTAAACGGGTTTGAATACGAATAATTTTATGGGAAATAAAATAATTACCTCTCGAAACGGCTATTGCAACTAAGTCGAAACGTTGAGAGAAGTAAATATCTTTATTTACCATAAAATTATTAGTATTAATAGTCGAATAAATATATTAATAATGTGTGTTAAATACAGAAATTTAAAAATAGCCTATAGATTCTGGAGACCTTTATAGGTATAGTGCAATATATATGTATATACTTGTTTGTACTAGTTTAATTACACACAAATTAATTAATCCGAGAAAAAACATAATATATATTCCAATTATTTATTACAGATATGTCAAAAAAGGGCCTCGTGTAATGTAGGAAGCGCATTTCAAATAGGGCCAAGCGTGTGTCTGACGAACCGTGCGAAATGATAATTAAGAGAAACCGCTCAGTCATCGTTAATGCGATACCCGGTCATGTAAATTACAGCGGTGTTTATAACAATGCCCGTAGTCGATGGTTTTCATTAAAATTTAATAATATGAAAATTGAACCCGGTACCAGAATGCAGTTGTCTATTCAGGAATCAAGTAAAGTACTCGTAATCGAGGATATTATCAGAACAAGTTAGTTCTGATAGGCAGTGGAAAGGTATCGTATGAAATTTACCGTTAAACTTTAATACACAAAATATTATACTTTTACTTAATGTATAATCATTACGAATTTTAGTTTATATAGACCAATCGAAAACATAATAATTTTATCACTTTTGAATAAAAATAAATATTAACATACTACATAAGTTCCAAAATTAGTCATTGAATAGTATCCAAAATATCAAATTATTATCTGTAAAATCTCAACATTTAATATAAGATCCAGGCATTTAAAAACTAATATTTTCTTATGAAAATATTCAAAAAGGAAGGAAAACCAGGTTCTACGTGGGCGTAACAACTGGATTGCAGACCTCGTATAATGTTTATAAAACAAAGTCTCTAAAGGATAACTGACTGACGTCTATAAACATTCTATCTTATTATCCTTATTATTTCAATGACTATTTAAGGATCTGGTAATTAAAATGTTAATCATGAACAGACTAGTTATTATCCGTGGCTTCGTCTGTACAAAATTTCATCCATCCATCCATCTTTCATAATCTCGCCCCGCGTTTCCGATTATTTTTCAATATAAAATTTCGTATATGTCTAATATTTTGTTATTTAATAATTATGTTTAATATTTTTAATTAATATATATTTTTTAAATTTAATATGAGATTCGATTCTATCTCAATGTTATATGTCAGGTTAAATCATTAAGTCGCTACAATCTTCAGAAGATACTACTTACTTAGTAACTGTTTATTTTTTTTATACATCTCGTAAAAAAACGAAATTGTGGCTGTGTTGATGACTGTCAGCGCAGTGAACGTTAGGAGGGTGCTTCATACATTGAGTGTCTACAGTACTGGCGTCATGAACGGGTGCACTCGGTGCGAAGAACCATCCGGCGTTAACACGCTCGCTATACAACACAAATTGTGCAGAATAATTGATTTCACATTAATAACTCGTACACACAGTACGTGAAGGGAATGTGAATTTATTTATATAAATATTTCCAAAATTATGCGAGCAAAGTCCAATATTTTATTTTAAAAAAACAGAAGTTGCGGTAAATAGCTAATTATAAATATATTTGATGTTTACACAAGACATCTAGACAAAAATAATTATAATGTTAAATTTACTAAATGTAGTCATAAAACTAATAAAGAATTAAATATACATTTAAACAAATAGTATCAATCTAGCTGTCTAAACTACCGACTAGAGCAGATGTAATAATGTCGTGCCACTACGCCGGAACCCATATCACAGTCAATTTGTTTCCACCTTATTTTTTATTGGATCGTGGGAGTAAACTTTTCTGTTTTCTCGTAAGGAGTGCAATGAGAATATGACAGTGTAAGGTTGCGAGGGCGCGCCTAGTGGCTCTGGAGTGTCATTTCGCTAACACATTGTCTAGCATCATTGTCTGCAGCGGCGCTCTCTCGTTACACCGACGTTCAACTTTTTATTTACGCCCAAGTGCACTCTGCCTCTGTCGCGACAAGAGCTGAATTAAGGTTCTCCGCGTTGATATGGGATCATTCAACCCAAGAATATCGAATTACGCAGCGCACTGGGCGCTTTGTTGGATACTTGCACGTGATATTTTCTTTTGTGCCATACAGGCAACGCCAATCGTGCTCTGAGACTTTTATCTACAGTTTAGCCGACAAAAGTCCTAATATACAAACATGCAAATAACTCTCAACATATAATGTAAAAAGACAGCTACATCTGTATTAACATATAAATTTTATATGCATATAGAACCTGTCGAATTTTATCTCCAAAGAAAATATAGGTGTACTGATATATTTCTATTACATACATTTTTTATTAGGTGCTTCAATGAACTTACTAGTGTTATCAATATATATATAATCTATATGATATTCTAATGTTAATATAGTTTAAAAGTAATTATGGTACAGTACAGTACGGTACGGTACAGGTAAAGTAAGTACAATATTAAAGTTGTAATGAAATACAGGACTTGCGTGCTACATAACAAAATACGTCGGTACATACCTTTGTAGGTCAACATTTAATTGATCTATGTCCTTTGAATTATTAATGGATCTGTGGATTGTTGTGTCCTCCACTATTTATAGGTATTCAATAACTCATTTTCGGATTCAGTGTTCGGACAATATATGATTGACATCGAATTTGGACAAAGATGATTAATGTTTGTAATATGTAGAGAATAACAGGTTGTCATTTTTGGGTCAAATTTCATATAACCCAAATACATTAGTATCATAACTATGTTAAAAGAAGTTAAAATATATTTAAAATAAAATATTCTAACATCTACTTCTATTTGTTTATTCTATTTCTATTAATTTATACAATTTATTGTACTATGATATTTAATATTGGAACATACACATACAGAAATGCTATTATCCGTATCCATTTATATAAATCTTCAATTATTCCATAATAGACTGAATAATCTAGAATAGACTTTATGGTATCAACTCGATATCAAACTTAGTCTATGTCTGTAACAGTTTTGACTCCATTAGTTTAAAATACAAAATTCTAGGTGTATTAAAATAATTGAAGTACAAACTTTAGATACTACTTCGATCCAAAGCGTCTATTTCTAGGTGAACAGACGCGTTGAATAGTGGACTTATTACGCGACCGGCAGCGGAAATTGAATCTGTAGCTACGCACTTTCCGGTCGACGCCGAGCTTCCGATTCGACGGCTCCCGCACCCTAATATCATTTACCTTTTATTGCAAACTTTAACTTCATTAAGTTTGAGTGTGTTCTGCGATACTGTAAATATAATCTTACTAGATAGTACAGTCTTTATTTTATCGTATCTAAATGTTACACAGTAATTACTACAATGGTTAATGCGATTACAATATTTTGTTACATTACTAATATTATAATATAAAAATTACTAATAATATAATATAATACTAAAATTTTGTAATAATATTTTCTTTATTTAATCACGCATATACATAATGACGTTTAAGCTGAATGTATTTAGATTTGCAGGTACATCTTATCCTAGACATCTAGGATAAGATCTACATGCACATCTATAAGAAAACCTAAGTACTATTGAATTTTTAAGTTAACTCAATCAATATAATCACGGGAAATACTAAACAGATACGTTCATAAAACATTTTCGATGAAAAATTACATACAATAGTATTTACAGCAATAAAAGAAATTAAAAGGATTTATTTATATCAATTTATAATTAGTAATATCTGCATAAGAATTATTTTACAAATTGATTGTAATTGATATGCAATTACACAACTCAATACAAATGTTAGCGATGAGCAGACAGATGTTATTGTTTCAAATATATTGGCATCTGGCGAGCTGAAGCGGTCGTGTAAATGCGCGCCATTTCGCAAATTGATATCGTATATCATTCAACATTAAATTTCATATGAACAATGATTTTTGAAACCTATTAATCTCAGTGGGAATAATTATACTTTTATATCTACAAATTGTTGATAATGTCAAGATCGATTAAATCCAATTTTAATGGATGATTTTATATTTAAAATAAACCAAAATTCTACAAATGAAATATGCGTCTTATATAAATTAAAGGTGTACCTATTTAATGAAACATTAGGTAGGTGCATGATAAAAAAATTGCTTTTATATTCCGATGAATAATAATTAACGTGATAGATAATACTTATAAATAACTACAAAACAAAGCAAAACCGTGTTCAATCATTACAAATTGTCTAGTTAATGGCAATACATTGTCTTAAGTAAGTTTTAATAGATGGCAATACAAAGAACAGATCAGACTAAGATTTGTTCTCTAAAATATTGATTGAAAGTTAATTTTAGAAAGACGAATCACGCACAAATAATAAATATTTACATGTTTGCCATTTGAGTCATCTTCGTCAATTCTGACACTGGATTTAAATTTCAAATACTTTATGTTCTTATATGTACATCGATGATAATATGATCTTGACGAAATAATCAATAATAATGAAATTATTTTAGAATAATTCTTTTGTTGATGACGAAGTTACGAATGAATATCTATATTTATTATATATAATGTACCTATATATATTATCTAAACACAAATACATCTTTCTTTACCATAAACAACAATATAATGGTCTTATTTGTCACATAAATATGTATAATAGACCACAATAATGTCTGTATTATACCTCACATCCTCAAATCCTGTTGCTTGGCTATTTCTCTCTCTGAGGCATCAATTCTATGGCAATTTACCACTCATAAAATATTTCCGACAACGGTTTGAGAACTTTACTGGAAATCGACAATTTCTCGGAAGCAGAGGCAATGTGGGCTGTCCACCATTATATACTATTCAAGAACATCGAATTTTAAGGGAAAGTAGCTCGTAGTTGGCTGAACGCCAAATCGCGCTGTACGTCACTCCATCAGATTTATTACTTCTAACTAATTTGTGAAAGATATTTGGAATGATAATTAGCATTTATATCATCGAAAAGATTAAGAGAAACCAATTAATTTTACAGTTTATTGCCTTTAAGAGGAATAATGACATTTGTTTGGTCTTATATAGAAGAAATAAAGTTATTCATAAATGTCTAAATTCGATAAATTATCGGGACATTTGGTACAATAAATGTAATTGGAAGAAAAGTCTTTACCAAATACGCAATTTGTCAAAATTTGCTTATGAAGGAGCAAACTTATGAAATTATATTCAATAATACTCTTCAAACACAATCTTTAACTTATAATTTTCAACCTTACAAAACTAAGCAGACCTAAGCCCGTGTTGTTACATTAATTTAGTATAAAATGCTGGTCCTTTTCAGATTCTTCATCAGATACAGCACTGTGGCATTAGTTTACTGTTGTAGAAGTTATAATTATTTATTCCAAAATTCACATATATTGTAAGTTTCAAATCTGATAAAACCAGACATTTATTGAAAGTTAATATTTGAAAGAAGTGTTTATCGTTTATATTTATAAAGTCTCTCCCGCTACTTTTTTTAAATTTAATTGCATTTAAATATTGGCGGGCACGATTTTAGTATTTCGATTTTGACCTGCTTTTTAATTTAAATTCAAAGCATACAGTGCGACGTGTTGGTGTTTAAACGGAATATGTTTGTTTGCAGGCAGGCGGCCGCGCGGGCACTGTCAACACGCTGCGTAAATGCGCTATACTCTTATCCCGTCGATCATGCAAATAATGTGTAAATACGATTAAAAAGGAAAGTAATAATTGGATTCTAATAAATAAAAAATACAAGACACGAGTTAAATGAATAGTAGAAATAATATGACGTCAATTAGAGATAGTGGTAAAAATTTTTGCTGTAGGTATATATTGTTTTATAATCTGTTTGTTATAGGGTGCAATAATGCAGTGTGCAGGATAAAAGGTATATCATTTAGTCCTCTGGAATTGCAACGCATGAGTACTATGACGTTAATACTGTCCATGATACTCTATGGCGACGTTTACCTTTTACTATAAGATGGACCATCAACTTCTTTGTTTGATTGTTTTCAAATCAGTCGATAAAAATATTCTATTATATAGAGATGAAGGTGAAATTAAATATTGATAAATGATTATGCGAAAAAGTTAGCTCAAAAAATTTAATAGGAATACAATATTCAAATTTAATTAGGTAACTGTCACTCAAAAGTCCTATAGGAATATACAAAACAAATTCCTCTGTCAGAAGTTCTCTGACTATATTCAATTATAATTACAGGCTAAAATGGTACTATTTCGAATAGCTTGCCTTGCGAAGGGTTAATGATGAAATACCAAAATAACAGATTCCCAATCAGAGGCGACGGCGCGAAAGAGATTCTAATAACATTCAAAACTCGTCCCAGAGGACACGATGTCAGTTTAATTACAGGGACGGTAGGGACATCGTCTCGTTTCTGGCAACACAACGGATTTATTTTTTTCAGTGGGACAAAGGACGATTAAAAAAGTTCGTAATGAAAACCGTCGGTGAACGCAAAGGGTGATATACACTGCTCGATTATCCTATATTTTCGGGGTGTGGCTATCATCATTTACACGACCTACATTAGCAACAACACAAAATAATGTTAGCATTGTTACTAATATTAATTCAATCATTTGAAATTGATATAATTAATTTAAGTGAGAATAATAATATACATCTTATTAACTAAATTTGTTATAATTTTAAACTCATTATAATATTTAGATAAAATGATGCTACCAGTAGCATCATTTTATAATATATATGTATGTACCAAAATATAAATTGATAAAAATATATTGATAAGTATAATGTGATATATATTACTATAAAAACTGATTGGAATAATTATCAATTTACTATTCGGCCGCAGTGGTCTAGTAGTAGTAGTACACCGCTCTATTTCCATTGGGCGCGGGTTTGATTCCTCGAACGGTACACACATACATATGAATGTAAGTAATGAAATCAAGTGTGATCGTTTATATAGGTGTTGTATATATATTATATTAGCTGTTATATTCCCGCGACTTCGTCCGCGTGGAATATAACTTTATTTTTTTTAAATAAAAGTAGCCTAAGTTACTCCTTATTGCATCAGCTACCTGCCAAAAAAAGTTCCGTCAAGATCGGTTTAGCCATTTCTGAGATTAGCGGGAATAAACAGACAGACAGACAAAAATTGTAAAAAATGTTGTTTTCGTGTATTAACCGTATTTATATTCATATGAATGTAGTAAAAAATGGTTATTTCAATATTACAAACAGACACTCCAATATTATTTATATGTATAGATATTTATAAAAATATATCTACGTGTTTATATCAGTTGTATAGTACCCATAACACTAGCGTTGTTTAGCTTAGCACTAGATCGCGCTGTGTGACTTGTTTTGAGCTATTATTATTTGGAAATTACTATTAAAGATAATATAATAATATCTCAGGACAATTCATACAGCGCCATCTAGTCCCAAGCTAAGCAGAGCTTGTGTTATGGGTACTAGACAACTTATATAAATACATGGATAATTTTTTTTTGTTAATAAATACATATTATACATAGAAAACACCCAGACCGATACAAATAATTATACTCATGAATACAAATGTTTGTACTGTGCGAGGAATCGAATTCGGATAGTAAAGCGGTGTGCTAAACCACTAGACCACCGAGGCTGTCAATTGGCTATATATTTAAACACTGGTAATCATATTGAGTCAAATTGTTATAAATGAATTGATGAGCTGATTTATTGTGTAAGTAGCTATGATTGCCAAGTTGGACTCTCGATATCTGGTACATAGCTTATAAGAAAGTTAAGTATTTAAAAGTTGATACATAATATTTGGCATTCAAATATTAAGTTTGAATAAATATAGATTATACTTATACTGGCATCTAAAAAAAACTAGTACACACATGGCTAAATAAATATTTGTTGTTACGTAAACAAGAATGATACCTTCAATACTGAAGCGAGGTTGGCCATGATTGACTGAATTTTTATAGTAGTAGTTTAAGCCCAAAAAATCTGTGGTTGTATGTTATGAGATTTTCCAATTCCAATGTCGATTCGTTAAAATCACAGCAGTGTGTTGTATGCTTGTTAGTTAACTTTTTGCGTATTCTCAACTAAACCCGTCGACGTTCAACATCAAAGAGATGAGTCACGGCTATATCGGTATAATTTATTTAGATAAAGTTGAAACACCAAGAACTCTCCTTTCCGTTTCGCGATGCCACTACGAAGTTTGAAAATAAATACGTCGACTGGAACGTACCTGTAACAAAAACAGAATTTTGAAAAGGTTGCTCCTAATGAGAGATTTAAAATTTAACGACGGATATGCTTATACTTTTGTGAAGCGATCATTAACATAATTTGAGGCGTGTAAGCACGGCGTGACCCAACCATATGCAGAAGATAATGGTATTTAGAGTGTCACAAAATGAGCGGGCGGAACGCTAAACCGCCGCCCATGAGAGAGCGCTTTGTGCGGTTCAGGAAGAGAATGAGATAACAGGTGAGGATCCCGGCGCTGAATTGATGCCGTTATTTGAAAAACGTTCCGATAAGTCCCCTCCGGTACCAAATAAAGGTTGAATTTTCAGTTACGGATAAAGGTTTCAAAAATGTTCACCTTCATTTAAAGTTACGGTAAACGAGTGGCAGAGAGAGCGTTGATTAGAGTTCTTTCATCTATTATACATGTATCAAATGTTTTATAAAGGCAGGTGTTAATCGAAGTACTCTAGAGAAACGCTTAGGCATTAGATACTTTTTCGATTGAACATACCTAAATAAAGCAAGACTAATAAAAATATAAATAAAAGCAGGAATATATTTGAATATGTAAATGACACGTATATAGTAATTATTACTATTTAACGGCAATTGATACAAAAAATATACTGAAGTGTTACAACGTCCCTTTTTAGACCGTATTAAAAACCGTTTTGTACATTCGATAACTAATGCTGAAAATCTCAGTCGTCGATACTGGCATAAGAATAATAAAGTTGATTCTTAGGATATGTACTAGTTAATTTTCTATGCTAAAATCAACATCATTTAGTAACAAAATGTTAACTACGCGTAAAACACGATAAACATACAAAACACAAACAACTTATGATTACTGCAGGCTACACTTATACACGTTATGAAACTTGTATAAAATATCATTATCGCATGTGAAAATGTAACAAGTGTTTATACTAAAATACACGTAACACAACTTGTCCTAAATGTATTTCGGTGTCTGTTCAAAGTAGGAGAATTATGTTTTTTTCCAAACTAAGTTCCAAATTGAATATAAAAGTTTAGAATACGCCTTAATTATTTATTAATTACTGTGTTATATTATACGCATATTACTCATACACTAAGGAGTTACAGCATAAAAGTCTATGTATGATAGATATATACATTTATATTGGATTGCATGGATGGTAGCGGTAGTCGTTGGTATTCGTTGTATTTCCCCTTTGTGGTTTGTTTTAATGTATTGGCTTGTTGGGCGCGGTATTGGGTTGTAATGTTATTGAAATATGTGGGGAATCAGTAATACAGAATAAGTAAATTGAAATATGAATTATTATATAGAAAATTATATTAATTTTTGTTGTACGTACTAACAATAAATATCTGTAAAGTTTATTTACGATAACTAAAACTATTCAGATTAGGTATTTTTTCCAACGAAATACAGTACTATACACAGTACCTATAATAAAATATATATCTATGTATGTACATAGTTATTTTATTACAATGTGTATAATACAGTACTATGAACCATAAGGTTAAATTTGTTTTATTTTCACAGTAATAAATTCTTATTAGAAAATAAATATGTAGTTAATAAAAATAATGAATGCATGAATGTGGAATAATGAACTGCAGCTTTGCACAACTTTAGGGCTATCATAGAATATTCTGTAGTTGATTATAAAGGAATAATTTCATCATTTACTTCGTACCACAATAGATACAGCACATTTTATTTACTCATAATTTATTCATACAATGTGTCCACAGTAACAAACTGACTGGTAGTAAGTAATATTTTTTCCGTTTCAACACAAACTGTATAATTTTTCTGACCATAAATTATATTTCTGTGACAAAACCTCAATAAGATTTGTGTTACAATGTATTTATTATATAATAGAGTTAAATAATTCCTATGCGATATTGAATTTCAATAGGGAATTTAAATAATTTATTTTTATATGATCACAATAAAATTAGTATATACTAAATACAAATAGTTTTATATAACATATATATTCAGATATATTAGATATTATGCAGAAGAAAATAAATGTTTTATGGAGAGTTAATAACACATATAATAATATATAAAATACGAAGTATTGTATGGCTAGCCGTATGGCTACTAATATTTGTACTCGTAGGTATAGGAAGAACAATTCTGGTTTCTTTATAGTACTCTCAAAGCATAACAACTAAGACAACCGTTATATGTAGGACTTTATCAGATTTGTAAATATTGTTCATGTCTTATGGTGTGATACTAAAAAGGGAAACAAAATAGTAGGTACCTATTAAATGGTACTAATAGTTCTAAGATAAAAAATATGTCACTGTCAAGCAGGTACAGAACAAATAATATTATTAAAATAAGTTCCTTTTTTTTTACACCAGTAGTCATAAACTTTTAAAATATTTGTACCTTATGTATATATATATATAACATATTTGGAAGTGTTACAGTCTGTATATGAACGCTTGAATCGACATGTTCCTTTCTTACTCGTAGATGCGCGTGGGCCGAGGCCGACACTGGCATCGTTAACTTTTACTAGCTTCCCTCTGGATGCGGTTATGATTATGTTATCTTTTTGTAATATTATATAGAACATAATATAAGAAATTACAATTGAATATTTGAGGATATGGATACGGAGGACATTTTCATTTTGTCATAAAAATATAGTAATGGACAAGGTTTACGAGCGATGGGATAATATAATTATTGGCTGCTTTAAAGCTATCTTGGTGTACCTCTACCACAGATAAGATATACCTCTATTAATAATTTGTGCATATATTTTTTTATATAAAAATTATAAGTATTACATAGTTTTTATTTTTCTTATTATTTTCTTTACATTTAAGGAAAGCGTAATGATTATTAAGGCGTATGTTAAGGTGTTAAGTTTTTGTGTAAAATTAGCTGAAAAAAATAGCGTTTAATATTCACTAAATAGGTACATACAAGTATGTTGTCAACATGGGCTTATGAAAGTTGAGGGAAATGGAACCAGCCGAAATAATTATTTATTTAAATATATTTCAATTGCCATAATTTGTTATATTTCTATTATACTATTAAAATAATGGAGTTTTTTATACATATATTTTAATTGTTGTTGTAGTCTAATTATAATCAATAGGTTGTCCTACCATTGTTTACGCGTACGACGTCGCGGTCACAGCTAGTACAACAATAAAATTTAAGCAAGTAACAAGAACTAGTTATTACTATCTTTTAGTTAACTATGTAAAGACTTATTTTTGTATTCTAACTCTATGTATGTTAATCGTAGCTCAGAATAAATCTACGCTTATTCAACGTTCCTTTCTTGGCAATATAGACGTGAGATCATGATATGCATGTATGAGTCATACCAGTTCTTATTTAGCATTAAGTAATGTATTTTGTCTACACATATGTAAGGCTTTTGACCCTTAAGAATCTTAGTCGCATCACAGGGCGTAGGTCACATTAACATTAAGCATATGTATATATAAATTTATTGTATGGATGAATATGCTATACCCACTAGCGCTAACGATGTACGCTACGCACTAATAGAGAGAGGTAGGATAAGGATAAAGTTAGGTCAGTTAGTTCATCGTGGAAAATTTATCAGGATTTACCAAAGTGGTTTCCGGGACCGTGTAGTAGAATACCGCAAGCGTTTTATTCCAAGCTTGTAAGATAATTTTGAGTGGTATATATGTACTATATAATAAGTAGGTATACTTAATTATTTCTATTGTCTTATTTACGAAAAAAAGACTTAATGTAAGCTTTGTCAAAGAAATTGTATTTGTTATTTGATTTATGTAAAGAATATGCAAACGATAGAGCAGATTTATTAGTAGGTGTCTTTAAGAAATAATAAACCTCCCTAGAAGGAACTTAATCATTACTCCAATAATATTAGTGTTATTGGAGAAATGAATTATATCATAATTTTATAATTTACAAAATAGTATATTAGATAGTTAGTTTAGACATTCCAGTGACTGATAATCTAAATTCACTAACATATGTACCTTTTGTACTTTCCTTTCATACCATTGGATAAATAAATAAGAACACGAACAAAAACAATCACAGTACAAACGACTTTAATTTCCTGAAAACATGAAACCGAGCAGCTAATATGTTTAATGTTTTGCAAGCAAGAAAGATACTAGTCCATCTGTTCCGATTTACAACTTTATTGCAAGTAAAACCTGTAGCACAATTAAATAATTCTTTCGCATCCTGAAGATTTATTATATTGCATTATTGTAACAATTAAATATATGGGCATAGGTACTTATAAATAACTTATGATATAAAAAAATTGGTGTTAATAAAAATTATTATTATTATTAAGAAAGTTTGTTGCTTGGCATCTTAGCAATCCACCAATTTATCAGAAATTTAATATCCCTACTATAAGCATACCTATTTACTATTGAATATATAATACATTAATTACTATTTATAATTAATGTATCAATATTGAATAATAATTTTACGGAAAGAATATTATACACGCATATTACGAATATTATACACACTATGATAAGTTAATAGGTTAATGTCATCTTTATTGTATATTAGCTGTGGCTACCGCTTCACTAGCATGAAATTTGTAACCTATGTGTTCAATTAAATTAAAATCTGTTCAGTAGTTTTTGCGTGAAAGAGTAACAAACATCCATCTATCCATCGATAATCACCAACATATTTTTTTTTTATTAGCTGTCCGGCTTGGTATTGACAGAAGCATTACAAATCTTTCTCGGCTTTTCTGTACTCTATAATAGGCAAGTAATGTACATATAAATATTTTTCTGGAATTACTTTATCTATTACTGAAAACGTCATTATAATTCGTTACGTACTTTACGTAAAAATCTAATCACACAGACGGCGACGGATTTGTTTGGTTTGTAGTTAGTAAAAAATATTTAATATCGCACTGTTGTACTATTAGGATCTTTGAATGTGCCTCCTTCGAGTTGACTTGAATGTACATTTTTGTGGTTGGATGTAACCCACGCCCACGCGGTCACGACACTGGCACCTACCTCTGTACGCAAACGACAAATGACGCAGCCATTCTCAGAACAAACTGCCAGACTTATCTGATACAGCTACTTCGTGATGAAGATTCTCGGCAATTCAACTCTCAATCGTTCAAACTCTAGGGAGAATTTCTACCCGTGGCTGTTGTTTGAATTTTTGATGAGCTAACTTTGTTATCTTTAAATCAACGTTTAAGTTTGAAGCCGTAAAGGTGATGTTTATTGGAAGTTAAACGTCTATCGTAGTTAAATTATACTTGAGAGAGTAAACAATGAGTGATATCGTTCAAGTTTAAGATAACGTTGGTAGATAAATTAATGTTGATAGTAATAGACCAATTTATATTTTTTATGATAGCTCCCCTACATCCTAGGAAACGATAACCTGGAATAAGAATAGAACATTTGGTCTGTATAACTTAATATTTTTTAAAATGTTCATATACGAGAGAAATCCATGTAAAGATAACTAAGAGCACCCTCGAGATGTGCATTTGTAAAGCGAGTTGAAAATTAAAATTTATCTGTCAGTACTGACATTTAGAAGAGAATAAATTCTTTCATATCCGTCCCTCAATTTTCAGCAGGCAGAGCAAAAAACTACACGTGTGCATCGGTGGGGCGAATTCTCTAATTCCCCCGGGGAAGTTATCCTACCCACGCTACGCCGTGGGCTAATCAACTGGTCGGAATGTGGAGTGCACTCGTCGGTTACTGTTGGCTACCGACCAGGTCCCTACACATATAATGCAACCTTTAGCAATACCTGAAAGTTAGTTATTGCAATTAAAATATTATTATGGTATTTAGTAATAATGAACTTTTTATGTTATATGTTTTTGACGGCGTAAGCGATGTACCATGACGGTCGCGGATTCGATTCTTGAATTGATATAAGTGTTTTCTATGTATATTTTTATCTATATATATGTGTAAACTATAGTTACAAATAAAATTTGTAAATATTGATCAAAATTGGGACCAGATATGTGAATTGTATATTGTTCTATTATTATTATTATCTATACATTTAATAACTGATCTTAATTCAAAGTCTTCAGAAGCAACATTGTTCTTATTAACGATCCCGAGTCATCGCTCACGTAAATCTAACTGCGTTGCTGTTTTGAAATATTAGGCCCAGCTTGATTAATTCTAAATGAAAATAACATATGTATTGCTTATTTTACGTAAAAAATAAAGTAGCACGTAGGAATCCTAAAGTTTTGTAATAACATGTGAATGACCTTGAATATACAACTAATTTATTTTGATACTACGAGTAGCATCGTAGTAGCAGCGCGAGCGCTTATGATGAAAATTTCTTTAATAATTAAATTCCATCGTGCAACTCTGCAAAATATAAAAGCAAAAATACAAAATGACCAAACGAAGCATCAGAGTTCCATGGTGGCATAAACAGGATTGGAAGGGCGCAATTTGGCCGGCATTCAGAGTCGCGCCGCTGTAAAAGCGCGCCGTATCTAATTATCGTCGAGTTACAGTGCCCTTACCAATGTTATCAAGCACTCGAAAACAGTACGTTGGCGGTGAAATAAAATCAGCTTAAACTATCCAGTTTACCAAGAAATTAGATTTGCTATTTTAGAATAAATTTACTAGACAGAGGAGAAAATATTATTATACTATTGTATATACACAATTTCTGCTAATGTCCACTTGATAATCAATTCATATCATAATCTTTATTGTTTCATTTTTTATGTCTAAAGTACTCTTATTCTTATTCTATTTCGGTTTCATGAAAAGTCAAAGTAAGTCAAAGTTTTTTCTCATGATATCTAGTTACCATAAATATCAAATGGGTTTTGTAATAGTTAATGTGTCATTTTGCAATAATAAAATAAAAAAATACTTATCTTACTATATAATATTTAGCAAACTTATGGTACAGCAAAGCTCCCATAATCCAATTAATGGTAATATATCTAAAGCTTTTTGCTGTGCAAATTTAAAAAATAAAAATTAACGCCTGACGCATTTTATAGTTCCCGAAATTAGAATATATTCTAAGTCAAGTAATTGAGTCTACGTCTAATCTTTGACTACCATAACGCTGTAGGTAAGGTTACCATAACGTAATACATAGAAAATTAGTTGTGGTACTATAAACTTTATCTTCCAGTTTAATGAACACACTAGTGACTTCAACTATGTGCGGGTATACAGTGTACGCGATGGAGTTTCTCAATACTTATATATATTATAATATTCGGATTCATGGATATCTATAAATATATTCACCCATGAATTCGAATATTATCTATGTAGTTTATTCAATATTCCGGAAGAAATTCTCGAAATGATATAATTACCGAATCATATTCGTGTTTCAAAATAAATAATCAATGATCTATAAGTATGCAACATTCGATAAAACAGCGACTATGCATGCTATTTATATATTGTTTCATAAGCATATTAAATAATTTTATATATACATTTGAATATCCGCCAATTTTTGTTTAAGCCATTGATATGTAGGTGCGGTAAAAATTCGGATTCAATTATTCCATGTAAAATACTTTAGCGGAGCGTTTCAATCAATCACTCTTCACCAATTTAGTGTGAGCGTCATTTGGCAAATTCGATTGCGTCTCTCATTGATAGCGTTAGTGAGAATAAAACAGCGTCGGGTGCTATTGACGCTTCTGACAGAACGTGCCGCGTCCGCTCTTCGTTTAATTAATCTCCTAAACTAAATTTAAATAGGTACGTAGGCACTCTATCACAATCTGCACATGCCGGCTTTGGACGGCTAAATTAAACCGAGCACTATTCATAATTTCATACAGGATTAGTCTTATAAGTGAAACACAGTGCTATTTTATATGAAATTATCAAGATTTCATTAGTTTATAGTGCAAATATGACTTCAGAGTTTAAGTAACTTTTAATATCTCCTTGATCACCTCAGGTCATGAATAGTTCAAGACGGGTAATAACAAACTGAAGCCATGACTGTATTAGGTATGAAATGTTTGATATGATGTATTATTATGATGAGCGATTTATAGGTATTGTATGT
Organism: Achroia grisella; assembly: GCF_030625045.1. Taxonomy (NCBI): domain Eukaryota; kingdom Metazoa; phylum Arthropoda; class Insecta; order Lepidoptera; family Pyralidae; genus Achroia; species Achroia grisella. Next base: position 74,812 of record NW_026712606.1, on the reverse strand, counting down.
TAAATAATGAAAGAAAAAAAACCTTATTTAAAAACAAACATTTATTATTTGTTAATAACTCATCAAGACGAATCAAACGAGCCCAAACTCCATGGGGTTGCATCGTTTAATTACGGAGTTCCTATGGCCATCTTCCAGCTCCATCATCAGATCAGCTCTATGTCATAATATATTGCATTGTCATCTTTATGCAAAATTTCGGCTCAATCGGAAACCAGGAAGTGGATCAATTTTAATTTGCAAGATTTGATTACAGACGAACAACAGAACAGGTGAAACTAAGTAAAAGGCTGTAAAAAGTAAGTTTAATGTGTCTAATGAATTTTCGTATGTTTCGGGCAAATTAAGTCATCGATTTTTTATGGAGTAAAACATTAATTAAATTTTATTTCCTTTAACTACATATATACATATAACTGCTAGGTTATGATATCATTGTTAAGTTTTATGTAACTACATATTAATACAATTTATTTAGTTGTAAGATACGTAGTAGTTTTAATTAAATTAAATCGGTGTAAGTACGTCTTTCAGTTCAGTATTATCGTTAGTATTCATCTGATTAAATACTAATAGAGTTCACTCATTTCCTATGAATACTACATATATGGAATTTATAAAATATTCATATTTAATCTTATCTAATCCTATAAGAATGCCTTATGTCGCATCGTAAAGATTAATGCAACAATTAAAATTCGTTTATTTTACTTATATACATGTATTGTATTCATCGTTGATTTATTCTTATAGTTCTCATTATATACATTAATCAATTTATCTGTAAGAAGTTTTTAATTTTAACTTAATTAAAGCCTAATTTATAATATATCTATAATGTTAGATTATTAAAAAATAATTTAAAAGTCGTACAATACTAAGTCTGTTGCACTTCAATTTTATGTGTAGGTACTTATATATGTAAGTTCAATATAAACTAAACTTAGATGTTACTTGTGTGGTTTAGACGCGCCGTAAACTAAAGTTTCAAATTTACGTTGTAAATAGAATCTTTGTCAAAGCTGATAAACTCATATGAACTCAAACAAAATTTTTATAATGAAGTTACAGTTGGTAGCACTGATATTATAATAAAAATTACAAACTAAATTTTGTTTAGTACTTATAGAATTTATAAGCGAATATATTATAGATACGAAATGGTGTAAATTAAATAAAAGACAATAAACGAACCTTTGTTATGAAAAATGAATTCAGTCAAGCCGTGCAAATTCAAATAACAAACCTTATAATTTCATTTCACATATAGAAAATTCTTGAAACAATATCACTGCTCTCCATATATAATTCAGTTATTGTTTCTATGAAAATACATTATTGATTTATTATTAGCGCAAGACGATGTTTACGTCTATGAAAATCCGTTGTTGACCTGTTATTTTCACCTTCATTTTTAAAGAACGTACAAAAGCAAGCCTAATTAGCTTACGGTATTCATCAGTGTATGAAAAAAGTATATCTATATATATATGGATTAAAATATCATATATTAAATTCAGTTAAGATTAAGACAGACACTATATGGTGCCCGGGGTTCTCATGCATTTTCATTCTTGAGAACGAAGCTGTCATTTATTCGTATATCTTATAAACTATTATTGACTGTTTGTTAATTTAATTTAATTAATGAAAGTTTGAATGGAAATTCGTCATTTTTGAAGTTAGAATGATTAACCTTTTTCCTTTGGCTTTTTATAATTAGTCTAAATAATTAAAAATGCCATCAAAGGTCACTATTTCATGCGGACGAAGGTGCGGCCACAAGTAGTATTACATATTAGGATTACATATTAATAAAACAGCATAAACAAACTAGTCTGTGAACAATATTTTTTAATGTATGATGCTATTGTTTATATAGTAGCAAATAAGCTGAAGATTGATGGTAACCGGTAGCCGTCGCCAATATACATAATATTACGAACACACGATTACACATACGGGTTGTTATTCCGGAGAACGAAGATGTGATCTTATCCTGTAATTTTACTGCATTATTACACCGTCAACAGAAAGCCTATAAAATAATCTGCTTGGCAGCTAAAATAGGTAGACAGAGGTATCCACGGAAACTTTGTAAAAAGTCTACATAGGTGAAATACTCGTGTCATATAAAATGGGCTATACCAATATGTATGTGTGCCGGTGCGCACGTTTAAGCTGACGAAATTCACACGGCTCGCTTGTCGACACGCGCGAACGCCTCCACACCGTTCTCATTACGGCCAGCCGCCAACCCTCGTCTGGTATATTGATCATCGTCAATATGTCGTACAGAAATGCACATAATGCCAAATATTACTTTAATAATCCAACTACAATGAGAATTTTTTGGGACCGTGCAACTTTTTAAAAAAACGTATGTAAAATGTATTAATAGATTTTTATCTTCAAACTATCGCAATTATGGGATATAGTAGCTAAGATGAATAAAGAATGACCATTCCATTAAAATCATTACTATTGAATCTAATGTAAGGTTTTTTTTTATTACAGGAAATACTTTTGAAACGAAACCGGATTTTTTAATATATGGTCATTGTCATCAAGTTCACTTTTTTTATAATAGATAAGTCACAATGATATAACAGAGCTAATGTCTCTATGAATATTGTAGATTTACCACCACCGACGGACATAGACCAAGTGTCGTGAATTTTGGAATATGATTTTATTTGTCGAATAATTCGTTTGTATTAGTTAATGTATTCTAAGTTGAAGATATATACTTACTATCTACAATCAATAGCATTGTGGAAAGGTGATAGGGATGCGACGCGACATTTCAGTAGTAACATGTTGCTTTATGCTTGCCTGGCGACTGGAAACCCCGATAATGCTTTGGGAATATAGGACCCATATAGACATGTGAATATTTTATCTTTTCATTTAGTAATCTGGCCTTTAAATAATAATTTAAATATTATAATACTAGCGGTTATCTGAAACTTTGTCTGCCTTATTCGATAAAAGATATCAGATTGGTAAATCGTTAATAATCAATCACTATTTTATGTTTGAAATTAAATATATAAAATAATGAAATACATAATTTTAATTCTAGTATATTTGACAAATAATTTTAGGCGAAACAAGAAGTTAGTTGGACAGATTACAAGAATTTATACTTTGTCAATATATTTTTAATGTTTGTACGAGTTATTTAAGTATAATATAATACATAGTCATTTTATGTTCGCAAGTAAAAAAAACGAAGTAATTTCATTTGGTACGTACGAATAAGGAAACCCTTGAATTTTTCAGACATCAATCGCTTCCTCGCCTCAAGGGCTGGATACGTATTTCCAAATAAATTAAATGAATACTTATCCATCGCGTTTTCTTTCCAAGGTTTTTCAATACCATTGTTGAGGTGCCGGGGATATAGGATATGTGAAAAACGATCACTATCGGGATTATTTAGGAATTTTATATATGATGAAAGAGAACAAAATCAAAATAAATAGAATAATAAAGTTATGACGGTTCTCAATGCGGAAATTTATTTGGGGCTGCATATTTTCATGATTTTATACAATACTTATGTCATTAAATATATAAATCTGTATATACCTAAATATTACCATAGTGAATTGTAGATATGTTTTTAGACAAAATGAAAATTCTACAATTTTCAGACTGATAAAAGTAGACACAGTGACACAAAATTTTTCACTGACGACTATAGTCATTGATCATAGATTATTGATGATAATGATTTTTACCTAATAAATATTGTTAATAAACGAATACGGCAAGTAGGCACGTACAGACGTGAGAAATGTCAATATATATATATATATATTAGAAATTAACATATTATATGTTAATTTCCATAAATATACATATATTTAGTAGTTATTTAGTAGTTCATTAGGATACCAGTCAACAAACTATTCGAAGTTTCTATCTGTCTATGCAGTGTCTATGTAGAGTCCATGCAGTGGAAAAACATAAAATACAACGAAATTATTATAAAGTTATCCCATTTTTTAATATCATTTATATAATAAATGATATTAAAAATTGGAATAACTATCTAATTTTTATGAGACAGATAAATAAGTGTAATTTAGTAACCTAAATGCGTACGCGCCTACTTTTTTATAAAAGGTTAGTAAAATTATCGTAGACGTTGCCGTTGCAAGTTTAACAGGCGCAAAAATTAATTCTGTGTATAAATTTTATTTTCTTATTTGATAACTGAAAATATTGTATTATTTTATATAACTGAATATATATATATATTATCTTACATTCAATTATTTGAGTGGTGTAATTTGAAAAATTTCAAGATGAATTCGTTTATATGTAGAGCCAAAGTATTAAAACACTAAAAGGCCATTTCCGAAGGGCGTAATTCCGTGATTTTTTTAAAATGTCCGTATTTGTCAATATTAATCTATTATATTAACTACTACAAGATGACTTAAACTAGGCCTAGTTAAGTTATGGCACAAATAAATAACCGTAACATGGACGTCTAGAGTTTTAGCCTAGGCAATTGGTGAAATGGTTCAATAGCGCCTGAACTGGGTCGGAACCAATTTAAAGTTTTTGCCGAATAAATACGCCAAGTCAAAAATGTTTTCGAGCCTTCGAATGTACATGGCTGTACAACAAATTGGAATGAATCAGAACATGGAAACTGCACGTACATGCGAGTATATAGCAAGTATCAACGTAACATAAGAATTAGTATCGTCATTTGTGCACTCAAAATAATATTTAAATCGTTATTACTGAGGATCAATGTTCATTTATCTAAGATTACATAATATAGATAATTTGTTACCTTTTGTCTTAGGTAAACAAAGTAGGAAACTGATATATGTAACTTTATATATCGTATAATAAGAAGGTAAATAAAATATATAAATAAAAATATTGTTTCATTAATTGTCCCGAGAATATATTCTATACAATTATTATACAATTAATGTAACAATATTTTTATTATAAACAACAACATTTGTTAGAATCAATAAACAAAATGCTTGTAAGAAAAGTACAAACGAATAATTCCAAAAAAATGGAAGCAATGGTCATAAAGCAATTCGTTTCTTTAGATATATGGCGATTGAGATTTCTAAGAAAGAAATTAATTGTGGTGTAGATTTTTTTATATTTTTTATGTTGACGTTTTTTGTAATTTAACAAAATCGGCTTCGATGATCTAACAATTTAGGTCACCGCTTTACTTCCGATGGTAACGGGTTCGATTCCCCGTACAGTATAAACATTTGTATTCATGAGTATGATTGTTTGTATCGTATCTAGGTGTTCCCTATGCAGTGATATTATGTACGTATTTACAAAAAAATATATATTACGTAAGTAGTCTAGTACCTACCCATAACATAAGCTCTGATAAGCTTAGATCTAGATGACGCTGTGTGATCGTCCAGGATTATTATTCTACGCTATTAGTATACGTAATTAGATACATTTTATGTAATATTAATAGATTACTTTTTATATAACTTTGTAATATAATAAACTAGCTCCTCGACTCGACTTCTCACGGGTGTACATGTATTATATATATAAACCTTCCTCTTAAATCACTCCAGCTATTAAAAAAACCGAAAAATCAAAATCCATTGCGTAGTTTTAAAGATTTAAGCATACATAGGGGCAGACAGCGACTTCTATATTGTTTTATACTATGTAATGATGATGTAAAGATAAAGAAAAATAAAGAATAATATCTTAATTATTGTTAACACTATACAATAAGTAACAAAGTACAAATTACATTAACATTAAATATCAATCTATGGAATAACTTTAATTTATAAATCGGAACAAATTTAAATTTACTGTAATTCAAAATTCACTAACTCGTCAGGCTAAATTGTAAAATACAAGTAACTGAGTTATGAAACTTCTTGAGCTTAAAGGGAAACAAAATTATAATAAACCCAATCATTATAAGTATTGCAATAAAGGTTTGTTTTTGGTAGGTATTTCTGAATATTTTGTTATCTGTGGTAAACAGTATAAAGCTGTAGAGTTCAAAAAGTACTCGAAGTAATCAAATTGGATCAGTTCGAGTAGGTACCTATAGCTAAAGTTGATCGTTCTAATACAATAAATTAAATAAGTTCTGTTAAGAGTATGTTCCCAAGCCTCCTCGATATTATAAAATTTATTTGATAAAAATCTTTTTGAAACATGTAATTAAAAATAAACACTAGACAAAATTTTTAATCAAACAAACATTGATACTTCGATGTAACATTGAAGTATTTATTATTTATAAAAATAACAATCGTTAAACGATTGTTATTTTATACATGTTATTACGACATTGAATTATTTTATACTTTTCTTTCATTCTTGTGAATGCTTCACACTAGTCTCCAATAGTTACAAATAATTTCTAAAATATATGATTAAAAAAAATACAAATACATAGAATGTACATAATTGTAGTAGCGTTTTTTATAACACGATCAAAATAAATTAATATTTTAGTAAGTAAGAATACTAATTAACAAATGTAGAAAACTGAATAGAGGCCAGGTAAGTTTGTTGGCATTTCGAATAAATTTCGGATAAAGATTGACGAAATATATAAATATAGAATATGTAAAGTAGAACGATTGAAATTTCTTAGCGGAAGGAGCTTTAGGCTGATATGTCATGATCAGATAGATCTTATAACTACAGAAGGAGTAGTAAAAGGAGTAGAAGATCTACGCTAAGAGAGTTGTGTGAAACGTAGGCCGTCTCACTATGACACTATCATCCGCTGCCTACACTGTACGGACCTGGTGAAACATATAGACATTTTAATTTGCACATTTTATAATGTAACGAAACCTTTTAGTAACAGTTATTATGAGGAATGTTCTCGAAACAATTTCATTTTACATTAATTCATAAAATGCACCAGCAGTATGAATTATTTTTATTTTAAATACTTTTTAAAGTCAACAAAAAGGGAGAGAGTGAGGGCGTTACTAAAATGCCCTTTGAAGTCAGCAAATTTTCCAACGGGCACCTAACGAAATTGTTCTTTTAGTCTTCATAAATGTGAACGTACTTTTGCACTCACTTTTTTTATAGCGTAAAATGGAGTCAAAGCGTGACAAAGAGAGTACAAGCGGCCTTTCTAGTGCCACTATGCGACATAATTGAAAATGGTCTAGCTTACGAATTTTAAATTCGATTGGGAAGGATTACGGTTAATTCATTCCAACTCATAGTCAGTCTCAAAAATGAATTCATAAAGCATTTAGTATCATTGTTAAAGTTAGTCTCGATATTGTTGTCGTTCCAATGCAAAACTAACAATAATTCTTATTACTGACTCCTTTAAATATTTGAAATAATAAAAGCATTATTCAAAATCTGTATGTCATTATGAAATGGCATTGTCTCTTTTAAATTTTCTACAAATTAAACATGCAAAAGCTTATCTACACTGCTACCACAACATTAGTCGGGTACGTACTAGACTAGATGAATAGAATCAGGATCACCACAAAATACATAGTAAAGCCCGTTAATCTTTCACGTATTCTATGATATCTAGTACAATATTTAAATATTTATCATCATATAAATCATTTGTTGTAAAAAAATATATATATTGCGTCGAAAAACAGTGATGCGTAAAACCAAGCACTCTTGCCCAATTTTCCACAAAAGTAATCTTGAAACATAAAGATTATGTATAAACCTAATTACCCTATCTTATAATTGCCTTGTTTTGACGTCTACCCTTTGAGAGCTCGTCGCTTATTTCCCGAGTCTTCTAAAGATATTAATAACCATCTAAGTCGTTGGCTGTCTTCTCCTATCCCGCAAGTCGGTTGCGTAGCGTCGCGCCGAGTCTCCCTCGGTTCCCCGCCCGTGTTTTTCGCTAATACCCTTCGAGATGATAAGATGATGGCTTTACAAGCAAGCAGTAATTACGCCCGTCCAATTACCGCTCCGAGGAAACGAGTCATTGCAGAAGGCTTTTGTTTTCAATGTTAGTATTTTCTCATCTCGAGCTTCCCGTTTTCTTTTTTGAGTTTGTTGTGTAAGAAAATGTATACAAATACTTGTTTAGTACATGGTTTGAGTAACGTTTGAGTCAACTAAAGTCAACAAAATATACTATAACAGTATGATTTTTAGTGTTAATTTAATCAATATATTCATTAGTTACTTATTTTTAATTGTACAAATACTTGGTTCTGCTTGGTTTAAGACTAGATGACATATATCCTTTAAATAAATAAATGAATTGAATAAAAAGAACAGTATAGTTTTTTAAACTTGTGGTGTTGTTACAAATAACATACCAATTTGGACAAAATCTTGCATTTGTAATTATAGTTACACAAGATTGTTTGAACTAAGCTCAATTAGCTTAACATTGCTCTGAACGGTAACATATTACAGAATACTAAAACAAAATACTTAGCTTGAAATAGAATATATACGTAGAGTGTTGAAAGACATTTTATAGCGACAAATTAGCAATGTTTCTCTAATCATTAGAACTCTAGAATTAAAGTGGGTGTGTGTTAAAAGGAAACCATAATTAGAGTCGACAACTTGCAGTTTGTTGGTAAAGCTGTATTTAGAGCAAAAGCGGGAGCGGGAGCAAATACAACAAACATAGTTTCAATTGATAAGGCTTCACGTAATTTCGTTGCACAATGTAACTTTCGATATATAATTACTGTTTTATTTATTACTTTAAATAATGTACAGGTTTAATGATGATTTATTTCTTAAACACTACAATTTGTACACTGATGTGTACTGATATAGAAACTTTCAACAAGGGTAATAAATACATTATAAAAAAATCTAATGTTGTTAAAAATAATTATATAGGGTCTATACAGTGTTTAATTTAAAAAATAAAATTTAATCAAATCGCTGACTGATTGTAATAATGGGTATAATTATAACCACCACCCAATGGCAACTAATTGTCAAGTAAATCAAGCTGCGTCGAATGAATTGGGTCTGGGGTTGGCGTTGGTACTCGCTCTGAAATACAACACTACCTGTCGCTTCCATGACAATTAAGAGAGGTCTGAAAATGAGTTTGTAAAATACGTTATATTGATTATAATCTCTAAGGAGATAAATAAAAATTTTACATTAAGTTAATGTGATGTTTATGTTTAGATATATTGATTATATCTAGTTAGTAAAGGTAGAAACGTAATATTTCGTTTCTAATTTTAGCATCAAAATCGTTATTCTTTTAGAACATGATTTTCTTATAACATATAATTATATGGTTTTCTTATTATTTTAATTCTCATAGTTAATTAACTATGACAATTCAAATAGCTCCATCTAGTCCCAACAAGAGCTTGTTTTATTTGTACTAAAGAGCTCATAAATCAATATATGATATACATAGACAACCTAATCAATACAAACAGTCATATTCATGGTAAAAAATATTTGCATCGTGTGTGTATTGAATTTGCGGTGTGGTAAACCGCTAGACCACTGAGACCATTATATCATATCTATCTGTATATATATACCTTTGAGTTATATATATATAACTCAAAGGTGACTGACATAGTGATCTGTCAACGCACAGCCCACCACTGGACGGACCCGGGCCGTAATTTGGCATGCAGGTAGAAGCTATGACGTAGGCATCCGCTAAGAAAGGATTTTGATTAATTCTACCCCCAAGGGGATAAAATAGTGGATGAAAGTTTGTATGAAACTTTGTCAATTTTAAACCGATCGGGAGACTTTGCATGCATAAATCTATTATGGCGTAGGCATGCCCTAAGAAAGGATTTTGATAAATTCCACCCCTAAGGGGATAAATTAACGCGAGCGAAGCCGCGAGCAAAAGCTAGTTATTTAATATATTTCAACTATTTATATCAGATTTAAAGCATAAAGGCATTTTACAATATTCCGTCAATTTTAAAAATATATTTGTGTAAGACATACATAACAACAACTACCTAATTATTAGTAGTACTGGTTTATCTAATCTGTAACTGTATTTTATTATATTTATTTTTTAGAAGTAATAAAAGCATGAATCTGTTGAAGGTAACTTTATTTAAATTACCTTCAACAAATTCGTGCCTCAAATAATAGCAATTTGTATTATATAAAAACATATAAAATTTATCTAACCGAATGCTCATAAATATAATAGGTTGTAAAGAAACTGTACTTAATCATTGCAATAATTATTATTCATGCTGAAGTATCTTAACATCATCTATTTTGGTGTGCACAATAAAGGTCAGTGTTCAATTAATGTTCGTAAAAATATATTATGTTTTATTATAACTTTTTTTAAACACATATTATTTCATTATCATGGATTTGTGAGGGTGATTAGTATTTCTAATTACGAAAACTGAACATATTTATATTGATTTAGAGATAATTTTATGTCTAAAAATACTACTTTTAATTCTGAAAGTAATTAATGAAAGTAGCATACAATACTTCACAAACAATGAATGGTTGCTACTGAATAAATTAATATCCTACCCATAAGTTTCCACTAGCTAATTGAATTGCATCTGTAAGCTAATTGATTAATAGCTATTAAGCAGTAAGTCGTAAAGACCTAAAATATAGATGATGGAATATTCACAATTTTATTCCAAACCTATGAATGTCAGAGTAAAATTCTGATTATTCTCTTACCTTTATTATATTTTATTTCAAATGGCATAATAATTCTATAGGCTCAAGAATATAATGGTCCGTATTTTCTTCTTTCCTGATATTCTTGTTATTATTGTATGCTTTGGTATTTTGACAAGCGAGGATCCATTACGGATCATCCCAGTGTGTTGGGGATAAGGTTGAATATGGGTACAGATTTTATGGCGCGTTAAGTGAGCGCCATTTTGTGCATCACACGCGCGTGCACGTGCTGTTGATGTTGCAGCGAGGGATTCTATATCTGTAATAGTGCTTTCCACTATTATGCTTTTGCACTCACTGTCGGTCTCATATTTTAAAGAGTTACGAAATAATTATTAATATCTAATTTTAATACCAATCATTATAACATCTTTTTCTTATTGTTGGATACAGGTTACACTTTAACAGATATATTTTAATTTAAAGACCTCATGAATAGAATAGAATAGAATAGAAAATCATTTTTTTAAATCTACCGCTTATTCGCTGTATAATAGAGTATAAAGCTGTCTCATTACAAGAAGAATAAGCAAGAAACTTGTGTATTGCTCTTTTAAACAATCCTTGTAAGTTCACATTTTACAAGTCGAAACGTGTGAATACAAACTACCAACCAGCACTAATGTATTTAGGCTCAAATATAAAAACACAATAAGATTAAATCAGTCGTAGTGATAAGAGCAGTCCAGTCCCTACAAGCAGCACTCGTTCACGAGTGATGCTGAACATTAACAAGTCTATCGTCATAATTACAAACAATATGTATGACTAGAAATCTAACATGTACGAATAGAACCCCCGCCTATTGAAAGTAAGACAGTATTGTACACCGCTAGGCCACCGATAACGTCCATATATTATTAGTAGTATTTCATAATAACTTTTGTGAGTCTCTATAATAAATGCTATATCAGTAGATAAATGCACTAAAGGGATCATGTGGTATAGTGATGCAAATCAGCACGTTCAGTAAAAGATTGTGCGAGTGTACGTTTTGTATAACGACACGTAGGTCACGCAGTACCTCATATATATAGTTTATGTAATTAGTGTAAGCTAGAGTATTCAAGATGTAACAGTTAAATATACAAGTTACACCCTACTGTGTGTGTTTACTCTCACCACCGCTCCTGTCATCACATGGCGACCGTGACAAAGAAGCTGCATAAATGGATCAAGATCAGACTATACTCTGAAGATCTTCGGGCAGCAAAGAGGTATAAATTATTTATCTTCAATATATTGTACGGTGGAAATTAAAGTTCCTAGGCCATCGGTGTCCAATATCCTCAAATTGAGGTTCACCGCATACCTGTGCCTAAAAAATTGATTGAAGCATCCATAGATGGAATTATAAAGATTGAATAAAAGGGTGCTAGCGGTCTACAAATGTTGTAGTGATTATCAAATGTGCCGTGATTAGTGTCATTTCTGAAGACATTTTTATACGTGTTTGGTGCAGTGAAAATATAATTAAGGACATATTAAGTGGTATATAATATTTGATTGTGTATTTAAATTTAAGTCACTTATTTTGAACAGGAAGTAGGCAAACTGTGACAGGCCACTTACACACTTTTTGAAAGAATTTTATATTAGTCTGTATATTTTAAAAATGGCCGCATTTGATTTAAAAGCAGCTTTATTGCTATTACCTATAGTGAATCGGGATGAGGAAATTATAAAAAGCCTTTTAGACGGCATTGAATTTTACAAAACTATCCTCAGGCCTGATGACCACCCCTTACTAATAAATTTTATATTAAAGACGAGACTTTCTAGTTGTGCCAAATTAAAATTAAAATCAAACTACGATAATATTAATAATTTAACGGAGGATATAAGAAAAATTCTATTACCAAGTAAATCGTATACATTCATTTTAACGCAACTACAAAAATGTAGGCAGGGTAATAGAACAATTTTAGAGTTTGGGGATGAAATTGAAAGGTTGTTTGTTGAATTAACAATTGCCCAAGCGGGGGGTTTGAACACCGCGTATGATATTCTATTGCCCATAAATGAGAATATTGCAATTAGGCAATTTGCATACGGGCTAAACGATAGTAGGTTGACAATGTATATAATATGTCGAAAAATATCAAATTTACAAGAAGCTGTCAAAACAGCAATAGAAGAGGAGGAATTCATTCCTAAGAACTTCCAAACGTGTTTAATAAATAAAATAAATTATGACGCACGAGAATTTGATCGCAGAACAAATCAATGTCAAGCGAAGCGTAATAATACTAAGGCGCGAAGTCAGCAAAATACAATAATGCATAGTAAAGAAGGTCGCGCAGTTTGTTATAGTAAGCATATGAATTACGTCAAAGCGTCAGCTGATAGTAGGAATAGCGATAGAAAGACATCGTTAGATTTTGTTCATGAAAATAAGAATACCGAAATTTTAGCTTTTAACACAAATAATGTAGTTAAATTTAATTGTTTTAATAATGATATATTTTTGATAGCAGACTCAGGAGCATCAATGTCAGTTTTAAAGTATGATTGGTTAAAAAATTTGCCTTCAATTAAGATCCATAAAGATAACGCTATAATAAAAGGCGTCTGTGGTAATCTAGAAGCAATGGGATTTGTTTACCTGAATCTTGAATTTCAGAAACTGCAATTTAGACAAAAGTTTTATGTATTTAAAGAATTACAGTGCAGTTCCCATGGTATATTAGGAGAAGATTTTTTAATACAATTTAAAGGTATTATAAATTTTGAATTGGGCTGTTTAAGTGTAAAGCCCCACGGATCACTCGATAGGGTTCGTATACCTTTTCAAAAAAGAGAAAATGGTATAAAATATGTTACTTTTCCTAATAAAAGGAAAACTGACTATATGGAGAAAAATGTAAATTGTTTGAAAAATAGAACAACGGACGAATTATCGAAAATAATTGCAACGTCCGATGAGTTAAAAAAATTAAACTCATGCTGTTCAGGCGTTATTAAGCAAGGTCCAATTAAAAAAATTCATAAATGTTCTCAAGTGAAAATAAAATCTATTCCATCAAAGATGGCAGAAATTACTACAAAATCACAGTTTCGTGTGAAATTAAATATTTGTAATAAGGAGACATTAGGAAAAGTGTTAGGTATGCATAATATGCATGATAATGCGTGCAATGTAGTTCTATCCGGATCTATAATATATTTAAATCAAACATCTCTATTAACAAAGGTGGGCGTAGATAAATCATTAAGAGAACTTGTAGAGATATGCAAGGATCATAATATTATGGAAGTTATAATTATTAAAAATATGTACAATAAGTCTCAAGTTAATAAGTTCTGTCGGTATATACAGAAGTATGATGAGTTTTTACGATTATGTAGGTATACTGTAAAATGTATAGATAAGTATAGTAAGTCAATAAGTACAGATAATGAAGTGAGCATTGTCACATTGGCCAATAATGTAAAGCATAAAATTTCTTAAAATTGTTATAGAGTAAAAGGCCTAATTTTAATTTTTGGTTACTACTTGTTTAGTAGAAAACAAGATCTGTTAGATGATGACAAATATGTATTAATAATACAATGTATTTATAAAAGTTTGTATTTTTTTTGTACTCAGGTATGATATACCTTGAGAAATTGTTAAGTTAAATTAATCCTTGGTGCTTGTTTTTTTTGTCTTTTGTATGTTTAAATAATAAAATTGTCCTTGTAATGTTAAACTTTCAGAGGGAGGGGACACCCTCACCATAGACACCCTACTTTTCAGGGGAGGTGTGGTATAGTGATGCAAATCAGCACGTTCAGTAAAAGATTGTGCGAGTGTACGTTTTGTATAACGACACGTAGGTCACGCAGTACCTCATATATATAGTTTATGTAATTAGTGTAAGCTAGAGTATTCAAGATGTAACAGTTAAATATACAAGTTACACCCTACTGTGTGTGTTTACTCTCACCACCGCTCCTGTCATCACAATCACTAGCAGGGTGGATTCGGGGACGTCGGTTGCCACGGGAACCTTTCACGGAGCTATGAGTTTTTCCGCTTCGCACAATGAAACGGCATAAGACGTAACGACATCTAATTAATAACCTCTATCATATCTCTATTGCTCGGCTTATGCGAGGGGTGACGAGCTTAGTGTAAGAGGATTGGTTATAGACGCATGATTTGTTCCGGGAGCGGGTAACGAGCGATTTTTTGCTATTACCCTCTGGTAATTATATACGGAAGTAATATTGTCAATTAAGCTTGATTGATTACGGTAAAATTGCTAGGTTTTGTAAGAACGTTATTTCAGTTAACAGTACGTAACCCACAATTTTGCGACGATATATAGTATGGCATGGGTAACATGTATATATAATTATTATGTAAATAATATATGTCTATTCATATAGTATTTTCTATTAATATCATAATTTCTCCGTTTAATAAGTAGATTAAGCAAATTGTTCATACATAGCTGCTTATTTTATTACAGATAAGACAGATATATTCTATATTCGTCTATAAATTCTCATCTATCATTTGTCGCTAATTTTTACTTTCTACTACGATATTTAGTAACGATTTCACATAAGTTGCAAGGGGTCAATAGTGGCAATTGGCTGAGAAGCTTTTCTTGTAACAATCTACGGAGGAAATCTTTATTTACTAGTAGACTGTAAATTGCTGAAATATTGAAGATTTTAAAATATAAATTAATAACATATAAGTCCTTATTTACGAAAACATTTTAAATATATGTACAGTATATTATTGCCCGGTCTCATATCCCATTTCATTCAACAAATGCTTAATAATTAGTGACACAGCGAAACATCAATATGCTTGACGTGTTTCATGTTAATTGGATAGTAGCGAACAATGACGCCGGCTGATATATAGCTACACTGGACACGAGACACGTGCTTTATTATGACATATTGTTCGCAATTCAAATAATCAACCATTTTGTGTGCGATATCTACCTGAATTTGAATGCTGTGTTCAGTAGCCTGGCCAACTTCAATATTGGCTTAAGATAGATTCTTGAGATAGTATTAGAGTTGATTAGAATTACTGTTTCATTTTACTTCAATTTTATGACATTTACTATCACAAATATAAATCTTTACACAAGTAGAAGTTTAAAATTTATATTTTGGTTTATGTATGTATATTGTATTCAATCATGTAATTAAGATTTAATTATATCAAATTCGACAAAATCAATGAAAGCATTATCATAAAGAAATCGCTACGTCTACTATCATATATATTATTTTAGGTTTTTTTTAATAATGTTGAATAGAGCTTAATTGTATAATGTTGGATATACAAATGATTTGATAATAATGATGAATAGGAAATTACCAAACATACACAGACTTGAAAAGCTTCCTGAGGCTTTACGGATAAACTACATGTTATAATACTTAAATCTGTAATATTAGAATTCAGTATTATAACAAACAGTTTATCAGGAAGTTTCAACAAAACCGAAAGAAATTCTAAAAATTAGAAATATAATTCTTGACGAACATCTTTCTAAATTCGATACAAAAAGTTTTGAGGAGGACTAAATGAGAGCGTTACCTAACGTGTCACGTCCGGCTTCAAGTTCGATGAAATGGGAGTTTCGAGTGAAAAGTTAACTACGAAAATTAACACCCAGTGGATCTGTAATCAACGCACTACAAATAAGTACCACTGGGAAATTATCTGTAGTATAAGTGGTTCATAGGATGAATTTAAATGGCATTTTATCACAAATTCAAAGGCCGTTAAAAGATTCAATTTGATAACGCCACAGTCACACGCGTTTTCAGATTCTAAAAGCAAAGGCCCGTGTTAAAAGCAATTAAAACTTTAACGACATTAAACTCCCTCTCGCTTGCCAATTTACTGATGTAATAAACCTTACTTTCTCATTGTATCTCACAATAACAGATTAATAATCGAGTTAATACTAATCACAGCTTGCGCTAAGAGATGAGTTTTCAAGGCGTTATTTTTTCCAGAGCTATGCAAAACAATTCCTGTTGTTATTTACAAAGTTTTCCATTTCGGAACAAATTTGTTTTTAGCTTTTATGACAGATAATTTGTCAAGGGTAGCTGTGCTCAAGTCAAAGATAATTTATCTGTCTCAACCGCTTTATTTATTACAACGCGTTCGCATCTTCGTTGAGCCCTTAAAGTTAGTGGTTAATGTAGCTTCTTTGAGGCAGATGTCAGTCACTTTTGGCGATGGTAAGGGAGGGCACTTCGTCAGTCGGCCATTGGTCAACGTTACTGATTTATTTAATTTTTTGTCTAAGAATTGTACATGTTGATGTGAGCCGAATAAATAGTTTACTTAAAAAGCGTATCAATATAGCCCGAAAAATATACATATATTATAGAAAAAAATAATTAATTCATCACCCTTACTACCACTTCTCGTATCATCTAGATAAGAGACCTACCTTTTAAGTCTAATATCACTGAAGTGTAGTAAATGTCTTTAGAAAAGTAAGTTCGATACGTATCACTAGCGTGGTAGCACCTTGTAGGACTAACTAATTTGATTAATTTGAGTCACTTTTAATTGTATACGGCGGTCTCTGATGTAACTTATTCAACAACGCAATACATTTATGACAACAAAATTAAAGTGTGTATCGTACATGCACATAATAATGCTTTTATAAAAGAACAAGTCATTGTTTTACGGGTTGATATAGGAGTTCCAAAAACAGTAAATTAAATTAGTAACAGTGGGATTCCATTGCGAGGAGGTAACTGTAGAGGAGAAATTATGATTGATGATAGGATATGATTCGTTTCCACTTAACACATCGTAAAAGGGGTTATTTTATTGCCGCAGCTCTTGTTCCTGTTAGGTCAGTGACTAATGAACGGTATGACTTGCTTGTTTTAAAGTAGTAGTTTTATTACTAAACAGATCACATGTAATTAAAAATTATAATTAGTTTCATAATAGCATTCCCCATCCGAAACAAATTCTATGAATTATTGAGTAGAGCGCTTTGTGTCCAAACATGTACCTCGATGATTTTCAATTGAATAAGCCTATTATTATATATGCATTATCCGAAAATTAAATCTATTTAACTCATTCGAAATTCGTTTCATTTATTTATGTTTACAGTTTATTATTTTTTTAGTTAAAACCATTACATTTCTATAACCTATTCCTCATTATTATTGTATGAGAAAAGCGCTGCAAAAACAATGGTATACACAAATTACCGCTAAGTACACTCAACAAATCGAGTCTTTACGAATAGATCATATATTATTTAGGTTCAATTTAAAAGCTAACGTGTTCGGAAATAGCGGTCTTGTATCGTGAATAAGCAAAATTGTGCGCGGGCAGGGTCGTAGGGCAGTTCCCCTATAATATATTAATGACCTACACTGTAGCATGTCCTAACGGTGAGCCCGCAAGACACGATATGAAATACTCGTTAATATTTTGGCTACATCATGTTGGGTATATATACGGACATGTAACTGTAGTACCGACAGATGGTAGGCTGTATCGATCAAATTGAACTAAATCCCTTTAAAAAGCTATATAATGAAACACTAAAAGTTGCTAATAAAATAAAATTATGATCAACTGTACCAGTGTGTCTAGACTATATCATATAAAAAAGTAAATTTTCAATTAGCTATAATCGATAATAAATAAGTGAATAATTTAAAAAAAAAAAATTGCTAATAAAATAAAATTATGATCAACTGTACCAGTGTGTCTAGACTATATCATATAAAAAAGTAAATTTTCAATTAGCTACAATCGATAATAAATAATGAACCCAAACATGTAATTTATTTATTTAATTCAGGTTATTAGTGGCCCATTATAAATCCTTCATAGAATAACATTAAATGAATATACTGTACTTAAAAAATTAGTAACCAGACGAGGTATACAAGCACTGAATGAAACAAATTTTAGAAAAAGTTCCTTGACTTTTATCCACTCAGGCAAAAAAATATAACTGTCCATTAAATATAGAAATAAATATAAATTTAAAGATTATGATTGTTATATTAAAACAAGAATCCATCTATCTGCATAAAATTCAAATGATTATGAAGTAACGCATTGCATGTAAGTTTACAACGGTAAATATTATTCTAAATAGAAACTAGTTTAGTACTGGCAGTGTAAAAAAAAAATTAAAATGTATTTACGGAAACAGAGTATTTGTGGTAAATAGATTTCACCTAGGTAAAGCATTTTCCGTGTCCTAGTAATGCAGTTGGTAAAAGTACGCGTCGGTGAATCTCATACACTGCTTACGATATTTCTGCTTAAATACTTCTTACATTCTCGTACCCTTTACTCAACAATTAGAAGAATGGGTAACATGAAGCAATTATTATTTCCAAATTGTAATATAGTGTGATTGAAGCACGCAATAATTTACTCGCATAGTAACTTTTTGAAATAAAATAACCATAGAAACATTTTCTGTATCAATATATTTTCTGATAAAGGTCAGTTCAATTTATGTAATTTATTATATATTTTTCTATTTGGTGATCACACCAATAATTATCAAATTATTTGTATAAACTCGTCTTTTATATAAATAATTTTAAGCAAGATAATCATAGTTTTGTAGAAAGAAAAAGATTAGTTAATACTATCTAATGTTTTTCTTTCACTGTAATAGAACATTAGATACTATTTTTTCTTACGCAGCTTGTTAAAAACTTTTTACAAATTTTTTACGTGTTTTATCTCATTATCAATAAATAGTTCAAAATTTTACTGAAAGAATATAAAGCGCTAAGACGCGATGCTTTAGAATGGCGACATTTACGTCTAGTGTTATCAGATGGTGTTTTAATTCCCCTTTTAGAGTCTATGAACAGCGCATAAAGGACAGGAATGTGAGATATATAAATTTATGTTTTACTAAGCGTGGAATATAATTCTTGATTCGAATAAATAAAAAATTGTAATATATAAGAATAAAAATTCCTTTAGCACTGAATAATACTCTATTGTTATGAAGATTCAAGGGAAGCAACGTATTTGTACAACGATTAATTGATCAATCGAAGCAGGTGCAACTTGCTTCAAATGCACCTAAATTTCAAGTTCATAAAATATGACAAGAAGTTACAATTCTCTACTTCCACTCTTTACTTTAAAGTTATAACAAATACTATGTAATATTGTGTTATCTGTACTAATACTTAAAAAGAGAGAAAGTAAATTTGTTTATTGTTATGTTATGAGGATTTAAGGGAAGCAACTATACTTGTACAATGATTAATTGATCAATCGAAGCAGCTGGCACGTGCTTCGATTGTACCTAATATTCAAGCTGGGTGCAGTGTACGAAGCCGCACGTCGGCGTCGGGTTAACTACGTACAGCGTACGTTAATTACATAAAATTGTGACGTCACAGGGGAGGATCGTACTGCACAGGTGTAGTTAAGCGTAGCAGTTTCTGTTATTCAGCCATAATTCTATTCACGTGAATATACAGCTTAAAGTTCTTAATATTATTATCACATACATGATAACATTAAGAATATTAAAAAAATCAATTGTTAAATAAACTATGTTACAAATATTTCAGTTATCATTTTAAAAGTTATTAAACATATATGTGATAGTTTAGTGCAATGAGGTAAATTAACACAAATATAAACAACACTGTAATCGGAATTAATGGTATAATTATAGCAAAAAATATATACTATACATACGTAAAATGATTAGAAATTATGAAGTGAAATTGTATTCAAAAAATGATTTTAGTCTTATATGAAAAGTCGACCTGTTTAATACAAGATTAAAATATTTTTCAATGAAAAAATATTATATATATATATATATGTATAGTTCTATAGGTAGGTACATTACATTGAGTGCAAGAAAATAAAGGATACAAATAATGTGCCTCTGATTCACTGAGTAGGAAATGCATTTTCTATTTTTCACTGAACTTTAATGCACAATGTTTGATAAAATTACCGGTACGGTGACGCTAGCTTATTTCTTTGTACAAATGAAAAGTACAAAGCGATTCAAAATAAGCATGAAAAATGGAAATTAATAAATATATAAATAAGTATATAATAATTACCTATAATCGATATGTCGGAGTCTGCCTTTAGTGGTTTAGCACACGGTGTTACTACCGATGGCCACGGGGTCGATTTCTTGTACAATATTTGCATTGATTGATGATGATAGTGTGTTTTCTTAATATTTTATAACAAATGTATTTTAGTATTCCTAACATTTGCTTAGTAACCATATCACAAGCTCTCTAAGCTTGAAACTAGATGTCGCTGTGTAAACTGTCCAAATATGATCATTATTTAAAAAACGAAACGAATTTTATGGTTTTCCATAAATGCAAGATAAATAAAATTTCGACATAATTCATATTAAACATTGATTTATTAATTTTTGTTTGGTTTTATTTAATCTGACTCTATTTTACTTTTAATTTGTACGTCCTCATATTCTTAATTTTAAAAATACAATATGTTTCTTAAATTAAAATTATATGTTAGGGACATATATATTTTTTGCTGTGCCCAATCTATTTTTTTATCTCATACCTATATACATAATAAGTATGTAGATTTATAATGGTAGGTTATTCTACCGAATAATAATATTTGTATATACATACAAGTATGTGTTAGTAATTGGAATTAAAATATTATTACAATTATAATAACATTAATTAAATTGGTTTTATTAACTTGGCTATTTGAATTTAAGTTATGGTAAAGCTTTTTGAGTTTCAAATCAAGATTAAAGTGAGAGTGCCTTTAATTCTTCGTACCTTCTTGTGGCTAAATAAAACAAAGTAAACGGAACTACGATTAAAAATGTAAATTAAAGTACATTCTCGATTCTGAAGTTTAAAGTATTTTCTCGCGGATAAGTTTAAATTAATGTGGACCGTCACAGGCACTTTTAGAGGCACGAGAGGCGCGCCGGTCGACCGGAGGGTCCATCAATTTTTTATTAAGTTCGAGAATCTCTTCACAAAGAGTCTAAGGGCATGAGCTATTATATTTAATTAGAGGCCACACTAGTCAACTTTATTGAATTTGACACGTCAGAATTTGTCTCATCTCGACTCTCGCTCCATTCAATACTCCGTCGGTATGCAGAGCATTTCCGTTCTTTTTGATGAGAGCTAAGATTAATTTCGGAGGGTTTGGAGAGCTCAAAGGAAATTTCAGAATATAAGTGCATTAATAAAGGTTTGCCAGCCTCTCGATAGGGCACTCTTTTATCGCAAAAATGTCTTTATTAAATTTGTGGGCTTTTATGCATGTTTAGTGACTTTATTACTTAAAAGCCGCTGGAGTATTGCTTTTTATACAAGATTTTATGGTACTATTTATCTATATCTTGTCATATCATAATGTAGGTAAAGTAGAATAAACTTTGATAAATTAGTGAACTGTATATGTTTCATTGATTTGATTCTATTTAGGTACATTTGATGTTTTAATGAAATTACATCTTTCAAACATCTTAAAGATTAAAACAATGGTATAATGATATATTATATAGATTAATTACTTTTTGTTACAAAAGGAATTTATTTTTAACATCTACGCAAAAAAACTATCTAATTAACATTATATATCTAACTAATACTATAAAAAGGAAAGACTTTATTTTAGTACAGATAGATTTTATTAATTAATAATACAAAAAATATTTTAAACTAATAATAAGCTACCATATCAGCAACTGACATAAGACATATTTCATTTGAAAAAATGTGATCCCCATAATATTTAATATTAGGTAAGCCGAAATTTAGACGTATCATTTATTAATCTATTTAAATAACATTATTAATAAAATATTATTATGTAAAATGCTACAAAAGGCGAATTTATTTATTTGCCAAAATCATTATCTAACTTCAACCTACACTATTACCAGTAATTTAGGAAAATAAATTCTCCTTGCCACGTCTGTCTGTATCTTTGTGATAATCTCAAAAACTACTAAACGAATTGTTATCTGTCGAGAATAATACCTGAGAGTGCTTTAGGATCCATATATATTATAAAAAATACCCTTGAAAAGTACTTAATAAATAACAAATAGTACCTGTGATGACTAGAGCTCGAATGTCCAGTGGTGGAACTTGACATGGGAGAACGTGCTGGAAATGCAGCTGCAGCACCAGCGCCTTCTGACATGACGAATTCTGTAACAATAGTAATAAGTGCATAAGCATCTAAAACTTTGATATTATTTTATTTCTATTTTACAATATTATTATCAATACAATTACTTAGCCGCATTTATATGTATAATAATATGATATCAAAGGCATTGAGCAGATATAAGCTCTGAAATGAAAGTCACCATCTTTTTTTTAGTGTGTGTAAATTATAATAATAATCATAAATGTCAACAATTTTCATATTTTTTACACAAAAAAGCTGATCGACTACCAACAATAATATTTTTTATGAGTTCTATTACAAAGTAGACAATATATAGTACATCGTTTGAAAATAAAATTTGGACCATTTGTTAACTATCTAGGTACGATCAGTGTTACTGTACTGGTTCGTTTCATATATCAATAACTAATACGAATTGTATAGAAATCGTGTTAGCACATTAGAAAGGAATAATCGACTTCCTCTTCGGGAAACGTATAGAGACCTACTGTTTTAGTTACATTATACCGACCCACTAACTATCAATCGTAGTGTCACGCTATCGACAGAACATTTGTTTGTTCTCGCCATTTTTGTCTCAGTGTTTCCCGCTCCTTGGCAGTTATGTGTGGCGAGTGGGAACTCCGGCGCCAGGGCTAGCTATCAATCTGCCAAGAGCGCCCTCTGAGCATGATCGATGTTTTCACGAAGACCCAACGCCTCGCTCGCCACTTCACCGTCCCAACAAGATACCATACATTTTATCGAACCTTAACGTCACAGTTACTACATATATGTTCTTTGTTGTTCTTACAAGATAAATACATTCGAATTTAGAATCGATTATAATCACAATGGTGAAAAGTACTTTATGGTATATGTATATTCGTAACTTCAATATAATTTTTGAGTAATGTTTCAGAGCAAGGAATATGACGTGCTGCGATGAAATGAATTCCCCTTGTTGTACGTACGTACCGACCGTCGAAATTCTATAAATTATAACTTCCCCGTTTTGTTTATCATCTTGCGAATGTATTACGCAGGTCTTCCGCTTGTGTAATATGTAAATACGAAACTGAAGCGGAAGGAATGGAAACAAATCTGGCAGATTCATGTTATTCATTAGGTAAGAAGGATTATTATTATTACTGAATATTGTAAAGTAATGTACTGGTATTGTATAAATAATTATGATTAGGAAAATTATATGCGACTGAAGCATGTTTAATTATTACAAGATTTACGAAATATAATTACACTGCTATACGATTGAACATATTTACGTTATAAATACACAAGTACTTTTTATCCCTTGAAGGAATTTCATAATCGACGAAAAATGAAAATTGATCGTTCCTAACTAAGATAAGTTTCCAAAGTTATGATGGAATGAAAGTGCTTCCGGGCGACGCGCGACTTCGGCGAGCAATGAGAGCGGGGAAGCAAAAATGTTCCTTACTGATTTAGTTCCGCAGTAACTAATTGTTGTTCAAACAAGAAAACTAACGAGCACCGCCATTAATCACTAGCCATTAATGTCATTCGCTTGTTTTGGAATGGGTATCCGTTTGAGGGTTAAAAACTAAAAGATCCATTCAATATGTCTATATACAGGTTCAAATATTTTACCAGATTTTTTTCTTTTTACTGTATATATAAACAAATATTTTCTAAACGTTCATGATAGGAGTAGTTATTATTTGGATTTCATATTATTCTCAATAAAGTTTTAGATTTCTCAAGTACACCATAATACAAGATGTTTCTCAGTAAAGTGCCTTGTATTAGGGTCCTTTATGAATACCATATGAGGCGACCGCTATTTTTACATACAAAAATCGGCATGGAATCAAAGTCCACATGTCCGTTGCGGCCTACCTTAATTTTCCTCCACAACCCGCGCACTGAATACCAAAGAAAGGACGGACATCAGTTTTACCCGAAAATACGGGATTGTCATACAAATTACATAAAAGTATTGGATTATTTGACTTACAGAAATATTATTGTTATTGAAAACATTATGAAGTGAATAATGTTAAATTTTTAAATTTAATTTTAAGGAAATACTTGTGGAAACGGTTTTCCGTAACGTTGTTGAAAAGCCGACAATGCCAGAGTAATTTTGCTTATTTCGCCTTAAATTACTTGATCTCGTTTACGGGCCTTTGAAGATTGTACCAAGTTTTCACAAAGTTTGTGTCTAATTTATTGTTTACCGTCACTTTCTTCTGTTTATTTAATGTAGGTTAACTGTGTAATACATTTTTGAATTAGGTATTTAAAATATCCGTAAATACAGTGCCAACAGATATATTCTTAATGGGTTCAAGTCTCATTTTTATAAAAGAAACAGATTCCATTACAATTCTTGATAAATTTCCGCACTACAGAGTAATATTAATATTTATGACATTGATACTATTTTTGAAATATATAAAATAAACTATTATAATATTAGTCTGGATTCTTTGCTTAACATACTAAATATATGCTTTATTATAATAACCGCTTATACTAGTCATTCTAACTAATATTGCAATACTATCATGATAGTTACTGCTGTAGTTATACAAAATATAATTAAACCATATATTACACTTAAGTGGAAATATAATCTGAATCTATATCTGCCAACGGATATGTACAACGAGCATCATGTAATCATATGACATCAGTGATAACACTTATGCGTTGCCATTCTAGAAATCTAAGATGCCTTCTTTTCTGTAATTTTACTGCCTAATCGAACCCTATACTCTAAAAACTAGGTTGTAAAAATCTTACAAAATTGCTGCCTGGCGGCTGAAATAGGTAGTGGACTGACCTCAGTCTCACCTATTCGAGTCGAGTGCCTACTCGACTGGATATACGACTTTTTACAATCGACCTCTGGTACCTAATGTAGCACAAGACTTCAAAATATATTTTCAGATTTCTAATTTGCCTTTCCGTTAAAGTGATTTAAATCATGAGTATTTATTTTACTGTCTTGGTATATTTTTATGACTAACCTTGTAAATTAAAATAAATCTAACATCGAGAATGCTGATTCTCAATTATTTCATCAGACTAAGAATTTAATCTCAACTTAAATGAAGGTGATTCCCTTATAACTTTCCAACACAGTCGCTAATAACGAAACTTGTGGTTAATAGCAGCGAGGAGAAGGCAAGGGGCGGGAAAGGGTGGTGGTGTCTGTTGGGCGGAGAGCAGTGTAGGGCTTGGAGATATTTCGAGACAATTCAATGGGAAAATCTGGCTTTGTGAAAGTTCCATTGTATTATATCATAAACTTAACATTATATTGATACACATAAATATATATACTTGTTTAATAATCTGAAAATGTTTTAAACAGTAAAATTGTTCTCTAAGTTAAAAATAACATCTGTGCATATAAATTAGCGCTAATGTTTGTAACAAAATACAAGAGAGCTGTAGTGAATCAGCGAGAGTACATTGTAGTAAATTATGAAAAACCAATAACGTAGCAACCAATGATTATAAAATCGACTAGCAATATCAATATTTAACGCGACAGTAATTTTAGTATCGATAGAGCTATAGTAATAAATGGAACACTCTCAGATTTATAGATACATATAAAGTACACTTGGAGAGAGAGGCTTTCAGCGTACCGTCGCGCGAACATATCGAATCTTTATGAGGTCATTAAACATATTTTTACGAGGACACCGCGGTGTCCTATATTATTACTTGGGGGGGAGTTAGCAGCACTGCCATTTCATTGGTCAGTAATTCGCGGAAGTGAACCTTCATCGAAATTGACAACGTTCGCGTAATAAAGCTTTTATGCCGCGTTATTGCAACGCGCTCACATAACCGACTTCACGTTCGTAATAAATGAAATTTTATGCGCTATTTTTTTTTTTCAATATTGACTGAGTTCATGCGTTGTAGACTGAACGATGATTTCACATTATTACTTTCTAGGTACACTCCATGTTACGCAGGTAGTGTTATCTTTCGTTTACATTATTAGTTAAATAGTTGAATTTTATGCGAACGAAGTAATTACACAGACGAATAGCTAGTATTGTATAAAACCAAACTTTATTCCCTTTATATCTGTAACTTAGTAGGTAGATATATCATATAGTTTCAGAATACATTATAATCTACGTGTTGTTTATTAAACCAGATGAGATTGTTAAAACAGTTACATTATAAATAAGTACACTTAAGTGATTAAAGAGTATCGAGTTTTTTTGTTTTTTAGAATTTTTATCTAGATTTTGTTTTCTAAAAAAAGTGATTAAATTTTATATACAGACAAAGAACAAATGTTTCAAATCCCACAAACATTTGCAATGAGGAGACAGAATGAAATGTAACCAGTCATAAAGGTATACCAACACGTACCTGAATTGCAGTGCACCAACTGTTAACTGCGATTCATATTTAACTGGAATAAAATAAACCTAAAGTCTTGTGCGATAGGGTGTGATTCGAATGCTTACAATCACAATGGTAGTCTCGATATAAGTACTTTATATCGCAAATTATAACTGGTATAGGTATCTGTTTAATACCGATCTGTAAAGACATACTTAAATAGCTCTACAATACAGAAATGTGAGAGGAAGTTTTGTTTTTCTCTCCAGTGTATCGCCATATCTAACTATTTTATACTTTTTAATATAATTATAATGGCGAAATCAATGGAGATTTTAAATGTTTCTCAAGCTAAGATTCAAAACTGTAAATATCGGTTTAAATATATGAAGCCTCTACACAGAAATATGTTCATTTCTAAACAAAATACGCCAGGAAGCTGACAAAATGCTACGTCAATTCACCAAATTACAGAGTAATTGAACCAAATTCCAGAATGAAGCTCATGTAATGAAAGCAGATAAAGGGAAGCGAGGAGAGAGCGAGGGGCTTATTCAATTCATTCGCGAGTTCACCCTGACACTGACTTAAGTAGATAGTTAAGATTTAGCCAGGAAAGCATCCAGTGGCGCCCACTAATGTGTACTCAGAAAGTAGTCTCGCTCAAGAATTGGCCTCTTAAGTACCTATACGAGAAACTTCCTATCCATTAGTTACTTGTAAGAACACATTATAGTTCAACTTTTGTTTCTCTTACCAGGAACAAATAAGTTACTGTTAGAACTAGGTACACTAACGCTTCTTGGAATTCAAATTTGTTTTCGTATTATATTTCGTGTATTTATAACAAGAGATTCACATTTTTTTTACATAAATAGCTACAAATTAATACGAAAAGGTAAAAAAAAATTAAAAATGATATAAAAGAAAGAAGTAACAAAATAACACTAAACCTTCAATACTGTAAAGGAAAAACTGAATTTTTTACCCATGAAACTAAACAACTTTTCTAAAGTAATAATATGATTCATTATGATTTAAATTATACCATCATTGAAAAAGTAGCAAGTGAAGTAAATCTTACATCATCACATATTTAGAGCAAAGAACAACATTCAATTTTTAAAACCCACATAACCAAAGCTTCAAAGAAAGGAAAGATCATTCGATAATCTCGCCACTGTCAACAACCGGAGCGTTTCAGTTAAATATCTCCATGGAGACGTGAGGACACCGCGCACTTTAGTCGATTGGTTTTGAGGTGGACGCACCTTCAGAGCTCACTTAGTGGCGAGCTTAAAGAATACGTAAAGAAAAACGCCTATAATCATTAAGCCTTATTTGTTTGTAGATATGGAACTCTAAAAGGTAGCCCCTTTTATAATAATTTAATACAAAATTTGTTGCAATAGTGGATTAAGATGTAAAATGTTTTGACATACGTTGTGATCTTTATACTACCGAATTAATTTTAGTGATTTATTCTCAAGGCACTATCAAGTGATACGTATATTAAATTCACAATTTGGGAAACTACAATAGCAAATAGATTTTAAAAATTTTTTTTTGTGATATACAGATATTTATCATACCTACAATATAACACCCACTCGTTATATGATAGCAACTTTAGTTACTCTACAAATAAAAATGTATTGTAAAATATGTATTATGATAAACAAAATCATTCAGTTTCAACAGGTTATAATATATGTGAGAGAAGTGGTAGACATCTTATATAAGTACTACGTGGAAAAGGATACCGAAAACCTTCAAAAGTCGTGGAAAATTACTTGCGGTCGAAATTATACATTATATATCTATCGCTGTAAAATAATTGTATCGTACAACTTATTTAATCATAGTATTTTAAATTTGTATACCGAGTATACAATTTTCAGAATATACTTTATGCTAAGGAAATAAAAAATATAAATATAGTTATACTTTCACATAAAGACCTAAATGAACGACGAAATCAGTGTAAAATTTATGTGAATGTATCATTTTTGCAATAATATGTAGGTACAATAGTATAAATATTACGTAAGTTATGAAATTAGCATTTGGTAAAAGATGAGTTGACGTGTAAACCAATATCAGCTAATAAAAAATATTTTTCGTGGATTCGAGCTAAGCAGTTGAAAACGCTTGAGTGGAACGTAAAAGAATTCTTCTGAAAAGATATTAATTTTGGAATAGCTCGAACAGTATCGGCCAAGAGCAATACCCTAACGCAATAAAACGTATGAAACGAGTATTACTCGCATGATCACATCGCCTAATAAGTTGGATCCCACAACGTGTTCAATGTGGCGAAAACTAATGCCGACCACCTCGCTCTCGTCGCCGCGTCCACGGAGGCTGCGGTTGCCTGCCGAGCTTTACATCCCTTGCCCTATTATATTTTGTTTAGTGAAGTACTAAATAATATTGCCTCTACTACAATTTGCAGAAGAATTTTGCTTTTCGTATTAATTTCAAATTGCCAAAAGGTACAAAATAAAAGGAATTAGTCCAATAGCTTGCTAGCTAATAAGAGGCATGCGGTCATATGGCTCCGGAATCGCAAGGCTTGATATCGCGGGCGTCATATGATAACATGAGGTCTGCGGTGCTGTTTGTATATAGGCAATGTACCACTTACAGTCAGGTATATCATCAGCATGTTTGCCATTCTAATTACATAAAAAAAGTACCTTAAGCTGCTAATTTGGAATATATGTACATATATTTTTAATACTTGTACGTGAACCAAATATTTCTTAGGGGTATGTAAAATTTATTGATGGACTGACAAATAGCTTTTTTATTTTTATTTTTAAGTGATCCTTATCGATACTTTTATTGCATAAAACATGTCCTTATAACCTACTTCTTATTAAAGCTCTACATATTTGTAATATTTTCGAAGATTGCTCTGTTTTATATTATCATATTATTTTCCTTTAAGTAAAATAGTAATTGCGATACACATATAGATTAAATAAAATAATAGTTCGTGCATTTTTGTCTTTAGAAATAAATTTTCTGCTGTAGTAAAAAAGTAGGTATTATGTTATATATCCAATATATCATTCGCATATATAATTTTTGCAATAACCAAGACATTGAACCCAGCGGTTGAAGACCTTTAGCTGGTATTCAGAGCGCTATGAGTAGATCAATGACGCGTCATAGTACAACATGTCGGGCTTTTATTGCATATTATTATGGTCTATATATTATATGTTATCTAACACACATATCGACATAACATTCGTAGATAGCATCTGAAATGTGGCGTTAATACGATAACATGGGATAAAACATGATTGTGCCGTACGGTCAACATTTAATTCCCTATTTTTTCTATAAGTTTCGCTACATATTATGTCGATTACGTAAATATTAGTTATTTAGTAAACGTTGATTGAAAAGATTAAGAAAAATACAACTGAGATATATATTTATTTCTGCAATTCAGAATAGTTACAAGATGCATATTATCATGTAAATATTATGATGATTAACCCAATTTTGTAATTTGCGTTAATGATTTAGCAGGTTCTGAATATATAAAATACTATCTCGATAAAAAAGAAAATAAGTACCGATAAATTAATAACCAATGATAGTCAAACAGTGAAAACTAGACCCAAACTAAACAAAGCTTATAGCTTTAGCTAAAGAAATATCTAAACAAGTAAATATAACATACTAACTTATAAAATACTTATGTAAAATTACATTAAAGTTAATAGGCTTAAACCTAAATGCTAATTAAGATATATAAGGATTTACGTTTTCTGATAAACGATGTATTTAGTTAAAGATCTGTTATGCTTGTCATACAAATT
Organism: Achroia grisella; assembly: GCF_030625045.1. Taxonomy (NCBI): domain Eukaryota; kingdom Metazoa; phylum Arthropoda; class Insecta; order Lepidoptera; family Pyralidae; genus Achroia; species Achroia grisella. The sequence continues at coordinate 43,780 of NW_026712606.1, read as the reverse complement.
TTGGACATGAAACGATAGTGCATTAACTTGCGGTTCGGCGTGATGGTGACGGGTGCGGTCACTCATTACTGTTACTGATGTGATGTCTCTTTGTTGTGTGTTCGCTGCTAAGTAATTGAATATGTCGTATTACTAATGTAATATTATGTAGTGAATACTACATTAATATATACGAATACGTATATGTGTAGTATCTAAATATAGGTATGTACCTGTATTTTTCACATAATTCCGCCTAAACAGAGGGATACATTTTGATGACATTCTGGGTATATATTTCAGTGGATTTCTGGATAATCTATAAAATAAATATATATATATATAATGATAGCATCAATGACCCATTTGTTATTGATATTTTTTCTAATCTAATGTTAGTTTAATTTCTACATACATCTAATAGTGCAATTACAGTGGTTACAAATTCTTAGAGCTCTGCTTAACAAGTTCTCTAACAAAATGTTGTTTCCCTGGTATTTCTTTATCATTTAAATCCGGTATGTGATTTTGTTGTTTCGCAGGTCGAGGTCTGCCGAGTCTGCTAGTATCGTTTATTATGTATTTTGTGTATGTGTTAAATAGATATGTAGTGAATTGTTGAATAGGTTGACAGATCATATCCCATGCAAAGAGGCAACAATCGCATAACATGAACAGCAATACGGGCCTCGCAAAACTGTACCATGCACTTTATCAGTCGTTGCCATTATTGTGGACTAAAGTATCATGTAATTTCTCTACCAGATACTATAGCTTGTAATTTCTCTACCATATTTCATTCTTGAAACGGAAATGCAGTTTGCAAAGTAAGTTACTTGGCGGCGGAATTTGGTAAAATTGAGGTGTCCACGCATCTGCGTGACTGGTCTGGGGGACTTTGTATGAAATTATCTGACGTTATACAAACTCCCCCTTTGGTGTAGTAATAAATAAGACTACAATGATCTACGTATATATGAATATTTGATACGTAGATCACATGACATATATACACCGCCATCGCATCAATTATATTTATTCCCAAAATATTATGCCCGAACAACCTGAACACCAAATATCATCTGAAGAAAGAATACATACTTTGCTACTTGTTGTAAGTTATGCATGTCTTTTTTAGCTATGCTTCGTTTACAATGTTCTTCCTATTTCTGCAACGATAACGATTTAGCAATTTAAAATGCCCACACTGTGTATTCGTAACGCTGATGATGACTTTTCGATTGTTTATTAATTGCTTCAGAAAGTAAATAATTCACCATCCCTATTATTAATGACGGGACACTTAAAATGTCTCCTTGTTGTTCCCCAATGTGAATACAAAATGTCCATTTCCGTCCACGCAAACCTCGCATTAAGGAAGTTCGTCAAGTGTCCGCACAACCTACTTATTGACATGGATTACGAATGTTTAACGGGCTTTATATTTCTAATGTTGTATTTATGGTAAAGTTTAAGGGTATACATATGAGGGACTTATCTTCAGATTAGTTTTTATACTTCAGAATATATAATTCTAATAATAAAATATGTATTGTACACACACAGCGATATCTTCTCCAAAACAAGGCTACTACCATGGCTAACTAAACATTTTTCAACATTTTTCTTTTTTACAAATACACAATATGCATATACTGTATATAGAGATTCGAAGATTTCGAAGATTAGATCGACCACGGTAAGGAAGGCGGTGTAATATGTACTAATCTGCTAGACCACCGCGGCCCTCATAAATTAATTTCAAAGGCGAAGTACACCCCAGCTGGGTACTATATGAATAAAATTATAGAATAGCATTAGCGGCCTCGGTGGTCTAGCGGTCTAGCACACCGCTTTACGACTGATGGTCGCGGGTTCGATTCCTCGCACGGCACAAACATTTGTATTCATGAGTATGATTGTTTTTATCGGCCTAGGTGTTGACTATGTAACCTATTTACAAAAAAATATCTATGTATATGTATCAGTTATCTAGTGCCTATGACACAAGCTTTAGATAGCTTAACTTGGGTCCAGATGGCGCTGTGTTAATTGTCATGAGATTATTATTATTATTATTATTATATTATTTACAATGATAATATCAATGTACAATTGCATTTCATAGTGCGTATGAGCATGTAGTAATCTCTATATTATGTATATGCGCCTGTATTTATTTGAGGAATTAGTTCTTTGTGAATTAAGTTTCCATCGACCTTAAATTTTACTGTATGTGTAGTTGTTGTTTAAAATTTTAGCTTCTTTTATTCTTTTCTTAAATTCTTCTTATTATTTTTCTTAAATATATATCTCAAATAATGAGACATCAGAGATTAGATTTCAATTGGGTATTTATAATGTTAATACCGGAAGGTACTTATATAATTATAATCATCGGTTTTCAGATTAGACTGTTTCTATCTAGTCAAATACCAGTTTATTATCTCCAATTACCTGCTTATTCACTGAGCAAAAGTCGTAGACTAATTTTCTGAATTTTCCTACAATTCAAATATCAAACAAATTGTTAAATTATACGTAATCATACATATTACATTGAGAAGTCTCAAATAGTTCGTCTAGTTAAATTAAACCCAAATATACTATAATACACTTCTCACGGCTTTATTCACCTGAGCCATTTATAATAGTATGCTTCCACAGAGCTTAATAATATTATGTATTATATTTGACTTCATTAATGAATATTTATATTGATTATTATATGTTTTATGTAAAATAAATAAAAAAAAAAGAAATATTTATATATTATAAAAAAAACATCCCAAATCCATAAGTTTGGGCGTACGTTAATCCTATTTCCCTCATACTAACTGTATTATACCTTCTTAGATGGTGAATTTGATGAAAACGATGATTCAGTATAATTTTATTTACAACTAGAAATTATATGTACTGGTTATACACTTTAATTGAATTCTTTAAATTATGTCAAGTTTCTTAAAAACAAAGTAATGACAATCCATAAAGATACTGTATACTTACTTAGATATATTGTATTTCATATAACTTGTTATTTTTCTCGTAAACCATAACCTAGGCATTAGTTCTACCCACAACTCAAGCTAATAACAGTTTTTGTGACACTAAACACGAAAAAAGCTTTCCCCATTTAACCAAGCGTAAATGTGTACTCCATGTTACCGGGCCCTTAAGCAGACATTATTAGGGGGGTGTCGCATGGCGGACGTAAAATTTTGTAGCGATTTTTTCCTTAATATCCTTCAGATATATACTGTAGGTCACGTTGACGTCGTAACTTGTAACAAGGGTGAAATATTTGCGGTAGGGATCAATATTTTTATAGAAGGCTGATTGAAAAATATGTACAACTGACTTTCTTTGTCTTTATAAATTAATGCTGGAATTAAAATTTAAAGTATAAGTAAATATTTGTTATATTATATGTTTTGTTGTAAAAAAACATATTTAAATTTCTATTTACATAATGAAATATGTAATACTACCTACTATATATAATACTACCTTTTATGCAGTTACTATAGGTATTTCATTGTTTATAATTACTATACTCTTAAGAACGACTACAAAGAACAGTTCATTTAATGGAAAATGAATTAACTTAGCATCGCTAAGATATTCCTTCACTGTAGATATTGAAGAAAATAAAATATTATATCTTCTTGGAAAACCCATTAGATCTTGCCACAACTAAGCTACCGTGCATCTTATATTATATTCTGTGAATATGATCTATTTATATATGGAATTTAAATTAATGTAATCTTATGCATGATTTACTAACATATAAGTAATGTAAATAAAGTAGATATATACTCGTATTTATTCTTCAATTGTGTTACAAAAGGGAAATCCCGTCGCAAATATGTCATACATTCAATCCGATTTACGTCTGATTCAATTCCACTCCGTCAAAAGATACTCTGCTGATAAATGCAATCGTTTTTTGAAAATATCGTAACTTTATCCATAATTCTCAGTAGATTTTCAGATAATTAATATCAAATAAAGATATCAAAATGATTGGAAAGCCATTCTTTTATATCTTAATTAGCAATATTTTGTAAGCGACACAAAGGAGTGCCGTCGTAGGATTCTGTGGACCGGTCGGCATCAGGACAAAGCGCCCACCGAACGCACTACAAAGGGCTTAAGGTTTAGATGTCGCCGTCCTGAAAATTTGTTTCATTAAGCGAACAAGCCCAAAATTTCTTTTCCTTTTGCACCAAAGTAAAATTCCGGTGACAAAATTTTATGTCAGGCATTTTGTGGCGATCCGTTTACCATAGGATTTCTTTTCTATAGAACAACAAAGTGTAAAATTTTAGACTATCGGATACCTGAAGTTTTATTTTTCTCAAAGGGTTTCTGTTTATCGTGATCGGCTTGCAAGTGTTATAAAGAGGGATAAAAAGTGAATAAAGGGCAAAAAGGTACCTCCACTGGCATCTTGATATCCTCAAAATGCAAAATTGTGATTTCGTACCAAGCTACAGGAGGTCCGCAGAGATCAAACAACGCATAAGTATTTTTTATTTATGTTGTTTTTGTTGTAATAATACACAACCCAATACCATTTATAAAATTACCTTAGCTAGTATTGTACTGTAGTTAGTATTGTTAGTACAGCAATTTTATGTTGGGTATTGTTGTAAAATATGTACATTAGAAAATAGTTAAAGCAGGTGTAGTAACTGGACATATATGTTAAAATAAAAAGTTTGTGATGGATTTATGTAAAATAAAATGTACAAGAGAAAAATACTACATTATTGAAAATTCAAGTCATACAAATTGTATAAAAAATATAATTATTATTAAAAACGAGTATACAAAAAGCAATTAATTCGCTATAATGCTCTTCTGTTCACACTGCTTGTTTTTTGCACACTGCGCTAACGACAGTGGCTGAAGATAGAATAGATATGTCAGCTCTGTTAGTCCATCGTGACGAATTCACAAGGAAATAACCACAATGGTTTTCAGGCTGACTGGAGATCGACCTAACATAGTAAATTGCTGGCAATAGGGTTACTAATCTCCATTACGAACCCTTCTCCCAGACTGCTTGTTTGTCACTGTAAAGTAAAACTGTTTTACCAAAATATGGTCCTAATAACAAAGGCCACACACCTGTGTGCGTAAGTATAAAAGGATAGCGGATTACCGCCATCAAAAGCACACGAAGTGTTGTTCTTGATATAACAGCGTTAAATAAAAAGCTGTTTTATACGAACAAAGAGGTACGTGAGGCAAATTATTTATGTATTGCCGCGGCCGTTCTAATTACGTGAGCCTTTTGTTCTGGCAGCCCCCGACCTGCCCGCTAGCTCTTTGCCTCTCATATATGCTTTCCAGTTAAGGTTTTCTAGATAACAATAATGACCTTGCGGTCTCGTAAGAATCTAACCACTTCGTTAACTTTACTTAAACAGGGTTTAATTTATATTTTATGTCGTTACACTTGAAATATAATTTCAATGACACATAAAATATACTAGTACTGCTAGTACTGTTACATTACTTAAAATAGGCATAACATATACGAAAATATCAATTGGAATAATATATTGAATATATAAGCCTTTTAGTGTAATATATTATAGCATATTATACACTTTAAGACATTATAATCCTCAATTAAAAACTTTCCGTGAATGTTAGCTTAATTTGGAAGTTGTATCTAATATTCGATATACTGCTCGAAAGGTATTAAAATGAGTGTTTTTAACATCCTAATTAGGGAGGAATTATAAAGTATTAATAATTGAATTTTCATTGCTCTATTATTACGGCTCAGACAACAGTTTGTTTGTAAATATATATGTATAATATATACCCGTACACACCGTACACCGTATTTTATTAAAATTTATCTAAGTATCCATAATTAACTAACGAATTAGATCAAGATTATCATGAATTTACGACTTAATTAATACATCGATAATTTGCTTATGTGATATTATATGAAATTGATAGGATTATACATACAATTTACACTTCAATATATCTACAAGAATAATACTAGTATTATATCAATAATAGTATACGATAATTTAGATTACAAAGTTCGAGTATACAAATCAAGCTAACAGCAAAATATGCTATTTTATGTTTCAGACTTACTCCCCGGTAATGGTAATACCAAACAGTTGACAATGCACATATATATACTAAGTTAACATAATAGTTTTGAAGATAGATAATTTGGAGTAATATCAAATAATATAGAATAGAATAGAATAGAATAGAAAATCATTTATTCAAATAAACTTAATTTAAGCACTTTTGAATAGTCATAACAATTTGTTTTTTATCTACCACTCGTTCGGAAAGCTGTCTCGTCACAAGAAGAACGAGCAAGAAACTTGTGTGTTGCTCTTTTAAATAATCCTTGTAAGTTTACACTTACAAGTCGAAACGTGTGAATACAAACTACCAACAAGCACTAATTTTTGGGTCAAATATAAATATGCAATAAGATTAAATCAGTCGTAGTGATAAGAGCAGACCAGTCCCTACAAGCAGCACTCGTTTCACGAGTATGACGGATGAGCCAGCCATCACTGCGCTCGACCATATTTTAGGGAGCCCAATGACCCGGCCCACCACGCTGCCACATATCTGGACATTTTAGTGAGCATGACTACTCATTCCACACGACCACGTCACAGCTACAAAAATAACTATATGGTAGTTACAGTATTCGCACATTACATAAGGATGCATGCGGCAATCAATACAAAAGTCACTACGCTATCATATATCAAGAAAGCAGTATGAAAATACAAGTTTAAATATTAAAAAAAATACTTTTTAAACTGAATTTGAGATAAAACCTTTTACGTAGGAAAGGTTAGGTTTATACACGAAAAAGCATATTTATGGTAGGAGACGAGGGGAGGAAGACGGTAATCACAGCAGGGAAAGAAGTGGCATATGATATTCACACGTAATAAATATTAGAGAAGGTGCAGTGATTGCGATGCCAGGTGTCGGCGCTCTGAGCTATGGACCTTTAACTTTTATATTTACCGTTTTGATTTTGCTGAACTTTAAAACTTGAGAAAATAATGCAATTTAAGACACAATTGTAATAGTCGAGACGTTTACTTAGAATGAAATCCTGATTCAATATTTTAAGTGAATACCCAGTAACATAGATTATAAGTAAGTTTTTGTATATTTGAAATTAGATAGTAACTAACAGTTCAATCATAAAGATATAATATAGCAGAAATCTTTAAGATTGTATGAATAGAAGAATTAAGTCTTAACTGATCATTAGAAATTAATAATACATTATCTATTACGGAGAGAAATGATTAAGTTATTCAATAGTTAGAAATTTTATCATTATTATGGCACATTTGCATAAAGTATCATCCTCTATTTCACGCCCTTTTAGTTCAGCCGTCTGTTGTGAAAACATAATAAATAAACAGACAAATATTTTCACGTTTACAATTTTAGTATGGATATATACTAGAAAGTCATTACATTAGTTAGTTACAGTATCTGTGTATATGGAAATACAAATTGTACCACCAAAAACTCATGTATCCCTGAAACACATGTATTGAATAAAGGATAACATATAAATAATTTCAGAAACTAGACTAAGATATAGACACGTTAATATTGAATATGTATATTTATAGACGTCAGCCATGTTATTGGATATTATCCATTCTATATTTATTAACCCAAATTCCCAGACGATTAGTCCGAATATCATATTGCAAGTATGTCGTTTCTATACACTGCGGTATGACGGGATGTAATCGGTATGTTAGCAACACTAGATAACAAATATGATATGTTGCTACTACTGAGTGAAATATTTGGATTTTGAATGCAAAGATTAACGTGTTTTCCAAGATCAGGTATTTTCTTTTTTCATTCGTCTGAAGTGACTTGGCCCAATGCCCATAAGTAGATTATAAAATCTCTAGTATATTTGACATAATTTGGATGCTGTAGCTCGAATGTAAAGTTCCTATCTAATACACCAACAAGTTTTATGCAGATATAAGCTGTGTGTGTTCAGAGCCAGATATATTGAGCCAGTGATATAAATCTGCATGTGAGGCAAGTAATAATAACTTATAAGGTGTACCACTGCACAAGGGGATAGTGTAGACAAAATACTAGTAGATGTATTTTGATGAGGTAGTTAACTCTAAAAACTACTATATCTATAATGTATAGAAATGTATGTATAATTATGTATGCAGGAATACATATCATGAACAACACAGAATAAATAAAACGTATGTTGCTATTCGTGACTGTTGATACTTGGTTGAACTTTGAATGCATTTTATAGATGTACAAACGTTGTGCAACCAATGTATTGAGTAAAAATACATCTATTAACTACGTAAACTTTTGTTCTTTTTTGTGTATATATGTTTTGTTTTTCTCGATTAAAATAGAGGACCTTCTATGTTAAAATACAGGATATTTTAACCTTCGAGACACTTCTTGTATTGTATTGTATTATAGTTGAGCACCACATGTCAGGTGTCGGTCTTTGATCTAAAATAGTTCCGATGTGAAAAAAACTACACTTGTACTGGTCAATAGTATGTTAGTCGATGATAACTAAGGTTTGTTTTCATGAAGTTTTGTAGAATATAGAAATTTGGAACATTGACACAATAGAGAAATTTTAAATAATTTTATTATAACTAAATAAAAATAAATCAATGTAAACAGATTTTTTTGTATGAATTTATTTTTGTTCAGCAAGTATAGTTCCCATTTCATGTATTTAAAGCAACTTGTTTAATTAATTTATATAATAAAATAGGTATTCATATCCATTTTATAATAATAGAAGATTTAATAATAATAATAATAAAAAAATACTTAATCGTTATGGTTAACTTAAATTATTTATTGAAATAAATAGAGACTACAAATATCAGTTTGCTTACAAATTGATATTGCTTATTTCCTAAACATTCATACATATTCGCTGGACATTGTTCTTTTTCGTTCGTGACTCTAGTTTTCAAATTATCAAATTTAAGTACGTCCATGGATACATATATCATTTATGTATCCAAATAATTACATTTAATCCTACTTTTTACATTAAAATATCAACCATAGTATGGTTGATATTTTGTTGACTCTTATGTTATGTTATGTTGACTCTTATTCTTTGATCTCATTCATTTTGGCACACAACTAAATTCCTTTCATACGTAAAAAACATGATGATAGAATTTATTAACAGAAAAATAAAAGTAAACAAAACAACAAATGTATGGTCCGTAATTGTGTTTCAAATCACTCTTGGTCAGTATGTGTACACAACACACTGCGTGCGATGCATACTGCGTGCGATAGCCGGCAGACGAGCGAAGCGTGAGCGATTGTCACACGAGTGATGCGCGAGGAGATCTGAGGAAAGGTGCGGGCCGGTAGGGGCGCCCGCCTACCCTCTGTTATCGATTGCCCCAGTTGAGAGCGGAGCGGAAGTAATGATAGAGCGGGATGCAACCACTGCCCGATCCAATGCCCAACTCCACCTAGTAACTGTAGTGCAACTATACAAATATTGTTTCAGTTTCAGATATTGTTTATTTTTTCCTTTCATTTCCCTGATGTATGATCTCGATAATACCTACTAATTCCCAAAATGTCTATAGTGTTTTGATTTACTGTCATATTTTGTAAATATAGCTTCTCATCTTACTCGTAATAGACTTTATTTTTAACGATGTAAAGATTTCGATTATAAAGTCCATTCTGAAGTTTGAGGCGTTAGTAATACAGTCTCTTCAGATAAATTAGCCGAAAGTTTGAACCATCAAAGTAAACAACTTCACAAAGTCGAGCGTGGAAGTGACATCCTGCTTATATCTATCTGAACGGATCCCGTAATAGCTTCCTCAATCTCGGCGTCAAAGTTCTCATAAGGCGCTTCTTAACTAAGGCGTTAAGGAAGATAGTTAGTAAGAGGCCTTCGGTAGGGTCTTAAAACTTGGCCGAAACTTGCGTAACTCGATCTCCACGATCCGGCGTCGGGTGTCAATTCAACGATAACTCACAATACGTTATTAGCATAATAATTATAACTGCTTAGAAACTCTAAGAGAATTGATATGCTGTGATGGCTTACTTAGATTTCTCGAAACCTGCTAAACCTTCTATATAATATCAAAGAAATAATATTAGTGATAATTATAATAATATTCCGTCTTAGCTGTGTGGGAACGCCAAAATATTTATACAATACCCATCGTAAACCGGAGTTCATAAGCCATGACGTTTCGGACCTCAAACCCATCATCAGTTATATCGATTTGCGATAAAACGCGTCCGACAAGCGAGCGTCTTCTTAGCGGTGTAGTAAATTGCGATGGAATCTGAGCCGACGTTCACATCCAATGATAATAAAGTGTAAAAAGAGTCGTAGTTTTAACGTCCAGTTTATGGGCACTTCCGGAGGTTCGTATAAGGTTCAGGATGCGCGCAAATATATGGCGGTTGTTAAAATCACCCCACCAATCGCTTGCATTCTTTGTTATTAACTGATTCCTTAAATGGTGCAAAGAAGTTCTATCAAACTCCATAAATTTAATTGTATTCCCGTAATGTGATATAATAGAACTAGCTGCTGCCTGCGACTCAGTTTAATTTGCTAGATTATTCAAATATGTTCTTTATTTCATAGCAATAGTATTAACACAATTAGATTTATGGCTAATATATACCTTAGTTGAGATATTTTTGTATGCCTGTGAATAATTCACCCCATATTACGGATATATTTATAATTTTCACAGGCACACATAAAAAGTAACTTTCAATCTATTCCGATACAAAAATTTATCAATATTAGTTCCGTGGCTTGCGTATAACAAGTAACAGAGAGACAGAGTTATTTTTGTATTTATAGCATTAGTATTATTGTTCATAATACCGACATTATAAGCATTATCTGGATTGATATCCGTTAATGTTGGAAAATATATGTTTTTCTTAGATATATTCGTAATTTGTAAAAGTTAATTACGTTAATTAACGATTGGAAAAGCAAATTGTTACAGTTTTATGCTAAATAGATCCAATGTCGTAAAACGAAGACTGCTATTCAAAGAAGATCACTCTATAAATAAACTTGAGAATCCAATTAAGAAATGAATAGGGAACGGATTTATTGCAATCTCATTTTATTTGCATACGTACACGGTTAGATAATAAAGAACACGTATTTTGTGAAAACTAAAATTATGTATATCATAATTATTTAAAAATTATATTGAACAAGCAATTATATGCGACTTTACACAACATCCCTTCCCCATTCCAGATCAATCTTACCAGATTTATTTTGAGTAAGACATAGCCTAAGTCCGTCTTCGTGATAAAATCTATCGTATCACATAAAAATTTATTAAGATCCCTTTAACCGTTTAGTTGTAAAAGATAACACAATGACTAGTCTGCTAGACGAGAGACGAGAGACGCTTTTGCATTTATAATATTAATATGTGTAATAGTATACCTACAAAAGTACTATTTGTAAACATTTCATAATTATTTTAAGTGACTTAATGCATCCTTATATGCAAAATTTGCATTTAATTATAAACCACATTAATTCAAATTAATTCTGATATTAAATTTAAAAGGATATATGTGCACCTAGCATTTTTAATACTTATGAATATTATAATCCTAAGCCAATAGGCTTAGATTAATTTGCCGATAATACGATTTTTGGAAATAATATGTATCTACATTTTATTCATAACAATTCGAAAGAAACTTTTTTTTTATTATAGGACTAATATTTTTTACAGTCATTAAATTTTTACTAGTGAATTGGCAAAATGAATGCTGGAATTAGGTTAAAGAGCAGTGTGGGCCCGGTTCGCGTGACATGCGCCCTTCATTTTCTAATTTAATGATAAAAACAATTACAAATCATTTTTCATCCATAGCTGAATGACACTGAATTATTAAAACTGTCTCGAATTGAAATACAAGAATGCTATCTTTACATAGTATAAAAATAGTTCGTTCCCACTGTCAATATGGATTGATCTTATAAACTACGCAACGGATTTTAATATGATTTTGAACAACAGACAAAGTGGAAGATTTATATGTGTAGTATCTATCTACATGCATTGCACCCGGCGGGGCGGCTGGCTCGTTAATTATAAAATTATAACTTTCACTTCGGCGTTGCAGGAGTGTGTGTGTGAAAAGGAAATATTTTTTTTTATTGATCTCTAGATATTTTTTATATGTCTTTATATAAGAAGAATTTTCACTTGTTTGAGAGTTTTAAATTTTTCATTAAAAAATTGTGTTGAAATTATAAACAGAAGATAGAATAAAGAAAAAAATGAATGCTATTGCCATTGCGAAGTACACCCGTGCGAAGCCGGGGTGGGTAGCTAGTAGACACATAAACGAGAATTTCATTTTCAGAATTAAGAAAAGAAACACAATTATTAATTTGATTTAATGAAGTGGCTTATTGATGTTTGGAAGTAATAAAGTTATCGTCTTCAAGTTTCATTTAATTGGTGTGTGTATATAGGAGCAGTAGAGTATCTACTGATTGCCTCTCTTGTTGCCATAAGACTACCAAACTTGAGTTCAGTCCCACATTAAACTTACTAAGTTGATCTCATTTATAGCTATATTGAATAATATTCTAGGAATTTATTTTGTAGATATATGTGATAATAAACATAGACACCTATTGTAATTTGCTAGAAATATCTACAACCATATAGTATATCTCAATAAGTTTATAATTTATAAGAAAATAATATTTCAAAGTACGTGTATGTAAAAAATTCTAATAACTGGCGGGTAATATTAGCTATGTTAAACGCAGGTAGTGGCATGAGACACGACTGATAAATAAAAGCTATATGAAACTGAACTGCCGCTGAAATACTTTTCACCACGGGGACGAGGTCGGAACGGCAAGACAGAGAGGCGAGGCATCTAAGCTCGGCATTCGAGGCACGCGCCTTTTCTTTGTTTCAGCCGCCTATAACGAGATATTGTGATTCCTCGCCATTACGACACCGCATACACAGATGATGCGAATATCAAACACCGTATTAGATACACGTTTTCTTATTAAGATGAGATAGACGCTGAATAATAATATCGATATTTACTTTTTTGTACATTAACTTGCGTATTTGTTAGTTAACATAAGTATAATCATGGAAAATACAATATTCATGTTGCTATAAAACATCATACATCAAAATACTGTTGACACATGGTTATTTATATGATTACTAGCTGTCCCAGCAAACTTTGTTTTGCTATATACATTAAAATCGCTATTAAAAAATAGGGGTTGATGCTAGAAGGGTGAAAATTTACGGTTGTATGTATTTTTAATGTCACATTATATAAATAACTATAAACAAAAAATAAAAAATATATATGTTAGGGGTGTAAAAAATATGTTACCATATAAAATTTCATAAAAATTTGTAAAACCGTTTCAGAGGAGTATGGTAACTAACATTGTGACACGAGAATTTAACATATAAGATTTATATTTCATATATAATATATATGATAATATATATGTAAAGAAAACCCTGACATTTGAAATGTAAAAAGAATCATCAATCTCAATTCATAATTTGAATGGATGCACGATACCGCATCATGCACCATAACGTGAGAATGAATACATGACTTAAAATATAAAATGAAAAATAAATACATAGTATCAATCTTTAAATGTACTTCAAAACATTTAAGAGACAGAAAGAGACAGTCCTCATAAATAAATGAAACATTTTATTCATCAAGCGTTCTTTGCTTTGTATTAAATTATTTATAACAGAAAACTTTCTGTGTCCATTATATAGCAGCAAGGACGTAAAGATTTCGTAAAAGTTCAATATAGCGTTATAAAAGTGAGAAAAATTCCAACTTTATACATATATTAGCTACGTTCATCACAAAGTTACCAACGAATTGGGAATAAAAAATTTGTAAATAAGAATAAATTGTACGAAACAACATTTTAAACACGTGTATATACCTTATTTTAATTTCAGTATTCCTAATATATACCTCTAGACTTTTTACATTACTTCCTCATGTATACATCAAGATCATATAATACATGCACTAAAACTAGAAAAGAAGTATAACTATCATGAGTCTATCAGTACGTACCACTATTTAAGATATCTATAGGATTTTTTATAACCAAAGAGAATACAAATAGGCAATGAATATTAGAGATAAAAAAATACGTAATCAAATTAAAAGTAATACACTTACATAGATTAAGAAATTGCGTTTATATACTACTCAACGAATAACCCTATGTAAATATAGTAATGTACCTAGATATGATCTAGATTAGCTAATCAAAAACACGCAACCGTAGTGGTATAATGACTTTACATGTAACTGCTGTACGTGATTATGATGTTAGGCAACGATCGTTATATACCTAATAACCCAAGATAAGGGTAAAATCCTATCTTATTTGTGTAGTAGGATTAAAATTAAATTTTATAATGCCTCAGCAAATCGCGCCTACCGCGAGTATTCATTCTGCTTATTGTCTGAAACCTTAATTTAATTTCATATGACTTCGTAAATATTAACGTCGAAATTTGCATAGGATGTTTAATAAAGCAGTTGTTTGTATTTATGAAAGTATTGGAATAGGATGAGCTTAATATTTATTTATATAATTATACTCTATTGTCGAGTTTCCTGCTATCATGTTGTCATTCAAATCCGAACACGAACGTTTTATATTTGACTGTGACTATATTCAAAGGTAAGTTATATTTAAGTATAATTAATTTTATTTTTTAAGCATGTTTAATCAGTAACCGTAGGCAACAATAGGCATATAGAATTACAGTAGATTTTACTAATAAGCACGCCATATTATTTATTCATTATATTATTATAATAATCTATACCATTACATAAATAAAGTAGATTAAATTAATACAATCAAATAGGTAACGCACAAAATTATTTTCCATTACTAAATATAATCTGATCGAAAGGTGTAATTAGAATATAATATAAAGTTTATTGAAATACAAACACATACTATGTATACTAACACAGAATAAATCTGTGCATTTTAATTTGTGAATTTCAACGTTTCGTAAGTAAATAAATTTTTCCTATGCATTTGTCGGTGACGGCTAAAAGGTTGTTTCCGTCGGGAACAGTACACGGAAATGTATTACACGCGGTGACAAAAAAAGAAAACTTCACTTCGTCGAAACCATTCTTGAGAAACTATATACTTTTAGGTGTTTATACTAAACGTCTTCATAATTATTAGTGTCTGGTTTTGAACTACCATTCTATATTGACCCTTATTAGATGGTGTTTTTTGTAGTCCTGTATGATACATTAGATGTGATTCGTAACTTGTACAAAATATCAACTATAATTTGTATATATATTTCTACTGATACTATAAATATTATAGTAAAGTAAAATATTATTAGACTTATATGGCTAATTAAATTGATCCTTTGCAAAAAAAAAAAACCGATAGGAATAACATTTATTTATTTATTATGCAATGTTTAAATAGACAATGGAATCTCTGTAAGAATTTTGTTTGAACGCTAATTGAATGCAAAAAGTTAAACAAGCTTACCGGCTTCGAAGAGCATTTAAACCAAGTAGAATAACTAAATAAACAGAACTGATTCGAGGTAAAACAATTATCTCGTCCGTCCGAGTCCAGTTTAGTTTTATTGGTAGTAAATAAAAGAAAATTCTATGTGACCTCGTGGGTCATGCATATCAATTGCAGTAGTCAAATTATTCTATAAATACATATTTTATTTTTAGACTTCTTTTTTCCTACTTGTCTATAATTAATCAAAATTATTTATTGTTTAAAGACAATCCATTTTAGAATGGACAATGTAGAGTAAGGTATTTTAATTTACTGTATAATTAATCACCATTATTATCATCATGATAACAGATTAGTATATGGACATAGAAAAAAGAAGCACTTAATTTTCTATTACTATGCAAACCAAATGAATAATTTAAGGGTTTTATTTTTTAATGCTCCGATATATTCTTTATGTTTCTCTAGTTGCATCTTACGCTATGCGTAGACAAAAACTTACTTCCCGCTTCATCAATAATCATTATGCGCAGAATTTTCATTAATAATCATTTTAATTGCCTTAAAATATGTCACCAATCTAATCATCCAACCAACCACCAAGTTCTCGAAAGTAAATCTAGTCTGAAATTTCGACATAGATTTTTAATTATAGCTAAATAGCTTCTTGGAAATAAATTAGTAGTACGCTTATCAAAGAGAATTTATAACAAAGACACAGAGTTCTCAGAATATTTTCTCTTTTGTTATATCGGTAAAAGGTTAGTTATTAAATATTAGGTTGGACAACGTGATTCATTGATCTAATTTCTGACCGACTATCCTGTAGATTATTTTGGAAAAAATCCATCGGTTCATTTTTTCACTTCGCTGTACTTTGTTTAATATTCTTCTATATGTCAAAGGTATCGGTGATCCAGTTATTTGTTTTTTCAAGTAGCTTGTATAATATATTGTCAAGCTATTTGCTGTTGTACTCATAACAGTTACCATCACCAAAGCCTACCAATGTCCTGTAACATTTATATTCTTGTTTAAAATTAAACTAAATTCAGACCTTACATATTTTCAAGCTTACTCTGTCTGTAGACAGTTTTATTTATTCTTTTGAACTATGAGTAACAAAAACACTGTAATCGTCAATAGCTTTATAAAAGGTTTTAGTTTTAATGAATGTGATAGTTTATTTTGCTCAGAGGTAGCGTAGTTTTTTATTATATTTCTTATATCATCAGCTAATGGAAATACATATTAAACATAAAAAAAGTTTATATTTTAATACAATAGATACACTGGATTATTATAAAAGTCCAAGCTCAATTTATGAAGTTAGTCAGAGCGTATATTTTTATTGTGATTTGACAATTTGAATGATGTGGCTATTTAACAGACTATGCGATGAGATAATGACATTGGACTATTATCTTTTATTTATTTTAGTAATTATTGTATTTATTAAATTTATTTCTAAAAAAAAATTACGTTTCAATATACACAAATTTCTGTTATATAGTACAGTAAATACTAAACATATACTTAAATATGAACCTATTGTGTTCGAATGTTAATCATTATACTAATAGGACAAGAAAACAATATCCAATATCATATCAATAAATATTGTGTAATTTGCTTTATACATGTATTATTATTCTTTCAAGAAAAGCATAGTAAAACAACTCGGCGGCCCTGAAAAGGCCTCACTCGTCCCTATAAGTGTCCATTAGCAGAGACTGACGGTAACCCTATATGTTTGAATTTCGGTAAGGGGTTTCTGAGAAAATGGAGTGATAGAGATGTTTATTTTATATCACATATCCCTTCTATGTAATTAGTTATCTACTTATAAAAAAGATAATGTAGTACATGTGTACAACAAGAATATAATACCTTGATGTGAGCTAATTATATTGTTATTAATCGAAATCGTTAGTATCTTTAAGAGAAATAAAGACTAATATTCTGTACTTAAGTATGCTTATGAGATACTTATTAGATGTTATGAAAGGTCGTCAAATTTCTTTGTTTCCTTCAGAAAGAAAGACATTATTAATTATAAAGAACTTATTGTTACCTAGGGCAATTATAGTCTTAATAGTATAAAAAATGTATTAGCTTTATTCGTGAATAAGGTTTTTGAAGTAAAATACGAAATTTTAATGAAAAGTCATGTAATATACTTCGGCAAGTGAGCTTAGAATATTACTTTGACTCGTTAAACTTTATTGTTATTAAGGGTCGACTAGTAAAGGATAGTAATGTAACAGATATCAACACTACGTGTGAATATGAAATGCTAACGTTTTGTTTAATTTCAAACATAAATTAGGGTCGTAGATTTTTAAGTATGCTCTATTGTTTACGTCCTTTGTGCAAGAGGTTAATCGGTCATTCACACGCAGATACCTACACGTGTGGAG
This sequence comes from Achroia grisella, assembly GCF_030625045.1. Classification (NCBI taxonomy): domain Eukaryota; kingdom Metazoa; phylum Arthropoda; class Insecta; order Lepidoptera; family Pyralidae; genus Achroia; species Achroia grisella. The sequence goes on along the minus strand of NW_026712606.1, from coordinate 25,726 downwards.
AAAGGGGTCAGGGTAATGGCTTAGTAAGGTGTTAATGGATCACGGTAATTGTTATAATAATTTCTTTATCAGCTATATCCCTTAATCGATTATTATTTTTCATTAATTTATGTAAATATACTTTAGTTTCATAATATCGATGCAAAAATATTCGTTTTCAAGAAAAGGGTTAAGTATAAAGTTATTACTGTGTTTAGAGAATATAAGTATTTTTTATTATATAAATAACTGTACCCGCGTCTTCGTCCGCGTGAAATTTAACAAAAAAATGAATTAGTTTGTTACTTTATTTTTCTAAAATAACAGAAGCCTAAGTTACTTCTTATTATATCAGCTACCTGCCAATAAATTCCCGCTAAAATCAGTCCAGCCATTTCAGAGATTAGCCGGAACAAACAGACAGCCAGACAGACAAACATTGTAAAAAATGTGATTTTGGTGTATGTACCGTATTTATATTCATATGCATGTGCTAAAAAACGGTTATTTCAATGTTACAAACAGACATTCCAATTTTATTTAAGCATATGTATAGATGTATAGATGGGAGTGGTAAACAAGCTGACGAGTCACCTGATAGTAACCGGTAACCGTTGCCTATGGACATGAACACTACGGATATCACGTTGCCATATAATATGTGATACCGATAATGCGTTGTCATTGCAGGGGACTAAGATGTCATGGCAGTTATCTTATAATTTCGTTGCCTAATCTATACCTGTGACTCTGAGTTACCCATACAAACCTCAGTTCAAAATGTATTTAACCAAAATATGGAAGCATATGTCATTTACAACTCATTACAATAATATACGTGCTAATTCTTTATATAAGTAAAACTATATTATATTTTATGTTTTCTATATTTTTTTTTCACAAAACCAGGTAAACCTCTTTGTTTTAAAACAAAAGTTTTTAGACATATAATTCATCTCTTTTATATTTTCAGTTAATTTCCTACTAAAACAAACCAGGTATAAATAACTCAAATGCGGACAATGTTAAAATGAAAAATATTTCAAATGCGTAGGTACTGCGGTCTTTGATAAGCCGAGTAACCTCACCTCCGTCCTTCCCTCTACTATTGTATAATTCTAACAAAAACGTTTCACTTTGTATGTATATTGCGCAGTAACTTTGCCTACTTAAGAAAGGGATAATGTTGTCAATGAGATGCGCAACATCTTATACAGGTTTATTTTCTTGTTAATTTACTTTATTGCTGTTAGTTAAAATAGAAAAAATAACTGGAGTAAAAGTAAATTAAGAGAAATTCGGTTTCCATTGATTTGTAGAAAATTCGGGAAGTTAATAGCCCAGGACAATTCACACAGCGCCGTGTAGTCCCGAACTCAACAGACATTGTGTTATGGTGATATAAATACTTTTTTTTGTAAATACATACATAAAATATATTACCTCGAGGTATTATGTCCGCTATGTTCACCATTATTTGTATATTATCATAATAAATGTTTATATATTTTTGCATTGAAGTATTAATAAATAAATAAAAAAATTCCCAGTTAAAAAAGGTATTTCAAAGAAGTAATATATTTAATCAAATAAATGTAAATTTTCCCATAAATAATTGTATTTCCAGGTAGTTAGATATAATGGATACGTTTTATGTAAAGGAAACCACATAAGGTTTTTAATATATTGTAATAAAATAATATACATATATTATATACTATATCTTTAGACCCTGTAAATTTCTAAAACATGTTTAGAAGCAGTTATGAATGCTATCTATGTAATTTAATATTAATTCATCTATCATATTATCATCATCTGCTTCACTATATCTTTAGACCCTGTAAATTTCTAAAACATGTTTAGAAGCAGTTATGAATGCTATCTATGTAATTTAATATTAATTCATCTATGGGTAGGTACATATTATATGGGGTTCTAATCCTAAATATACAATACGCGACAGGCCCTCAATCAGAGTTGGTGACCCGTGAATTCGTCAACGGAAAGGGAACTGAGCCAATTATCCACGAACATTACATCATCGGACTCTCTTGGGATCGTAGATGCTTTTTTTACCGACTGCTAATGAGAAACAGTAATCAAATTGTACCAGAAGCAAAATCTAAAACATATAAAAAGAAATCGTTATATATGAATTTACTAGGTAGGTAGTAAATTCAAGTAACGGCAACGAAGTAAGAATACATTATCATATCGTTTAATTCCTAGGTTTTAGTAGAAATACTCGAAATAAAACTCTACACTGAGTTGCTTGGTTAGAGTAATAATGACAAAATGTTATATAAATTTCATTAAGATACCTAATATATTTTTTTCTAAATTTTATTCCGGAGGGTCATGGTCAAACGAACATTTAAATTCATATTATATATCAAGTAATATTAAGCCGCATTCTTAATTGTAATAGTACTTAAAATAACATTTAATTGTTTTTATAAAATTGCCAAGCACCAAAACTAAGTCGAACTTGTACTACAAGTAAAAGGATAAAAATGGTAAATGCAAATGTTTGTATTGTACATGAATCAAACCCACTATTACCGAAAGGAAGGCTAAACTGTTTAGTACTTACTTATAAAAGACTGGCATTTATCTCAAAGGATATTTAATCGAAAAAGCAATGAAATAGAGGTTGATAAATTATGCAGACGAATTCGCGGGTTACAGCTAGTGTTATGTAATATAGAGAATAAATAAATTTAAGTTGCAACAATCACACATACTTACCTAGTATCTTTTTTCAATACATTGGTCCTTGTGTTTAATGACTTGTGAAAAAACATTGATGTTATAGTGGCAATGTTGGGGTTGAAAACAGAATCAATGTGTATCTACTCGCATAAAACAAGTTTGTTTAGCCATGTTGGTCCTCTCAAATGGTGGTGAGGGTTGAAATTTACAATATAGCAAATGGTTTACGCATGTAAAATTAATATAGACTTAGTATAAGTATAATATATAAGAATATGTTAAATACATTTTGGCGTATGATATTTTTATATCGAGCAAGAATGTGCCTACGACTATAAATGTATCTACAACGAATTTCTATTATGCGATAAATATATGAATATACTAAATAGTTACATTAATATTTTATCTGATACTTGAAAATAAAGAATTTGGATTCCTATTTCCGATCCATCCGATTTCTCCATATATTTATTTTTTTATTTATTCAGTATTGTGTAAAAATTACTAAATATCTATAATATGATACTGCTCACTATCCAATTAATGGCGATGTAACTTTTTTTTATGGAATTAAGCTGATATACTATTTTATTGAAATCCATACTATAATCTGCATAAATCCACTAATTTGACAATCTTTACCCTCAAACGTTGCTATACCTAAGAATAAAGTATTATGTAGAGAGTTTGGCAGCAAAAATTAGATATATGAGGCAAAGAGAAAGATGTTTAATACATAATATCTAGGTCCTATATATAATTCATACAATCCACTTTACATTTTACTTTGGTAGCATATGCATTATAATTATAGTTTAATTATTGCACTATGCTAAATTATACTTGTTATGCGTACAGTCTTTGTGCTAGCAATGTCAGACGCCTACAGCTTTCAAATAATGTCGGACGAAATGTTTTTTTCAAAAGTCATGGTATTTTCCCAAAGCAACGTTTATCTCTCATACAATGTCACAAATTCGCCAAACAACACTAACTATGTGGATAAAAGCAGTAAAGTAAAACGGCAGAGGATCGCGGCATACGACTCGAGCGTCACCTACCGACACTCGCCATTAGTTTACATACAAATGGGTATCGTTTTACATAATCCATCGCATGTATACGATGGTAGTAATTTGTTGCAAACCGTCTGGATAAGCAAATTGATCACACCCTTTGCAATTCACATCCGATAAAAAGCGATAAGGTGCAGCGAGGATTTGTTTGCTATCTGCTTTAAATTATTGTCGAGGTATGTTAACGAATTAGACATAGGAAGATATGTTGTACAATACTTGTGCATTTTTATTATTATTCACTATTGACATAATTTGGAGATCACATTGAATATCTCAATCGAAGCTATTAATACTCGTAGTATCTATATATATAACCATGAATCCCTATTTCACTAATCCCAATGGTCACGGCTTCATGCGTGAAGGGCTGGACGGATTTCGCAAGTTCTGTTTTTATTGCATTCAGTATTATCAGGAACAAATTAGGAATATAAAAAAAATATTGTGTGAAAGATGATACGAATAAAAGAAGAGTATGCTCAAATATGACGACCGATAGAGAGCAGTAGAAGAGAATGACATACTGCGCCGACCGCAAATAATGGGATAAAGGCAAGGTAATGAGGCAATGAGACACAAATGCGAATTCAATATTTATAGTTAAAACAGGATAAAGTCCGTCTGGTTTCTGATTTATAACAATTAAGTTATATTGTATATTTAGAAGCCAGTCAAAGTAATGTTTATTTTGGATTTTCTATTTATGTATCTATATTTTTATATATTCTATTTATGTGAGAAATGCATGCACTATGTCATAGTCAAAATAAGGAAATGTAAAGATATGCATATGTACAGGAACAAGCGGCTAACGAACACAGGGTACGGGAGGCGACGCGATTTGTCTGCATCTCTCAGTTACATAGAGCTACATATTTCACTACAACTCATAATTTACAGCAGAAAGCATTATACGGATCTTTAGGAATTTTATTTAAATAAAATATGTATTATCCATAATTTATTTTAATACTATATATTTCTTTTGAGGACTACCAAAGGACTATTTAAAGTTCAATAACAATATTTATAAAGTTTCATATAGATGAAATTTAAACTTCAAATAGAAGTAAAAGATTTAGTAAAAAGTATAAATAACTTTAAAAAAGTCTTATTGTTATTTGGATTTTTATCAAAGTTATAAGTCTGGTTATAAATTATAATTTATTTATATTAGTAAGAGGACATATCTCGAGCATTGATAACTCTTGATCTGGTGTCAGTATTCGCGACGGCTGCAAGTGACGATATTTCAGCACGCGTGTGCTTGTTTGTAAAAACTTCATACACATCAACATCGCCCTGTCTGTCAACTTCGTGTATGTGTTCTGTATGTATCGAACTTCATACAATCTATGCAACAAACAAACATGGTGCACTGGATATGACGTACAACTTTTTGTAGTAAACGTTCGGATGCTCTTTTATTGACTGTCAATCCATATTGAATACATTTTTGTAGAACGCCACATGTGAAATTCGGGCATTGTTCAAAATATTTACAAATAAAGTTACAATATTTTTGGAACACATGTTTTTCGTACTAAAAAAAGGATAGACTTTAATAATGAATTTGAATGTAGACTAAAAACTCTCTTATGTTAATGAATCAATTTTAAAACATTATAAACGTAAATTTTATTATTATTACTGTAAATATCATATTACTTTTGTTCTTCTGAGAAGATAATATATGTAACGTTCTATATACATATATATAGCCAAAGCCTAGTAATAATAAGCCAAAGTTAGAATAATATTCATAAAACATACATTTCTAATATTTTGATAAATCAGATATGGATAGAAAAAAATCGTATATAGTTTCAAATATAACAGCACTTATTTGAAACTATATACGATTCTCAGTTGGTATGGTAAAGGTGTTGCTATCATCACCAAACAATTTTGTAACATCATGCCAAGTTGGAGTGATGTAGTAGTAACACTTTTAGTTGTCCTACAAATTTAGATAAAAGTTATTTTTACCCCGGGAAATCTTTGTATATCTCGTCTGTGTGGGTACCGTACTTTGTCACCTATTTCAGACGTTAAAGAGCTTGCTTTGTATGAAGGATGGGATTAGGCATTGAAATTGTATAATAAGAGGTATGTCATTTTAGTTCTCCGAAATATCAACACTTGAGAATCATAGCAATAACAACATAATCTTTGTCTACGATATTTATTTATAACATATACATATTTTCATATCGTTTTCTCTCGCTGGAAATTCATAGGTACGTACGTACGAAATTATCAACGAGCGACGGGCATCGGCGTTTGCCGACGCGAACTCGCACGTACACGCCTGACTGGCTTCTATCGTAGGTACGCGTCACTATTTTACATATAAATGGACGTCGCTCCATAATCCGTCTAACACAATGGCTTTAATTTGTTCCGTGACTGTGTGCGTACGCAAATGAAACCTGAAATTGGCGAAGGTGCCTACACCCCGACTGCATAGGAATTTGGGGGTAACTACCGCGCACACCTACAATGTGACGTGGAGTACTTCAGTACAAGGAAAGCAAATGAAACATTTGTAAAATGTTTAAATTAATTTTACAAATATTTAAAAATAAATTCAAAAATATGTATGTCACTTGTAGGTAATACATATATTATTGGTGTACAAAGATTACTAATTAAATATAAAAGAAATTGAGAGCTGGGGATTAATGCTGGGTAAGTACGTAAAGATACTGAGCTCAGAACCGCGGTAGAGGAGAATCTATGAGATACTCGTATTATATTATCGGCAAACAAACATAAAATTAATGTACAAGTAGGTATCCAGTCAGAGACAGATATGGAATTAAGAATGTTAAGTATATACAAGTACAATAGTGTTGAAAGATAGACATAGCAAGGATTGCATACTATCTATAAGTAAAATAATACAGTTAAAATATACAAGTGTTCTTAAAGTACCACGTATTCGATGTGTAGAAAATATAGCTGAAACATTTCATATGAACTCACGAAATGTTTATTTGATAGAAATATTCATGTTTTCATTGCATTTATCCCCGAATGATTGAGTTCTTTTAAAAGGCTGCGAATACAATTTTTTACTGCAAATGGAGTAGGTATGCGTCTCTTATGTTTTATATTTAGTGTTCTTTTTCCCTATATGTCTACTTGTAGTACATAAGTAGACATATATGCTCTTACGTAGGTTCATAATATATGTACATACATATGTAATACATACATAAGCGATAATTTATAGTAAAGTATTATAACAATATGCATACACCAAAAAAAATATCTACTTATTTATTTATAATTCAGTACAGAGTAATCAAAGAAGGAATACTGTAAAAGCGTGGTAACAAGTACATAGTGTTTAGTTAAGTCAAACTTGGCTACAGAGAAGTTAAATTAGTACGAGTATTTGGAAACGCAAATCCTGTACAGTGGAATGAGCCGGCACCTGTGCTGACAGTTTGTGTAATAGCCCGGAACCACCGAATTAATTTACAAAACTCTGACCTGTCTCCGGCAAAATAGTTTTTGATGCCGGTAGTTTGTTCTCCGTTCCCGACCGACGCGCGACGTAAATACGCTTTGGGATAAATTTTATGGAAATTATTTGTATAATCCCTCCACTTATCTAAATGGAGATTAACTAGGATCGGAGCTATACAATATTATGATTTATTATAGGTTATGCGATTAGATGTTGATAATAGGAACTATGTAGATACAGAATATTATACAAAGTACACAAACACTATATGACAAAATGTGTACATACATGTATATTTTGTATACTAATATATTTATGATACGTGAGGATGATTTTTGCATGTGGATATAAATTTACTGAGCATTAAACATGTGGTGTTTTATGAAAAATTTCCTCAATATTAGGTAGTGTGATGTTATTTCGTAAGTAATGAGAATAATAGGAATAAATACTTTCATTAAGATGTAAATCGACGTTTGGTGTAACTTTGTTGGGATGTGTTATCATATACGGATTCCATCATTACCTAAGAATTTTCATCTAAATTGTTATGTAGTAATTGTGTACGTATGTTGTCAAAGTGTGCATTCTATATATTCATTCAATGAAATTTTTTATCATTATACAACTTTAGCATAATATAGGTTAGGTTTAGTATAATTTAAGTTTTCTAATATAAAATATACATAGTATTCATAATCTATTCCACACATTTTGATAGGGTTAAAATAAAAAAGTATGTCAAAAAGCAGCGTAGAAATAAAAATAAAATTTATTTTAGTTACCCCCGTATTTGCGCCAATTTTTGACGGCCAGTGTTTGTGACACGCTGCAACAAGGTGAATAGAATCTCTATACGTATAGCCACACACAATGTACACATATGGTCGTACCGATTGTTGTGAACGAAATCAACAGATGTATTTTTTATTAAATGCATATGGCAATAAATATTATTATAAATATGGCATAAAATAATAATCTACAGAATCAGGTACCTCCCTTTCATCATATAAGGGAAAAAAGTATAAAGTAGGTATTTATTTGTTTTATCATAACTGATACACTCAGATTATTATACTTACTACTTAGATAACGTATCTGAAATTTCAACAAGAAAATATAATATATATATTTTTCCTTTTACACCAAATGATATGCTAATTAGTTGTTGTTGCATATTTTATTAATGTTACCTTGATGGAATTGAAAATTGAATTCAACGATTATATACCAAATAAGTGTATTAATCTTATTTTAAACAGCTGGACGGATTAAATTAAAAAGCGAAGTTATAGTAATCTACACATTATAATTGACTTATAGATAATTATTACTAGATGTTACTATGAGGTAGATTCTCGTATTTTATACTTAATTAAAACTAATATTCGCATATAATTTGGCGTCAGGTGAATCTGAGTCGGGATAAACATCAGTATGTTTATAATAAGAACAATCTCCAGCGGTGCCGCAAACAACTTTGAAACTGGCCCAGCCGCGCGGATGGGGATGACATCTCTTTGAAGATAAAGACGAGAGATAATTTTGCAATTTTCGTGCCGAGAGGTTAGCGATATGTACAGGTACCTGCCTGTCATGTTCCTCAAATTAACTTTTGATAGCGAACCAACCAAAGCAACTTTCACGTCTGTGGTGACTGTCGCGGATATTCCATTTGCAACGTGGGGGATACAATTTCCAATTTTCTACTTAAATTTACATGGAAATATGCCGATTTATTTACTCCAAAATGTCTCTTCGTTAGTAGAAGTCTGAAGTTTATATTCATGTACAAAGTTAACAGGAAGTTAGTGCTGAAAAAATTGTAATTTTTGAAGTTACAAGACTTCGTATTATACGTATACCCAAATAAAATTAGAAGAATCTTGATTATGTATTTATATGTATTAATAATAATAATAATCTACATATTTGGACAACAAGATCTATTTTTGTTGCTTCTATACTTCTATAGATGAAAACATACTGCTTCCAAAAAAACAAAGAATTAATTCTATAAAAAAGAATATACGAAAAGTGCGATACCGATTCAAAATATAGTAAAGAAAAGAAAGAATTAAGAATAGGCTTCGTTTATGATATAATCTCTACTGTGCTTATGACGTAGAGGCGGTCACGCATACCAACTAGACTGCGAGTTCTGTTCATCTATGACACACCATGTTACTATTTATTATGCTTTGATATGGGTATTGTCAAGCGTCTATCATAATAAAAATAGGACGTGACTATTAAAAAATAGAATTGTTATTTGTTGGTACATGGTTATATTTTAATAGTATATGCATATATTTCAAATATTGCAAACGTATAGCATAATACCGTCTACGTATAATATTAAAGTATAAAAGTATCTCTGTCTGTTTGTTTCACCTTTTTTACGACTAAACATCTGAATAGAACTTAATAAACGTGAAGATAGACTATATCACGAGAACGGATAACTGTTTGCTGTTTTTTATCTCCAAAAAAATCTGGGAAAGAGTAAAATAGGGAAAGGATAAATTTGTATAAACGGTAAATATAGTAGCAGGTATATTTTAATAGCTAGTAGTAATATAAAGACTTAGTTTATGAAAGTCTCAATTGTAACAAGTAAATAAGAAATCCAGTCGACCATCGAAATTGTTTCTTTCTTCAAAATACATAAATTATCTATGAATTATTTATATTATATTTACTGAGGTAGATTTTGAAAAAAGACATCTGAGTAGACACTTTAGTCTCGGCTATTTTAGCTGCTCAACAGCATACCTTGTAAGATGTGCTGCGATTGAAGGTGTGACAAAGCACTAAAATTAAATTAATATTAATGTGATAACTATGGTTCTGTTCACATATATAAGCAAAAGTTCCCTCTTATAACCAGATGAGTCATCAGCTTGTTCGCTATTCCATATACAAAACAAAATTTTCTCAAATGATAATATCGTTATTTGTCTTTATATGTATATTTTTTAAGAACATGTTCAATGCATCAATTTTGAATATTCAACGAACAGTGCTTATCATACCATTCCAAAACTGATATAACTATATATAAACAAACACATCAAATATGACAACCCTAAATATAAATTTGTCACTATGATTATGTCACACACAAAAATAATCCCGTCATTTATTTGGCGTGCGCCGCACCCCTGTTGTTCACGACTTGCAAATTTGGGGTGGGCCGAGACATGGTCGGAGTAAGTATAGGCAGGAACAGATTATAGACTACGTTGTATAGGTGATCAGAAGTCGTCAAATGGGTGATGTTTTGGAAACGATGTTGAGGGGCGATGGTTGCCATGGCTAGTAATACCTCTTGTGTGCCAGTCTCGTGCACATGTTGTTTGATCTCTTCGCAGTATTTTTTTCTGATATCGACGTCGTGTTAGCAACAGGTCGCCTATTTGTAGAAAAGCTCTTTATATGATTTCTTGTGTTTATAACATCTCTGCAGTTCAAAAGAAGTCAAACACATTACTTTTCAAAAGAAGAAAATTATTTCAATTGAAGCGAGTGTTTATTGAGCGGGATTTTGGAAAATTCATTGAAAATATTATAATATTCTAAATGTATATTTTCATATTTTTAGATAATATAAACGAGATTCATAATAAATGAAAATGAAATAATAGTTATTAGGATTATGGTCTAACATTTTTCGAACCACAACATTATCATACCATCATATTAATCGATTTTATATATATGTATGTATAAGTTGTTATAAAACAATCATTAGATTTTGAGGTAGAGATATATCACATTCCGATTATCTTGAGGAAAACATTCTAAGAATCTATAGAAAACTTTCTATTTCAATGAAATATATAGTATCCATAATTTATTCATATTAGTCTATGTATATGTATTTTTGAGGTCTAGTAAACTATCTATATATTTATATTATAGTTTAGTATGTCGGCGTCGCTGGTCTAGAGGTTTTTTATTGCACACTATTTTACTTCCGATGGTCGCGGGTACCTTGGGCGATATATTATATATTAATCATGTAGTACCATGGTACCCATATTTGTTCATTATTATTATTTATCCATTATTTTACCATATATGATTGTTTTACGCTTCAACACAGCTGATGGCAAGGAATTAGTCCGGCTCCCTGCCAGCACCGACCTACGTAGTAGCAACGGACCTCCCATAAAACCAGCTCTGCTTAGCTTAGGATAAATAACGCTCTGTGAACATAATGAATATTAAAGGCAAATAATTACGAAAATTACGCTGTTCAAATTAATGTCATCAAACAGATCGATGAAGGATTTAATTATTACATTGTAGTTATTAAAAGTAAAGTAACGTAATTTTTGAACAATATGTTCAAATATTATAATCATTTTTCAAAATCTTTGGTATTATCAGAATCTTTGACGTTATAATAAGTAAAGAGCTTAGAGCATTTTGTTTATGTACAAATACTATTTTAGTTATAGTTTTAAATATAGTACATCACAATAGTTGGATTACCTAAGCGAATATTTAGTATTAATTCTTAATAACTTATTGGTAAGCTTACCTGTGAGCTTGTACGAATTATATACGTTCCAAGATTAGAGGTAGGTAAAAGCTTTAATGATTTTGTAAACACAAACTTCTCTAGGTATATACGAACGGCGTCGAATAAATTGTCTCGAATTTCTTGAAGTTTACGTATTTGGTTAAGTAACACGAGAATTTAATTACCTTACAGTTAAATTTCACTTTGTGTAACGTAAACACAAACAATACATATCGACTGCTGAGTAATCTTTAATGAAAAGATCACGTCACAGTACACAATCCCTTATGAGCCAACCGCGGCGTCATTTAATAATACCGCACATGTATAACCGAGCGAAAGTAATTAAAAGCGACGTCAACGTCTGTGAACAAACAGTGTTAAAACCTTTTCTGTAAAAGAGGGCGCTGGGCGCAATTGGAAGTTACGTTTTAATCAAACAGTGACCACGCCCGAGCCTGTCATGTCGCCTATTTATGAGTTGTAAAGGGGATCCTTCCGGTGGTTCACTTTGTGCGGCGTATGGTAATGGCATGGATATGGTGTGACGAGCCCTGACATGTGTCCGCTTCGAAAATGAAGTCCAAGCGTGTGCAAAGGGCGATGTTTACATTTGCCCAATAACGCGTTAACGCGAACATCGCTTTACTAATAATACACTAGTACCTATAGTCAAGTCTGTAGTCAAAATTATATACGTGTAAATGTTTACAATAGAAAAGTACCTTGATTCTTTAAACCATTATTCATCGAAATCTTGAAGTATGAAAAATAGTGTACACAGTTGTACGAATTGAAAAGCATTTATTAATTATATCCCCAATAAAAAAAAGTTAAATTTACTTTTTACTTTTTAAAAAGTAAAGTAAAGTGAAATATATGCATTTCAGGATATTACATTTTACTTAGACACAAATTCACAGATCTTACTTACTCAATTAATTTATTTATCATTACTAGCTGTTCCCGCGACGTCGTCCGCATGGAATTATACTTTATTTTTCTAAAATAAAAGAAAGTTTATAAAATAAAAGTAGCCTAAGTTACTAGTTATTACATTAGCTACCTGCCAAAAAAAGTTCCATCAAAGTCGGCCCAACCATTATTAAAGTTTAATCAACATAAATGGATTACTCATATTTAGTTTACTTATGCAGGGACTGGATGAATTAACCTATTTTTCCTGTGGTAAGTCAACCACAATTGGCCCATGAAGCTTAACGTCATCTTTGATCTTAGAAACGAGGTTCTTAAGGCCGGTAAAGTCGGCAGAATTACCAGGAAATTGAACTCTGGTCGAGTTAAATAAAGAATTAGGGGAACGCACGTTGGGATAGAAGCGGCAACGTAAAAGCGAAAATCTGTTTTAGGATTTATGCGTAAAGAGAGGTAATAGCGCGGCTCATTGCTTTTTCACTTGGTTACTCAAATGTAGATGGATGGGTCCGCTGCCAGCGTCGTCGGAGACAATTGTCATCCATCGCTCAGTGTCCTCGCTAATTGAAAATTCTCGTCAGCTTTATTTAAATCTCTATCGAGTAAAGTAGATACGACGCCACTCAAAATTAAGGCTGACTATAATTTGATTGCGCTCCACCTTCATCACAAATCGGGAACTATAAAGTTGGAAACTTGCGTGACTAATTTGGCAAATGCGTCTCTTTACACTGAAACCGCGTGAATGATACTTTGTTCCGTTCCGAATCTGTAACATCAGTATAAATTTCCAGTAGGAAATACGCAGTAAAATAAATTTGTAGTACCAATTAAGAATACCTTATATCTAAATACCGTTTAAAGTGGATCCGACGAGTAAAAGGGCTCGAGCGGAAGAAATTCTCGATAACAGGGGAGTAAAGAGTGGAAAATTAAAAATCGTTAGATATCCCAGACGCCGTCTTAATCGGATAAAAGTTATATACAATCTTCCAATGTTGGACAACATGTTCCATTCATATTATGCCATCAATTTATACTATTTAAATAAATAATTAATAATAGTTACCTCAAAACAATTTTGGTATTGAATATATCGAATAGTACAATATGTAAATATTTTTAGTTAGAATTAAAAATAAGTAAAATAGGTAGAATAAATAATAAAATGTTATTGATTCCGTATAAACCAGTTAGTCAAAATAGAAAAAAATTAAAACATTTACTCCTTTTAATAAGAGTTTCAATATAAAATGTTGGAACGACTATAATTTTTAACTGAGAAAAAATAAATAAAACCTGTATATAGTTTATAATTCAATTTAAAATTTGAGTAACCACTGATAAAAAAATTATCCAAATTTCTATACATAGTAAATTCCATCAAGTTTTAAAATAGTCGACGGCATTTCGAAATTTTTATTCGTTTCATAGATATCAACATTAGTAGAAAGCGTAGGTATGGGCGTGAGGACGATCCGTATTAAAATATTTTAAGCAGGCTATGAATATGCAAAGACACGGCTCTCGACGGCGGCGGCTAACGATTCGCACGTTTTTGGACCACTCGCTAATTGCAAATGTGAACGAACACTTATGGCAAATGTAATTGCTTTCACTGATACGAGATACGTTGTGTTTGCAGTTTGATTATACTTTGTGATAGGTTTTGATATCTGCGAGGAAATTAATTCAATTCTGCTCCAGGTACATGTAACGCGGATCTGAAAATGTTATTGATATGTTCTCATATTTTTAATAAATATTTATAAGGGTAAGAAAATAATATTGTAAAGAAGATGGCGGTAATGTAAATCAATGCAGCAAGGGATGTTCTGATTATTATTGGTATTGAGACTTAATTTCCATAGATGATATACACGAAGACAAAAAGCGTCACCCAGATGTCGTCTGTCTACTGTTCAATAAGATCAGGTTAAGTGCGATGTATTGCATATTATATCCAACTTGCGAGCCGAGTGAAGCCTTTCAAGAGTGATTAAGGTGGGATTGAGGCGAACAGCGGACGTATCTATTCAATTAAAGCTTGAGTCTGTAGCAAATAGTCTGGACCTTCGATTTATATAGCAACTCCGTAAATTGCCTTATTATTACCTCTACTCTCCGTAACATTTTATAGGATTGAAATAATTTAACTAAGTGTGAATTTAATTAATTCAATTTATTGCGATGGCGTGGTAAAAATTACTGATGTAGGTAGGTATTTAAAATGGATAACTTTGGATCTTTATATTCGTACTCAGTTGAGATTCTAACAAAATTAAGTAAAAATATAAAACTTTCATGACGTTGAAGTTAACTAAATATAAATAACTTTCTTAAATAGAATTTATGAATGATTTAATGATTTAAAATTTATTTATTAAATGTAGCAACGCGTGATTTTAAGTCATAAAAAATATTATAAGTGATTTACAATAGTATTTGTTTAACGGTTTAGACAATCGTGTCAGACAAGACAAGAGTGTCCGTTCAAGATCAACTCGGAACTAATATATGCCGTACCAACTAATAATAACAAAAGAAAAGTAGAAGTTATTACTAATGCCCTGTTTATTTCTTACAATGAAATCTATGTCCAGAAGTAGGTTGTTGTAATGATGACAATTATAGGAAATGTCGATCCAATTTACGCAAATCATATTTAATTCTATATAAAA
Organism: Achroia grisella; assembly: GCF_030625045.1. Classification (NCBI taxonomy): domain Eukaryota; kingdom Metazoa; phylum Arthropoda; class Insecta; order Lepidoptera; family Pyralidae; genus Achroia; species Achroia grisella. The sequence continues at coordinate 10,321 of NW_026712606.1, read as the reverse complement.
ATTAGCAATAAAATTAATATCAGGTAGTACTTGCAGGCGTCAGATTTCTTTGTATACTGTATTTCGGTTGAAAGGTGAAATAATAAGTGTAATTAGAGGATAAGAGGCATAATAACTCCTCCGGAATTACAACGGATGAGTGGCATCACGGGCACCACATTGATAACGATGTGATGTGATGGTGTAATACTGTTCATGTATGAAACGACAGTTACCATTTGCCAAAAGATAGTCCATTCCAGTTTACCATTTTGTATAAAAATCAATTTTAAGTTATAATTTATTTTATAACGTAAAATGAATGAAAGCTAATCGTATACAATTCTATACTATACTCGTACACTATGTTAGGCATTACAATACGATGATAGTCTACATAATATACTGATGTCTATTGTATCTAGTAGTGAATAGAGGGGATTACAGGATTACAATGGACTGCGGGAGAATGCCCTTAACCATTACTTCCGTGAACAAATATCATATATTGATATCTATCAACATAATATCGTATAACTTATATGTTGTATACCTTGTATATTTATTAACAGGCCACAAAAGATAATAAAGTAGAAACTAACCATACTAACTACTACTACATACCAAAATATATAAATACTGTTGTATACTCTAAATAGCTAAGATACAGTGGTAATTAGTATTTGGAGATTAATACTAGTTAACTCCAATTTTATCTGCATAAGATTTCATATAGTAAAAGATATATCTGATATGTCTACCTAGCAACGTACTTCCATAAATGAATTGGTTTTCAATTTACTGTATGTGTCGCATTTAAAAAACGGTTTACATAACGTTGTAAAATGTACTTACATAAAATTTGAGAACGAAGCGCAACCCCAGCAAATGGATACCGCTTAGCAGGCTATTTTGCCATTTCGATGCATTTCCGTGTGGAAATTGCTATCATTTGCTGAAAGTGGGACGAACACCGCTAAATCGGTCATGAAACTGTTCATTAATCAATAGCAAGTATAAAGACACAATTGCAATTACAATAAAAGTTAATCCGTATTAATTTTATTTATTTAGTACTGCGGTAATACCCACAAATTAAACTATTCATACATAAGTAGTAGATGTATTATATCAAATATAATAATTCTAGTATATTTACAATGATATAATTAACTTTTTATTTATGCATTATAAATAAAAATTTCATACTGCTAATTTAGGTAAAAAAATCGTGAAATAAATGACATCTGATAATTAGCAATATTTTCTTACTCGTAGCAAAAAGATGAACTGAATGATATGTCATTTATCAAAATCGTTCTTGTCTCTCATTCGCTACATCGATACAAAGACTTACATATACTCATTCATTCATATACTAGAGTATCTATGTAATTTTGTTGTGGCAATGTACTGACGTCTTCCCACAGACGCAAAATAAATAAAAATTGTCCGTTTATGAATTAAGAAGAAAAAGCTTTCACACACTAACAACTAATATTCATTAGAGTATATTAGCTATTAAATATACGAATTGTATACATAAAAAGATGGATCTGTTTTCTTGTAACTCCACAGAAATTTACTAACCCCAAAAATATGAGAGCTGTAACAAAAACCTGTTTTATTCATATCGTTTAAAAAGACGTCCCCGCCTGTATAAAATTTCGCCGAGCAGCAAATCTCGCTGAAACTGTCTATAAATCTGACCATAAAAATAAATCCCCGCAATCAAATCGCGAACAGCGAAAAAAGTAAGGTTGTTTGTTGCTATCTCAGGGAACATACATGAATATAGCTCAGGAACTATTCTGCAGCCGGATAAAAAGGTTCTCAGACCATGAATATAAATATATACGGGTGTGGCCTGATGTCACTTAAATACGTCACAGGGTTGCCAGCTATCTAATCTTGACATGATTATCTTTCTTCCTAATTACTTATTTCGTTGATTAAGTACTTGCTACAGACATTTTACTTAATTTGAAAATAAAACTTACAAAATATTTTTCATTTTTTATAGCCACATTATATTATAAATAATTATAACATTATAGTATTAGTTCGTACTAGTGAAATATAAATACAATATTTTGGAGGAGCCGGTTCATCATTTAAGTTTGTTATTTAAAATATAAAAATATATATACAAAAGATAATAAATACGTACCTAACCCTAACAGTTCACAGAAGCAAATAGCAGCAGTGAAGGTTATAAAAATACAAGAAACCGGAAATGGATATGCCCTGCACAATAATACGTACCGTGCACGTTGGCGCCCTGTCCGGTTGCTATGTATGAGCATTAAAATCATCATCTACACAATATATACAATCCAATCCAAAGCGCATATTTGATCTAAATAGGATAATATTAACTATAATAATTTATTTTTATGGAAAAATAATAGATTTCTTTTTACTACATCCTATATTTCGCTACTAGGAAAAATTATGTCACAGTGAGTAAATATTTCTAGAGATATTAATATTAGAGATTATTGAAATACATATAAAAAATCAAGATTGGTACATATAATTTATTATGATAACTCAAATCTCCCCTCCGATTGGAAGATAGTTTGAGCTGAAAAGAAATCTACGATATTTTTTATTTAATCAGGATGGCAAACAATCTGACGGCCCATCTGACGGTAAGCGGTAACCGTCGCCTGTATACTTGGACATCGTACGTATACGTAACCATGGGAACCCTATACTATTACTACCTACTATCTTGGACTAAGGTGTCATACCTATTGTCCTGTACGTTGAGTATGATATAAATAACATAATACTAATCCACAAATTAGATATGGAACACTTCTAACTCTAAACTTGTGACAAACCAATCCAGACGTATTACTTTATTTATTATACAGATTAATATAAACCCCTGAACACTATGATGTTTCAATAAATTCATTCAGTTTTGATTAGTCAAGCGTTACTTTTGATATAGCAGACCCAATGCTCAGTGACGCCGAAAGAGGTGTTTGCTAGATTTATTACCTTCCATTTCGATTTGTTTACTCAGTTGTTCAGATCCAATTACTTGGCACTGTTGCTGTACTTAATTAAAGGGACGCTTGATTACTCGCCCGCTGTGGGGCTTTGTATAATTGCTATTGTTTAGCAAATGAAGACAAATGAAACTTTAATTTAATGACACTGTCTCATTCAGAGGCACGAGAGAAGAAGACCTCTGTTCGCGGATGAACATCCCCATTTTATGTTTTTGGTACGACAACAACTTTATTTTGTAATAAAACCGTGGGTCTAATTTATTTGTAGTGACAACTAAAATCCCTTAAAGTATGGTATATGTATCAGAGACATGTATCAGACTACGTCAAAGACACAGAATCAGAGTGAATATACTATTACTTACCTACTAATGTATATAAATAACAATTTAAGAGTAATTATATAACAACAACAAAATCCAGTTCAATTTTGATAAAGTTAATACAGATGAGTTCAGAGTTGATGAATGCCACCTAATCTAAATATGCAATAATATTAGAATGATAAATAAAATTTATTCTAAATCAATTACATACTTTAGTTTAATTCACCGGCTTTGATGAATGAAAATAGTTTAGCAAAGCACTTTAATTATCTAGCATTCTTCGTTATTTGTTTGGGGCTGTCTCAAGGTTTTCCTTGAGGCGGTAACTGAATTATTCGATATTCGCCATCCAAGCCGCCGGTGTGAGTGGCATACTTTTAATTGGTCGTAACTGCGTTTGCCTGCAAGCGTTATTGAATCACCGTAGAGCGCTCTCGTCCTCGCCTCGGCCGGCGAAGGAACTGAAAACATCACGTAACCTACAACCATGAAATGGCAAAAGTTCCCTATATTACATTATTAATAAAAAGGCTATCTGTATTAATATTGTACATACAGTAATATTCGTATCTTTAAAACACGACGAATATTTTACAGGTAGTTTTATTTCATTTGAAGGGTGAAATATGACAGAGAAATTACATGAAGTCATGACTTCAGAATGCATGAGAACACCGCAAGTTTTAAACGATGACTGGTATCTGTATTCATGATACATAGGCGATAGGTTTGCTTACAGTAAGATGAGCCGTCAGCCTGTTTACTAGTAGTTACATACAAAAATAATCACTTTTCTAAAGGAAATCGTTTATAGGAACAGACATAGTAAATATTACACAAATAAAGTTGCAACTATTACCGTAGAGTGCTTTTATACCACTAGAATGATAAAAATTGACGTCTAACTGGATGGAAAGTGGTAACTGTCAGCTATAAACATGAGCGTCATAAGCTAGAGAAATAAAAAGACTACAAGAAAAAGGTGCTGATTTCTTGATATTTTTGGAATTCAATTAATCAAAGACCTACCTATTATTTTTATTACATTTGATAATTCTTAATAATAGACAAATCTGTTATAAAACAGTAACAGACTGCGAAACAAGAGTCTATGAATATGTTTAAGAGACTTAAAACTATAAAAATATATAGTGTAAATTTTTGAAAGTACATATATTACTAAATAAAGTTCAAAAGCTAAATAGCTCTGACACGGTACTTTCGCGTAACATCCTCATCCTGTTCACAGTAGCGCGAGCTTAACAATATTTTTTGAGTCGAGATAAATTGGTTAGTCTAACTAGATGCTGACACGAACGTTGTTTATAGCTCCTGGAGTCGAGCGTTACAACTTATTTAGTGCGGCCAGTGGCGGGAGCGGGCGCGTTAAACGCGGCTGAAGCGAGAGCGGAAATGCATTTATCGGACATCGGTCATTGTGTTAGTGGAACCGCTCAGGCGAGCTCGCAGTAATTACATCAGGGAATACGGCTCTATAGTAACCTGCCGGCGCCCCTGTTTTTACCCTTTCTGGATATAACTAGCAAATGCGAGATCTGTGAGTGGGTAATAAAAGGTAACATTGTAAAGGAACGTTTGGTTTGAATTTCAGATAAAATTATAGGGAATGCAATGGAAAATAAAGTATAGAAGAAATATAAAAGGGAAGAGCTAGGGTGCGGGATAGGGAACGTTTTCCTGGTTCTCAACATCAACACATAATTCAACGTAAGATTAAATGCCTCTTGGACTCTCCGCCGGAAGGCCAGTTCTTTAGTAGACAACTGAGGGCCTGTAAAGTTGAATATTTCTCTTATGAAATATTAGCTGATATACTAAATAATAACCCAAACACTAAGACATAATATATAGTAATTTTAAATTTATATTATAAATAGACAATTATTGTTTGTTCTTATTTAAGTGTTAAATGATTTCAATAATAATTTTATTCTAATATGAAGCACATTAAGGTGAGATTGCTGATTAAGTCGATAAACAGAGTTTTTTTTATATCTGGTCAGTACTCATTACTTTCGTTGATAATTTCCTACACAATTCACTATTTGTGTATTTATTCAAACAATCATGTACGTCTTGATGGACCTGTGGCATATATGTTGTTAATGCAAAAAAAAAACACAAATTTGTGCTTTATAAAACTATAGTACATCACTAGGTTTATTATCAATAATTTCCGTAGCATACGATTTATAATTTTTAATTCTTTTTTTATATGATATAATAATTAGAGGTTGGATTAGGTTATCAAAGTTTTCATACGGACGTTTTTGCAAATAAATTTTTATGGTAAAAGTATTTTTCAAATCGGTCCAGTAGTTTCAGAGCCTATTCAATGCAAGAAACCATCTAATCTTTCTTCATTGTAATATTAGTATAGATATACCGCTGTAATATACATTTATATTTGGCTGCGAATATCATACAAGCACTGCTGTGGCTGTTAATATAAGGTCAGGTACAGTAAAGAGCAACGAAGTTTCCTCATCGAAGTTTCCAAGCAGACTAATAGCACTCGAAAATGAACCAGATATTGTGACGTCAGCTATATGAATTCATTACACAGTTTAATATAGGTAGATATTATAAAGTTGTGGTAGCGTATGCCAATATTCGCACGGCTTCAATAAGAGAAATGATTAGTAATCCGACTATGTAACGTCTTTTAATAAATATGTGTAAATACACCACAAATTACATTGAGCGTATCTCAAAATTCATAACATTTTTTATATTTATCATTCGTCAATTTAGACAGTTATTTTCCAATATCTGACAATATTTTATAAAATGCTGGAGCTATATCGTTTGCATTTTTTGAGATAAAAGCCTATGTCGGTCGTCATAATACATCTATCCTCATGTCAAATTTAATTCGACTGGTCTATGTAACATTTAACATCTTTGTGAAATTATTGTCAGCAAAAAATATTATAGAATATCCCTTATCATCACCGGCCATCTCGTTTCGTACTTCCTTCTCCATTGATTTATTTCTCTAATTTATATGCAAGACATACCGTTAAATATTTTAGGGTTGAGATATAATTGGATGCACAATGGCTGCATCTGAATGCTGCCTTAAGCCTTGGCGCAATGCCACGACTTCACATAATTTAATACCCAACTAATAGATATATCGAAATGTCACATTTCTTTTAGGAACAAATCATAAACTTTAGTCTCTTTACACTCCGGGAAGAAAATTGAAAATCTTTCCTGAGAAGAAACATTAAATAAAACATTTGCTGCTATTTATGACTTACATGCCGCGTTGTTCCAAAGGTACACGCGTTCAGACTTCAATCGACATAATTCCGTTGACATTTTTGTATTGACACTTATTATTTTCTACGTGAATACGCTCGCGTATCAAAGCGTCAAGGAAATTATTGACAAGGACATGGTTCCATTAGGTTTACCTGAAACAAAAATACGAAATAGCAATAAAACTTTTCACTGCCATCATTTTATAGTTCTTAGTTAAAACGCGCTCTATAAAAACTCATATTGATGGTATATTTATTTCAATTAATTATTCATAGCCATCATATTCAGTAACAAACGATCAGATAATAGCCGGTTGTCATTTCCGTCACTTAATAATTCATTGGAAATATATTTGGAACACTCACTATGGAATACCAGCGTAAAAAATATAGCTAACTAATGATGGTAAAATTGAAGTTTTGAAAATGTATAGCTTTTATATACTTTCAATACCGTATATTATTGAAACTTCTATATTATGTTTTAAATGCATTTCTCGTATATAGGTATAGTTCTAATAGTTCAGTATGGATGAAAATTTAATTAATGCTAAATCTTGCATGAATTTTCCACGTTCATAGTTGGAGCTTTAATTGAAATTTGTTGGTCAACCGAAACCATTACAATGTAATTGATATTTTAATTGTTTATGCAAATACCTGGACCTATATCAAAATGTTTAATTTCTTTAGTGACGTGAAATTATTATTATATTAGCTAATCAGGCACATTTTTGCATATACTTTAAAATAATTATAAGGACTATTGTCTTAGAGTGATAAATAAAATCTTTATTCAAATATGTGTGTTATGATTATGATAAAAAATATAAATGACAGATCATTACTTAGTCTTAGTAACAAGTGGTTTACGAGGATACTAACAAATAAATTAGCTATTCTTGCCGGCCAATAAAGTACTTTGTAAGCTGAATGAAGGTCTGAAGTAGACTGCACTGAAATTACGGATACTGAGGCATAGTTTTTTCGATTTCAGGAATAATAAACAAACGTTGAGTTGAGTAACAAGAAAATGTCATGTACAAACTTACCATTAACATCAATGTATAGAGTTATATTACCACATATACCTACTGATATTTTTGTCCTTAATGCAAAACCTACGTTCATTTCTTTGACGTAATTCCATTTGAGAGAGTTGACTTCTTATAACCGAACAGCAATAGGCAAAGTGAATTGATTTCAATATTCCCTGTACAGTTCGCGTTAGATATTTTTCGTCCCTGTTCTACATTTTACATAAACTAATTTCCTTGGCAATATTGGTCTTGCGACAGTACCGTAGGCACGGCCGTGGTCGCCTCCCTCAGAAAGAAACTCAGCGAGTCGGGCCGGGTACGAGACGGCCAAATCAAATCACTCGACCTTATCGATCTGTTCGAGAAAACTTACAAGTAAATTTGTTTGCGTATTTGCTAGTAGGTCCGCATTTAGTTCATGATGATAGATGCTTTTTTTATGTAAGAGAACTGTAGGTATACACGCTGATATACAACTTCGTAGATTATGTCTGTTGCAGACTAGAGAAAAGTTTAAAAGAACGTTTTCCACACGAAACTCCGAACTACACTTGAATGAAACAGAAAAATATAAAAATATCTGATACAAATATTTTAATGCTTATCCTTACTCCTTACTAATATTATAAATGCGAAAGTAACTCTGTCTGTCTGTCTGTCTCGCTTTCACGCCAAAACTACTGAATCGATTTGAATGAAATTTGGTACGCAGATAGTCTAGACGCCGAGGAAGGTCATAGGCTACTTTTTAATGCGAAAAAAGGGTTGTAAGGGGTTCACAATGGAAATACAAAGTTATCTTTATGCGGTTGAATACATCGCACACTTATATCTATCTATATTAATAATTCCGTCAAGGGGTACGATAGACTCGAACGAAACCTTATGTGAATAACAAAACATAAAAAAATATTGATTTCGAATCGACAACATATATCCGGAAAATTCGGATTATGGAGTATTTCGTTAAATTTTAATGACACTTACAAAAAAAACAGCAGTCGCCATCTTTCCATTTCACTAGCTAAAAGCCAATCAACTCATCGCGTGCGTTTGCGCCAATAAGGTATCTATCACAAAGAAAAAACCACAGATAACATAATGTAAGATCTTGCCGGAAACATGACGTTGACGTTTAGCGAAAATATTGTTTTTTGACACTTGTTTATGATAAAATCGTGTATCGTATATCGTGTGTATGTTTTTTTCTTTAAACCTGAAATTGGCCGATTGCGAGACAAATTTGGAAATTTTTTATTAATTTGTTTTACGGCTCTGGATACAAGTCCTTTTTAGCCCAACTTAAAGTTTACATTTTTTTTTTTTTTTTGGTTCTGATTTTCCCTTTTTAGGGAAAGGCAAAAGGACTCAGCCCATACAGCCATTGTCTTCAGTAATATTTTCGTATTTTTTTTTTTTTTTCTAATACTTGTCTTCAGTAGTTATATATCTTGAAATGTTGTTATTACGTACTCGAAAATGGGTTTGTATGTTTCTGTGTTCTTTAATAAATTCTGGATGGAGCGCGGGATCTCCATTTTATCATATATATTGATCAATTTATCAATAAATATTAATCGCTGGATTGCGAAATGTTGACATTCAAAAAACAAGTGATCTAATGATTGATCTTCGTCGGCAGAACAATAATCACATATAGGAGACGAAACCATTTTCATCCTATGCAAATGCTTTTTATATCTTCCATGTCCAATTCTAAGACGACATAAAATTGAATAAAATTTTCTTTCCACATATTTTCCTTGAACGAACCATGGCGTTTTAAATTCTTGCTGTATTTCTCTGAACCATTTCCCTTTAACTTTTATAGATTCTTCCCACTGTTGTTTCCATTTAGTTTTAATTGTTTTTCTTATTTCAACGATAAAATCTGAAGCTGGGATTAACATGTATTTTTCTTTTCCTTGAATTTGACAGTTTGTGATGAACCTAGCCAGTTCATCAGCTTTTTCGTTGCCAGTGACATCAACGTGAGCTGAGTCCAGATAAGATTAATATCCATATTAAGCCGTTTTTTAAAATCATATATTTTCCTTTGAATATTTTGTATAACGAAAGATGTTTTACTAGAAGAAACATTCGCAAGGGCCAACAAGACACTCATGCTGTCCGTTAATATGACCCATTTATCATTATTGTTTGTTTCACCAATATAGTCTAGCGCTGAGATAATAGCGTAAGCTTCAGCAGTAAATATGCTCGATTTATTCGATATTTTTGTACCGAATGATATTTTTTCCTTGGCATCATAAACAGCAATAGCCGTGCAGTCTTTATTTTTAGCACCATCCGTATACATATGCCTATAATTGTTCCATTGAGATATGTAATCATAGACATCATATTTATTATGTAAATTCTTATTTATAAAAATGGGGGTTTTAAAAAAAATTACAATCATATGAATTGCTATTGTGAACTAATTTCTGATTAATAAATATGTTGGAGTTATGTAGACTTTTAATAATTTCAGTTATATTATTAGAGAGGAAATTATTAGGAGAGGATGGATTTTTTAATTTATGTAATAATTGGTTATCATGAACAGAATAAAGTTTCAGTAAAAACATAAGTTTTAGCAATTCAAAACGTAACGGCAATGGGGGTATATTACATTCAACTTGCAACGAATTTATTGG